>NC_080772.1:14412500-15037500 GCF_020826845.1 Diceros bicornis minor | reverse complement strand
TTTACATGTTCCATATATTAGTCCTTGGACAGACATGTAGTTTTCAAATATTTTCTCCCAGTCTGCAGCTTGTCTCTTCATCCTCTCTACAAGGTCTTTCACAGAGAAATATTCCTTTAGATTTTGACAAAGTCCACTTTATCAATTTTTCCTTTTATAAATTGTACTTTTGGTGTCAAGTCCAAGAACTTTCTGCGCAGCACTAGAGACCAAACATTTTCTCATATGTTCTTTTCTAAAATATTTATAGTTTTACTTTATACATTTAAGTCTATGATGTATTATGAGTTAATTTTTATATGTGTATGACTTTTTTTTTAATTAAAAGTATTTGATCTACAGCTCCCAAAAAGATTTTAACAGAGATTTACCTAATTGGACTAAAAGGAACATAAGAAGTTCAAAATAAAAAGAGGCTTCTGAACCCTGAAGTTTCTAAGAGCTGGAAGTACACTGATATTATTGTTTAACTGAAAATATTGCCCATTTTTTTATGGAAAGGAATGATGACTATAAAAGTGGACCCAACAGCCCAGATGGAGGATTCAAGAACTGGGGAATTCTAATGCCAGGCACCAGAACTTAGCCCCACTCAAGCAACAGTCCCTCCCTGGATTAAAGGCTCCAGAAAGGTTTTCCTTGTGGGATTGTAGTAGAGTTAATATGAACTGGTCATTGGCCACCACACTGAGGATGAGAGAATGAGAGACCATTATGCATTTTCTAGCCTCTGATGATTTCCCTGCTGCATGCAGTGCAAGAATGATGTTATCCTACAAAATATGAAGAACTCTACAGCTGTGCCCATGCAACCCATAAAATCCTGAGAAATTATAACTTGGTGCTGTTTTAAAAGTCACTGTAATATGTAATTGTTATACAACAACAGATAATTCAAACAAGGCTATTACTTAATCGCACCTTTTAATCTTCTCTATCTCATCCATTATTCTGAAATTCCACTATTGTACTTGTTTTTTTGTGTGTCTGGAAACCACAGGAAAGAAGGCACTTTTCAGCAATACTATGGGTCTAGAGCGTAAACTACAAGACTATGCCAGAGTTGTTTCTACAGGAAAATCTTCTTCAACTTTGCAGTGAACGGCCTGTGCATTCAGTCCTAATTTTTGTGTTTGAGATTCTTCTTCAATTAAAAACCTGGCTCTCTTCTGTGGAGTCTCTTTGTGTAACCACATGCTTAAGTTTAGGTTAATTCTTGGTTGTAACCTTATCCTGATTTTCTTTTACTCATCAGGAAAATTTTTATTTATCATCATTTTCATTTTCACTTTCTCCAAACACATAGTAACTTACCAGCAATTATTTAGAAATATGTAAATTTTTTAAAAGTTGAGGCAGCAAGGTATATAAAATACAATTATGAAAATGACTATCACACCACTGGTTCCTACTGACATTTTGAAAGCCATTATGGAAAAATACAAAATGTTAAATGAAACTGATTTGGATATCATATCTCCTTTCCAAGCCAATTAATGGGGGAAAATAATCTTTTCTTGTCAAAGTGTGGGTACACATGGAAAAAAGCACTGCTGTTTAGCCTTCTACAAATACTTATAATGCATTATGATAAATAGATGCCTCATACCTCCCTAAGAGAAAAAACTAAGTAATTTATTGCCACCAATCAAATGCAGATTTCTTTGACACTTCTACAAAACTACATTCTGTCACATCAGCTCACATAGCATCAAACTTACAAGAGGGAGGAAATGAGAATATTTACATTTAAAGTGAATTACCTTTAGTGCACTTGTGATTAGAAGACATGGTCTACATCCATCTGAATTTCTCTCTTCTATTTTTAAGATACTGCCTTTCCTCTATTAGAATATAGCTAAGGGTACACATAGATTTCTCAAATAATTTATTTGTATAGCGAGGATGGATAGGGCCGGGTCTATTCAATTAGTCTAATAACTTACATTCATTCTGTCTCATAGATCCACCTGTATTAGCAGATTAAATTGTTTTGCATAGTATGTCCATTAAAATATGAGCTCTTGGAGGGCGTCTGTGTATCTTACATGCTAAGCACCAAATGGAGATTTAATAAATTTTTAATTAATTAAAATGCTTAGTATTGATTGACTGGTAAATTTTAATCCATTGTGAACAATAACTTAAGGGTGATTTTCAATTATGCATAAATATTTTTATTGAGTAAATTAAGGTAAAATAGAAAGAGGAGGTCTGGCAGCATTAGTGATTATCATTTGTATTTCTCTTACTCTAACATATTAATTAACTGTATTGTTCACTGCTCTTTGCTAATTATTTATTGACGGTGCTACCAATCCCTGTTCCCTGAGCTACCCCATCCTGTGTGTGAAATATTGAACATTGTCTGAGCCTGGTGCCCCCGGAAAGCAGAAATGGTTAAGAAATCTCTCTACCCCGTTATGTTCCTGAAAACGACTAGCCACAAAGAACCAGCCTCCTTTATTCAGAGATAAGCCCCACCTCTGCCCCACCTCGTGACTCTCATAAGACTCATTGCCCATCCTTCTTCACGATTACCTTGTTTAATTGGCTCTGTAAAACCCCAAGTTTTCTCTTTCTTCTTTGAGACATTCTGGATTAATAAATATTTTTCCTGAATATAGTAGCCTGAATATAATCACCCCCCTAACTGGGGAGTGCATTCTACATTTCACATGAGACTTGCCTTGAAATTGAAATATATTGTTGGGATCAAATAAGTAAAATAAAAACATTAACTTTATTAACAGATAGAATTCTATTTTAAATTGTATACACAATGCATGTATTCAATAGCATATCTTAGAAAGAAAAGTGAAATTCAACAAGTTACTGGGTTAAAATAGTCTCAGTAATAGATTATTCCACTTCCTGTGCTTTTAGATAGTTCATTATTAAAATAAGGAAAAATATGAGTTTGCAGTCGTTTCAATAATAACCAACTATTTAAATGTAGAGAAATAATAGTCCCACTGTACTTTAAACTACTTTGGGTAGTGTATTTATTTCCTATTTTTGCTGTAACAAATTGTCACAAAATTAGTGGCTTCAAACACAAACATTTACTCTCTAACAGTTCAGGCCATCAAAAGTCCAAAATGAGTCTCATTGTACGAAAATCAAGGAGTCAGTAGGGGTGTGTTTCTTCTGGAAGCTTTAAGCATAATCTGTTTTCTTGCTTTTTCCAACTTCTAGAGGGTGTCCACATTCCTTGGCTTATGGCCCCCTTCTGCCATTTTTCAAAGCCAGCAACAGCGGTTGAGTCCTTATCATACCACCTTACTCTGACCTTGTCTTCCACTTCCCTCTCCCACTTTGAAGGACTCCCATGATTACATTGGGCCCAACTGTATAATCAAAAATAATATCCCCATTTTAAGGTCAGCTGATTAACAACCTTCATTCCTCTTCATCATGTAACATAACATATTCACAGGTTGTGGGGATTAGCATTTGAATGTCTTCAGGCAGCCATTATTTTGCCTACCATAGATAATATATCCATGTTTTATCCCAAGTGGAAATAGCTTAAGTCCTTCTAGCAGGAACAGTCCTAGGAAAATTGGCCTGTAGATGAGGTTTCTCTGCTCTTGTCTGAGATCTTTTTCTTTTCTTTATCCAGGCTTGCTCCTGCCCCAACCAGGCCTTTTGCTCAGCCCCTGTCTCTCTGCCCCATTATTCCCCTGCACGAACCTGCTCTCAGGAAAGGATCTAATGAATTCAGTCCTAGTACAGGTGTATGTAGCCAGTGGTCTAACTCATCACAGGTCTTGCCTTTCCAGATTTTTATAGTTTAACAGATGTTAACATGTCTAATTTCAGAGATAAATGTGAATGTAGGAAGCATTGTGCTGGTGGAGGTGATTCTCAGAGCTCTGAGACTATGCTACAAAGAAAGCCAGCCCTGTAAATGAGATCACTAGGATTGTGATCTTGTTAAAGTGCCATCTAGAAAGAGAGATTTCAACCTTGGACCTAAGTAAGAGCATAAGTAAGTGATTGCCCCAGCTGCTTACCATAGTCTAGTCCCAAATTCTCCATGTGGCACAGAAAACAAAATGAAATAGAACAAAATCCCTTTAAAAATACATTGGTCATAAAGTCAATGTTCCTCATATAGGTCTTCTTAAAATTAGGTTACCTAGAGAGAAGATAATTAATACCAGGAATAAAAGAGAGGGCATCACCACAGATCCTAAATATCACAAGGATGATAAAGAAACATTAGGAACTAAATTTTATTCCATTAAATTAAACAAATTAAATGAAATAAATTTTAGAGAGAGACAAATTTTCAAGCTCATTGATGAAGAAATAGAAAAGTATGAATAGCCAAGTATCTATTACATAATGAATTCATAATTATAAACATTCCCATATAGAAAATTTCAAGACTAGAGAGACTTTTTTTAAATGCTTCTGTTAATCTTTCTAAACACAGACCTTCCTTTCTTTTTTTTTTTTTTGCAGGGAATGATTCATCCTGAGCTAACATCTGTTGCCAATCTTCCTCTTTTTTTTTTTCCTCCCTAAAGTCCCACTGCATGGTTGTATATCCTCGCTGTAAGTCGTTCTAGTTCTTCTACGTGAGCCGTCACCACAGCATGGCAACTGACAGACGAGTGGTGTGGTTTCATAACCAGGAAGCCCACCCTGCCCACCAAAGTGGTGAGCACTGAACTTTAACCAGTAGGCCATCAGGGCTGACTCAAAATTTCTTGGTGAATATTTCCAAGAAAGAAGAAATAATACCTGTTATACACAAAATCTTTAAAAGAAAAACTCTTTCCAACTCATTTTAAGAGGACAGTATTATCTTGATATCAAAGCATTGAGACATTACAAGAAAATAAAACTATAGACAGCATCTTCCAAGAACATAGATGCAAAATTCCATAACCAAAAGTTAGCAAATCATATCTACTTACTATTATACATGATAATTCTTAACTTTTTAAAAAAATTATGCCGGGACAGGTGGATATTCACATGCAAAATAATGAAGTTGTACCCTTATCTCACAACATATGCAAAAAGAATAACTTATAATGGATTAAATACCTAAATGTAACAGATAAAACTCTTAGGAAAAAAGCATGGGATTAAATCCACATGACCTCAGATTTAGCAATAGATTCTTAGATATGACACCAAAGTGTGACCAACAAAAGAAAAAATAGATAAATTAGACTTCATCAAAATTTAAAGCTTTTGTGCTTCAAAGGACACTATCAAAAAAGTGAGAAGCTAACTAGCAATATAGGAGAAAGTACTTGCAAATCACATATCTGTTGAGGGATTTGTATCTTGAATATATAAAAAACTCTTATAAATGCAAATGCAAATCAAAATTACATTAAGATATGACAGCACAACCACTAGGATCGCTATAATCAAAAAGAGATAATTACAAATTTTGGTGAGGAAATGAAGTCAGAACTGTCATACACTGTTGATCAGAATAGAAAATGGTGCAGCCACTTTGAAAAACAGTCTGGCAGTTTTTCAAATTGCAAATATAGAATTAAATATGACCCAGCAATTCCACTCCTAGGAATATACCCAAGGGCAATGAAAATATATGCCCACACAAAAACTTGTGCATGAATATTTATAGCAGCATTACTCATGATAGCCAAAAGGTGATCACAATCCAAATGTCCATCAACTGATTAATGGATAAACAAGATGAGGTGCATTCATACAGTGGAACATCGTTTGCTTATATGGAAGGACCCTGAAACCATTATGCCTGGTGAAAGAAGCCAGTGACAGAACACGACAATTTTATGATTTACTTATATGAACTATTCCGAATAGGCAAAGCTATAGAGACAAAAAGTAGATTAGTAGTTGCTTAGATATGGGAGGCTGGGAGGATAAGAGGGTAATAGCTAAAGGGTGCAAGGTTTCTTTTTGAGGTGATAAAAATGTTGTCATATTGACTCTGATGATGGTTGCACAACCTTGAATATACTTAAAACCATTGAACTGCATACTTTAAATAGGTTACTTGTATGATGTGTGAATTATATTTCAATAAAGCTGATGATTGCATATTTTCCTAGCTGCCATCTGAGGGTCCAGTTTATACATTTTAGAGCTGACTAGGATCCTGCTTGGAGCCCAAAAGAGCCAGCAGGCATTTCCCCCACCATCTCCCTCTGGCTTGCTCCAACAATAAGACCACATCTCCAGCTTCTCCCTAGAAGGTGCTTGTCCACACATCTAGCACCCACAGTGTTATAGTTGTCATCTGAGTGACTGGCACCTAAATCTTCTAGCTGTGGGTTTTGATGGGGCTGAGCACTCCTGTGTCACCCAGGACCACATGAAACAAAGAGGCAGTTCTATTTGGGTGCAAAAGCACTCCCCACAACTATACCCTCCAGCTCAGGGCACACTGAGTAGGCAAAAATATCCAGCTCTCAGTTTCTCCCTGGTAGGGGCTAGACTGCATCTCTAGCATCCTGACTTCCCCAGCTGCTACCTGAAGATTGGGCTACCAATTAGCCTGTACTGGGGCATTGGGGAACTGAAGGGGCAGGCAATCACTAACAAATTGGAAGCTGATATTAAAAATACCATTTTTAATAGTATAGATAATACAAAATACTTAGGAATCAATTTAACAAAACATTACTGATGGAAATTAAAGACCTAAATAAATGAAGCAATATGTTATTATCCCCAAATTGATTTATAAATGCAATCTTGATAAAAATCTGAGGAGGTTTTTTTTTTGTTGAACTTGAAAAGAATTTGTATGGAATTGCTTTGGATGTAGAAGAACCAAAATTATTAAAAATAATGACAATTTTGGAAAGCGTACACTACTTAATTTCAAGTGTCACTATAAATCTACCGTAATACTTCAGATAAATATATAGATCCATGGAACAGAATAAATAGAAATTATCTCACATATATATGGTCAAATGATTTTTGGCAAAAGTGCTAAATTCATTCAATAGAGAAAGGAGGGTCTTTTCAAGTAAGAGTACTGAAACAATTGTATATCCACTTGAAAAATTGTATCTCCACTTAAAAAAATACAAAAATTTGACCCATACCTCATATCATATACAAAAAGTAACTTGAAATAGATCATGGACTTAAATGTAAGAGCTGAAACTACAAAACTTGTAAAAATCCTTGTGACCTTGGGTTAGACAAAGGTTTCTTAGATAAGACGTGGAAAGTATTAACCATAAAAAACATGATAAATTGTATTTCGTAATTTTAAACTATTGCTCTTTATTTATTTATTTATTTATTTTGTGAGGAGATCAGCCCTGTGCTAACATCCGCCAATCCTCCTCTTTTTTTGCCGAGGAAGACAGCCCTGGGCCAACATCCGTGCCCATCCTCCTCCACTTTTTTATATGGGACGCCGCCACAGCATGGCTTGCCAAAGCAGTGCGTCCGTGCATGCCCGGGATCCGAACCAGCGAACCCCGGGCTGCCGCAGCGGAGCACGCGCACCCAACCGCTTGCTCCACCAGGCCGGCCCCAAACTATCACTCTTTAAAAGACACTACTAACAAAAAGAAAAGACACAAACTGGGAAAAAAATTTACAAAAACTATAGGTGATAGATTGTGTCTACAATAAACAAAAGAACACGTACTCTTGCAATTTAATAATAGAAGACAAAACACACAATTCAAAAAAGAGGTAAAATATTTGGACAGACACTTCACCCAAGAGGATAAAGGAATGGCAAATAAGTTAAAAAAAGTTGCTCAGCATCTTTAGTCATTAGGAAAATGCAAAGTAAAACTACAATGAGATGCATCTGCATACTAACTAGAATAGACAAAATTTTAAAAAACTAACAATACTAATTGCCGGCTAGGATGTGTAGCATTTGGTACAAAATGGTACAGACACTTTGGAAAATAGTTTGGCACTTTTATAGAAAATTAATCATATATTATAACCCAGCAATCTCACTTCTAGACATTTATGCAAAAGAAATAAAAGCATGTGTCTACACAAAAAGTACCATGCTGATGTTCATTGAAACTTTATTCATAATAATGAACCCAAATTTCCATCAATCTGGTGAACAGATTGTGGTATTTCTATGAAACAGAATACAACACTTCAACTTAAAAATAACACTACTGACACATACAACATGAATGTATCTCAAAAGCATTATGCTTTGGGAAGGATGTCAAATATAAAACATTATATACAGTTGATTTCACTTCTAAGAAATTCTAGGAAATGCAAAACTATAGTGATCATCAGATAAGTGGTTTCGAGGATTGATGGTAGAGATCTGGGAATCGACTGCTAAGTGGGTCGAAGGAACTTTTAACAGGATAAAACTGTTGTATATCATGATTGTGATGGTGGTCTCATAAGGAAATATATTTGCCAAAATGCATCAAATTGTATACTTAAAAATGGAGAATTTTACTTACATAAATTATACTCTAATAAAGTTGATAAATAAAATAACACACACTATGGAAGTTCCAGTTCCAGCAATAAAAGGTAGCTTATATCAACTAAACTTACCAGATATGACAATTACAGACTCTGGACAAAACATTAAACAGCTCTTTGAAACCATGGAAGAACTAGCAAAAGTAGGCAGAAACTCTAGCGGATTCTAACTTGGAAAGAAGAGAAACTCACTGGGTGAGATTTACCTTGAAAATACTCCACTATCCAAATTTGGGGTAGTTGAGTATCCAGATAAGTAATGGTGGTAATAAATTACAAATTACCATATTTTCAAAATGAATCCATATGTCATATTGATATAAATACACAAATGCAGAGAAGAGAAAATTCTTCCTTATAGAATTCCAACTAATAAATTAGAATGAATGATGGAGTTAGAAAATTATTGATAGGTACTAAAATTATTGGTGAAAATATGATGAGGAACAATATATTTGCTTAATATTAAAACATTCCTCCACAAATTTCTTATTAATTACAAAACGAAAAATAAGCAAATGAAGCAAAAAGTAAAATAATTCCTGAATATGATTAGAGAGTACACTGGTGTTCCTTGTGCTATTTTCCAATTTACTCTAAATATTGAAATTATATCAATTTTTTGATATACTTTTTACTCTAAATACTGAAATTATATCAATTTTTTGATATACTCTAAATATTGAAATTATATCAAATTTTTGATTTGATAAAGATCATAGACTCAATATTAACAAAATGTCTATTATCCTGATAATGGGTAGATAAATTGCAGTGTATTCACTTTGGAATCTATTCAATAATAAATAATGAATTATATGATACACACAAACAAGGATAAACTCCAAAAATATTACATTGTATGAAAAATCAAGGCATAGAATTCACACTGTATAATTTCATTTATATGAAACACAAGAACAGGCAAAATTAACTGATGGTGATAGAAATTAGAACAGTTGTTACCTATGGGGAGTGGAGATTTGGGGGAAAACAGCATAAAGAAATATTTTGGGATGATGGAAATGTTCAATATCTTCACAGGAGCGGTGGTTACTCTGGTGTATAAATTCATTGAAAATTAAGTTGCACACTTAAAATCTGTGCATTTTACTATATGTACATTTTACCTCATTTAAAAAAAAAAAAGCCACTATATGAAGTTCACCGTTAAGAGCAGAAAGAGAAAATTAAACTTTAAAGAGTTTTAGCTATGTATTTGATTGTTCATGAAAGTCCACTTACATAATCTTAGCTAATGCTAAATCTCATCCTGTGTTCACTTCTGATTATGGGTCCACTCTCAGCTCAAATCCACAAGTTACCACTTAAATAAATCATTTTTAGTAGCACTAGCTACTAATATTTTTATAGACAGACTAATTTTCAAAATTACTTTCTGAACTTTTAAGCAGTCAAAACTGGTCTTCTAACCTTAGTTCCTAATGCTCACCAGCTCTGGGATTTGGAAATGGCCTAACAAGCCTGGACCACAGCGCCACTGAGATTTAACTAGGTCAGCTCTAGGATTCTCTACAGCCTCCAATTCTCATATTGAATGGCTATCTCAAAGTGTGAGGTGGAAAATTTTCCTCTTAGAGTAAACCATAACACTTCATATAGACCACTGTTCTAGAATAGGTCATACAAACAGTATGATTTTTGCATGTTGAAGACAGGATTCTCCTGCCCCTGAAGAGTTTCTCACACCCACGAGGTTAAAGCCTTTGCACTGTTAACACGTTACAAACAGATGAGGTAAAAAAGTGTTAGTATTACAAAATGTCTAGGAGGAGACAGAGGGGTAAGTTGACTTGCCGAAGTTCTCAGGATGATTCATTAATAGATCTGAGAGCAGGAATTTTATATCTTCTGTTTTATTCTTCTGGTGTGGTGTCCTTTCAACAGGATCAGATTTGGTTTTCTGATGCTTAAAATAATGCTGCCATTAAAAACAAAATAAAACAAAAAATTCATAGCAAAGAGGAGTTGCCTGTCACTTCACATTTTATTTTCTCTGTAGATTAGAATCTATGAGAACATATCCATTATTCATGCATACAATCACAGAGGGATCTGCCTGACATATGTTTGGTGTCATGAAAAACACATTCCCAAGGAGACAAAAAAAGAATCTTTTTGTTTGTTTGTTTGTTGTTTTGCTTTTATTGGTTTTATTACATGCTCTTTCCACTACTTATAATTGAGAAATGAAAGAGAGTTCTTTCAGCATAATTTCAACCATTGGTTAAAATGCTGTGCCTTCTAAGTGTGAAAAGGCATAAAAATACACTAATCTTGTTTTCTTTGGGGTAAATTACTTGTTCAAATTACCAAAGTAATACTTGTGTGCAAGAACTGGTAAAATAATGCAAAAGAGTGTGAAGAAAGTTAGTGTATACTCTCCCCAAATCTTTTCCGTTTTAATCCCTATCCCCCATAGGTAATCAATATTAACAGTGTTTGTCTGACTCTAAAAATATTAAAACATATACAAGGCCTTACTGTTAATGTGTCTTTTTAAGAAAATGTATTAGTGCTATAGATAGTACTTTTCAACTTGCTTTTTTTTCTTGATAATGCATCATTGGCATATCTCAGGTGAATAGATAAAGAACTCAAATTATGTTCTCCATTTAGGTCATAGCCGGCATTTACAATGTATACAGTAAAGGACACTCTCTGGACATCTGGTCCTTTGGCCCCCTTCCCTATGGATGTATTTTTGTGCTTCATCCTGTGGTATCAACCCAGGTCTCCTGTACATTCCAGGGAGAGAGCCTTCTGCATATTACTTTACTTTTTCATATCTTCTTCATTTTAAGGCTGGTAAGGAAAAAGGGAAAGAAGAGACATGTACCTAGAACTGAGACATTCCCTAAGACAGGATGTCCTCTAAATGCCAGAAGGTAAGGTAAAGCAGGAATGGGTACCCACGCAAAAGGCATCTTTCGCATGTAGTGATAGAAGTGAATGTCTTCACTGAAAACTTCACATTGCTATGGCATCTCTGTGTGATGAGTTTCCGCCTGGCTGGTGTGGGATTCTGATCATGGGCCATTCTCAGCTGGAATCCATGATTAACCACTTAAAAAAAACTTAAGGTTATAATGATACTAATATTTTTGTAGCCAGACTGTTGTTTTCAAAATTACTGTTTAAACTTTCAATTAGCCAGAAATTCTTATCTATATGAATTTAGCCTTTGAATCTCAAGACATAAGACACTACAGACCTGTTCGTTCACATCAGACTTTGCACAGCCCTCTGCAGACAGGCCTAATTCTAGAAACCTTCTGACACTAGCTGGATATCTTGAGGAATTCCAAATTTCCCTTTTCAGCATTTTTCTTATATTCTGACTCAGCCTTCGCGTCTATTATTTTCAACAGCTGAAACAAAAGAAAAAGGAAGAAACCTTGAAGACATTATGCTAAGTAAAATAAGCCAGACATAAAAGTTTCGGAAAACACTATCCATGAAGAAGAAATGGGCTAAAATTTGTGTGGAAAGAGTATGTGATATAGGAATGATTAGAGAGGCTCTTCTTCATCTTGAAATACAACAGGACACAGATAAATAGACTTCAGCTCTAACAGGAGAGATTGTTTAGCTGTAAGAGAGAATTTCTCTCTATTCAGAATAGGAAGTCTTGAGAGCTTTGTCCCTGGAGCTCATTAAAATTAGGGCAAATGTGCCTCTGTCCGGAATGATTTAGTTGCAGGTCTCTGTGAAGGACCGAGGGATTGCATGAAGGTTCTTTCAAGGTCTCTTCCTGCTCTGATTCTGTGATTCAGGGATAACCTGTGGGTAGAGAGGCCTCATGCCAACTGTTTTCAAATATTGTTGTTGGAAGAACAATTAATCAGGGTGATTACATGACTAATGCTATAGAATTTCTTGATTCTTTCTTCCTTTTTTGCTTTGGAAATTTGCTGATAAATGAGTAGGATCTTCACTATAAATGTGGGAAAACTCTGAGCAGGTAGGAAAATTATCTCCTATGGAAACAGTTGTGATCATATTTAATAGGCATTAAAGTCTTCATCTATCATTGAGGGCACACAAGCATCCATTTAAACGGCCTGCAGAGAACTTCTGAGGCCAAGGATACATCCATGTTTAATTAAATGCAGAGGGGGAGCCCACTGAACTCACTTACAAATGATGATCATTTGCGAATGATTGCAAATAATCGATAGTATGGTTGAATTGTGGACAAAAAAAAAAAGAGCATCTTAAATCAGCACCTGGGTTGCAGCATCTGATTCTCTACTCTTATCATTTTAAATTCATCAGGAGATGGATTAATACAAAGTACTTACGGGAGATGAATTCTAGAAAGAGTGATTCCAGAATTGATGTAACATACATTTTTATTACAGAATGTGATTATAGATAAACTTTTTCCTAATTCACTCTATTTTTAATGCTAAAGAAGTGTCAATTCTGCAAAGCTGATTGCTTTAAGATGCATGAAATATGGAACAAGAAGACCTCACTGTATGGGTTTAGGTTAGACATGGGCTCCTTGAACCAGTCAGACGTTAGAAAGCAAATGATAGCAATAGCACTCAAGCTCGTGGTCTAAACTTACACCTTTCCAGGTGAAACTGACTAGGAGAAATAATTTGGAAGGCATATCATGGTCACAAAGAGTTAAGATAGTAGCATTAGGCCTCATCACAGGCATTATGTGGAACAAGTATTTATTTAAATATTACTAGGAGATGGGGCAACTGCTGCTGCTTGAACCAAAATTGGTTTTTGCTCGTCTGACACAGTACCTCAATATCTTATCATTCACAGTAGTTCTTATTGATTTAACTAAATCCATAAAACATGGTAAAGTGATTCGGTAAGAAAGGAACAGTTAGCTAATTCCCTAATACAAAATAGTTAAATAATCCACTGCTATCCACCATTACCCAGCAGGGATCTGCATGGGGAAAGGTTTGTTTGTGCAGAGAAAGAGAATAGAAATGTCCACACTATAGGAGTGCCCTAAGACACAGTGGAGGAGATGCTGCAGTCTCTAAAGGTCATAAAGGGTCTGACTCTTTTATTATTTTTTTGGTGAGGAAGATTATCCCTGAGCTAACATCCATTGCCAATCCTCCTCTTTTTGCTAAGGAAGATTGGCCCTGGGCTAACATCCATGCCCATCTTCCTCTACTTTATATGGGACGCCGCCACAGCATAGCTTGATAAGAGGCGCATGAGTCTACGACCAGGACCCGAACCTGTGAACCCTAGGCTGCGGAAGCAGAGTGCGAGAACTCAGCCACTACGCCAGTGGGCCGCCCCCAACTGCTGATTTTAAGCCTCGCCCCTCCTCTTTCATCTCTTGCACCACATCTGGGAAAGTCGATAAGAAAGCTCAGGTGCTCCCTCCTTAAGCACCTGTGGGAGATTCAAACTACACAAGCCCCTGCTCGGCCACATGCAGGAATCCTCACGCCAGCCCCACGCACTAACCAAAATAAAAACCTCTGCTCTCTCAAGCCATTATTGGACCACCTTGGGAAGCCTGCCTTGCTCTCCCAGAAAGCCTGATTATGTAAGTAATAAACCTCTTCATACTCTCCTGGTATGTGTGTGTGTGCGCGTGACATGATCAGTTTTGATACCCAAACCAAATTTTGGTGAGGACACATCCTGATTCTGCAGAGTGCCATGGCACCATGTAGTCCCAAGGACACTGGCACTCTAAATGTTGGAAGAGGGCAAGGGATTAAGTTCCAACAACAGGTTTGCATGTTTGACCCTTTGTGTAGGTTTAGCTATATTTACATGGGTGGAGTGGAACAAAACCAGATGTGGGGATTTTGAATTGAATACCAATAGCAGTAAACTAAAGGCTGAGACTGTATTCAAACCCTTTAGACTGGAAGATTAAGTAGAAATTTGGCTGGCTTATTTTCTGGTGCATGAAGTGTTATAGTAACTTCAAGGAATTTCTCATGTGTAGCTTTAATAATTAAGGGTGACGATAAGAGTCTTAAAGGTCTACTTTAATCTTTTAAGTAAGCGGATTTTTTTTTTGTAAATTTGGTATAACATACCCAGATTAAGACAAGACATTTTGTATTAGCAATACTGAAAAACCTACTAATCTTTAACAGTATCTTTGTATATATACAAGAAAAAAAATTAAATTTATCAGATTGCATCCATCCAAATAAAATTCTAATCAATTTACTTTCACCACAGAATGATTTAAGGGCAATTAAGACTTGATGCTATATCAGGGATATAATATGTTTGTTTAAGAAAGACAAACATATTATAATCCTGATCTGTAAATATGCCCAGTGTGATCTCCAAAATTTTCCATTATGAAGATTTATGCTGCCACTTGGTCTAATTATGAATTAATGATTGGATTCATTTAGAAATGAATTTGACCAAATGAATATTCATGAAAAGAAATTGTCCGTGATAACTAATTCTGTATTGATGATCAGAAAACAGAAAAGAAAGCAAAATATTATTTGCCTTCAATTCACCATTAACTTTATCCCACTGATGTTAATAATTTTTAATGGCATTCTTCAATTAATAACATTTCTATACTTATATAGTTATCCAGAACTTTTCAAGTCTGTCTTCTTTTCTTTGCAAAGATTTTATTCAGGACAACTGTGATATTTAAACTCTTTTGTATTTAGACTCTTTATTCTTAAGAGCACTCTTCCAAATCACTTGAAGCTTAGTTTCTCTGTGCTCACGGATGAGTACATCTTGACATTTTGAGAATGAATATAGGCCTAAAGAGAAAGTAAAATTTACTCGGATTTAACAGCTGTTTTCATCTAGTGATATATACAGTCACGTTAAACATGTATTAATTGCACATCAGGATTAACTCTGACTGAAGTGTCGATGAAAAAAACACATACATGATCATTTATAGCTGTGTCACCTTGTCCTTGACAGAGGCTCCTCTTAGAAGGTTGGAAAGGGGATCAACCGATAAAGGGTAAACAAACTCATATACATTTTTTAAAAAATCAGCAACAACTTTATTATTCCTTCTGTAAGCCATCAACCATACTCAGATTAGCTTTAATGGGGAGTGGCGTACCAAGAATCCTTCCACAGAACCTACTAATGAGAGATTTTTACATTTTTTTCAAATGCTTATTCAGGGAAGAATAGTTAATGGTGAATTGTAACTGTTCAAAACTCGAAATTACAAAATAATTGAGGAGTGGGAGGAGGCAGAAGAGAATGCAGTAGAAGAGGTAGTTTCATAACTAGAGGAAAGGATAACATCAGAAGGAGACCTTGCTCCTGGTAACCCATTCCACGGGCAAGCATCTCTTTCTCCTGTTTTGTACCCCAATTTCTTGCTTCCCTTAAGAGCGCAAAAGGCTGTGGAATTAGTCTGAGTTATTTACATTAGAAACTTTTAAAATCTGATAGTGTTCCTATAGCTATTTGACATATAAGTCATTGCAAAAGCTTTTTGTCTTATTTATTTGTTCAGCTCATACCTCCTCTACTAATAATTTAATCTAGTTTGTCATTCAGTTTAACCTGAATGAGTAGTAAGTAAGTTTCAAGATCCTTTAGACAAATGGATTTTTTGTAAGTTACATCTGTTCCCAATGTTTTCTCTATGGCAATATGCATGGAAGATGATTTTTACATGCAATACGCTTCTACTTTTGGGTGCCCAGGGCTGAAATCAACCCCTGGTGTGTCAACTATAACTCTACACCATTCCCTTTGCAGCTCAAAAGGGACATGGAAACACAAGTGGTAAATAGTAATATTATCATAGATTTAATATTGAATTCGATCTACCAGTGTTTTAAGCTTTCACAACTTAAAGCGTTAACTAGCATTAGAAATAAAATACACCTTAGAGCCAATGAGTATGTCACAATTAAAGAACAGGATATGAGGTTAAAAATTATGGAACCATCAATGAGTAGCATTTGTGCTACATGGAAATAGAAAGCCTTAACTTCAAAGGGCCCTGCTAGTGACCCAGAGCACTCTCTACATAATGACTTTTGGTTGAAGTAATTCTCTACCTTTCTAAGCGTCAAGTTGTAACTGCCAATCGTCTATGTCTCCTTCCCCAATAGAAATCTGAACAGTTGTTCTGAAGGAATGAGATTCCCTACAATCTACTTACCCGATTGCCATGATGTTTCTTCTGTTTGTCAGGTCTATAGACGTAGACTTGCCAGGTCACATTGGGAAGTCAGACACATATTACTTCACTTGCGTGACCTTGACACTTAGAAAGACAAAGGCCGTTTATCTTGCAGAATCTCCCTCAATTGGAGTTTTACTGATGTTTTTCTTGATTATTTTCAGTTTGTTCACCTTTGACAGGGATATCACAGAAATACTGTGAAGTGTTTTTCTCATTGTATTCTATCCGGCGGCACACACTTTTTATGTGTACCATTACCAATGATGTTCACCTCAATTACTTGATTGAGGTGGTGTCTGGCAGGGTCCACTGTAAGTTACTCCCTTTATAATTAATAAACTTTTTGCAGGGAGATAGTTTTTTGGTTTTTTGTTTTTTGTGTGTGTGTGAGGAAGATTAGCCCTGAGCTAACATCTGTTGCCAATCCTCCTCTTTTTGCTGAGGAGGATTGGCCCTGGGCTAACATTGGTGCCCATCTTCCTCCACTTTATATGGGACACCGCCATAGCATGGTTTGATGAGCAGTGCGTAGGTCCGAGCCCAAGATACGAACCTGGGAACCCCAGGCTGCCCACCAAAGCAGAGCACGCAAACTTGACCACTATGCCAACAGGCCAGCCCCGGGAGATAGTTTTATGCATCAGTTTGGCTGGGCTCTAATATTCACTTATTTAATCAAATATTAATCTAGGTGTTGCTGTGAAGAAATTTAGTTAACATCTAAAATTAGCTGACTTTAATTAAAGGAGGTTACCCTAGATGATGCAGGTGGGATCCATTCAATCAATAGAGAGGCCTTAAGAGCAAAAACTGAGGAAGAAAAATATATGCCTCAAGACGGCAGCATCAACTCCTGCTTGAGTTTTCAGCCAGCCAGGCTGTCCTACATATTTTGGACTTGCCAGCCCCAAAAATATGATTCAAGGGATCAAGAGCCAATCCTTTGAAATAAATCTCTTAATAGATTTATATAATGTATTAATAATTATTAATTATTAAATGAAAAATATGTATTTTACATATACATATAATCCTTTTGGTCCTGTTTCTCTGTAAAACCCTGACTCATCTGACTAATAAAGATTTTGGTACTGGGAATGGTTGAGGAAGAACAGACTCTTGAGGATGAATTTTCTGGATTGATTCTGTGGAGTACTTTGAGATTTAAAAATGTCCTCTTCTGCATCAAAATGTCAATTTATCCATTCTTTCATGGACATCAGTATGGACGCATGGTTTCCTAATTTATTCAAGGGTTCATAATCTATTTTTTGTAATAACTTTATTGAAATATTTATTTGGCATGTAATCCACACATTTAAGGTTAGAATTTAATGACATTTAGTATGTTCAGAGAATTGCAAAGCTGTCACCACAATTAATTTTTGAATATTTTGCTCACCCAAAAATGAACAAAGACCTGTACACTTTAGCTACTATCTCCAAAACTCATCTCATTCAGGCTTGGCAACCACTGATCTACTTTCTGTCTCTATAGATTTGCCTATTCTAGATATTTTATGTAAATGGAAAAATATAATATGTGGTCTTTTGTGACTAGCTTGTTTCACTTATTTCACTTAGTAATGTTTTCAAAGTTCATCCATGTTATAGCATATATCAGTACACTATTCCTGTTTATGGTCAAATAATATTCCATTGTGTAGATCACCACATTTTGTTTATCCATTCATCACTGATGGAAATTTAGATTGTTTTCACCTTTTAGCTACTATGAATAAGACCATTAAAAACACTTGTACACAAATTTTTTTGTGGACATAAGTTTCCAGTTCTCCTGAATATATACCTAGGAGTGGAATTAATGAGTCATGTAACTGTATATTTAACTTTTTGAGGAACTGCCAGACTGTTTCCCAAAGTGGCTCTGCCATTTTAAATTCCAACAGCAATGTACGAGGGTTCCAATTTCTCCACATTCTTGCTAATAGCTGCTATTTCTGGTTTGATTATAGTCAGTTTAGTGGGTGTGACGTGGTATCTCGTTGTGGTTTTGATTTGCATTTCCCTAATGTCTAATAATGTTGAGCAGCTTTTATGTGCTTGTTGGCCATTTGTACATTTTCTTTGGCGAACTGTCTATTCAGGTTCCTTGCCTAAATTTAATTGCATTATTTGTCTTTTTTATTACTAAGTTGTAAGAGTTCTTTACATATTCTGCATACACATCCCTCATCAGATATATGATTTGCAAATATCTTCCCTCATTCTGTGGGTTATCTTTTTCCTTTGTGATAGTATCCATTTAAACACGAAAGTGTTTCATTTTTATGAAGCCACATTTATCTATTGTTTTTGTTGTTGCTTGTGCTTTTCATGTCATATCTAAGAATCTATTTCCAAATCCAAGGTCACAAAGATTTACTCCTATATTTTCTTCTAAGATTTTATAGTTTTAGTTATTACATCAGGTCTTACTTCAATTTTGAGCTGTATATGATGTGAAATAAGGATCCAACTTTATTCTTTTGCATGTGGACAACCAGTTTCCTTGAATAATCTGTTCTCCTTCCATAAACTGCACTAAGATGTCATGGAAAATGAAGAAGTTGAAAACTCAAATCATTAGTGTCTCAAGTGACCCAACCATTAAGCTGGCAAAAACTGATAGAATCAACTTTTTTGGAACTCTGAAATCTAAACAAAAGCTTACAGCAACCAAGTGAGTGCTTAATGAAGAAAAAAAAAAAAAGACTGTAAATTTCGATCAGAAAGCACTGTAGTATTTTTGCTTACCTTCCCACCATCCTCCAGCTTAGTAGTGGCTGTCTGGACAGTGGCCCATGCTGCTGGCGAGACTTGCAGGTTCCAAGGAGGCAATGTAGACTTTGTTCTCAAAAAACTGTGGTTGTGAATTTTGACCTGACTCGCGATTCCTTAAGGGACTGGCACAAAGGCTAAACTTTCTTTTGAGGCCCCTATGACTGGAGTAGCTTTCTGGCAGTGGTAACATATGTCAAAACCATTTGAAGACATACACTATATGCAGCTGCCTGGAACAAGCAACAGCAGATGGGGCAAATAGTAGGCAGACTCAAAAGCTTGGGGAGGAGACTGAGAAGGAAGAGTCTTGGGGGAGTAAGGGTTTTGAAGGGCTACTGTGTATACCAGTGAAATGTGCAATGTGCATGCCCAGGACCTGATGTGTGCTCAGAAAATACCTGAGAGGGCCATAGGCTTACACTTCTTGCTAATCTGTGGGCTTCATGCAAGTGAAAAATAAACCATAAGGCAGAGTTGTATGCAGCAAGGCTTAATGTTGAAGGAGTACTCCAGCTCAGAACCAATCTGCAAGGATAGGGAGACACGTGTGTGTGTGCATGTGTGTGTGTGTGTTGGGGGAGAGAAGTTTGTATTTGTTTTTATTTTCTCTTGGCTCTGGCATTAAGGAAAGCTCTGTCAGCTGTCAGGTTACTGGCTGACCACTGAGATAACAGAATAGAGACTTCAGTGACCACACATGACTAGGAATACAGTCTTTGCAAAAATTGTCTGGAAAAGTCACAAACAAATGGATGACTCCATCCCACAGCAATCAACAAGAGCAAACCTTCAAGAGGGAGAAGAATCTGAATTACAGAGTTACCACACTATAATATTCAAAATGTCAAGTTTTCAAGAATAAATTACAAGGCATTCAAAAATACAGGAAAGTATGGCCAATTCACAAGAAAGAAAAAAATTAACAGAAACAAACCTTGATGAGGTCCAGACATTGGATTTATAGAAAAGACTTTTCATCAACTGTAGTGTGAGGTTATTAGAAAATGTTATTGGCAATAAACTTTTAATTATATTCTCAGGGTAAAACAATTTAAACCTTATTTTCATTAGACTGACAATGCCACCAACTCTGTTTATTTATTTATTTTTTTGTGAGAAAGATCAGCCCTGAGCTAACATCCATGCCAATCCTCCTCTTTTTGCTGAGGAAGATCGGCCCTGAGCTAACATTTATTGCCAATCCTCCTCCTTTTTTTTTCCCTTTTTCTCCCCAAAGCCCCAGTATATAGTTGTATGTCATAGTTGCACATCCTTCTAGCTGCTGTATGTGGGATGCCGCCTCAGCATGGCCGGACAAGTGCTGCATCAGTTCGCGCCTGGGATCCAAACCCAGGCCGCCAGTAGCAGAACGCGCACACTTAACCGCTAAGCCTCGGGGCCGGCGCCCAGCTCTGTTTATTTTTAATATAGCTCTTTTTTCTATTTACTACCACTCTATACTCAGCTTTGGAATAAAAACCTTCAACTCCTCGCTTGCTCCAGATAAGGGAGAATAGGACAGTTCTCTTAAACCTGGTGCTCTGTGTTAGCCTGAAAGATGATGCCATCTATTCTCTGATTGGGTTATTGAAAAGTTATGGATCTGTGGATAAAAATGAGAACGCTCCTAGACCTGTGCATCTCAAAGTTCTGGCCTATGGATTGTGTGTGTGCTGGTCCGCAATGAGATAAAGAAATTGAGAGTAAGTATTTAAAACATTTTACAGCAATTTCAAAGAGTAATTCTACGTTTGTGGAGTAGAATAATAAAAAATTAGGTAATACTTCAGTGATTTATATTTCATTTTCCTAGTAACTTATTTTTATTGTATTTTATAGAAGTACTGATCCACAACAAATCAGAAAAAAAATTTTTTTAATTAGTCCTTCACCACAGATAGTTTGAGAGTGTTGTTCTAGTCAACGTCACCAGACCTTCTATGTCAGGTTTTATTTGGGAAGAATACAATGATTTCCTAAAATACCAAAGACATCTGTATCTTAATGTGAAAGCAAAATTGGAAAACCATTAGCTAGACTGGCAAAGAAAAAAAAAGAGAAGACTCAAATTACTAAAGTCAGGAATGAGAAAGAGAATACTCCTATCATTTTGAGAACCCCTTCTTTTTCAAAGAACTACTTTTGATTTTGTTGATTCTATTGATTTTCTATTCTTATTCTGTTTATTTATGCTCTAGTCTTTATTATTTCCTTCTATCTGATTGCTTTGGATTTAGTTTGTTTTTCTTTTTCCAGTTGCTTAAGGTGGAAGTTTAGGTTATTGTTTGAATCTTTCTTGTTTTTAATGAGGGCTTTTACAGCTGTTAATTTCTAGCTGAGCATTACTTTTTCTGTGTCCAATAAGTTTTGGTATATTATATTGTTATTTTCATTCATCTCAAAATATTTTCTAATTTCCCTTGTGATTTCTTCTTTATCCCATTGGTTATTTAGTATTTGTTAATTTTCCAAATTTTATTCTGTTACTGATTTCTAATTTAATCCTCTTGTGATTAGAGAAGATATTTTGAATGATTTCTTTTTAAATTTCTTTCAAAAACATTTTGTGGCCTAATGCATGGTTTATCTTGGCGAATGTTTCATGTGCACTTTATAAGAATGTGTATTCTGCTGTTGTTGTCTGCTGTTGTCTGTAGATGTGTGTTAGGTCTGGTTGCTGTATAGTGTGTTCTTCAGTCTTCTATTTTCTTGCTGATCTATGTAGTTGCTCTATAGATTAATGAAAATGGGGTATTAACTTTGTCGAATTGTCATTTCTTTCAGTGTTGTCAGTTTTGCTTCAGATATTTTGGCGCTCTGATGTTAAGTGCATATATGTTTATACTTGTGATGTCTTCTTGAAGGGTTGACTCTTTCTTCATTATATAATATCCTTCTTTGTCTTTCATAATTTATGTCTTAAAGTCTCTTCTGTCTAATATTAGTATAGTCACTCCAGCTCTTTTTTGGTTACTGTTTGCATGGAATTCCTTTTTCCATCCTTTTACTTTAACCTGTTTGTGTCTTTGAATCTAAAGTGAGACTGTTGTAGACAGCATTTAGTTGGATATTGTTTTTAAATCCATTCTGCCAATCTCTGCCTTTTAAATAGACAGTTTCATAGATTTACGTTTAATGTAATTACTTATAAAAAAGAATTACTTCTGCCCTTTGCTATACATTTTCTATATGTCATATCTTTTTTTGCTTTTCAATTCCTTGATTACTCTCTTCTTTTGTTTTAAATAGATATTTTCTAGTGCATCATTTTAATTCCCATGTCATTTCTTTTACTATATATTTTTGAGTTATTTTCTTTGTGGTGTTCTGAGGATAAGTGTCATATTAATTTATAACACCATAGTTCAGATTAATACCTTTTTACACTATTGTTTATTTATTTTTCTTTCCCTGTTGTACTAGCCAAGACTTTCAAAATGTTGTTAAATGGTAGTAAGTGCCGTTCTTTTGTTCCAGTCTTTTAATTCTAAATGAAAACTGATCTATAATTTAGGCCTACCATAGAAGGATGCTAAACATAGTGGGGGCACTGAATAAACACAGATGCCGTATCTAGCATAGAGCATGTGCTCACTAAAGTTTTGTTGAATAAAATCAGACTTTTGTGTGGATGTGGTCATGATTATAACTTTCCCACTTCAGTTCCTTCCATTTTCCTCATCCTCAGCTGATCCTTTCATACATGCCATACTTCCATTTTACTCTGTTTTTGTTTGTGCTTTACAGGCTAAAATGTATTCCTCCTCTAGTCTTCCTATAAAGATATTATTTAACCTTTCAATAGTTTACATCTGTTCCATTTTAAAATATTTCTTAGTTTCCTCCTTGAGATTAAATTATCTTTAGTTGTTCCCTTTTTATTACCCCAGAACATTTGTTTTGCTCACATTTACAACACCTCTTGCCTTGCAGTGTAAGGATGTGTTTACACATCTCTTCTCCCAACTGGACTGTGACCTACTGAGGGGTAAAGATCAGGATATCTCTTATAGTTGTACCTTCAGCACAGTATTTATCCCATTGATGGATGATAGTGTTTGTTGAATAAAAAAAGAAAGCGATGATTCTATTTATAATGTACTTTACAATGTAAAGGACCCAGCGATGGGCTGAAGTAAATGACTGCGTGACAATCATCTGATGGTTGGTTCTCTCAGAATGCTGCAACAATAGAGCCTAATTCTGATGTCCACTTGGAGACAAAGAAGCCAGTTTAGGTAAAATAAACAGATCTTCCATGTGGTTGTACAGCACCACCACCTACCGCTTGGCATGAATTCTAGCTCTCAGGCGCACAAAACTCCACGCATACAGCTTCCCACCAAGTGTTATCATGACTGCCTAGTTGCCTCAGTTGATAGTAAGGAAGCTGAGGATTATTACACCAAACGTTCACGTGTCTAGGAAATTACATTGTCATTAAGAACTACCTTTTGAGCCCCAACAGACATGTTCCTTATGACTGACCTTGTCATCTACACTCTTGGATTAGGAATAGCTCGAGACTCCGGTAAGTTAGTGTTTTTATCAAGAGTGTCCATGTTAAATAAGATAATCAATTAACGTGTACTATGTGATGACACTGATCATGGCTGATTACTTGAAGAAGAACGATGGCCTTATGGTACCAGATGAGAAAAGTGAAAACATGAGGGCCTGGCCCAGGGACACAGAGTCCTTTATCATTGTCAAGGCTGTGATCTGGTCTCATTCAGTGTCTCCCTCTGTCTCACCTGGGTTAAGGCTTTGTAATTTGTGATTCAGCTCAAAAGACAGCATCTATATTTGTACTGAAGACCCAAGGGAAAAACTGTATCATAATAAATATGTGCTTTACCATTAGCTAAAGCATAATAAATGTGATGCTATAATTATCCATGTTTCTGTAGATCTTAATCTTTTAAAAAATTAGTGCCCCTGGCACACAGGCCAGGATTTTGCATTTGTTTTTGTGATGATAACACAGTTTTGCAGTGTATTTCATCGTATCAGCATTTTGGCAATATACAATGTAACACTATACTGTACCTTGCTTACCCTCTTGATACCCATATTAAAACAAAACAAAAAATAAAAGTAAAGCTACAGTTTTGTGGCCCAGCTCTGCCATGAGATTCCACTCTATGTAGTTTTCATAATGTAGCCTCAATCCATGGAACCTTCCCCACTAATATCTCTGTCCTTCTCTCCATTCCAGATGATGTTTACTAGTTGAATGAGGTTGTTGGTTTGAGGGACTAAGTAAGACAAACTCACCTGCTGTCCAATGTTATTGTTAGGTATGATCTTGACGTTCTAGCATTACAGACAATGTTTGCCATCTAAATAATTTTATCTTCTAGAATAAACATTCATTCATTCCACAAATATATATAAATGCCTCAACTTGACAGGCACACATCAAATTCCTGGGATATAGCAGTTTACAAAAGAGGGGGAAAAAATCACTACTTTCACAGAGCCTACATTCTTTGAGGGGCAGGCAGACAACAAATCAAGTAAATGCATAAAATATAGTGGTTTTACACAGTACTATCAAAAATCGCAGTGAAGAGTGGTATTGGAGAGAGAGAGTTTGGAGTGCAGTGCTTTAAGTTGTTTGTCGGGGAAGGTTCCACTGAGATTGTGACAATTGAAAGGTTATTCTGATAAAATGCAATATCTTCAGCCAAAAAAAAAATTTAAACACATTCTAATCAAGCATAAATAAAGTTTTTAGCTTCTAACATCTTCTTGGAGAGCAAGGTAAGGTAGTATAAGATGGAGGACCTGATCAGACCTTACACAGGAACTTACACAATTAGAGATGCTAAGTGTAACCGTGAAACTTAAAACTGTTTCATAGTTTGATGTACGGTGAGCTTAGCCCCCATCCTCCTACCTCCCAAAACAAACTTTCACGATGCTTGAGTTGGGGAATTGTTCTTTAGCAACTGTATATTAGGGGTGAAAGGAAGAATTCCCCTCACTTTAGATCTCACTAAAGTTTCTCCCCTTAACCCTACTGATTATGTTTTTCCTTTATTGATAGTGTAGCCGTGTAATTCTAATTTCTAAAACTACTCTCACTTTTTCTTGAATTCTTCATCATTAGCTAAATAAAGACAGAAAGTTACTGAGAATAAACCAGAGGTTCGTATTTTCTTCATAGGAATGTAAATTATATCTGGATTCAAGTCTTTCTCTCTGGACTCTAAGTAAATAGAACTCCTCCATTATGGAATTACGGAAAACAAAGTTGTGATAATGGTTACTCTGCAATATCATCCAGACTTGCAAGTTGTTAGATAGGAAAGAAAGGTGGCAGTTTGCAATTGAGGAGTGGAGCACACCAGAGGATGCGGGGTCCTGCAAGTCCCTGGGTGGTAATTGTCCCTGATTTCAGATGCATTGCCACAGCAACTTCATGAAAATGAGAAGGGTGGGTTGGGCTTTAGCAGGCCACTGGTATTTGAGAATGTTTCTCTGCAAATCTAGTGCCATCTGTAAATATGGAGTGTCTTCCCTACTTCTTTGTATTGCTGGTTATGGTCATGAAATGAGAGCTGGCTCAATGAGTAGATCAGTGTCAATCCAGCACCAATAAGAGCAAGCTTAGACACTTGACTCTGCACTAAACACTGGCCACACTGTGCACAGGATTAAGTCAATTTCTTTAAAACATAGACTAGAAATATCAGAAGGAAATGCCACACAATGGATGCTAAGAGATAGGATAGTTTTTCTGCTGTTTTTAATGTTCCTCCTACAATTCTGTCTATCTGTGCCAGAATGATAAGACGATAACGACCCATCCCTTTCCGTTTGTTGTAATTTTGATTACAATTAAATATGAGATCATTCACTCTATCACCAAAGTGGGATAAATCCCTCATGTGAACTGTAAATCATAACAGCCTTTCTTTATGATTAATATCTAAGAGCTTATCCCTCTTCTCCACGGGTATAAGATTTCAGAAGGAGGGCTCTGCCACTTCCTGGCTGGAAAAGGACATTTTTCTTTATGGAAGATTTTTAATAACGTCCCATTTGTTTGTTTCTCTTCACGGATTTTTTAATTATCTAAAAGTAACAGATAGTTCCAAAGGAAGGGTTAATAAACAGCCACTTGTGAAACTACAGTAGGCGAAACAACTCTACCCACCGCATATAGATACCTATTGGATTTCAATTTCATTTGTGTGCACACTTTGCTTATGAGTACACTACTTATAAAATAGCGACTAGGACCCCCTTCATGGAATCATTCTCAACATTCAGACAGTCACTAAGTGATTTCTCTGTTGCCTCTAGAATTGGTAGAACACAGAGAAGCACTGAGAGGAATCCATAAACTCTTTGAAGTATATGTGATGTCTCTACCATTTTTTTTTTTTTTTTGACATTTAAGTTTCCTAGTACAAGGATTAAAGTTGATGGAAACTATTTTTTAGCATTAAAAAAATCTGACCATAAGTGATTTTGCAGTAATTTCTAAAGATAAGACTCATTTAAAATTAAAATTTTATTACCCTCGAAAATTAGAACTGAGCATACCCTCATTGCTTTCTCTCTTGGTTTTGGAAAATATATCAATGGCATAAACATCCAACAACATTTATTAAACACTGTGTGCAAGTACCTGCCGCACACTGACTTAAAACTGATGGTTACATGCGTCTCTTCTCTCAAACAGCTTTCTCCATATTGCAAATGACAGAACCTAGTAAAGAGAACTTAGAGGATAATATTTGCCTTGGCTATATTTTTTTTTTGTAAAAATTAGATATAGGAATAGTAAAACAGTCAGAGTTATCTTCCCTTGATTTTTCTCCCTAATGTTGTGGCTTCTAAGGAGCTCTGGACCCAATCCCAGGGAGGGCTGGATGAACATTTGCCTAGAAAAAGCTCCTATGGCCATAAAGATCTCTCCAGAACATGTCAAGCTCTTCTGAAATATTTCCCACCTCTTTTTGTCTTTTGAATTGTATTCATTTGGCAAAGAAGGCGGTTCAATGTCAGTCAGGCAACTTTCCCGGCTTCTCTTTATATTGATGTTAGCCATGGTGGCATGAGACCTCGGTTCAGGAGTCTTTGTCACCTAAAATGCAAACAAAATCCTCCCAACCTAACTTCTGATACCTACCAGATTCTCATGCCAAGATGAATGTGAACTGTTCATTCTGTTCAGCGTCACCAAGAACCTTTATTTTCCTTAAGTTATGTTCAGAGGGAGGGGCAGGCATAAAATTACTGATGGACATGGCACTGCATTATTAAGTGTTAAATTTTTATGGTAAGTAGAACAGTAATTCAGAAAAGAGAAAGTAAATCTCTTACCTTTGACTTTTCTTTGGAATGAACTCTGGGTAAGGGCACATTTCCAATGATGGCAAAATACTAATACATCCTAGGAGTTAGGAAGAACTACCCCTGTAACTTAGCTGTCATTTAAGCAGGGGCCATTCCAGAATTTCTATATGGGTGAGGCTGAGAGAGAACAATGTGTTTGGAAGGACATGCTGAGTGACTTCTGAAAAACATGTACTATTTTTACTTAAGGTACACTAGCATAGTTTTCTAATGATATTTTTTCTATACTTTTATAGAATATTATTTATATAAATATATATTTATATATAAGTAATATTAAAGTGTATGAAATAACATACATTAAATTTATATATATTTTTTCTCTGTGTGAGACAGCTGGGGATATTGATGGAGAGTGTCAGGGGTACAAAGGATTCCTCCAAGCCACTCTTTGCTGTCACCATTAAGAATAAAAGGATACAAACTGAGCCTAAGGATTTTGTCCAGATCGGTTATGGTCTTTGTGCTGGGCCTGGTAGTGATGGCAACTGTGATTACAGCCCAGCCTCCCCAGAGCTCAGCATCTCTGCCAAGAGCTGTTTCCCCTGACAGAAAGCAGGTGTCTGAGCACAGGGATAAGGGAGTGAATTCATCCCCAAGGAGCTTCAGAAAACAATAGTTCTGACTTGACCTGTGAACACATACTTTGCAATAATTGTCCTTGCCGCAAGACAGGGTGTATATTTTTCTCTTTCCCTTCTTATTTTGTCTTCCCCAAAATAGATTGCAAATAGATGTTCAAAAAAGAAGCAGTTTCAGAATGAATTTATAGCTGTAAACTTCACATTAATTTCAGCCACAGAAATGATTCTCATTGGGTTTCTGCATTGTGGTGTTATAAGGTTTCTCTACTACTGACTAATTTCAATGAATTTATAGCACTGAATACGATTTCAACCCTGGGCATTCAGTTAAAGTTAATGATGACTTCTCTATCCTTTGTCATTAATATTCTTCCATACAAACTCTTTATAATACCTTGTTACCTAGTGAAATTCTACGTTTACCAGTTTTTAGAATTTGAACCAAGAATAAAAAGGAAAAGAAAAAGAAGAAGAAGGAGGAGGAGGTAGGGAAAGAATGTATTCAAATGCATATAAGGTGTCATTGAAATATAAGACAGCATCCCTTTCCCTCATGTTACATTTTATTCCATCTGACATACTGCACACTTACTATAACCTCCATTAAAATGGGGATTTTTATCCCTCTTCTCTAGCATCTAAAGCAGTGCCAGGAACAGAGGAGGCATTTAATAGATGTTTGTTGAAGGAATGAGCAAGATTGGTGTGGCTTCTAGTTCTCCTGGTTTTTAAATCTTACACACTCTACACGCTAATTCCACTATCTTTGACATTATATATGTATGTCATTCTTACAATGGTTTTTAAACTATCCTAACTGATCTTCAATTCCTTTTATGTAGGAAGGAAAATTAGCAACACTACATGACAAATAACACTATGAAGATTAATTACTTGTTTGAGTAATTGAATCATCATGGGGAAATTTACAGGAACTATAAAATGTAAACATCAAATATTTGATTTAGAATCAAAAAAGGGAAGTTAAAATTTTAGCATTGAAATAGATACACTTTAAATATCTGAAAGGCAAAACTATAAACTGGCAAAAAGCCGGGTAGCAATTTATTTCAGGTCCCCTGCAACATGAAATTGGCCATCTGCCATAGACTCTGGCTAAAAATCACCAAGATCTGAGCTACACGCTGCACAAATGATTAAAAAACTGGAAAAGTGACTTCTGACTGAATCACGAGAAGCTGTCTGGGGCAAACTGTCCTTCTTCCCACCTCTCTCGGGAAGATACACTCCAATATGTATATTTTAATCAGTCAATCACATTCAAACTAAAGACAGTCATCGATCTGTGAACTGCTTCATTTTCTGTTTATGAATATTGAATCAGCTTTACCTTGTGTGGAGCAATAATATACTCCTGTGGAGTTTATGGTATTTAATTGATTTCTAAAAGTTTTATCAAAGAAATACATTTACGTATCCTAGAAATTAACCATTTTAGCAATGTTTATGACAAATAGCAGTCCCTTGACTGCATCTGCTCCTAATTCCTGCTTTCCAGAAGAAACAACTTATAAAATTTCTAAAAATTAACCATTTTCACCTAAAAACTGGCAATTTCATATGGTTCAACTTCATACTTTTACTGTGTGTGTATGCCCAAGCCACATAAAATGTCTCCTTGTTGTTTAAACATGGAACTCGTTAATCAACATTATTTTTTGAGAATAATCTATACATGTAACTCTAATTAGTTCATATTATCCTTTTGTATAATATCCATGTATTTATCCATTTTGCTCTTGATAGACATTTCAACTGTATTTATTTATTTACAAACAGCTCTCCTATAAATATTCCTATTCACGTCTTCAGGTGTGTATATTTTACAGTTCTTCTGAGTTATATACTTAGAAATGGAATTTCTGGATCATAAAGTATATGTGACTTCACCTCTACTAGATATTGACCAATTGTTTTCCAAAGTAGTTGTATCCATGTACCCTCCCATTAGTAGGATATAAATGTTCCTTTGCCCCTTTGCTTCAAAACCTTGACAATGCTTGGTGTTGTCAGGAATTTTTCCAATATTTTTTACACCCATCTTGGTGCTCCACCACACCCCACGTCCCCTAGAGATGCCTGAGGTTCTGCGATGCAAATCAGGTTACTCCTTGTCCTTCGCCACGCACTGCTTTGACTCCGGTGTTCTTGGATCCATTATATCAGTTCCTGCTTGTCCTTCTTTCTAGTTTACAAAATTTGGCTGCTATCATCTTCACTTATATTTTCTCTGTCTTGGTGGATTTATGCCTTTATCAATCCCTAAAATATTTTTATTTTAGTGGATTTTCCATCAGGAATTTAGATAAACCAGTGTGCTCAATCACTATCATTAACTAGAAGCTGTTTCATAGTGTTTTATTTGCATACACATCAGTCTCTGTTGCAAGTATTCAATTCTGCATTATAGCTCAAAGCAACTATAGACGATACATAAATGAATGCGCATAGCTGTGCTCCAAGAAAGCATATTTACAAAAACAGCTAGTGAATTGGATTTGGCCCACGAGCCATATTTTCCTGACCCTTAATATAAACCCACTACCTGGTTGTCTGGCATTGTGAATAGTACGTGAAAAATACATTCCCCAAAATCATTGCTTTCGGAACTTGTCTTGGCCATACCTGTGCCATTAATACATTAGTTATGAGACCTTATAACTCACAAATAAAAATTCAAGAGCTTTCTCCCAGTCCTCTCTCAATCCCAGGTTTTTCTGGCCGTTGCCGTTTGAACAAAGGTGGGCTAGAAGAAGCTAACACAGAACATTGGCTGCCTCCAATGACCAAAGTCAGTTTTATGGTTGAACTCACGTCTGAGCTCAGGAGCAACAATGGAGCAGTGTTGGCATGGCCTCTCTACAAGCCACCTTCAAACATTCATGCTTGGTTTGTTTCTGAGCAGCAAGCCCATGCAGGTCACCGATTGTGTTTTTCATCTAGTTACATAATTCCAAGTCAGTCGCCATTGGAGACCGGAATTCTTTGAGTTGTTTATTGAAGTGAAATATGTGTCATTTTCCTTCCATTTGCATGTAAATATTAAGCATGTTGGGAAACAGTAAAAGAGGAAAATACCATTTCAGGTGTTTAAGCTTGCTATACACTTAGCATTCTAACCCCAGAATTCTGACAGAGGAGCATCACGGGAGCCAGGACAGCTGTAAATATTGAACGATGGGATGTGTGCCAATGCAGCATATGGTTTTATGTGAACAATGAATATTCTGTGATCTGATGTGTGATGCCAGGGAGGAGGCAGGTTTGTAGAGGCCTGCTGCAGCTGAGCCTATGCCACAGACCACCCTTTTTTCATCATTGGTGTCTAAGATCTAAAGATGGATTGAGGGACTCACTTGAGGAAGGCAAAGGTGAGGTTGTTAATGAGTTACAGCTGTGCCCAAAACTGACACCAGCAATTGCTACAATCAAATACATTTTGAATGACTTGCTAGTGTCTCTAGGGACCTGCATTTTATCAGAGCTGCCTCGATGCCTAGATTAGTAGCATTAGTAGCACGGTGTTTTCATTCCTGTCCCTAGAGAGGCCTCCAATATAAGAGCTTCATTTCTACCTTCAGATCAGTTATTAAAGAATTATGCTATTCCCCATCTTTCTAGCATATAGTATATATATAATATATAAAATATGTGTTCATATGTGTATATATGTGAATATGTATATATGAGCATATGAATACACACACACACACACACACACACACACACACACACAATTCTCCTTCATGAGTTTCCCAAAAGCAAAATTATAATTTCAATTTAATTAAATGGGTATTTTTTCAAAGAAGAATATCATTCACGGGCCAGCCCCGTGGCTTAGTGGTTAAGTGCGTGCACTCCGCTACTGGCGGCCCGGGGTTCGGATCCCGGGCCCGCACCGACACACCGCTTCTCCGGCCATGCTGAGGCTGTGTCCCACATGCAGCAACTAGAAGGATGTGCAACTGTGACATACGACTATCTACTGGGGCTTTGGGGAAAAAAAAGGAGAAGGATTGGCAATAGATGTTAGCTCAGAGCCGGTCTTCCTCAGCAACAAGAGGAGGATTAGCACGGATGTTACCTCAGGGCTGATCTTCCTCACAAAAAAAAAAAAAAGAGAGAGAATATCATTGACATTTAGTAAAAGTGAAGTTTCAACTTGTGGCAGCTTCAGTGGACAGTCAGGGCTTTCTTGCTGTGCCTGCTCACTCATTCCTGGTCAAGCACATAACCTATATATAGTCAAGAAGGAGAACTCAGAGGCTGGTGCTCTGGTCATGAGGAGAAATACAAGTCTATATTCCTTGACTTTAGTGACTAGGAACGTTCTAATGCTTGATTCCATTTTAAAATATTTGAAGGGGGCCGGCCCAGTGGCGTAGCAGTTAAGTTCGCGGGCTCTGCTTCCACAGCCCAGGGTTCACGGGTTCGGATCCCAGACGTGGACCTATGCACTGCTCGTCAAGCCATGCTGTGGTGGCATCCCATATAAAGTAGAGGAAGATGGGCATGGATGTTAGCCCAGGGCCAATCTTCCTCAGCAAAAAGAGGAGGATTGGCGACGGATGTTCCACACACACAAAAAAAATTTGAAGAATTCACATTAGTATTACTTAAGATGGCCCCTGAGCACTAGCTCAAAGATGATCTAAAATGGAATAAAATTGCTACTCTAATTGCCAGTAATCAAAATCCTGTGGTGGCCTCAGCTCTACTGGGCTTTAGATTGCAGAGTAAGTCATGAGTCGCCTCATTAACTGCCATACAACATGGCATGGAATGGAAATGAAAGAGTCCTCCAAGATGGTACTTGAAAAATTTTGATATGTATACAAATCATCTGGGATCCTGTTAAAATGCAGATTCTCATCTATTAGATCCGAGGTAGAGTCCAAAAATCTGTGGTTCTAACAAGCTCCCTCGTGATGCTTATGTTGCTGGGTTGCAAACCACAATTAGAGTAGCAAAGCTATTTGGAATCAGTGGTCCAGGGGAATAATGCCTTCCTGTGCTTTGTCAATTACTGAGAGATCTCCCCTGAAACCTTTTAAGCTGAGAACCACTTTCTTGGCTTTAAAGACAAATTTGCTAGTGGAAAAGCAGGATAGATATGTCAACCTAGATATTTGGTATGTCTGCCATCTAGCTTTTGTGTGTATGTCTCTCTGAAGCAGGTCTTGCAGATGTATAGGTAATTGTACCATTGTCTCAGAAAGGTCATTATAGTTTCTGGATGCTATAATCTGGAATTAGAGAAAAAAAAAATAATAGTCTAGATTAAACTATCAGGTAATATGTATTATATAACTTTGTGTTATAATCTCATAATTCTGTCATGTGTCTTTTGTTTTAATTATTTTTTTTCTTTATTTATACCACATGTCATTCTTTCAAATAAATTGAAACAGTTGTCTTTTGCCTTTACATACATTTCTGAAGTTAAATTTATTATAACTATAAACCATATTTTATGTGGAACACATTTGGATCTAAACTAAATCAATGAAATGTAACAGAAATGAAATAATTTTATATTCATCACTCTCCCCATGTTCTTGCTCCTCCTCTGGGTGTACTCACCTACTGCTCGTTATTTGGTGCTAGGATCATAGTAGGGGTAAGGTAGGGAGTTCTTTGGTCTTGTGGCTCAGTCTCAGACTTAGGCAGGGCCTGTGAACCTGGGGTGTGGGGGTGTGGCATTCTAAGCATCCCTTTGATTGTTTTGTCCCGCCCTGCAATATCCATTTCAGTAGAAGTAGTCTACTTCAGGCAACTTTATGGCTCCTTAGCAGAGAGGTAAGGTTCTAGAACCTGGATCAAGTGGATAGAAACTCAATTTCTACAAAGACCAGAAGGTGCCTAACATGCTTTCCTGAACTATCATTTTACTACTCAAAATGTCACAAAAGAAACAGATAAAGTTTAAATTGCGTTTTAGTGTGTAATCTGGAGATTATACTCAGTATTTTCATGTTTACAGCATATTTTATATTTCGTCGAAATGTAAATATTTGGGAACATTCATTAAGAATAATATTGTTTAAAATAATAGCAATTATTTTTGTTTTACAATTTCATTAAGCGAGTTCTTCTTGACTACTTGACACCATGGGTATTTATTGAAGTAGCTTAACTACAAACACTGTGCTGGCAGAGGACCAACTCTTTCTCTGAGATTTTAGATTCTTCTCTCAGATTCTGGGACCTTTATCTCCTAATGTCTGTCTCTCACCTGTCTTATATAATCTGTACTTATAAGTACATGTGCCAGAATTAACTTTTATTCAAATATTTGAGATATTATATATACATAAAAATACATATATTTGTGCATGTATGTTGTGCATTTTTCTGTTAATTTTAAAGGTATATTTTTCATGAGAACAAAGGGCAAGTCTCTTTTTGTTCATCCCTGTACCTCTAATAGCTTGAATAACACTGGACACTAAATAGGTACTCAAAAAATATTTACTGAATAAATAAATGAAATAATGAATGAATGCAGTAAATATTTGAAAACTCTTACAATAATATTCGATGTCCATGTTGATTGCCTCTTTGCTAATGTCTTCACCCCCTAGTTCTTTGCAGTAAGTATTTCTCTTTCTCCTCTATTTTGCTGCTTTCTATCAGAACTTGGTCTTTAAAAGGAGACCGCCTTATATTTTCCTCTCAGTTCCCCTCTTTTCATTTAAAAAATATAGACAAAAATCGAGAAACTTTAATTCCATCTTCTTTGTCCATCAAAACACTTAGTTTACGTTATTCTAATGTCCTTTGTTTTCTCTAATTTGTAGTAATTATTGAAGGACTTAACTCTTCACTACTATTAGATTTCTAAGACCCACTAGGACAATGATGGTGTTTCTCAGTTTTGAAATCTCTGGCAGTGACTAGATTAGTCCTTAGAACGTTATTGAATCTGGAATTATCTCTAGTTACAGTGAGATAATGTGACTTTAAAATATTTAAATTTACTTTAAAATATTTTAATAGTAAGTAAAAATTCATTGCGTTAAATGTCTTAAGAAAAGGATCATATATATTAAAACTTTGGAAGCAAGAAAAGAACATTGTATCTTTATACAAATAAAAAGAGTTGGTGCATTGGATCAACTTCTATAAATTTAGATGTGTGTATACTCTAAGATATTTTAGAGAATCTTAGAGCAAGATCTGCTTTATAGAGAAGATGGGGAAGGGAGAAAATACAAGCATGAAAAACAGGTTAAAAAATGGATAGGCACAAAGAAAATAATGCAAATTTCTTATATATTGTTAAATACAGTCAATTCTTATTACTCTCAGCAGTTATGTTCTAAAAGTCACCACAAACACTACATTAGTGAATTCTGAACCATTGTTCCTAATGGAAATATAGGCTTTGGTAGCTGCCAGACTCTGGTCTCAACATTCTCATCAATGATCAATATATAATCTTGTTTTATGAGTGCTTCTGTTTAAAGACATTTGAGTTAATATATATTGTTGATTAATTAACATTGAACTCACAACAAATAGGACTATAGCTTTGCCTGAACAGATCTTATCTAATACACATATTTTCTCCGTAAGGTGCATCACAACCTTCTTGAACTTAGGAACTCTAGACAGCACTCTTGGGGGCCATTTTAAATAGAAAAATCACAAACAAAAATCACAATTTGTGAAAAATGTCTCACTAAATAGACCACTAAAAGGACATTTGTTTATTGTACATGCATGTTGGGTGATTCAAATTTTTTGGCACTCTGCACATGTCCATGTAGGACCAGAAAATCATCATGAGTATTGATTTTGGAATTATAAATAAAATTTAGCAAGTAGAGGGGAGTGATGTCAGCAACATGGCAAAGTGAGCTATTCCCTTTATCTTTCCCCCTTTGAACTACAGCTAAATGGACATTCATTGACCAACAGAGGATACCCACACAGCACAACAGAATACCTGAGAGACCCGCACAGCCATACATCTGAAGGTGGATGGACTGGGTCTCCGGGAAGTAGTGGAGATAGGTGACTACACCCCAACCCTTCCCCAGCAGCCCTATGTGCACACGTGAATGCTTTCACAGCTGGGAGCACCCACAGTACTGCTGCAGCCCCACAAATGGGAACACACCTCAGTGTGACTGTAAGAAGAGGTGGCAGCAGCCCTGAGCCTGCATTCGAACACATTCCCAGCCAGCAGGAGAGCCCACTGTGCCACTGCAGTCCCAACAAGTGTCCCAGACATGGACCCCACAAAGAAGCCCCACCCACTAAGCACAGTGGCTGGCACTACCTTAAAAAGAGGCAGTGGCAGACCTACACACACACACAAACACTTTCTCAGCCAGCAGGAGCACTCATAGTACCCCTGAAGCCCCAGAAGTGGCAATGTGCTTTGACGTGACTGTAAGAAGTGGGGGAGGGCAGCCCTGAGCCTGCACACGAATGCTTTCCTGGCCAGTGGGAGCACCCATTGTACACCCACAACTTCCAGTAGATGGGGTGGGATCAAAAACACAGCTCCTGCTTCTCCCCAGTGGTAGCAGGTGGAATCTGTAACCTGATACCAATACAAATGCACCAGCAGAGGATTAGTTCATCAAACACCATGATAAACTACAGCAATAATTCAGAGCAGAAGGAAAATGACAAGTCTCCAACCTGAAGTCCAACCCTGAAGTCACAGAAATTTACAATCTAAATGACAGAGAATTCAAAATAGCTGTCATGAAGAAAGTCAACAAATTACAAGAAAACTCAGGAAGATAGTTCAATGAGCTCAGGAATAAACTTAATGAGAAGAAGGAATACTTCACCAAAGAGACTGAAACTATAAAAAAAAAAAAAACAGCAGAAATTCTGGATGAAGGACACAACTAAGGAGATAAAAAATAATCTAGAACCCTTAAAAAATAGAGCTGATGTTATGGAGGAAGGAACCAGTGATTTAGAGGATACAAATATAGAAATGCTTCAGGCAGAGGAGAGAGAACTAAGATTTAAAATAAATGAAGTAATTCTTTGAAAAATATTTGACTCAATTAGGAAAAGCAAAATAAGGATTATAGGTATTCCAGAGGGAGAAGAGTGGGAGAAAGGAGCAGAGAGCTTGTTCAAAGAAATAGTAGCTGAGAACTTCTCAAACCTGGGCAAGGAACTGGACTTACAAATACATGAAGCCCATAGAACGCCTAATTACATCAATGCTAAAAGATCTTCTCCAAGGCACATAATAGTAAAACCAGCAAAAGTCGATGAGAAAAAAATATTAAGGGCAACAAGGCAGAAGAAAATATCCTACAAAGTAACTCCTGTCAGGTTTTCAGCAGATTTCTCAGCAGAAATCTTACAGGCTAGGAGAGAATAGAATGATATATTCAAAATACTGAAAGGCAGAAACTTTCAGCCAAAAATACTCTATCCAGTGAAATTATCCTTCAGACACAATGGAGAAACAAAAGCTTTCCCAGATAAACAAAATTGAGGGAGTTCATCACCACTAGACTTCCCCTACAAGAAATGATCAAGGATGCCCTCATACCTGAAACAAAAAGGCAAAAGTCTACAAAGCTTTCAGCAAGGAGATAAATAGACAGACAAAATCAGAAAATTGCAGCTCTCATTCAGAACAGATTAGCAAAAACTTAATTATAACTTAAAAGATAAAGGAAAGGAAAGCATCAAAAGTAACAATAAACACTTCAACTTAGTCACAAAGTCACAACACAAAACAGAATAATTCGTGACAACAATAACTCAGAAGGGAAGAGGAAAGGGATGAAACCTGCTTAGGCTAATGGAGATAAGAGGCTATCAGAAAATGGAGTATCTCATCTACAAGTTCTTTTATACAAACCTCATGTTAACCACTAAACAAAAAATCAGAACAGAGACACATTTCATAAAAAATGAGAAAACCACCACAATAAAACAGCAGTCAGAAACACAAAGGAAGAGAAACAACGGAAATATAGAACAACCATAAGACAAGAGATAAAATGGCAATATTAAGCCCTCATATATCAGTAATCATGCTAAATGTAAATACATTTAATTCTCCAATCAAAAGACACAGAGTAGCTAGATGGATTAAAAAACAAGACTCAACAATATACTGCCTCCAGGAAACACATTTCAGCTCTAAAGACACACATAAGCTCAGAGTGAAGAGATGGAAGATGATACTCCAAGCACATGGCAAACAAAAGAAAGTAGATGTTGCCATACTTAGACAAAGCAGACTTCAAGATAAAAAAGACTGAGAGACAAAGAAAGGCAATATATACTGATAAAAGGGACTTTTCACCAAGAGGACATAACACTTATAAATCTATATGCCCCTAACACAGAAGCACCAAAGTACATAAAGCAACTATTAACAAACCTAAAGGGAGAAATTTAGGGCAACACAATAACAGTAGGGTACCTCAACACCCCACTTACATCAATGGATAGATAATCCAGGCAGAAAGTCAATAAGGAAATAGTGGATTTAAATGAAACACTTGATCAGATGGATTTAATAGATACATAGAGAACATTCCATCCAAAAACAGCAGAATACACATTCTTCTCAGGTGCACATGGAACATTCTCAAAGATAGACCATATGTTGGGAAACAAGGCAAGCATCAATAAATCTAAGAGGACTGAAATCATATCAAGCATCTTTTCTAACCATAATGCTATGAAACTAGAAACCAACTACAAGAAAAAAGCTGGGAGAGTCATGAATATCTGGAGACTAAACAACATGCTACTGAACAACCATTGGATCAATAAAGAAATCAACGGAGAAATTAAAGAATACCTGGAGACAAATGAAAATGAAAATACAACATACCAACTCTTATGAGATGCAGTAAACGTGGTTATAAGAGGGAAATTCATAGCAATAAAGGCCCACCTCAACAAACAAGAAAAATATCAAGTAATCTTAAACTACACCTGACAGAACTAGAAAAAGAACAAACAAAGCCCAAAGTCAGCAGAAGGAGGGAAATAATAAAAATTAGAGCAGAAATAAATGAAATAGAGACTAAAACAACAGTAGAAAGGATCAATAACACTAAGAGCTAATTCTTTGAGAAGATAAACAAAATTGACAAACTCTTAGCCAGACTCACTAAGAAAAAAAAAGCCAAGGATCAAATAAATAAAATCAGAAATGAAAGAAAAGAAATTACAATGGATACCACAGAAATACAAAGAGTTATAAAAGAATGCTATGAAAAACTATAAACCCACAAATTGGATAACCTAGAAGAAATGGATAAATTCTTAGAATCATACAATCTCCAAAAACTGAATCAAGAAGAAATAGAGAATCTGAATAGACCAAGCACAAGTAAAGAGACTGAAACAGTAATTAAAAAGGTCCCAAAAAACAAAAGTCCAGGACCAGATGGCTTCTCTGGAGAATTCTACCAACATTCAAAGAGGATTTAATCCTTATCCTTCTCAAACTATTCCAAAAAATAAAAAAAAAATGGAATGCTTCCTAGCTCATTCTAGGAGGCCAACATCACCCTGATACCAAAACCAGACAAGGACAACACAAAGAAGGAAAATTACAGGCCAATGTCGCTGATGAACATAGATGCAAAAATGCTCAACAAAATATTGGCAAACCAAATACAGCAATACATTAAAAGGATCATCCACTATGATCAAGTGGGATTTATAACAGGGATGCAGGGATGGTTCAATATCTGAAAATCAGTCGATGTGATACACCACATCAACAAAATGAGGAATAAAAGTCACATGATCATCTCAATAGATGCAGAGAAAGCATTTGACAAGATCCAACATCCATTTATGATAAGAACTCTCAATAAAATGGGTATAGAAGGAAAGTACCTCAAAATAATAAAGGCCACATATGACAAACCCACAGTGAACATCATACTTAATGGTGAAAACTAAAGCCATCCCTCTGAGAACAGAAGCAAGACAAGGGTGCCCACTCTTGCTGCTCCTATTCAACATAATACTGTTGGTTTGAGCAAGAGCAATTAGTCAAGAAAAAGAAATAAAAGGAGTCCAAATTGGAAAGGAAGAAATGAAAGTCTCATTGTTTGCAGGTGACATGATTCTATATATAGAAAACTCTAAAGAACCCATCAGAAACCTGTTAGAAATAATCAACAACTACAGCAAAGTTGCAGGGTACAAAATCAACTTACAAAAATCAGTTGCATTTCTATACACTAATAACAAGCTAGCAAAAAGAGAAATCAAGAACATAATCCCATTTACAATCACCCCAAAAAGAATAAAATATCCAGGAGTAAATTTAACCAAGGAGGTGAAAGACCTATACACTGAAAACTATAAGACATTATTGAAAGAAATTGAAGAAGATATAAAGAAATGGAAAGATATTCCATGCTCATGGACTGGAAGAATAAACATAGTTAAAATGTCCATATAACCCAAAGCAATCTACAGATTCAATGCAATCCCAATCAGAATCGCAATGACATTCTTCACAGAAATAGAACAAAGAATCCTAAAATTTATATGGAGCAAAAAAAGATCTCAAATAGCCAAGGGAATCTTGAGAAAAAAGAACAAAGCTGGAGGCATGATAATCCTGGGCTTCAAAATATACTACAAAGCTATAGTAATCAAAACAGCATGGTACTGGCACAAAAACTGACACACAGAACAATGGAACAGAATTGAAAGCCAAAAAATAAAACCACACATTTATGGACAGTTAATCTTTGACAAAGGAGCCAAGAACGTAACAATGGAGAAAGGAAAGTTTCATCAATAAATGTTAGGAAAACAGGACAGCTACTTGCAAAAGAATGAAAGTAGATCATTATCTTGTGCCATACACAAAAATTAACTCGAAAAATGATTAAAGACTTGAATGTTAAACCTGAAACCATAAAACTCCTAGAAGAAAATATAGGCAGTACACTCTTTGACATCAGTCTTAGCAGCATCTTTTTGAATACCATGTCTACTCAGGCAGAGGAAACAAAACAAAAAAAAAATTAACAAATGAGACTACATCAGGCTAAAAAGCTTTTGCAGGGCAAAGGAAACCAGGAACAAAACAAAAAGACAACCCACCAACTGGGAGAAAATATTTGCAAATCATCTATCCAACAAGGTGTTAATCTCCAAAATACATAAAGAACTCATACAACTCCACAACAAAAAAACAAACAACTTGATCAAAAAAAGGGCAGAGGATATGAACAGACATTTTTCCAAAGAAGATATACAGCACATGAATATGCACATGAAAAGATGTTTAACATCACTAATTACTAGGGAAATGCAAATCAAAGCTACAATGAGATATCACTTACACCTGTCAGAATGGCTATAATTAGCAAGACAAAAAATAACAAATATTGGAGAGAATGTGGAGAAAAGGGGACCCTCATACACTGCTGGTGGGAATGCAAACTGGTGCAGCCACGATGGAAAACAGTGGAGATTTATCAAAAAATTAAAAATAGAAATACCATACGATCCAGCTATCCCACTCTTGGGTATTTATCCAAAGAGCTTGAAATCAAAAATCCAAAGAGATTTATGCACCCCTATGTTCATTGCAGCATTATTCACAATAGCCAAGAGGTGGAAGCAACCCAAGTGCCCGTCTACAGATGAATGGATAAAGAAGATGTGATACATACATACAACAGAATACTACTCAGCCATAAAAAAGACAAAATTGTCCCATTTGCAACAACATGGATGGACCTTGAGGGTATGACGTTAAGTGAAATAAGCCAGACAGAGAAAGACAAATAGTGCACGATATCACCATATGTGGAAGATAAACAAACACATGGATAAAGAGAACAGATCAGTGGTTACCAAAAGGGAGGGGGGTTTGGGGGTGGGCGAAAGAGATAAAGAGGCACATATGTGTCATGATGGATAAAAATTTGACTACTGGTGGTGAGCAGGATGCAGTCCACACAGAAATTGATAAATAATAATGTGCACCTGAAATTACACAATGTTATAAACCTTTATGATCTCAATAAAATAATTGAAAAAAAATTTAGCAAGTAGAAAAATTCACAAATATGGAATCTGAAAATAATGAGGATCAACTATACTGTTTCTGTTGACCTAGAAGATCTTCATAACTATTGCTCACCTCCCAGGGTGGCTTCTGTAGCCCTCAGCTTTTCTCTGCAGCACAATGTTGTTAAGGATGTTTGCTTTATCCATATTCTCAACTTTACTGTGAGCTCTAGGTAAACTCTGGCCCCAATAGAGTAGAGGTAATGAGTAATGAATTGTTAGTTTATATAAAAGGTGCAAAAATGAATAAAGTTATGGAGAGAAGAAGTTTATTTAATCTACCACAGGTGTTACCAATTGACGTTCTTCACAGCTCTCTAGGGAACACGGATGCACGGGGTGGTGGAGGAAGTGGGGAGTGAAGAAGAAACAGCAAATATGGAGGACTCCAGGCTTTCTAACCTCACTTTAGTTCCGTTCAATGTGTTTAATTTACATCACAATTCTGAGATCTATTTTGCAGCAAAGTTTTAGTTACATTTTTTTAAACAACTAATCTACCCAATGAGACACATTTCAATTAATATATCATAAAGAGTATATTTATATACCTCAAATGTCTGAGGATGCTAAGTGACAGGGGATTAAGGAACTTAATCAGACATGTAGCAATATATTTGAAGTAAGGTGAGAAGGTTTATAAAAAGGTGAAAATAGTGGTGATGGCCCTGTAGGTTTGAAAATGTCTAATTTGAAATATCCAATGCAATTGAAATACAATAAAGAGTTTTGTACATCATAATGATCTATGCCTTAGTAATTATGATCAAAAAAGAAAAATAAGAATATTTCTTAAACATTTGAAACATCAGTAAAATTGTTTGTACAAAAATTTGTTACTGGAACAGGGTAGACTGTTAGTTGTAAAATTTTGATCCAGTCCACACATGTCAGGGAGGACTGAAAGCAATTTCCTTTGAAGAGTTGTTTTTGACCTTTGTCAAGTGTATTTATAACGTAATTCACAGGAAACAGGGTTCTATCATCACACATACACAAAAAAACTGACACAACCAGTCACCTTGCAAGTAGTTTCAGGAAAATATTTCAGGTTCTAAAGTCAGACAGAAAAAAAAAGATTATGCCCTGAGGTTTGGCAAATAATCTTGCTATCAGACACATATCTGGCCAAGCACATTTTTATTGCTTTGCTTGATGAGTTTGATGAATCTCTTTCTATAAACACTTGTTATTCCTTTACTTTAATTAGGTAGAAAAATGACTTTTTAGGTCAAATTTCCCTAGAGGTTCATATTCTGAAAATCCTTAATATGTGCCAGTAAGTAACGTTGGTAATACCAGCATAGTTGAGGACATTTTTTCTTTCCATTAGTTCCTGATGCCTTGATTCAGGATACAATATATTCACTTATGATACAATTTTAGCATACACACGTGTTATAAATATTGTACTACAACACATACATAATCATTTGGCAAACACAAAACAAGGACTTTGTTAATATAGGATGATATCAGTTATTTTGGGCAACACTTACAAATCAAGAACAGTTATGATGTTCATGTTTTCTACTTCCTATTTCTTATTTATTTACATAAATATTTATTTTAATTATTTTAATCATTCTTAAAATTAATAGTACAAGAATGCATCAGCAAAAATGATGGAGTAAGGAATTTCTAAAACATTTCCTCCTAAAAACCATGAAAAAACTGGCAAAAAAAAACTCCCAGAATCAACTTTTTACAACTCTGGAGAATAATGACAAGCTTGCAGCAACCTAATGAGGGATTCTCAACAAAACCTTTGTAAGAATAGCAAACTTTTGGTGTTTTAAGTTACTGTAAACTCTCACTCCTCAGTTCAGTGAAAGCCTTGAAATTAACAAACTGCCTTCATAGTACTGGTGCCAGAAGGATCAGAACAGATCTGATCTGAAGATTGCTGTTAGTTCATCTGTCTAGTGGCCCCCTGGAAGACCCTGTCAAAGGTTTGTCTTTATCTTGCCTGACTGGAACTCTCCTTTGCTATGCTGCTACCCAGGGAATTTGTTGAAAACAGTTACAGGGAAATGGTTTAGTTGCTGCTGTCTGAGACAATGGATAACTGTTGGGCAAACAATAGATTAACCAAAATCCTGAGTGGAAAGACTAATAAGTGAGATACCTTGAGGAATAAATGCTTTGAAAAGCCCTGATATATGTCTAGGAATCTAGAATCCATATGCATACCCAGGTTGTGCATATGATCTGGAAAGACCTAAGAAGACCCTAAGCTCTCACCTCTAGTTGGTCTTTGAGCACTGGTCCAAGGAAGTGAAGGCAGGAAGCGAAGGTGTAGAAAGAGTTGTACACTTCTTGGTTGAATGTTAATGGCATGCTCCAATAGAAATATAACCCATCTGCAAAGATGGAATTTATTTATTTATTTATTTACTTTGGTTTAAGGAAATCTCTTAAAATCTCTATCATTAGCTGACCACTAAGGTAACGAAATAGAAACATCAGTGGCCACAAAAAGCAAAGAAAGCAGATTTTATAGAATCATTTCAAAAAAGTTACTAAACAGACAGACAACAACTACTAGAATAAGCACCCACAAACCCTGAGGAGCAGAAGTAGAAGGGATTTCTGATTTCCAGAGTAGCTGTAATATAATATAAAACATTTCCAGTTTCCAACAAAAAATTACAAGCATGCAAAGAAACAAGAAAGTATGGCCCATGCACTGGAAAAATCACAAAAAATAAAAACTACTTCTGAGGAATCCCAAATTGGACTTGCTCAACAAAGACTCCAAATCAGCTCTTTGTAAATATATTTAAAGAGCTAAAGCAAATGATTTTAGTTTTAAGGAACTAAAGTAAAGCAATGAACAATGTTTCAGCAAATAGAGAATATTAACAAAGAGATAGAAACTATAAAAGCTAACCACATAGAAATTCTAGAGTTACGAAGTACAATAATGGAAATGAGAAATTCACTAGAGAGGCTAAATAACAGATTTGAACTGGCAGAAAAAAGAACTAGTGAACTTGAAAATAGATAAATTGAAATTATCCAATCTGAAGAAAAGAAAGAAAAAAGAATGAAAAAAAATTAACAAAGCCTAAGGGACCTATGGGATACCATCAACTATACCAACATAACCATAATGGGAATCCCAGAAGAAGAAGACAGAAAAAGGAGTGGAAGACTATTTGAAGAAATAATGGCTGAAACCTGATGAAATTTGATGAAATCATTAATATATACATCAAAATTTCAATGAACTACAAGTAATATAAACTCAAATAGATCCATATGCAGTCACATCACAAAATATCAAAAGCCAAGAACAAAGAAAGAATCTTGAAAGCAGCAAGAGAAAAGCAATTCATCACATGCAAAGGATGTTCAACAAGATTAACAGCTAGTTTTTCATCAGAAAACATGGAAGCCAGAAAGTAGAAGGATGACATATTCAAAATGCTAGAAAAAGAAAAAAATGTCAACCAAGAATTTTACAGTCTCAAAACTATCCTTCAAAGGTGAAGGAAAAATTAAGATATTCCCACATAAAGAGAAACTGAGTCAGCTCTTCACTAGAAGACCTGCTCTAAATGAGATGCTAAAGGGAGTCCTTCAGGCTGAAATGGAAGGTCACACCACAGCAACCCAAATCCACACAAGTAATAAAAAAACTCCAGTAAAGGTAACTACATAGATAAATGTAAAATACACTATTTATTCATGTTTTTGTTTGTAACTTCCTTATTTTCCTATATAATTTAAAAGACAACTGTAGACAGCAATAATTATAAATTTATGTTGATGGGCACACAATGTATAAAGAGGTAATTTATGGTAATAACAACATAAAAAAAGCATAAAGAAAATATAGAGGAGAGCTATATAAACAGTTGCACAAACTAGATAACAGCTGCAATGGACAAATAGCTAAAAACACAAACTATGAAATAGGCTCAAGAAGAAGTAGAAAATCTGAATAGACTTATAACAAGTAATAAAAATCGTCCCACAAAGAAAACCCCATGACCAGATGGCTTCCTGGGACATTCTACCAAACTTTTAAAGATTAATTAATATTAATCCTTTTCAAAGTCTTCCAAAAAATAGAAAAGGAAGGAACACTTTCCCATGTTTTCTGTGAGGACAGCTTTACCCTAAGAGCAAATCCTGACAAAGATAATACAAGAAAAGAAAACTTCAGACCAACATCCCTTACAAATATGGATGTAAAATTCCTCTACATATACTTGCAAACTGAGTCCATCAGCATATTGAAAAAATTGTACAAAACAGTCAAGTGATAGTTATCCGAGGAATGCGTGGTTTTTTCAACATACAAATATCAATCAATGTGAACAATGTTAACAGAATAAAATAAGAGAACCATAGGATTGTCTCAGTACATGCAGAGAAAGCATTTGAAAGAATTTAACATCCTTTCATGATTAAAAAAAAGTACTCAACAAACTAGAAATAGAAGGGTACTGACTCACCATTATAAATGACATCTATGAAATACCAATAGTGAAAGATGGAAAGCATTCTGCCTAAGGTCAGGAACAAGACAAGGATGTCAACTTTCACCACATCTATTCAACAATGAACTAGAAGTTGTAATCAGGATAATTAGACAAGAAAAATAATCAAAAGGCATCCGAATTGAGAAGGAAGAAATAAAATTATTTCTATTTGCAGATGGCAAAATCTTATATAAATAAAACCCTAAAGTATCCACAAAAATACTATTCCGTCTAATTAACATGTTCAGCAAAACTGCAAGATACAAATCGATACATGAAAATTAGTTCTATTTCTATATACCAGCAACAATCTGAAAAAAGTAAAGAGACAAACTCCATCTACAGTAACATCAAAAAGAATAAAATACTTAGGAATAAATTTAACCACAAAAGTGCAAGGCTTATACATTGAAAACTACAAAATGTTGTTGAAAGAAATTAAAGTGAAATAAATAGAAACATATCTCATGTTCATGGATCAGAAGACTTAATTTCGTTAAAATGGCAATACTCCTCAGTCTGCAGATTCAATGTAATCTATGTAAAAATCCAACAGGCTTAGGGCCAGCTTGGTGGCGTAGTGGCTAAGTTCTCACACTCAGCTTTGGTGGCTTGGGATTCACAGGTTTGGATCCTGGGTGCGGACCTATGCACCACTCATCAAGCCAGGCTGTGGCAGGCATCCCACATATAAAATAGAGCACAGATGTTAGCTCAAGGCTAATCGTCCTCAGCAAAAAGAGGAAGATTGGCAACAGATGTTAGCTCGGGGCTACTCTTCCTACCAAAATAAATAAATAAATAAATAAATAATACAACAGCCTCTTTTTTTTGGAAGAAATGGAAAAGCTGAGAGAGATGTCAAGATAGCGGCATTGGCGTAGGCAGACTCTGAACTCATCTCCTCCCACAGACACAGCCAATTTACAACTACTCATGGAAAAATTACCCCTGAGACAGAACTGAAAACTGGATAAGAGGAACTCTTGCAACAAAGGACAATCCTAATTGAGGTGGAAGAGGCAGAAACTCCCTTCTGGAGAGAAAAAACGCCAACTTCACAAGCCACAGTGCCTCATGGCCGCCAAGGAGCAGCCCATAGTTCCGCAGTGCTCCCTGGAGGGGTGGGGCCCTGAGCCTGGTGCACCCCCTCTGTGGGCAATTTGTGGACCCAGCACAGTCGAGACGAGTGGCATAATATCTGACTTTGTCTGCTACTAAAACATTGGGGAGTACCCCCAGAAAATCTGGTGCAGAAAGAAATTAAAACCAGCTCTTAAAGGACCCATGCACAAAGTCACCGGTTTCAGAAAGCAACCTAAAATCACCAGAAAGAAAGGTGCACAGTGATTTGGTGAAAAGAGACTCACCTGATAGGATCTGAGTGCATTGCACTGAGAGGTGAGACCTCTCCAGGGACTCGGACATTGGCAGCAGCCATTGTTGTGGCCTTGTGTGGGCGTGCTGACACAGATGCCATCAGAGTACTCCCTGGGGCCTGCTAGCCCAGGGTCTGCCCCACCCACTAGAGCACGAATTTAATCCAGCTCAGCCAGGGCAGGCAGCCCACTCTAGAGAGTGGCCCCCCCCAAAACAAGCCCTCGGGCAACTTGTGGGCCTGCATAGATTGGTGACTGGATTCTTTGCAGCCTGGCAACTGAGACCACTTCAGTGGGGCAGGGCTTGCACAAGGAGCGGGTGGAGAGTGTGGGGCGGTGGTGGAGTGTGTGGGGCTCCTGCCTGGGGGAAACTGGGTCCACTTCAGGAGGCCGGAGCGTGCACACAGGGCAGGACTGTGTTGACTGTGTGTGTGGACCTGGGGGAGGCAGAACTTGTCAGCTGCAGAAGACTTGTGCTTCTCAAAGTCCCACATAGGAGTTTGTCCCACCTTCCAAAGCCTGAAACAATTGGGTGCTCCTGTGCCTGAGGCCAGCCCCACCCAGGTGCAATCCTCAGAGTGCTGACAAGAGACCTAAAGGCTGGAGGCTTATAGCATTTTTAAGCCCCTGAGCCTAACAACCTGCCATGCTGGGGGCCTACTCACTTAAAAGAAATATTGAAACACAAATGTGGTATTAGACCTTGAAGCCAACTGTGCTGGGGCTCCCCACACCCGAAAAAGAGACTGAAGGGTCCACAACAACTACAAGCAGCAGAGCATTACAACAGCTGGCCAGGAGTATAACTCAGCCTCCTTGGGTGCCTACAGGGAGAGCAAACAGGCCACAACAGAAAAACACACGTAGCCCACATAGGGGTCACCCCTGAAACATTGAGAACTGAGGGAAGCACATGGCAGGCCTCCTAAGCCATCACTTACATAAGGTCATCTAACCAAGAGCAGGAGACGTAGCTGACCTACCTAATACGTAGTCACACGCACAGGGAAAGAGGCAAAATGAGGAGGCAAAGGAATACATTCCAAGTAAGGGAACAGGACAAAACCCCAGAAAAGGAACTAAGTGAAACAGAAATGAGCAACCGACCTGACAGAGAGTTCAAACAAAGAGTGTTAAGGATGCTCACCGATATGGGGAGAAGAATAGATGATCTCAGTGAGAATGTCAACAAAGAAACAGAAGGTATAAAAAAGAACCAATCAGAAATGAAGAATACAATACTGGAAATGAAAAATTCACTAGAGGTACTCAAAAGCAGAGTAGAGGATACAGACGAATGGATCTGCAAGCTGGTTGAAAGCCTAGAAGAAATTACCCAAGCTGAACAGGTAAAAGAAAAAAGAATTAAAAAGAGTGAGGATAGTCTAAGGGACCTCTGGGACAATATCATGTGCACTAACATCTGTGTTATAGGTGTCCCAGAAGGAGAAGAGTGAGACCAAGGGGCAGAGAATCTATTTCAAGAAATAATAGATGAACACTTCCCTAACCTAACGAAGGAAACAGACATCCAGGTACAGGAAGCACAGAGAGCCCTAAACAAGATAAACCCAGAGAGGCCCACACCAAGACACATCATAATCAAAATGTCCAGAATTAAAGATAAAAATAGAATCCTAAAAGCCACAAGAGAAAGTCAAGTTACATACAAAGGAAACCCCATAAGGCTATCAGCTGACTTCTCAGCAGAAACCTTACAAGCTAGAAGAGAGTGGCATGATATATTTAAAGTGCTAAAAGGAAAAAATTTACATCCAAGAATACTCTACCAAGCAAGGTTATCATTCAGAATGGAAGGAGAAATCAAAAGTTTCTCAGACAAGCAAAAATTAAAGGAGTTTGTCACCAAGAAACCAGCACTACAAGAAATGTTAAAGGGACTGATTTCAGGGGAAAAGAGAAAACCACAAATAGGAAAAATTATCTATTTCCATGATAAGAGGGTGATGGATACAAATGCACAAAAAAAGAGGTTAGATGTGATATCAGAAACATAAAAGGAGGGAGGAGGGGAGTTAAAGAGTAGAGCTTTCAGACGGAGGTCAAACTAAAGAGACCATCAATTCTGTATAGAAGGAGAAAGGAACAGAGAAGGACTAATAAAACACTAAGAAAAAAAAAAGTTAAAAAATGGCAGTAAGTACATACTTATCAACAGCTACTTTAAATGTCAAAGGACTAAATGCTCCAATTAAAAGGCATAGGGTGGCTGACTGGATTAAAAAACAAGACCCATATATATGCTGCATACAAGAGACACACTTCAGACCTACAGACACTCACAAACTGAAACTGAAGGGATGGAAAAAGATACTCCACACAAAAGGCAGTAAAAAGAAAGCTGGGGTAGCAATACTCATATCAGACAAAATAGACTTTAAAACAAAAACTGTAAAAAGAGACAAAGAAGGGCATTACATAATGATCAAGGGAACAATCCAACAAGAGGATATAACACTTGTAAATATCTACGCACCCAATGTAGGTGCACCTAAATATATAAAGCAATTATTAACAGACATAAAAACAGAAATAGACAGTAACACAATAATAGTAGGGGACTTTAACACTCCACTAACACCAATGGATAGATCATCCAAACAGAAGAAAAATAAGGAAACATTGGCCTTAAATGACACACTAGAACAGATGGACCTAGTAGATATATACAGAGCACTTCATCCAAAAACTGAACAATACACATTCTTTTCAAATGCACATGGAACATTCTCCAGGACTGATCATATATTAGGCCACAAAACAAGTCGACATAAATTTAAGAAGATTGAAATAATACCAAGCATCTTTTCTGATCACAATGGTATGTAACTAGAAATCAACTATAGGAAGAAAATCAGAAAAACCACAAATACGTGGAGATTAAACAAAATGCTACAGAACAATGATTGGGTCAATGAAGAAATCAAAGGAGAAATCAAAAAATACTTGGAGACAAATGAAAATGAAAATACAACATGCCAGAATTTATGGGATATAGCAAAAGTGGTTCTCAGAGGGAAGTTTATAGCAATACAGGCCTATCTCAACAAACAAGAAAAATCTCAAATAAACAATCTAACAATGCAGCTAAAGGAACTGGAAAAAGAAGAAAAACAAAGCCAAAAATCAGTAGAAGAGAGAAATAATAAAAATCAGAGCAGAAACAAATGAAATAGAGACTAAAAAAAACAATAGGAAAAATTAATAAAACCAAGAGCTGGTTCTTTGAAAAGATCAACAAAATTGACAAACCTTTAGCTAGACTCACCAAGAAAAAAAGAGAGAACGCTCAAATAAGTAAAATCAAAAATGAAAGAGGAGAATTTACAACAGACACCTCAGAAATACAAAAGATTATAAGAGAATACTATGAAAAGCTATATGGCAACAATTCGGCAATCTGGAAGAAATGGATAAATTCTTAGAATCATACAACCTTCCAAAACTGGATCAAGAAGAAATAGAGAATTTGAATAGACCAATCACCAGTAAGGAGATCGAAACAGTAATCAAAAACCTCCCCAGAAATAAAAGTCCAGGACCAGAGGGCTTCCCTGCTGAATTCTACCAAACATTCAAAGAAGACTTAATACCTACCCTTCTCAAACTCTTCCAAGAAATTAAGGAGGGGGAAAGCTCCCTAACTCATTCTACGAAGCTGACATTACCCTGATACCAAAACCAGACAAGGACAACACAAAAAAAGAAAATTACAGGCCAATATGACTGATGAACATCAGTGCAAAAATCCTCAAGAAAATACTAGCAAATCGCATACAACAATACGTTAAAAAGATTATACACCATGATCAAGTGGAATTTATTCCAGGTATGCAAGGATGGTTCAACATTCACAAATCAATCAGCATAATACACCACATTAATAAAATGAAGAATAAAAATCACATGATCATCTCAATAGATGCAGAGAAAGCATTTGAGAAGATACAGCATCCATTTATGATAAAAACTCTGAATAAAATGGGTATAGAAGGAAAGTACCTCAACATAGTAAAGGCCATATATGACAAACCCACAGCTAATATCATCCTCAATGGTGAAAAACTGAAAGCTATCCCTCTAAGAACAGGAACCAGACAAGGATGCCCACTGTCACCACCCCTATTTAACATAGTACTAGAAGCCCTAGCCAGAGCAATCAAGAAAGAAAAAGAAATCAAAGGGATCCAAATTGGAAGAAGTGAAACTGTCACTATTTGCAGATGACATGATTTTATATATAGAAAACCCTAAAGAATCCACCAAAAAACTTTTAGAAGTAATAAACGAATATGGTAAAGTTGCAGGATGCAAAATCAACATACAAAAATCAGTTGCATTTCTATACACTAACAACGAAGTAGCAGAAAGAGATATTAAGAATATAATCCCGGGCCGGCCTCATGGCTTGGTGGTTAAGTGCACGCGCTCCTATGCTGGTGGCCCGGGGTTCGAATCCCGGGCGCGCACCGAGGCACCACTTCTCCGTCCATCCTGAGGCCGAGTCCCACATACAGCAACTAGAAGGATGTGCAGCTATGACATACAACTATCTACTGGGGCTTTGGGGGGAGACAATAAATAAATAAAATCTTTAAAAAAAAAAAAGGAATATAATCCCATTTACAACTGCAACAAAAAGAATAAAATACCTAGGAATAAACTTAACCAAAGAGGTGAAAGATCTGTACACCGAAAACTATAAAACATTGCTGAAAGAAATTGAAGAAGACACAAAGAAATGGAAAGATATTCCATGCTCTTGGATTGGAAGAATTAACATAGTTAAGATGTCCATACTTCCTAAAGCAATCTATAGATTCAATGCAATCCCTATCAAAGTTCCAACAACATTTTTCACAGAAATTGAACAAAGAATCCTAAAATTTATATGGAACAACAAAAGACCCCAAATAGCTAAAGGAATCCTGAGAAAAAAGAACAAAGCTGGAGGTATCACACTCCCTGATTTCAAAATATACTACAAAGCTATAGTAACCAAAACTGCATGGTACTGGCACAAAAACAGACACACAGATCAATGGAATAGAATCAAAAGCCCAGAAATAAACCCACACATCTACGGGCAGCTAATCTTCGACAAAGGAGCCAAGAACATTCAATGGAGAAAAGAAAATCTCTTCAACAAATGGTGTTGGGAAAACTGGATAGCCACATGCAAAAAAATGAAAGTAGACCCTTACCTTACACCATACACAAAAATTAACTCAAAGTGGATTAAAGACTTGAATGTAAGACCTGAAACGATGAAACTTCTAGAAGAAAACATGGGCAGTACACTCTTCGACATCGGTCTTAGCAACATATTTTCAAGCACCATGTCTCACTGGGCAAGAGAAACAACAGAAAAAGTAAACAAATGGGACTACATCAAACTAAAAAGCTTCTGCCCAGCAAAGGAAACCATCAACAAAAAGAAAAGACAACCTAACAATTGGGAGAAGATATTTGCAAACCATACACCTGATAAGGGGTTAATCTCCAAAACATATAAAGAACTCATACATCTCAACAACAAAAAAACTACCAACCCAATTAAAAAATGGGCAAAAGACCTGAACAGACATTTCCCCAAAGATGATATACAGATGCCCAACAGGCACATGAAAAGATGTTCAACATCATTAACTATCAGGGAAATACAAATCAAAACTACAATGAGATATCACCTCATGCCCATCAGAATGGCTATAATTAACAAGACAGGAAACAACATGTGTTGGAGAGGATGTGGAGAGAAGGGAACTCTCATACACTGCTGGTGGGAGTGCAAACTGGTGCAGCCACTATGGAAAACAGTATGGAGATTCCACAAAAAATTAAGGATAGAACTACCATATGATCCAGCTATTCCACTGCTGGGTATTTATCCAAAGAACTGGAAAACACCAACGCGTAAAGATACATTCACGCTTGTGTTCACTGCAGCGTTATTCACAATAGCCAAGACTTGGAAGCAACCTAAGTCCCCATCGAGGGATGAATGGATAAAGAAGATGTGGTATATATACACAATGGAATACTACTCAGCCATAAGAAACGATGAAATCCAGCCATTTGTGACAACATGGATGGGCATTGAGGGTATTATGCAAAGTGAAATAAGTCTGAGAGAGAAGGTCAAATACCGTATGATCTCCCTCATTAAGTAGTAGATAATAACAAACAAACACATAGAGACAGAGATTGGATTGGTGGTTACCAGAGGAGAAGGGGGGAGAGGAGGGATGAAGGGATAATTCGGCACATGTCTGTGGTGAGAGGTTGTAATTAGTATTTGGGTGGTGAACATGATGTAATCTATGCAGAAATATAAGTATAATGATGTAGACCTGAAATTTATACAATGTTATAAACCAATGTTACTGCAATAAACAAAAAATTTAAAAAAAAAGAAATGGAAAAGCCAATCCTCAAATTCATATGGAATTGCATGGGAGCCAAAATAGCTAAAACAATTCAGAGAAAGAAGAACAAAGTTATAGGATTCACACTTTCTTAATCAAAACACCACAATGACCCAAACAGAATGGTACTGGCATAAGAACAGACCTTTAAATAAAATGATAGAATATAATTGAATTGAGAATTCAGAAATAAACTCATACATCTACAGGCAACTGATTTTCGACAAGTGTGCCAAGACAATTAATAGGGAAAGAACAGTCTTTTCAGCAAATGATGCTGAGATTAATGGACAGCCACATGAAAAAGAGTGAATTTGGACACCTACCTCACACTAAATACAAAAATTAAGTCAAAATTGATCAAAGACCATTTGTAAAAACTAAAAGTATAAAACTCTTAGAAGGAAATGTAGCTATAAATATTAATGACCTTGGGTTAGGAAATGGTTTTTTATACATTACACTAAAAGCACCAGCAACAACAACAACAAGATAGATGTATTTGACTTCACAAAAATTAAAATCTTTTGTGCATCACAGCACACTATCAAGGAAGTGAAAATCCAACCCATGGAATGGGAGAAAACATTTGCAAATTGTATATTTAACAAGGTTCTAATATTCAGAACATATAAATAACTCTTAAAACTCAACAAAAATTTTCAGCCACTGTGGAAAACACTTCCTCATCAAGTTAAACATAGTATTACCGTACCACCCAGTAATTCCACTCCTCGATGTATACCCAAAAGAATTGAAAACAGGTATTCAAACAAATACTTGTACACAAATGTTCATAGTAGCACTATTCACAATAAATAAAAAGTGGAAACAATCCAAATGTCTATCAAGGTATGAATGGATAAACCAAATGTGGTGTATCCAGGCAATGGAATATTATGCAGCTGTAATAAAAAATGAAGTAGTAATACAGGTTATAACATGGATGAACCTTGAAAACGTTATATTAAGTTAAATAAGCCAGACACAAAATGCCACATATTGTATGATTCCATTTATACAAAATGCCCAGAATAGATAATTCCATAAAGACAGAAAGCAGATTTGTGATTTCCAGAGGTTGAGGAAGGAGCAGTGGGGAGTGACTACTCAATGAGTATGGGGTTTCCATTTGGGATGATGAAAAAGTTTTGGAACTCAATAGTGGTGAAGACTGAGCAAGATTATGAATGTACTTAATGCCACTAAATTGTACACTTTAAAATGGTTAAAACGGTAAATTTTACATTATGCGTATTTTACCACAATTTAAAAAAGTCTCAACAAGAAGAAACAAACAACCCAATTAAAAACTGGGCAAAGGATTTGGATAGACATTTCTCTAAAGAAGATATACAAGAGGCTGATAAGCACATAAAAGATGCTCAACATCATTAGTCATTAGGGAAATGCAAATCAAAGCCACAATGAGAAACCACTTTATATCCACTAGAATGGCTCTATTAAAAAGGGAAAGAGATAAATAGCAAGTGTTGGCAAGGATAGGGGAAATTGGACCCTTATGCACTGCTGACTGACTTGGAAAATGGTGCAGTGACTGTGAAAAGCCATTTTGCAGTTCCTCAAACAGTTAAAGATAGAGTTACCACAAGGCCCAGCAATTCCACGCCTACACATGTAAGCAAGATAAGTGAAGTCATATGTATATACAAAAACTGTACAGGAGTGTTCCTAGTGGCATTATTCATAACAGCCAAAGAGTAGAAACAACTCAAATTGTCCTTCAATTGATTGATGAATAAACAAAATATGGTCTATCTATACAATGGAATATCACTTGGCCATAAAAAGGAATGAAGTACTGATACCTGCTATAACGTGGATGAACCTTGAAAACACATCAAATCAAAGAACCCATACACAAAAAGCCACATATTGTATAATTCCATTTATATGAAATCTCCAGAATGGATAAATCCATAGAAACAGAAAATAGTGGTTTCCAGAGCCTGTGGAGGGGAGGTAATTGGTAGTGAATACTAATTGGTACAAGATTCCTTTTTGGGAGTGATGAAAATTTTCTGAAATTAGATAGTGGTGATAGTTTCACAACATTGTGAATATACTAAAAACCACTAAATTGTACACTTTAAAATGGTTAAAATGATGAATTTGATGTTAGTGAAGTTTATCTCGATTAAAAATAATTATTATAGTACTTATGTATCTAGATTTTCATTGTAAAAGAACTAGTCATAATATTTTCAGCTGTTAACACAGATATGATAACATCTTTCTGAACAGTTTAAAACTGTGTTCTGGATATCTACCATAATGTGAAGCCTCTAAACTCATCTTACGTTTTGGAATTCCTCTTAGTAGAGCTATAAATTTGGAAGAAAGTCTACTCTTAATATGAAATTTATACCCATTTTCTTGTTATTTATGGCGACCATTCCATGACTAAATGGTGAGTCTATTCTCATTTCATTGTATCCTCGCTAACCCTAATGCTTCCCCTGTTTTTCCTACATATCACTTACCAGGCTGGAATCTCAGTTATTGCTGTCTACAGTATGAGCACCTTTAGCTGCTAGCTAGATCTCGACTCTTACCACAAACAAAAACAGATGCAATAGTTCTGGCCCTGAGATTGCCTCTGGGATGACGGCAATTTTCCTTTAAAATCCCACCTCTGCTTTCTATGGGGTGTACTCTAAAATACAGCAACATAGCCACTGAAATGGTGACTTTGAAAGCAAAGCAAAAAAAAAAAAATGGACTCCTGGTTGACAGTAGTAGAGTTGGATAAAATCTGACACACAGTTGCAACTGCACTGCTAAGTCAGTGCGCATTACTATGGAGAGATGGATTCTGAATAAAATACCTATGGCGACAATTGAGTAAAGACAAAGCATGAACGGTTTCCTTCAGTGTAAATGTTAGAATTGAGTGTAATAGACTTTGCATATTTACACAACAGTGTAAATAGGTTTTGAGAATATGTGGGAAAGTATCATACATACCTACGAGGCTTAGATTACTGTATTAATCACATAACTGCAGAAACAAACAGAAGTATCTTATTAGTCATCAAAGTGTTAAAGGACATTCTCAAGCAAATAACAAATTTTCCTTTGAAACATTTCCTGTGAGATTCTTGCCAGGAATATTAATACCTTGTTATGTTTGAAGAAATGTCGATATTCACCCCTTATTCAATCATGGCATAATGAGTTTTATGTCTATACTACTAATTTTAATTCCACCATAAATTCTTTAGAAAACTAGCATTAAACCCTTCCCTTTACAAAGTAGCTATTGGTAAAAAGCAGGACTTTTTTTTTTTTTACAATGTGACTTAAAGTAAGAATATTGCCAAAGTAAATAATTTTAAGAGTTTACTTACTTAGGGAAACTGATTTCCTATAATTAAATTACCAGTTTGAACCTCTGTATATTGAGTTAAGGAAGCTGTAATATTAGAGGAGTGCTAGTTAAAATAATCTTAAACTGTGAATAATCCAAAATCCTAGATCCCAAATCTGCACTTTAAATTTCCTGATATGATCTTTCATGTCCACTTGTGAATATTTATTTAAATCTTTCTATTTATATTTGACTTAGCAAAAGATTGAAATGCACTTAATTTCTCTATGCACGTATTGAAAGCAGGGGAGGAGCAGGACTAGTACTGAGCAAAATGAGGAAGCTCAAAGCTACTAGCTTGGGGCATTATCAAAGTGGATGATCCGCATGTGGACCATCCACACGAGGCTTCAATTGTCCTTAAACAAAGCAGAGAGAATGTCCCTCATTGGCTTCTGTGTTCCATACTATGTACAGCCCTACTCTCATCTCTCCTGGATGATTACAATAGTTGCTACAATTTCCCTACTTCCAGTGCAAACCTTCCTCCATCAAAACAAAACCCTTTGAATGAGTGATTTTCTTCTAAAGCACAATTCTGATCATGACACTGCCTTATTTAAAGACCTTCAGCAGTTTCTTCCCTGGCACTATAACTCCCAAACTCTCTGCTAAAGCCCACAGTACTCTCCAGAGTCGGCCACCAAACCATTTTTCCAGAATCATGTGCCAGTACCTATGTTTTTCAAACTGTGATTCGTGACCTGGCAGTTCCTAGTACTGAGCCCAAATCGGGGTGGAGAGGGCAGTTGGGAGGATAAGGAGAGAAGACATCCTAATAGACATCCTACCTATATCCTTTATACATTGGTATTCATAAATCATTAGTAAATAAGGCAGCGAAAATATCTAACTATTATATATAGTAGCAAAAAAGAAAGGAAAACTAATTAGATGTCTGAGTGAAAATGGCAAAATAAATTGTGGTACATTCATACAACCTGAATGCCTACAGGCATTAAGAATCATTTCTGAAAAGTTTTTTTTAAATGTTCATGCCTATTAGTGAAAAACCAGAGCAACAAACTAGATAATCATTATGATCACGTTCACAAAGAACATACACATTACAAAAATAAATTAAATGCCATAAACATGCAATACGTATGCATTTAAAAACGGGAAGAAACTGTACCAATGTGTTAATAGTGTCTATTTATATATAATGGGATTGGGAGTAATTTATGTGATTTTTATTTTCTTCTTGACACTTCTCTGTAGTCTCACATTTTTGATGATAAAACGTGTTACTTTTACAAATAATAAAGTTTACAGTTGACATAATTGTCATTAACTGCCTAAAATGATCTGTTACCACGTGATTTGTGTGAAATACATGCCTTTACCACTCACATCCAGGAATCTGGAATGACAACTTTTCATCTCATGGATTTTCTTGTGAGAAAATGTCAGCATCTTGAATTTGTTTAATGCCACTAAAGTGGTTTGAAGATAGATGAAAACTACTACATAAGTGCTAAGTATTGTTATTGATCATTAAAAATCACTCAACATAACTCAAGTGATTCTCTTCACTATTGGCATGAAAGCAATTTTCTCTAGGCAAAGGGTGAGGACTTACTAATAATATTGACATTTTAAAAAGCATATTACTAAAAGATGCGGAGAACTGGAAACACTTATCTTTCCTTTCATTTAAGTCCTGTTGTTAGAGCTTTGTATTTTGTGGAGTGAGGTCTATATTTATGTCAGATGTTAATATTACTATATTATAAATTTTGCGGAAAAGTGCTATATCAATGAAATTTTTAGGAAACAATGATTCCTTTTAACAAGAATGGCTTAAGTGCAAGTTGGTTCAGTGAATTGCTGGTCTACTCAATACTGGATTGGGGCCAACTGCAGCTGGAAAAGATAATAATGTTAACTCAGACATAGATTTTTGAAGTTGAGAGAAGAGTAGGGAGGGTATAGATTTGGGAAGGGCTGGTGCAGGCCTGTTTAAGGAAAGATGTTTTCTGCATTTTGTCCTCCAGATTGTGGTCATGGGTATGTCTCCACCGGTACCATCCAAGAGAGATCTCCAGGTTGAGCAGGCATCAAACACCATTCGCTTATTGACTGTCATCTAAGTGTTTTACGGGCGTTCAATTGCTAGTAACTACCTGCATGGCAAGGATTACTGTTATATATATTTGTCGAAGGAACTGAAGCTTAGAGGTTATTACAGGACCAAGCTTACACAGATAATAAATTTCTAAAAAGTGCCTTATTACTCTTCTGAAGGATAGGGAGACTTGCATTGCCCCACCTAGGTGCTAAGGTTAAGATGGGGAAGTGGAGAGGATCGAAGGAGCAAAATTTCCCTCATGCTTCCTGTGTTCTTTCTACCTTTGGTGATAAAGTTTATTTTGGAATTCACTCTCTTAAAGAGCTTTTTGCTGCCTGACTTGAGGGTGGTATGATAGAAATAAAATAGGATCAAGAGATGAAATTTATATTCCTAGTTCTGTTGCTAATTAGCTGATGGTTCTTGTTTCTCATATATCCAGTAGGAATAATAACATATTCCATACTTTTGTTGGCATTATATGAGATTAACAGATGTGAAAAAATTAAAGTGTTAAGTAATTTCTTATCCATAGTATTGCTATTCTTTCAGGTTTTAGGGCATTTCTTTAATACTTTGGCTTACTTCCTGATATATTAAGAAGTCAGTGAAATAGTTGTCACCTGTTGCCCATGATTTTGTTACCACCTTGCCAGTTGATTGCTGAGTCAGTGCACAGGATGCTTTTAAGAACCTTCCTGAGTGCACTTGTAGTATGTAGATGCCATTCACGTGTACTCTTTCATCTCTTCAGCCTCCACGAATTTGTCCATTCACAATGAAATACAGGCTTTCAATGAGAAAACTGCTGTAATATATTGTTTCCAATTCCTATTTCCGTAGAGAGAAAATTTGCCACACTGCATGTAACTTTTCTCCAGGTTCCAAAATTGTTACCAGGATCATGCAGTTTACACATCTGTTATGAGTCATTGATTAAATTCCAAGAGCAGGCTATGCCCATTCAACTTCCTTAAGGTATATGGACTCAAATTGTAAAGAGAACTTACAGGAACCTATCTTAAATATTCAAAGATAATTACTTCACTTGGTAATGCTATTTTGTATAACAATTTATACAATTATATTTGATATTTTCAAAAATTCTCCTCCATGTATTTATAGTTCCTCCTCACTCATAAGCCCTATATAAGTACTAATGGTCATTCAGGCCACTGGAGCTCATACTTAAAGTCAAAGAATAAGAAAAAAGAGGTAATACATTAAATTATTTTGCCCTTTATCTACTTTATTTGGTTTCACCCAAAGTTTGGTTTCTGTTTCAGTGACATAACTTTTGCAATTAAATCAAAGCAAAGGAATATAAAATCATAGAATCTGTCAAGTACTTAATACCATCACTACCTTTATCGTATGAAAAAAATTCTAAGCAGACCAAGCAGAGTCTCTGGATACCTAAAGAAATCTATGTAGACACTTTACATAGAATGTTCTCCAGATTTAGACTCACTTAACATCTCCAAGTAAATAATCTCCAAGTACTAGGACTATTAGTAGCAAATCTCTATGAAAAAGGGCTGTGATATGAGGGCCATTGTATCTACTACTTCTGAGAGCCACAAACAACGTTCAGAGAGGCATCACTTGAAATATAAGGTTATAAGTTGTTCTAGAACTTGACTATGCATAGAAGCCAGGAATCATCAACTCCAAACATGAAAAGTCTTTTGGGAAATGGTTGGATATGAGGAAATTTTAGAGCACAAAAAGAAAGAGTGAGGAGTGGTGGTGGTGGTGGTGGTGGATCGGTGGGCTTCAAGGACTTACCAGGTCTCAAGATACGATACATTAACAACTCAAGACTATTATTTGAAATTTTCTGGGAAATTATCAGTTTAATTAATCTGAATTCTAGTCAGAGCTTTTAAATTCTCATTTTAAAGAAAGAGTATACACTTCATAGCATAGTGATTAGAAAATAATTTGGGACACGAATTTCTAAAATACTAAATAGAGGTTGTTTAGAAGAGAGCCTCAGTTTGCACAATATACTTCAACTTCACAGTTTGCTTTACGACTGTCAATACAGCTGTGAGAGGGCCTATTTGATCCTTGGGTTACAATCATTTTATTGTTTCCGCTGCCAATCATCAGGAAGAACAAAAATAAAAGGCAACTCACTTGACTTAATGAGTTTGAGTTTCCAAGGGTAGGGGACTTGATTCTAAAGAAAAAACATTCTTACCTGGTTTTAATTTGGAGAAATCTCATTCTATAGATTCAGCATTGGTAAATGTCTAGGAATATGCTCGGTTACCTGGAGTTTTTTTGAGTTAAGTAACAACGGAATTTAGCAAACAGAGACAAAAATGCTCATTATGCACAGGTGTGCAAAGTATCATATTAAGCATTTTAGGCAATGCAGAGATCAATAAAAAGACTAATTTTAGGAGCACTTGTGTGTGTGTGTGTGTGTGTGTGTGTGTGTGTGTGTGTGTGTGACTTGGGCATAAGGTGGCAAAGTAGGCCCATCTCTAGAGGTACTGGAAATGGATAGAGAAAACTTGAATGATTGATGTGAAGGCAAATATGTTGGTGTTCAATGAAGAGAGTGATTTTCACTCTCATGCCAGATGGAGAAACGCCTGACATTGTAAAAAGAGGTTAAAAACACCTTCCTTCTGCTGTAACATGCATGATACACGACAGAACTTTCAGCACTTTATTCCTTTTGTTTAATATACTTGAACATGGTTGAATATGCTTACGCTACGCTCTAGTCTAGAACTCTAATGAAGTTTTTCATGCTTTTTCTATAGGTTGATTATAGATGTTATAAACCAATCAATGACATTTATTTTATAACAACATATAAATATACTTAATGTGGAACCAAATAATAAGCTAAGATCGCTTTCCTCGTCTACAGTTTCAACACCACAACCTATGTGTTCGTGTACATTACATTCTTACACTCAAAATTATGACAATTGTAGTATTCTCTTTAGGTGAACCATAGCTTTCAAGTAACAGTTGGCTTGGTTTCCTTTATTTATTCCTTCCTTCCTTTTTTTCTTTTTTGGTAATATCCGATTTCATATTTTTATCTTGGGAAAATAAGACAGACATTTAACCTAATAACTTCTGGTTATTATGCATTTTGCCTATCAGATAGAAATTATTCTACTGTTCTTCAAGGTCTTGCTTCCTGTTCAGGCTGGTTGACTTCTTCACATTCAGCTTTTTGATTTTTTGGAGTATATAACTGCCATTCTTTTTTATTGAATTTTGTAACTTCATTGTATCCTCAAATTATTCAGTTGATAACATCAGAGGATAGCAAACTTTTCCTGTGGAAAGGGCAGATAGTAATAATTTGAGTCTTTGCAAGTCACTCAGTCTCTGTTGCAACTACTCAACTCTGCCACTGTAGCACAAAAGCAGCCATGGACAATATGTAAATAAATGCATGTGGCTGTGTTTCAATAAAACTTTATTTATAAAAACAGTTGATGGGACAGGTTTGGCCAATAGTTCATCCTCTTATTTGTATGGCATCTAGTGTCATTCCCCTAGGATCCCTCCATTCTTCTGCTCTTAACTGCACTGGTTGCTTCCTACTAGGTTCAATTACTATTAACCAGTGACTGACCTTTACTACCATCCTGGGTCAGAGCCACTATTTTTAGAGCTCATATCTTCGTTTTTCCTGATTTACTCTCTCATTTAGGGGAAGTAGATGAAGGTGGTCTGGCTGCTGGATTCTGCACGCAGGGTGAGGTATGGAGAGACTTTATTTACAGGCTGTTAGTTTCTCCTGTTTTCAGCCAGGCTTTTCATGATCAGCCTCTGTGGTACTTGCTGTTTTGAGTCTGGGACTCTTCAGGCTTCCTTTGGTCAGTTCTCATCATCTGTTAGCCCACCTCTATCGGCTTTTTGTTTCCCAATTAAGTGGTGAAATTGTTCATCTGCAAATGAGCACCCCTATTATTCTCTTCATTGTTATCAAAGTATACCTTTTCAATTCTTACACTAAGTTTTGGAGAGTGCCGTGGAAGGATAGGTTACAAATACTCACTCTCAATTTGAATATTGACCTGGAAACCCTGATTCGCATTTTTGAGACTAAGGAAGGTCATCACAGTTCATTCTTGTATGATCAGTGTATTAATGCCTGTTTCCACACCTTCTAATTTATGTGATATCTTTGGCATCATTAGCCAATATAATGGGTAAAATAATGGTGTCTTACTAATAGCTTATAAATTAAGAAATCTGTTTTGTCCTCCAAAAGTATCACCCGTTTTAAGATCATTTCAAAACCATAAGACTGTCAAACTCATTCTGAACTGGTTCTGTAATCTACAATCTTGAATTAATATACTGCAGAGATCGAGGTACAGAATCAGCATATCTCAAATGCTAAACTCCAATTTTTACTTTTCTCCTGTGCATCCAAATAGAATTGCATCTCAAGGACTCAAGAGATAAAACACCTAAAAGTTACTAATTAGTAGTCTTTAATTATTTTTCTTTGGTGAGGAAGATTGGCCCTGGGCTAACATCTGTTACCAATCCTCCTCTTTTTGCTTGAGGAAGATTGTCCCTGAGCTAACATCCATGCCAATCTTCCTCCACTTTGTATGTGGGATGCCACCACAGCATGTCTTGATGAGTGGTGTGCAGGTCTGCACCCAGGATCTGAACCCACAGACCCTGAGCCACCAAAACAGAGCGCACAAACAACCACTGCACCACGGGGCCAGCCCCTAGTAGTCTTTAATTTATGTGATAGAACCTGGGTGTTATTTTTTTCTTGAACAATTAACATATGCTTATAACAGCCTCGGTGTTTCTGTGTTAGCTTTCAAGATGCACTAAGTTGGATTTCAGGAAAAGTGGCTTTGCTATGTATGTGTGGCATAAAATACTCATGATTCTGGGAAACAGGTTTATCTGTAAATAGCACAAATGTTTTATTTTTCCTCTAACATTTATCAGTACAAAAGTTGTATCTAAGCTTCAATTCTTTTTTCAAACTTTGTTTTTTTCTCTGAGTTTCAACTGTTTAGCTTAGTTTCTAGCACAAGAAAATTCAAGACCCAGGAAATACATCTATTTCCAAGTCAGAAGAACACTTGTAACTCAGGCCCCTCCATCTTGAAGGTTTAGAAATTCTTCTTCCTTTCAGTGATGATTATAAGATTTATACATATATAGATAGCTGTAAATATATGTATATAAATACATATACATATATGTATACATATGTATAAATATATACATCTATATGCTTAACTAGTTATGATGTGGGCTTAAATTGTTTTAAATTTGCAAAATTTTATTTCAGTTCATAATCTTATTATATTCTGTATTTTTCTGGTAATATTGTGTCAGAGTTTGAAAATATATGTTTATTGGAAATATATATTTGTTGCTAGGAAATTTATAGAACAAGAAATCTGTATTTATTCATTGATAATATGTAATCAGTTGATAAATTCAAGTTCATTTTGACAGTGAATTAAACTTACTTACTCATTAATTCCATTTTTTTTTTCTTTTTGGTAAGGAAGATTGGCCCTGAGCTAATATCTGTGCCCATCTTCCTCTATTTTTTGTATGTGGGACGCCTGCCACAGCATGGCTTGATGAGTGGTGCACTTTCCGTACCCAAGATTCGAACCTGCAAACCCCAGGCCTCCAAAGCGGAGTGTGCAAACCCAACCACAACGCCACCAGGCCAGCCCTTAACTACACCTTTTATTATAACTGTTTGACAAAAACATTTCCAATATATCTTTTAAACTCCTTGTGAGCCAACAGAGCAAGAGGAATATATATTATTTTACTCCAACATAATAAAATGGTGTCTTTAGACAGGTTTTAGAAGTGTAGAGATAGCTTTGCTGGAAAATTACTTGCCTAAATGGCCCAAAGGATTTAAAAAGCTTTTTTTTGCTTGTTTCCTTTTGTTGTTGTTAGTTTGCTTCTTAAGGTATGGTACCCAGATATGCTTTCAATAGATTTGATAGCATCCATTATTATAGGTTTTCTTCAGCTAGTCTACTTCTTGATATGATTTGTTCCCTTCATTTCCTATTGTTTTGTCTCCTATTATGCATGATTTATATAGGGTAACCTTTTATTTGTGTTCTTATTTCAAGCCACCTCTAATGTAGTTTTGAGGTATTCACGGAATAGATTGAAAGATAGATAGCAAGACAGAAAAATAGAAAGATAGTCTTCCTCAATACAAAATACAGATCTCCTAATAGGTGTCATTATTTAGAGTCTCTCATTATGTACTTTTTGTCTAATATCATAAAATGGAACATTACCCACACATTTTCTGCCAGGAAATTATGTTTTTATCTGTTTGAAAATTTTACCTTGACTGTTTTGTCCTATATGACAGCTTTAAAATAATGTTGCTTTTCAGACAGTATTGCTTGCAGCTGCTCTTCGGGAATCTTTTTTTGTGAGCACAGCACTTATGTTTGTACCTTCATGCCACACATGGATCGAGAAACAAACGGCTATGTTTTTAGTGGACTGTTCTGGAACTAATTGGAGTCACAAGCAGAGACAAACAGGGAATTGGAAGGCTGTCCTTTTATTTACATTACTCTGATCATTTTGCTTTTTGGTCATTTCCATATATCTTTCAATATGTGTATGCAGGAGATGGTGACAAGTCACTTAATAATTAGGAGATACCCACGACATGAATGTGGTTCTGATGTCTTCAGGTATTTGCTCTTTTCTCTTCTCCTCCACAGCTGACTGAAGGAGAATCTTAACCAAGGTGGATTCAGCTTACTGGATGAAGGACATTTCTTTTTGTCAAAGAAGATTAAAGCTATTAAATCCAAACACCTGCCACGCGTATCTGGCAATATAATTCAGGTGCCATGTTCACTTCTAATCTGTTGCTTCTAGTGCTATCAGTATAACTAATCTTTGGTTCATTTTGTTGGAATTAATACTTCATCAGTGTAAATCAAGGGGGAAAAAATGCCTGAAATATGTCAGATAGTATCCTAATACAGCAGGTGGGGTTGTAAAAATAATAGATGTAGAATATAAGATTCATTTCTACATGATAATGGTCTTGATCGTCATTGAACTTGATGAAATTCAGTTGCATCATCATAAATTATGTAAATGCATATTTTAGTACATTCCATAATTGCTTAACAACATCACATATATAATGAAACTAGACGAGCACTGACATGCTCGAAAACTCTCATGGTTCTGTAATTTTCATTTGACTATTCCAAAAGAGTTTTATTTAATTTAAAAGAAATTTTCTTGCAAGGGTTAGGTCTCCACAAAATGTGCTTCAAAGGATTGCTTTCGGGCCGGCCCCGTGGCTTAGCAGCTAAGTGCGCGCGCTCCGCTACGGGCAGCCCGGGTTCGGATCCCGGGCGCGCACGGAGGCACCACTTCTCCAGCCATGTTCCACACACGGCAACTAGAAGAATGTGCAGCTATGACATACAACTATCTACTGGGGCTTTGGGGAAAAAAAAGTAGGAGGATTGGCAATAGATGTTAGCTCAAAGCCGGTCTTCCTCAGCAAAAAGAGGAGGATTAGCATGGATGTTAGCTCAGGGCTGATCTTCCTCACAAAAAAAAAAAAAAAAGGATTGCTTTCCTCCAGTTTGCACCAGCACTTGAGGACATAGTAAGTAATAGGGAAGCTTGTTTTTAATAATGGTTAGTTCTCATGAAAATTGGCATTCTTTTGAGAAAGAAAAGAAAAGAAAGTGTGTATTTGCACATAGTGTGAAATAATTTCCTCCACATAACATTAGCTCTGTTATTGTATGCCTGAAGTTATTGTTCAGAAGTATAATAAGCCAACCATTTTATCAAGCTTAGTAGGAAATTTAAATCTTAAGTCTTCCCAGATTTTGCTAACATGGACAATAGCTTAAGTATATATTTCTCCATATAGCTTCAACATCTGTTTTATACTTGAAATCATAATCCCCACAAGATCCTTGGCACATTGTGAGAGAAGCTGCATAAAATAGTTTATGAAATTGGTAACAAACATCTATTATTATGATGCCATAATATGAAACCAAATATGCAGACCTCATTAGCTGTTTCAGTTATTACGATTGGGAAATTGAGGGGCTTAAGCAACCACTTATTATGCTCATAAATTTAGTTGTAAGATATTTAGTCAGGGCCCCTGGGAGATGGCTTGCCTCTGCTCCGTGATGTCTGGAGTCTCAGCTGGAAGACTCAAAGGCTGGAAAACAGGGCATCTCAAGGCTCGCTCACACACACGTCTGGCAGCTAATGCAGGCTGTTGGCCGAGACCTTGGCTGGTGCTGTCAATTGGAACTCCTATAATAGGCCTCACCGTGTAGCCTGGACTTCTTCACAACATTGTAGCTGGGTCCAAGGGAGAACATTCAAGGATTGGGAGAAGCCAGGTGGAAGTTAATGTAACCTACTATGACCTAGCCTCGGAGTTGTTGAAGCACCATTGTGTCACATTCTCCTTGTCAAGGCAGCCACAGCTCTGTCTAATTTCAAGGGGAGGGGAGATTGACTCCACCTCTTGAAGAAGGAGTGACAAGGTTCTGGAAGAGCACATGGGCCAAGAAATACTCTGTGGTCATTTCTGGAAACTATAATCTGCTACATTAACCATGAAAGAAATATCAAAATAGTATGAGTGTACATAAATGAAATGCTATTAGACTGTTGTGTTGGTTTTTTTAATTGAAACTTTCGGCCTTTTTAAGAGGCATATCTTTGACCTCCTTGACTTCCACTGGGATGCTGTTATTGGTAATTTTCTACATATCATAGATGCTGTATGGGTTTGTTTATAACCAGTCAGCATAGTTCTTAACACATAGTGGTTGAAAGTGTCTTATTTTTATCATATCTTTTCATAATACTACCAAATTATTACAAGAAGATGAATGAAATAATTTGTTATTCACTTAGACATATTATTATAGAATTATTGTTCTAGAACTCAAATATTAAATTATATTAAGAAAGGATTGTCTGCAAGGAGGATAACAATGGCTTGCACATATTGAATATTTTAGAGTGAGAACAAAACAACAGGACACCAAGCATAAAGAGGCACAATTTGTCTCACAACATATCTGAATTCAGGGTTTTCCCAGGGAATTTAAAATGGCGTCTGACCAGAATCAGAGGACAGATTTTGGCCGTGCAAAAAGAAATGAACATGGTGTTGATTGGAATGTAAATTATAAATGTAAAAACCCTGAAAACCCATTTAAAATCCTGTTTGAAGATTGAAAGTAACAATGTAATTCAAATTATAATGGATTTAGTAAATTTCAAATATATATACTGAATTTACTTTTGACATATCCATAATAAATTTCATCCTCTATATTACTGAATATTTCTCCAAATCATTAAGTTGATTTGGGGGGGAAAAAAGAAAACACAAAAACTCCGTATTCTAACTCTTCCAAACATGAATGATACGTACTCTACTCTAGGCCCATATAAAGCCCATATACTATGAGCCACAATCTAATAAGTTATTTATTGTACTTAATTTTATTTTCTATAAGAAAGTATTTAAGATTACTTGTGCAAAAAAATGTGCAAAATAGTAAGTGCTATAGGTAAATGTAAATAAAATTCTCAATGAGACTATTTAAACATATAGTACTCAGTTTGGTTATAGAATTACTGAGTGTTTTCCTCAGCAGTGCCATGATCTTACCCAATATTTTTTCTCCCCAAAATATGCCAGTGTTCAGTGCTGATTTAAATTTATCCCTGTCTGAAAAGTAAAACTACAAATAATTCTCCAAAAGCAACAACTTCCTTCTCTGAAATTCAAAGTAGACCCTATTTCCTATCACATCGTAGAGGTGAGAATAAGTGGGACCACAGAATAGTCTCTGTGCTCAAAATGCCTGCCTTGGGGCACACTGGGGACTTTGCTATGAGCTGGCTTGTTTCCTGGGTTAAGCAAGTTCTGCCTTATTTTTAATTCTGCAAAAGCTATTCTTTGCAATCTTCTGCATAATCTGCCAAAAATGCATCCCACGGTATTAGAGTTGCAGGCATGATAATGCCTTTCCGAAAATCAAACTATTATTGAGTTCTGACTGTTGTAGTTTGTTACTAGGGACATAAAGTACTTGTACTTATCAGTGACTTTTTATTTTATGATGCTGGGATTCTGCTCAGTCACCAAATGCCAGATGGCTCTGAAACTAATTGCTTCTACTGAATAGAGAATGTACATGACAGTACTGTTTGCAGTCCTACTGCTTTTTCCCTCTAAATACAGGCACTTCACAATTTTCACACAACTACTGCCTTGATTTTTCCTCCTATCATTTCTTTCCTGGACTATGATTTGCTGTTTGTTCTCAGCTCTTTTCCCCTCTTGATCTATCTTCTGCATTATTTCTGAAACCATGTTGTTCCTTTGCCTAAAATTCTTTGCTGGCCCCTTATTGTGAGCAGGATTAGGTAAAACAAATAGCCCACAATACTCTTTCCCAGCCCACCTACACGACCAAAATCTTCTCACACCATTCTCCATCCTTCTTTCTCCTTTCCATCCTTCTCCTTCCCTCCCTCCTTTCCTCTCTTCCTCTTTCTCTTCTTTCCTTTTTTTATTTACTCATTCTAGAAATATGTATTTTGATCTTGCTATGTACTAGGCACTACACTAGACTGGAATATACTCCTGAGTAAAAACACCGATCTTCTGTTAGGCATATAGACTGGTAAGGGGAGACATATTTCCACCAAATAATCACTCCCATAAATGTTAAATTGCAAACGTGACACAGGCTACAAAGCACGTTGTGCAAAAAGGATGTAATGGGAGACTTTGACCTTGGCAAAAGGGTTCTGGACAGGAAGATCTTACAGGCTTTATTCTACCATGCGGCAAGATGTAGGAGGTCAACAGCTGGTAGTTTTCATTCATTCAATTGAGGACCTACTATACGGTGCTAGTGTTGGAGAAATAAACAAGAATACAAAATATAGAGACCCTACTCTCTACACAGCAGTTAATTATCCAAATTAGGAAGGCAGGAGCTGGGTCGAGAGCTCTCTTGGAGGAGGTGGTAGTGACAGCTGAGCTGAGATTTGAAAGCCTAACAAGCATAAGGAGGTAACAGCAGATAATTCGTGTCCTCTCTCTTTTTTCTTTGTAAGCCCAACAAGAGATTGATTAACTATATTGATCTTTTCAAAGAGCCAGCATTTGGTTTCATTGATTTTTCTCTATTGTTTCCTTTTATTTTCAACGTCATTGATTCAGGCTGAATTTTTTAAATTAGTTTTCCTTTCTAGGAGGGGAATTAGACTACCTGGTTTTAGACCTTTCTTATTTTCCAATATATACTTTTAATGCTATAAATTTCTTTTTAAGCACTGCTTTTGCTGTATCCCACAAATTTTGATGTTTTATTTTTAATTAGTTCAAAATATTTTTAAGTTTTTCTTGAGACTTCTTCCTGACCCATGTGCTTTTAGAAGTGTGTGGTGAGGGCCGGCCCCGTGGCTTAGCGGTTATGTGCGCGCGTTCTGCTGCTGGCTGCCGGGGTTCGGATCCTGGGCGCGCACCGACGCACAGCTTCTCTGGCCATGCTGAGGCCGCGTCCCACATACAGCAACTAGAAGGATGTGCAGCTATGACATACAACTATCTACTGGCGCTTTGGGGGGAAAATAAATAAATAAATAAAATCTTAAAAAAAAAAAGTGTGTGGGGATCAAGTAATTAAACAAAGAGGTCAGTAGATTGAGGCGGCTCTAACGCCTTGGTGGCCTACACAAGCACACCAAAACCCAAGCCAGAGTCAGTGCCTCAGAACCTGAGAGAGTGAAACTTAAGAACAACCCATCACAAACAGCCAACCAGGCTCTCCCAAATAAGGCAATTGCTTAAGCTATAGCCAATCAAATACTGTCCTTCCTTTGCTTCCTCGTCCCTAGCTCCTGTTGGTGGAGCACTCCTGACCACTTTTGGTTTGACTCTGCTGATTCGAATCCATGTATGCTCAGCTAAACACTTGAAAATTTTAATGTGCTTCAGCTTATCTTTTAATAGTTCTTTAATATCTGAATATTGGAGGATTTTCCAGATACCTTTCTATTATTGATTTCTAGTTTAATTTCATTGTGGTTTAAAGTCACATGATGTTGATTCTGTTCATTTAAATTTGTTAAGTGTGTTTTGTGGTCCAGAAAGTTGACTATTTTGGTGAATGTTTTGTGCAAGCTTGGGGTTTTGTACATTCTATTTTTGGACAGAGTATTCTAGAAATGTTAATTAGATCAAGTTGATTTGATAATATTGTTCAGGCCATCTACATCCTTACATACTTTCAGCCTTCTCGATCTATCAATTACTGACAAAGAGGTGTTGAAAACTCCAACTACAAAGGAGTATTCGTCCATTTCTCCTTTCAGTTCTATCAGTTTTGCCTCATGAATTTTGATGCTCTTTTATTGGGTACATACACATTTAGTATTGTTATGCCCTCCTAGAGAATTGACCCCTTTGCCATTACGTAGTGCCCCTCTTTTTATTCCTAATAATCTTCCTTTTTCTGAAGTCAGCTTTGTCTGAAATAAATATAGCTATGCCAGCTTTCTTTTGATTGGTGTTACCATGGTATATAGTTGTCTATCCCTTTACACACAACCTAGCTGTTTTTTAATATTTAAAATGAGTTTCTTTTAGACGACACAGTTGAGTCTTATAATCCACTCTGAAAATCTCTGTCTTTTAGTTGGTATACTTAAACCATTCATATTTAAAGTACTTATAGATACAGTTGAATTAATACCTACCATGTTTGTAACTGCTTTCTATTTATTGTATTTGCTTTTTTGTTTCTTTTTACTCCTCATTTTCTGCCTTTCATGGGTTTCATAGTGCATTTTTTATCATTCCATTTTATCTTCACTTAGCATATCAATTATATTTATTTAAAAACATTTTAGTGGTTTCCCTAGTTTAAAACATACATTTTTAATTAATCTAAGTCTACCTTCAAGTACCACTATATACCTTCACATGTAGTACAGTCACTATATAAGAGAATATTCCCAATTTCCCTCTCCTGTCCCTTGTGACGTTACTGATATTCATTCACTTATCAGTTCACTTATCTGCATACTAATCATTTTGTTACTATTATTGCTTTAAACAGTTACCTTATAGATCAGTTAAGAATTTAAAAAATAAGAAATTTTTTTTACTTTCATTTATTCTTTATGTAAAACCTTCCTTTCTTTACATAAATCCAAGTTTCTGACCTATATCATTTTCCTCCTGTCTGTAGAACTTTTAATGTTTCTTGCAGAGCAGATCTGTTATCCATGATTTCCCTCAGTTTTTGTTTATTCGAGAAAGTATTTATCCTTCATTTTCCAAAGAAAATTTTGCTGGATATAGAACTCAAGGTTAGTGCTTTTTTTCTTCAACACTTTAAATATTTCACTACATTCTCTTTTGCTTGCATGTTTTCTGATGAGAAGTTCTTGTTTTCTATAGATAACATTGATTTCTTTTTTTCCCTTCTCTGACTTCTTTCAAGATTGTCTTTAATTTTCTGCAGTTTAACTGTAATATGATTATGTATTTGTGAGTGTGTTTTTAATTTGTCCTATTGAGGTTCTCTGAGTTTCCTGGGTCTGTGGTTCAGTGTCTGTCTTTAATTTTGGAGAGTTCTTGGCAATTATTACTTCAAAAATTTCTTATGCTCCATTCTCTCCTCCACTTCTGATATTCCAAAAGATATGCTCTACCTTTTGATAGAGTCCCACTGTTCTTGGATGTTCTGTTCTGGTTTTTATTTTCTTTTTGTTTTAATTTTCCATTTTCTTTTCTCTTTGCATTTCAGGGTGGGACGTTTCTATTGACCCTTCTTCACAAGCCTTGATTCTTTTCTCAGCTGTTTCAAGCTTCCTGACGAACTCATTGAAGGCACTCTTCGTTTCTGTCACAGCGTTTTTATTCTGGCATTTCCTTTTTACTCGTTCTGTGAGTTTCCATCTTTCTGTTAAGTTACTCATCTCTTCTTGTATGCTACTTTCACTATTGCAGCCTTTAACATATTAATCATAGTTATTTTAAATTCTCTGTTTGATAATTCCCACATTAATGTCATATCTGGGTCTGGTTCTGATGATTGTTGTTTCTCTTCAGAGAGTAGCTTTTCTTGCCTGTTGTATGCCCTGTGATTTTTTTTTCTTTCTTTCTCTTTTACTTTTTTTGAAAGCTAGACATGTTGTTATCAGATAATAGAAACTTAGGTAAGCAGACCTTTCATGTGAGGATTTATATTAATCTGGCTAGGAGTTGGGCTATGTTGAACTTTTGTTGTAGTTACCATAAGCTATAGTTACCAGAAGCTTCAAATTCCTTTAGTGTCTTTGTGTCTCCGCTCTTGACTTTGGACTCCGTTTTTAATCCATCTCTGAGAGTCTGTCTTGCAGCTCTTGCACTGTCATCACTGTTATTACACTGGAGAGCTATTGGTGTGGTGGTAAGCTGTGGGGGAGGGGAAGTGTTTTATAATCTTCCAGTTAAGCCTCAGTCTGTTAGTGAGTATGTGTCTCAGGACTGTGACCTCACAAGTATTTCTCCAGTTGTATAGCTCCCACCCCTACCTCCCCCTATTACCTACTCCCTTCCCTGATTCCCAATCTATTTCCTTGAAGCCCTGACCCCTGCTGACTCTGTTTTTACCCCTTTGTTGAGACTGGGAGTCTAGAGGGGGCTAGAGTGGGGAAGAATCCTCTTCCCGAAGCTGGGATAAGTCTCTAGTATAAAGTCCTTTCCTGCAGAGCAGGCTTTGTTATGGAGAAGGCTCTGGGTATATATCACAGTGGTCCCTCTTCCCCACTCCCTACCCTCCTAGGAAGTGCTAAGGGATCATTCTCAGATTTTCACCTGAGAATCCCGTGGATTTTCTGGAGGAGAAGTCCATGGAAGTATGGGAAGTCCCTAAAACTGTGGCCCTGTGGAGTTTCTCACTGTCATGCTGGTCCACACTCAGCCCCAATACGTCATCAAAATCACGATTTAAGTGTTCCTACCACTTTATGGTGCCAGCAGCTTCTGCTCCAGGTAGGCAGAGCTCAGCTCTATCTCTCTGGATGAGCCTGTCCCTCCAAATTTCAGGCTGGCAGTCTGCCTTGAAACCTCAGTTCTCTGAGTCCAATTAAACTCTTGACTTTCAATTTGACCAGCTTTTCTTGTTGTACATGTAGAAGCTGAACTGGGAAGTCTCCTCGACCTATTTTTAACTTTGTATTTACATTACTCAACTTCTCTAATCTCCAGAGTCAGGAGCCTAGGTCATTTTTACAGTTTTATGGCCCTTTAAAAATAAAATTGTAAAGAAAAACCTCCACTTCAAAAGCAAAATGACTGATATGAAATCAAACTTATCCCAAATCAAAATTTAGGAACTGTTCTTTTAAAAAAATCATAAGTGACAAAAAGTACAGGGAATGTAAATTAAATCTTGTGACTATGGATGAGCTCTGGTAAGACTTCTAATAACGCCTGTAACTATTAATAGGCACTGCCCACAATGCATAATTCTAATAATGAGTAGAGTATGAAATAAAGAAATAAATAGAATAAAACAAATATAATATTCTTTATTATTTTACATCACTTAAAAGTCACTTATAATAACTGATAGAAAACAATAATATAACTAGTGTGCCTATATAATGAAAATTAAGGAAAGCAAGAATTCATAGACTTTTATGATAAAGTAAAATGAATGGGAAAACTGTTGTATTTAATGTGGTAACATTTTTACAAGGAAATTATCATTCTCAGTCGTCCAAGCTGCTCTACAATTAAGTTCTCTGGGGGCATAGTTTCTTTATCTTAGTCTAAGAATAGTATGTGAGCTCCAAGATCTGCATCTAGGGCTAACCAGTTAAGTCAAAGATAACCAATGCTCTCTAGTAATTAAGCTATTTTCTAATACCAAAAGAGTCATTAATATAAACCAATTAATCTGTGATATCAACAGATTTACAGGTTTCCTGGATTTGATTGAAAGGCTCTCCTTCATTACGGCAATCTGCTGTTAATTTATTCATCCTATTCCTATTCATTTAAAGTTCCATGCATTTTTTAGTTAATATTTTTCACCATATGATCCACAGAAAGCACATTTTCTATCTTTATAAAATGGGCCAAGAAATAAGCTCTACTTACTTAAGTCCAAATATCTGTTTTTAGGACTAGCTTTGTATCAGGGACTATGAAATGCTGTCATTTACTATCTCTAATCCTAACAGTTTATTAGAATTATTTATTTTGATGTTATGGGTGGCCTCATAGCAAATTGGCCTAATGTTATTTGTTACAAAATGAGAATACTCAGAAAACAGTAATCAAATCAGCATTCAGAATAAAGTTGTATTTTCAGGCCAGCAAAGCACTTTAAAAATAAATCTAATTTTACTGGCAGATACTGAAAGTGGTAGAAACTATTGGACTGTGAAGTTTGAAAGATGTTAGCGGGACATTATAAAGAGCACGCTTTTCTGAGTGCTCCTGGTCTTTCTTCACAGAAGATTTAAACTTATTGACATTTTGATTATTGACCAGTTTTGTGTATATGCCTTTCACCTCCACACTTTTTTTCTCTCTCTTTTTATTTCTTTTTGTCTTGTGTACAGAATGAACTGACCTTCGAGTGACTTGAAATATTTTTATTATCTATTTTGATCTGAAGTAGGTAGTCTCTCTAAGGTAAATTTATCATGCTCTTTATCATATTATTGCTATGAAAAAAAGTACACTTACAAATTATTATGACACATTATTATTAATGTAACAATCAAGATAATATGATAAAGGAAATACTGATTTAAGTAGTAAATAATGACTTTGGAAATATGTAAACATAATAAAACTTCAGAACAATAGCCTTATGTTTTAGTTTTTCATACTGAAGTGGGACTTGGCTTCCAATGTATCTTCGTGTACTTTTTTATTTATTTATTTATTTATTTATTTATTAAAGATTTTATCTATTTTTCCCCTAAAGCCCCAGTAGATAGTTGTATGTCATAGCTGCACATCCTTCTAGTTGCTGTATGTGGGACGCGGGCCTCAGCATGGCGGGAGAAGCGGTGCGTGGGTGCCCGCCTGGGATCCAAACCCCGGCCGCCAGCAGCAGAGCGTGCGCACTTAACTGCTAAGCCACGGGGCTGGCCCCTGCGTACATTTTTAAATGAATAATATTGGCATGACCACAGCTCCAAGTGAGTATGCGAAATATTCTTTTAAACATTCTTGTTATTAGAGCAGGAAAAGGGATTGACTAAGAATGTTAACACAACAATATGCATAGCAAATTGGTATCACAATTTGAGTAAATTCTGAAAAGCGTGTGTATTACGAAGCATGGCATCTTTGCGTGTCTAAGTGGATACTTATTTACAAACAACTCAATATTTTATTGTGGTGATTCAGATTTCTAACTCCTAACCAGATAGCAGAGAGTTGCCCAAATGCGCCCTCATACAACTGTTCCATCAGTCTATCGAGCACCAATGTCAGCAGAGCACAGGATTTTCATGATTCCCACAGAAGCAGTATTTGATTGCCATCCAAGTATAAGAGCAGCTTATGCTGAATTTTTATTTAAGTGATTTAACTGTTTTCTTGTATACAGCATAATTTGTCATCATAAAGAAGAATCTAAATAGCAAGATTAAATAAAAAACATTTCTATTTTTCAAACTTCTCATTTCCAGCTATAGCCTTCAAATGGATGCTGTTGTTTTTAGTCACTCTCGAAGCTTTCTGAATACCATGAAGGGCCTTTACTTGCCCTTGTGGTTTAGATCTTAGGAAATCTACCTTGACCAGCACAGATCCTTTGTCTAACAAAGACTCCAGTGAGGTTCATTTTGTAACAAAGGGCATTGACTTGATGAAGCAGTAAGATATCCCTGGAGGACTTCCTCTAGCACTCCTGAAGGTGATTTCTGTTTCTACATTCTACGTTATAGTCACTGTGAAGTTAGAACCTGTCACCATTTCTCACATCAATGAATGTGTTAGTGAACCATAGAGTGCATTTTCTACACTAAGCTCAATACCTGTACACTAATATTTCTCTCTAATAGTGTGTTATTATTTCAATAATTGACCAAATGTCTTCTATCAAATGCAGATTATAAAATAATTTCAGATTTTATGAATAAAATAATTATGTTCTTTTTTATGCCTTATTTCAACCCATTTTGTATCTTGTAACTTAAATTTGCTTTAATTACTTCTATTTAACCTGATTTGAGATACACAGTCAGACTAGAGAAGGTATGTCCTGTGGAATTGGCAACATGTAACCTGTTTGTCTGCTGTGATTAAGCTCCTCATTGTCACTTTAGATGTTGTCCCTCCTCCGCTCACTTCCTCTGTCCTCTTAAACACCACGAACACAGGACTGTTGTGCATAGCAGACACTTACTGAAGACTCGTGATAAAAAACAGATGACAGAATAGCACATTATGAGTAAGAACCTGACTTGAGCATTAGACATCAGTAATCCTTCACCATCTCTTCAAAGGAAATTTAACACTGGTCATTTTTTCCTCAAAGGATCACATTCGTGACCATTTTAGTTGCCCCCCTTCAGCATTTCTTAATATGTACCTGATGTCATATTTATAATAGAATTTTAAAGTCCTGGTCTGCTGATTTTAACATCAAGATCATCTTGAGTCCTTTTAAAAAAAAAAAATCCTTTTTATCTTGATATGGGTCTGTTGAGGAAGAGGGAGAATCTCTGTCTGCCCTTTCCCTTAAGGTTCTTTTTTTTTTTTTTTTTTTAAGATTTTATTTATTTATTTTTCCCCCCAAAGCCCCAGTAGACAGTTGTATGTCATAGCTGCACGTCCTTCTAGTTGCTGTATGTGGGACGCGGCCTCAGCATGGCCGGAGACGCGGTGCCTCAGTGCGCGCCCGGGATCCGAACCCGGGCCACCAGCAGCGGAGCGCACGCACTTAACCGCTAAGCCACGGGGCTGGCCCTCCCTTAAGGTTCTTATGGCTGGCCAAATAATTAAAAGACAGGTTAGCAGGAGAAAATAATACCAAGTTTAATAACATGTATACATGGGAGAAACCAGGGAAATTGAGTTTCTTAAAAAATGGCAGAGATTCTCATCTTAAATACTATCTTCAGCTAAAGGTGAGGAGGGTGTTGGGGGGTAGTGGTTTGGGATTTCAGAGGGGAAGAAGACAATTCACATGGAGAGGGAAATGTAAATGTTTGTCAGACAATTCTTTACAGGGCCACCTATAGAGAATGTGGCCGGAGAGACAGAAATCACAGTAATCAAGAGTATGTAGATTTAAGTCCTTTCCTTCCATACTGATAAGAGTTTTCAGAGATAAGGCCACCCCCCCACTTCCCAGTACAGAGAGGGAGATACCTTTACAAATGTAAATATTTGGTAAACAGAACTTTGAAAAGAATAGGCTTAGCAAGGACCCTGCTCGTCTGTCCATACCCAGAGTTAAATTCCTTTAGGCAGTAAAGTGGGGGAGGTCAAATGTCAGTCAGAGAAAATAATCAAGGTAAAGAGACATATTTTGGGGTGGCGAAATTTTGATCTCCTACAGGTCATATTTTTCCACTTAGTCATGTATCTCCTAACCTAGTCTCAAAGATACATTGCAAGGAGTTTAGATTATAATACCTTCCTTTACACGGTGTTGAGTTTTGTTTTGGCAGAGAGTTAATTGCTAGAAAATCCTTTTATCCTTCTGTTTCTGTAAAGCTTACTTTAATTACTGGCTAGAGCAGATCTATTTCAGTCTTCAACTTCGTCCTAGGGGTTGGCCCTTCCTCCAGGGCATGCTTCCTACTTCTAAGATGTGCCGTTCTGGAGTTTCTAATGAATTCTCAAGATACTCAGTTAAGTCTCTCAATTCTGGTGAAATCAGAGCCCTAAATCTCCCACTCCCACTTGACCTTTAGTAGCACTTTATCTCTCAGGTGTGATCACAAAGCAGGTGATCTTCACTAGATTTCATGGTGAATCATCTTGCACATGTGCCTTGTAACTCTTGGCCACTGACTTGTAGTGAATTCCCATGAAGACTTCTGTTTTCCCTTCCACCCTACTCTTTCCCTCCCTTTTCTCAGATCCTGCACCATAAATTTCCAACATTTCAACAACCAAATATCCAGTCTTCTTCCTCCATTCAGTAAGAACACTGGTCCATAGCAGGAAAGTATCTCCAGTCAGAAAGCTTGGATGACGTATTTTGGGTATCCCATTGTCTAGTTTCCTTCTTTCAGGAATTCCTGAGCTGCCTGATGTTCAGTGCCTGAAAACAGTTATTTCATACATTTTTTCCAGTTTTGCTGTTATTTTTATCAAAAGAATAATTCCAGTACCAGTTAACATGTCATGGCCAGAAGTCTCCATCTTTACTTTAAGTTTTTAGATTACTGTGATTAAATTATAGATAAAATTTATATACTGATTTTTTTCATTTTACGTAATGCAAACATTTATCATATTGTTATAAACTCTTAAAATATTTTTAATCATTGCCTAATATTAATCAAGTAGATATATAATTTTCTTAACTATTTCATTATTTTTCAACAATTATGTTGCTTCCAAAGTTACTATTATAATTAATAATATAATGAAAATCGTTGGTTTTCTTTGTTTAAATTCATTTTATCTATTAAAATTCCAGAACTGAAATTATGAACTTAGAATGCGTATTTAAAAGGTTACTGACACATTTCTGCTAAATCCTCAAAAAAATAGTGGGATGGTTTAAAAATATGTTTACAAAGTCTTTGACACTTTCCCTTGAATATTGGCTGGACTTACTGACTTGCTTCTAATGAATAGCATATTATGAAAATGACCGTGTGTGACTTCCAAGTTTAATTCATAAAAGGCTTTACTGCTTCCACTTTAGATTACTCACCCTGGGGAAGCCAGGCAGCATGTTGTGAGGACCCTCCAGCAACCCTATGATGAAGTCCACATGGTGAGAGACTAAGACAGCCACGGGAATGCACAATCTTGGAAACAGAGTCCCCAACACTATCAAGCTTTTAGGCATCACTAACCAATATCCTGGCTAGAAACTCATGAGAGATCTTGAACCAGATAATTTTCCCCCAATGTCTTGACCCACAGAAAATGTTAACATAATAAATGTTGTAGCTGTTTTAAGCCACTAAGTTTAGGGATAATTTGCTAAGAAAATAATAGATAATATAAATGGCATCACAAGAATGTATCAATAGCCACAACTGTCATTAACATTGTCTACTGTCATTTCTTAGCTGTGCTGCTTTGGTAGTAAAAAAAATGTTTTTGTTTTTGTTTTTTGTGGGGCTGGGGATTTCTTTGGTTATGTATACAGTTGAATATCTTCCAACATACTAAATAAACAGCTCATTTTTTTATATTTCTGATTGTTTATGTCTTTTTAACACTTTTCATTTAGATAAAATAATATTGTGCGTGATTTTGCTTTATTCCTCTGGAGTTTAATTTTACAAAATTTTGTAAGATGAAGTTCCAAATACAATCATGTGTCACTTAATGATGGAGATATGTTCAGAGAAATGCATCATTAAGCAGTTCGTCATTGTGCAAACATCATAGTGTACTTACACAAACCTAGATGGTATAGCCTACTACACACCTAGGCTATATGGTATACCCTATTGCCCCTGGACTACAAACCTGTATAGCATGTTACTGTACTGAATACTGTAGGTAACTGTAACAAAATGGTAAGTATTTGTGTATTTAAATGTTGAAAATGTACAGTAAAAATACGGTATAAAAGATAAAAATGCTACCCTTTTATAGGGCACTTACCATGACTGGAGCTTGCAGCACTGGAAGTTGCTCTGGGTGAATGAGTGAGTGAGTGAGTGGTGAGTGAATGTGAAGGCCTAGGACATTGCTGTACACTACTGTAGACTTGATAAACACTGGGCACTTAGGCCACGCTAAATTTCTAAAACAAAATTCTTTCTTCACTAATAAATTAATCTTAGCTTACTATAAATTTTTTACTTTGTAAATTTTTTAATTTTTTTTAACTTTTTAACTCTTTTGTATTAACACAACTTAAAACACGAACATTGTACAGCTGTACAACAAGATATTCTTTCTTTATAGCCTTATTCTATAAGCTTCATTCTATTTTTAAATATTTTATTTTTTTTTTACTTTTTAAACATTTTTGTTAAAAACTGAGACACAAACACACACATTAGCCTAGGCCTACACAGGGTCAGGATCATCAATATCACTGTCTTTCACCTCCACGTCTTGTCCCACTGGAAGGTCTACGGGACCACCGTCGTGCAAGCTGCCCATCATTGACCAAAATGTTGCAATGTGTCACATGACTATAGATACTTTCTGCTAATAGTTAAACAATTGTATGAACAATATTTACTTATCAGTCTTTCCATTGGTTTGTCATACTTTTCAAATGATATACTAAGTTCCTTTAGGGCCTTTTTATAATATATCCACTTGATTTCATTAATATTTGTATCTGTTATGCCACCAGTATTATTTTAATTATTTTAATTTTGTAAGTGCTTTAATATATAACATGTTTTCTCTGTCTATATATCTATTCTGCTGAACTTTCTGTAATAATGTTTTCTATTTGCTTTCCCACGTAAACTTTAGAATAATATTGCCGATAATAGTCTAAAAATACATATAACTATATGAGCTCCAGTATGTCACATTCCACATGTTCTTTGGATATGCTGTTGACACTCCTCCGTAGAGAGCTGAATTCTATGCTCCCATCTCTTGTATGGGGTGCTGAGGGGAGGTCCTATGACTATGTTATAAGTGATACTATGTAACATTTGAGGCCAAGTTTAAAACCAATAAAGCTTCTTCCTAGCTATCTTTCTTTCTCTCTGTCTCTTTCTCTCTCAGCAGGCACACCTTGGAATCCCTGAGCCCACAGCTTGAGAGATCACATGCAGAGACTATATAGAGAATGAGGGAGATGCCCAAGGAGCCTCGGTTGTTTGAGTCTTCCCAGCACAAGGTCCACATATGTAAGTCACAAGTGATCCCAGCCCCCAGCTTTCAAGCCTTTCTAGCCGGCACCCAGTGGAACAGAGACAAGCTATTCCCACTGAGCCTAGCCCAGATTGCAGACTGAGAGGAAAATAAATATTGTTCTTATCTTAAACAACTAAGTTTTGGGTGAATTTTTATGTATCCATTGTACTCAAAATGATATCTTATTGATATTTTGTTTGGTGTTCATTGTATTTAACTTTTACAATAATCAGGAAATGATTGACAGAAAGTTGTTTCATAGAACTTGAGAAAAAGGGTTTGAGCAACTTTGTCAAATGCCATGGAAAATCATAAAACATGAGAACTAAACCAAAGTCACAGTGTTGACATCCACTCTGTAACCATTCCTCTTTTCTCCCTTACTAAGCGTACTCAGATTTTTTCAGATATCAGCCTTCTGCTATGTGACCTTGTTCTACATAAAGTACAAACCCCTAGTAAACCTCCGCAGATTCAGGTCATGAATCTATCTATGCTCAAGTTAATCATGGTCATTATATTCCCTTTGGCTGGCTTAGGAATGGGACTATATTCAAATCTAGCCAATGAGATACAAGATTAAGTTTTCCTAGAGAAGTTTTCTTAGCTCACACAAACAGAGAGAAGGGTAGTTGACCAAGATAGTGACATAGGAAGCTCCTCAGCTCCCCTCCACCCATGAACACAACAAATATACAGGTACAAATGAAGCAATTCTCTCTGAAAGAGATCTAGAAACTAGCTGAGCAACACTAGCACATAGGCAAAAGAGAAAATACCCACATCAAAGCAGCCCATTCCAAGTCATCAGTATCTCTCTGGAAGGAGCTTATACACAAGTCTGTGCCTTGGCTTTTATGGTTGCTGCCTGTGGGATGGGGGCCCAGATCACCTGGCTCTAATAGCCAACAGGGCTTCAGTTCATGAGTCCCACAGGACTGTAGCAAATGAAGAAGCTGTTCTTAACAGGATATCCCCGCAAGGCTCAGTGAAGAAGAAATAGGCAAAAATGCCCATCTCCCAGTCTTTTCCTGAAGAGAGTTAATTTGAATACTTTAAAAGCTGCTGACATGGGCCGGCCCCGTGGCTTAGCAGGTGAGTGCGCGCGCTCCACTACTGGCGGCCCAGGTTCAGATCCCAGGTGCACACCGACGCACCGCTTCTCCGGCCATGCTGAGGCCATGTCCCACATACAGAACTAGAAGGATGTGCAACTATGACATACAACTATCTACTGGGGCTTCGGGGAGAAAAAAGGAGGAGGATTGGCAATGTATGTTAGCTCAGAGCTGGTCTTCCTCAGCAAAAAGAGGAGGATTAGCATGGATGTTAGCTCAGGGCTGATCTTCCTCACAAAAAATAAAAAAATAAACGCTGCTGACTGAGGACCAGGCTTCTAATTCAGCATGCATCTAGAGGCTGGCTACAATCCTTCCGAGAGATCTGGGAAGCCAGCAGATACCTTCCTCAAATTCTCCCTCCAGCCCACTCCAACAATAAACACCAAGTCACCAGTATCTTCCCTGGAAGGAGCTTGTAAACATATCTGAAGCCCCAGTTTTTATGGCTGCAGCCTGAGGGACAGGCCCCCAGATTGCCTGGCTCTGATAACCAATGGGGGTTGCATTCACAAGTCCCACGAGACTGTAGAAGCAATTTTTTTTAAGCTTCAGTGCATGCTTGTGTAACCTAGTTGTTGAAGTAATTCTTAATGGGTACAGGAGCACCCACTCCTAGGGCTATACACTACGACCAAGCACAGAAGGGGCAGGAAAATACACCCATCTCCCCATGTTTTCCTGGAAGAGAATTAACAATATACTTTCCCGGCTGCTGCCTGAGAGTCCAACTTCTAATCAGCCTGCATCAAGGTGCTGAATGTGATCCTCCCCTCTGGGACACTGATGGATCTTGGCACACCCTCAACTACAGGGAGCCACTAAGAACAAAGAAGGAGGTTTGGAAAATCACAAAAGTTTGAGGAACAACTAGGAGCTCAGGCTGGGCTAGTTGATAAGGTTCATCTCCTACACAAGACCACTCTGTCAAGACTGGGAAAGGTGTCTGTTTTCTCTAATGTGCAGAAACCAGCACAGAGAGTCCAGGAAAATGAATAAACAGACGAATATGTTCCAAACAAAAGAAAAAAAATTTGGAGAAACAGATAAATGAAAGAGATAAGTGATTTATCTGATAGACAATTCAAAATAACAGTCATAAAGATGCACACTTAGGTCAGGAGAATAATACATGACAAAAGTGAGCATTTCAAAAGTAAAACAGAAAATTTAAAAAAGCACTAAACACAAATCTCAGAGCTGAAGAATACAATAACTGAACTGATATTTCAATAAAGGAGTTAAACCACAGACTAGAACAAATGGAAAAAAGGATCAGCGAACTTGAAGACAGTGCAGTCAAATTCATCCAATCAGATGATCAAAAAGAAAAAAGAATGAAAAAGAGTCAAGATAGCTTAAAGGACTTATGGGTCACCATCTAACAAACCAGTATATGCATTGTAGGGGTCCTATAAGGAGAAGAGAGAAAAAGGGGCAGAAAACCTATTCAAATAGTGACTGAAAACATCAACTTGGAGAAAGAAACAGACATCCAGATCCAGAAAGCCCCCAAAATTCCAAATATGAAGAATCCAAAGAGACCTACAATGAGACACTTTATAATTAAATTATTAAAAGTTAAATACAAGAAGAGAATCTTAACAGAATCAGAAGAAAAGCAAATTGTTACATACAAAGAACCACCTGTTTGACTGTCAACAAATTTTTTAGTAGAAAGTTTGCAAGCCAGGAGGGAATTGGATTATATATTCAAAGTGCTAAAACAAAAAAAACTACCAAACAAGAATACTCTACCCAGCAAAATCGTCCTTCAGAGTGAAGGAGCGATAAAAAGTTTCCAGACAAGCAAAAGCTGAAGGAGTTCATCACCACTAGCCCAGCCTTACTATAAATGTTAAAGGAAGTTTTTCAAGCTGGAATGAAAGGACTCTAATTAGTAATAGGAAAACACAAGAAAGTATAAAACTCACTGGTACAGGTAAATATATAAATTCAGAATACTCTAATGTTGTAATGGTGGTGGGTAAATCACTTATGCAACAATACACTGAAAGAATCATACACCATGATCAAGTGGATTTATTCCAGGAATGCCAGGGTGGTTCAACATACTCAAATCAATAAATGTGATACATTACGTTAAAAAAATGAATGAGAAAAAAATCATAGGATCATCTCAATAGATGCAGAAAAAGCATTTGACAAAATTCAATGTTCTTTTATGATAATAACTCTCAACAAACTAGGTACAGAGAAAACACACTTCAAAATAATAAAGCCCATATATGACAAGCCCACAGCTAACATCATACTCACTGCTAAAAAGCTGAAAGATTTTCCTCTAAAATCAGGAATAAGACAAGGATATTCACTCTTGCCACTTTTATTTAACATAATATTGGAAGTCCTAGTAAGAGCAATTAGGCAAGAAAAAGAAATAAAAGTCATCTGAATTGGAAGGGAAGAAGTAAAACTGTCTTTATCTGCAGAAAACCCTAAAGACTCCACCAAAAAAACTGATAGAACTAATAAACAAATTCAGTAAAGTTGCAAGATACCAAATCAATGTACAAAAACCAATATAAAGAAATCAAAATTGCATCAAAAGGAATAAAATACCTAGGCATAAATTTAACCAAGCAGATGAAAGGTCTGTACACTGAAAAATATGACGTCAATGAAAGAAGTTGAAGAAAACACAAATAAATGGAAAGATATTCTGTGCTCATGGATTAGAAGAATTAATATTGTTAAAACGGGGCCGGCCCCGTGGCTTAGTGGTTAAGTGCATGCGCTCCACTGCTGGTGGCCCAGGTTCGGATCTGGGGCGTGCACCGACGCACCGCTTCTCCGGCCATGCTGAGGCCGCGTCCCACATACAGCAACTAGAAGGATGTGCAGCTATGACATACAACTCTCTACTGGGGCTTTGGGGGAAAAAATAAATAAATAAATAAATAAAAATTATAAAAAAAAAAATATTGTTAAAACATCCATACTGGGGCGAGCCTGGTGGTGTAGCAGTTAAATTCACCTTCTCTGCTTCTGGCAGCCCAGGGTTTGCAGGTTTGGATCCTGGGTGCGGACCTACGCACTGCTCGTCAAGTCATGCTGTGGCAGGCGTCCCACATGAAGTAAAGGAAGATGGGCACAGATGTTAGCCCAGGGCCAATCTTCCTCAACAAAAAAGAGGAGGATTGGCAACAAGTGTTAGCTCAGGGATAATCTTCCTCACAAAAAAAAAAATTCAATACTACCCAAAGGAATCTACAAACTCAAGGCAATTCCTATAAAAATTCTAATGGCATTTTTCACATAAGTAGAACAAACAATTCTAAAATTTGTATGGAACTACAAAAGACCTTGAACAGCCAAAACAATCTTGACAAAGAAGGACCAAGTGGGAGGCATCACACTTCCTGATTTCAAACTATATTACAAAGCTATAGTAATCAAAACAGTATGATATTGGCATCAAAACAGACACGTAGATCAATGGAACAGAATAGAGCCTAAGAAATAAACCCACACATATATGGTCAATTAATTTATGACAAAGGAGCCGAGAGTATTCAATGAGGGAAGGAAAACTGGGCAGCCACATGGAAAAGAGTGAAACTGAAAATCTAGCACCATATCCAAAAATAAATGCAAAATGGATTAAAGACTTGAACATAAGACCTAAAACCATAAAATTCCTAAAAGAAAACTTTAGGGGTAAACTCCTTGACATTGGTCTTGGCAATGAGTTTTTGGATTTGACATCAAAGCAAAGGCAACAAAAGCAAAAATAAACAAGTTGCATTACATCAAACTAAAATGCTTCTGGACAACAAAGTAAACCATCAACAAAATGAAAAGGCAACCTATGGAATGGGAGAAAATATTTGCAAACCATATGTCTGATGAGGGGTTAATATTCAGTATATACAAGAACACATACAACTCAATAGCAAAAAAGCCCAAACAATTGGATTAAGAAATGGGCTGAGGATCTGAATAGGTATTTTTCCAAAGATGACATACAGATGGCCAACAGGCACATGAAAAGGTGCCCAACATCACTAATCATGAGGCAAATGCAAATCAAAACCACCATGAGATATCATCTGACACCTGTTAGGATGGCTATTATCCAAAAGATAAGATAAATGCTGGTGAGGATGTGGAGAAAAGAGGATTCTTGTACACTGTTGGTGAGGATATAAACTGGTACAACCACTGTGAAAAATAGTATGGAGGTTCCTCAAAAAATCACAAATAGGGCCGGCCCGGTGGCTTGGCGGTTGGGTGCGCGCGCTCCGCTGCTGGCGGCCCGGGTTCGGTCCCGGGCGTGCACCGACGCACCGCTTCTCCGGCCGTGCTGGGGCCGCGTCCCACATACAGCGGCTGGAGGGATGTGCAGCTGTGACATACAGCTATCTGCTGGGGCTTTGGGGGAAAAAATAAATAAATAAAATCTTTAAAAAAAAAAAAAATCACAAATAGTGCTACCATATAATCCAGCAATCCCACTTCTGGGTATATATTTAAAGGAAACAAAATCATTATCTCAAAGAGATATCTGTACTCCCATGTTCATTGCAGCATTATTAACAATTGCCAAGGTATGGAAACTACCTAACTGCCAGTTAACAGATGAATGGATAAAGAAAATGTGGGATGCATATATATGTACACAATGGAATATTATTCAGACTTAAATAAGAAGAAAATCCTGTCATTTCTGACAACATGGAGGAACCCAGAAGATATTATGCTTAGTAAAATAAGGCAGACAGAGCAAGACAAATACTGCATGTTATCACCTATATGTCGAATCTTAATGAAATAGAGAGGGAGAGAGAGAGAAGGAAGAAAGGCAGGAAGGCAGGAAGGCAGGAAGGAAGGAAGGAGGGAAGGAAGGAAGGAGGGAAGGGGGGGAGGGAGGGGGGAGGGAGGGGGGAGGGAGGAGTCAAAGTCATAGAAACAGAGAGCAGAAAAGTGGTTGCCAGTGGCTAAGGGTGGGGGAAACAGGGAGAGGTTGGTAAAAGGTACAAACTCTCAGTTATAAGATGAATAAGGTCTGAAGATCTAATGTATAACATGATGACTATAGCTGATAACACATATTGTATAATTAAAACTCGCTAAAAGAGTAGAACTTAAACGTTTCCACCAAAAAAATAAAAAAAGGTAAATCTGTGAGGTGATGGAATTCTTTGACAATATATATGTATCTCAAATCATCATGCTGTACAATTTAAATATCTTACAATTTTATTTGTCAACATTACCCCAATAAACCTGAAAAAATAGAGAAAAAAGAAAGCTCATTATTTTTTTTCCTGCTTCATGACATTGATATGGGGGAGATGTGATGGCTGGAGTTACTTAGCTACCTTGAGATAAGGAGGAAAACAGCCAGTTAAAGGTGACAGAGCAGGAAGATAGAAAGAATCTGTGTCCTTATTAACATTTATTGTGTCTCTGAACTGAACAAACCCCAAACCACCAATGTCCAGATTCCTTATTAAATGATACAATAAATTCCATATCATTTGAGCAGATGAATTTAATTGGGTTTTTCTGTTGTTCATTGTTGAAAGCATCCTAGCCAATGGAGGTAGGTTACTTCTTCATGTTTCCCTCAAGTTCATTATGTATCGCCCCGTATACTCTTAGGATGAAGAGCAAGTTCCGTGTACCCTTGCATTCCTACTGTCCACCCCAATGCCTAACACATAGCAGTCAACAGTTTGTGGAATGATTACTTCATCACTACCTTCTTCTCCAACTTCAGGGTGATCTCGTAGCACCTCCCAGTCCACACGCAGTATAGCATGCTGGTTAAAGAATACAGTCTTGAGTGCCGGGCAGACACACATTTGAATCTTGTAATGATATTTTCTACAGAGCAACTTAATAAGTGTATTACTTTTGATGTTTTTTGACTCAGAGTCAACCAGTGCCCAACACCCAATAACTCTGATTTCAGGGGAATGTATTCACAAAACAAGCTGGTTGGTTAGTTCAACAGCTCAGTGATCCAGATTCTTTCTATTGTTTCCACTCCTGTGTCTTCAGCAGAGCCTCCCTGTGGCAGGCACTGTTCTACATACTCAAGATATATTAGTGAAACAGATGGACACAAGACCCCCACTCTTGTGGAACTTGCACTGTTGCCAGAGTGGAGAGACTATAAACAATGAGTGTAATGGTAATATATGATAACATATATAAACAAGGAATATAAGAATACATAATAACACATATAAGCAATGAAATAATAAAAGGAAATTACATAGCATGTTAACAAGATTTTTTAGTATTTTTCTATGGTAAAAAATACAGCAGGGTAAGAGGAATTGGTAGTTGGGGGTTGGACGGGGGGTGGCTTGAGGGCTTTGTCTTCAGGTTCATGCATCTTGTGGTGTCAAGATGCTGATGGCAGCTCTAGGTCTTACATCCTCACAACATCCAAAGTCCAGAAGATAGAACATTGCTTTTGTTTGTTTCTTTTAAAAAGTGAGAAAATTTTCTACAAGTCACGCAGCAAAAATAACCCCTACAGTTCTTTTGGAGGTATGTGTCCAAGCTCACTTCTCAATCAATCCCAAGGGAGATGGAGGGATTGTGCTGGACTGAGACTGCTCAATTTCCGGTCCGTGGAACTGGAGAAGGACCCAACCTCTCCAGACATTTTCATGCTTGAAAAAAACTGATGTTCTTTGGCAAGGAATAAGTATAGGGCACAGTGAGGAGTGACAATTGGATATTTAACCAAAAGTACCCTCGATAGCAATTTACTCCATCTACTCAAGTCTTAGTTTCTTTTTCTTGGAGATAGAGATAATGATAGCATCAATTTAATTGGGCTGTTGAGAGAATTAAATGAGATGATGCATAGAAAGTACTTAGAAAAGAAAGGATCCAGCATATTTCGGGCATTCAATAAATGATAGTTATCATCATGTTCATTTTTACTGTTATTATTAACACATCACAACACTCATCCAATACTTTGGGATGTATATTCATTACCATGCCTTACTATAAAAGGGGAAATTGTAGGACTAAGTGGCGTGTTAATTATATGTAATTGTTCCTTGTGATAGGATTGCAGATCTGCACATTAACTTCACAGCTGTAATAGTATTAATTAAATCCCATCCCTTAACATGTAAATAGCTTTTCTGAAATACATTCAAAGCCAGATTCTCCTGGTGTCCCTTCTGCTCCCCCAGGAGTACTTTGGGCATCTTCGGAAGTCTCCAAGGCTGTTTTTCATGCTACGCTTTAATATCAACAGGGCACAATTAAGTTATTGCTGCTTCCCTGGAAATTACATGACTTGGAATCATTTTTCTTCCAATTCATACAGCATGTAAATATGAAATCTTTCGTCTGGCATGTTTAAGATACCAAGAAATATAATGAAAACTTAAATCATACTCTTAGTTTCCGAAGGAATTAGACTGACATTATTGTTCCATCTTGATGATGACTAAACTAATAGGCTAATTTTCCTGTTATTTGTTTTTCTTGTGAGATATGAAACTTTACCTTAGTGATCCTAGAGAGTTTTCAATGTGTAAGATTCTCAAAGTATTCAGCATATTTATAATTCTGCATAAACACATTGAGATATAGAAATGATAGGTCGATATGAAGAAGTTCTATAGATTTATCTTATATTAATCATGAAATTTGATCATAAAAACAAAAATAGGAGAGATGGCCGACATTTACTGATCTGTACATATTATTTTATGTTTATATTTTTTTATTTTATCCTTACAACAACGCTTTAAGGCAAATATAGTTTTCCTTATTCAATGAGGAACTTCACCTCAAAGGGTCTAAGTAAGGCGCCAAGAAGACAAGTGTAGGAAATGGGGAGATGGGCTTTGTCTCCAGACTTGTACCTAAAATACCACACAACCATCTACACAGATTTAGTCCACAAATGATACATCTTAGCAAGTACAGGTTTTTGAGTGTATACTTGTTTTATTTTTGTTATGTACAATGTTTGTGATCTTTTCTGTAGTGGCCTGATTCACTAATATTTTGATTCTTTATTAAGCTTAAACAATCTTTCAAAGTGGCAACCACAGAATCTTATTTTCCTGTTTTGACTTGACACCGTTGCCCATGAGAGCTCTCTTTTCCCATGAAATACTTCACTTGTATATTTCTCCTGAGAAGCTAAGCAGGGTCAATGATATGATTCTTCTTTTTCCAAGTCATTCTTATTACCTAATTTACATTATTCCTCTGAACATTGCTGGGAAAGCATTTTGTCTTTCTCAGGATTCTATTTCTTTCTAACTTTCAAGGTTGGTTCTTTTTTCTGTTGGACATGGCATTTTGAATTGGTAATATTTTAGGGAGCCAAATAAGAGTTCTAAACATAGGAAACCAAAATCCCAGTTTCCTTCACGTGTCTATGATCCATCCATTTTGTATTTAAGAAACTTTCTAAATGTTGTTATGCCTCTTGGGTTCCTTTTTATTTTCAGTCCACTAAATTTAGGCAATTCTGCTTTGTATATTTCATTTTTTTATTTAAATGGTTACAATTTATTTAATCTAGTAATAAATTTTAAACTTACTTTTAGCTTTTCCTCTGGGTGATTTCTTCCTACCTGGGCAACTATCAAAAGAAATCTTTAAAAATGATATCTATGGAAGTTTAGAGACTGTTAATACCTATATTCAAGAATAATATCTCAAGGAATTGATCTAGAAGCTTTCATAGAAAAAAAATTCTAGAAATCCAGCAAAGGCTATGCCTTCTTTGGAAGCTACAAGAATCATATCCTCCTTAATATTCTAATATTAGTGCCAAGGAGGCATTTTTTTAAATGCATAAACACTTTTAGATCACCAGATTTTTTTTTTATGTATATCTGATATATGCTATTATATATATCCTGCTCTTCTGTTTTTATTCTCAAACATTGATGGGAGAGGGGAGTGACAGAGGGGAGATGATGGGGATAGATGTCTGTCCAGGTTTTGAGAATCTTTCTAGTTAAACCTGTCTTTGGGCTTTAATTCTAAAGAAGCCTATCGGCCCATAGACCTTGATTTTTATTTTTATTGCTTCACAATACTTTTCCAAAGGATACAGTTACAGTTGAGAAAACAGGATAAATCAGCTTAAATATAGTTATGTTTCTTATTTCAAAGATATTAATGTTCTAAATGACTATAATTTCCAAAAAATAAAGTTCTGATATTCCTTCATTGATGTGGTGACCTAATTTTTCCCTCTGTAGCTTTTCCACAGTAAAGGAAGGTTATATGCAAATTGAAATCTGTATTGTATTTTATAATGATGTTTAATGCAAATACAAAGATTTGGGACATCTTTTTTCAGGAGACAACCAGGAAACTTAATTTACTGCTAGGTTACACAGTCTAATAACAAAGAGAAACAATCTAAAGTTTTAAGCAACCACTGTAGCTTGCTTTGTATTAATTGCCGTTAATCAGAATTTATGTAACATTGATATATCTCTCTTTAGTGGTTGCAAGTAGATTTTATTTTTGTTTTTTATTTTTTTTTTATTTATTTTGTGTGTGTGTGTGAGGAAGATCGGCCCTGAGCTAACATCTGCCAATCCTCCTCTTTTTGCTGAGGAAGACTGGCCCTGGGCTAACATCCATGCCCATCTTCCTCCACTTTATATGGGACGCCGCCACAGCATGGCTTGACAAGCAGTACGTCCGTGCGTGCCCGGGATCTGAGCCCGTGAACCCCAGGCCACCACAGCGGAGCGCGTGCACCCAACCTCTTGCACCACCGGGCCGGCCCTTATTTTTGTTTTTTAAAAAAGCAATTGGGTTGATTTTCTATCAAGAGTAGCCGCATTTATTGCTCTATGTTAGACTCACTATATTGAACAGATCAGTGTAAATATAATTGAATAACTACACTAAATGTATTGTCTCTGTTATTTTTATTTTATATTATAATTTTCCTCCAATTAACATATGAGAATGAACAATTTGTTAAATAAAAGTAAATGTTTCATCTGTGCAATTAGTTTGTTTTATAGTTTTAATTTGGGAGTATAAGTATGAAATGATTTTATTTTCTCCAATAACATCCTCTATAACTCTTCTTTGTCAAATCCACCTTTCTGATTCCTTATACATCATGCATCGATTCTGTACCAACTTTAGCTGTTAAAATTTCTGTTGTTAAAACTTACTCTCACACCTCCTCCCCTGGCCAAGCAAACCACACTTGCGGCTTGTGGCTTGAGGGTTTCCTCTCCTCCCCACACTTCCTCCTCCAGGCTCTGCCACCTGGGCAGGGGACAGGATGGAGCAGTGGTGCTCATCTTACCCAGCCAGACTAAAGCTGGAGGGAGGTTGCGAGGTGATCCTGCTCCCATCCAGCTTCTCTGATGTCCCTGGGGCCCCGATTATGTGATGGTCTCCAAATTTATCCACTTCACTCATATGCATCAATAAAAATGACATTTCTTTCTTTTTTATTTTTTTTTTAATTTACCATCTTAACTACTTTTTTTTTTTTAGGAAGATTGGCCCTGTGCTAACATCTGTTGCCAATCTTCCTCTTTTTCTTTTTTCTCCCCAAAGCCCTAGTACATAGTTGCGTATCATAGTTGTAGAGTTGTAGCTCTTCTATGTGGGACGCTGCCTTCACATGGCTTGATGAGTGGTGAGCAGGTCTGTGCCCAGGATCCAAACCGACGAACCCCAGGCCACTGAAGCGGAGCTCGCAAACTTAACCGCTATGCCACCGGGCCAGCCCCAAAAATTTCTTTCTTAATAAATCTATAATTATTTCAATATATAAGAGTTAGGCCACCATTTGCAAAAATTAAACCATTGAGGTTTAGGCTCAGTGGCTCAACAGGCTATGACTGCAAAGGTTCAATGAAAGTAGTCTTGTGCTCCAGAGAAAACAACTTGAATAGTGTCTAGTGCAATGTGTTGCTGTGCTTTTTTAAAGGAAATTCAAATATTCGGGTGGAATTCTTGACGGAGCAAATTGAACATAAGATCATTCTACAATAACAATGTGTAGAACAAACAGAACACCAGTAAATGCCATTAAGATTGTGGGTTCTCTTGCTGTGATGTTAATTTGTGTATTTAATGAATACAACCTCACAGTTGAGAAACTTCAATTAAAAGGAAAACCCAAATGAAGAATTTTAGGTGACATTTGCAATGGTTCATAAGATTATAAAAGAGAGCTTGATAAACATGGTTATTGCATGTCGCTTATTTTTCTTACACAATAGCAATTTATGCCTTCAAGTGGTTTTAGACAATAATAAAGAATACTACCACAAAATTAAATGATACCTGGTGAACATTTAGCTGAAGAGCCTTGCAGGAAAAGAGCTTACAATATGATTACGCAACATTGCCTTTTGAGAGTTTATAAAGAAAGAAAGAGTCACAGAATTGTTATATAATTTGCCTCTGTAACTCATTTGACAAGAATCACACTTATTTTATAAGCATATCTAAAAAATTTCTCTTTGCACAGAGAAAGCTTATTTTTGACACATGAAGAAATCGTGTGTAAAGCCTTTAGAGTGGCCTTGAACATGAGAGGCACCAGAGTACCTGTATGTCTGATTTGTGATTTGACTGGTGTGGCAGTCACAGGATACTCACAAGTGTTCTCGATCCCTTACTCTAAAGAGTAAGGCTGAGAATGCAGGTTAAGCAGAATGATGAGGAAATCAGATTATGTTGGGAAAGATGGGCAAAAGGATTGGCTGGAGCCTGAACGGTCAGCTGGGACCATAAGATAATTTTGAGCAAACAAGTCATTGATTTGGATAACAGAACAGAGAGATAGAAGGAGAGCCTGGCACCTTCTATCTTTGTGGAGCTGTTATATCACCTCTGGACTGCCTACTATTGGACTTCTTTTATATGAGAAAATATCTTTTAAGCCATTGTTTGGGAGCGTTTCTGTAGTATACAAGCCAACCAAATACAAAGCAATACACACACATTTTAATTAAGAACTTATGGGCATAACAATGAGAACATAAGAATATATCAGATAGTCAGCTTCTGTTCTCCTGAGATTTTCTATATAAGGGGAAACATAGACAATTTGATAAATAATAATAGTAGAATAGGAAAGTGTTATAATAAGGAGCTTTTCTTAGAATTCTAAGTGCATAAGCAGAAGTGTTAAATACAAACAGGATGAGCGAAGGTCTCCCTGAGGGAAACGTAATGGGTTTATGCATTACCATGTCTAAGAACCAGGAGAATACAGCCTTAATACTTAATATTTGGTACTGATATCCACATATGAGGACAATATTCATGACCAACCGCACATAAGAAAAGCAGTTTGTTTTTCTATCCCCTGCGATGGATTTGTGTATATCTGTTCATCTCCATCCCACACTCTTTTTCCAGACTCTTCTTTTACCTATAGTTTATATTTGCGATTTCACGCCATCATGGATCAGAATGTGGATCACGGCCCTTAGAAGGCGGTCTTGTAGAGGCAGGCTCTGCACAGAACTACAATGGGATAGACCAGAGCCATCCTGACATGCCTTTTTGCTGGGCTTCCTTTTAAAGTACCCTGAAGTTAATTTTCCTGAGCAAATAAGGACAAATGTGCTTCTCAAGTATAAGAGTGCTTCATGGCCCGAGTGTATTATTTAGCTTAGAGCTGGTTCTGATCCAAAAAGTGTTTCAAGGAAATGTAAATATGCTCCCGGAAAAATCCCCTTAAGAAAATACGCTACTAGGAAAAAAATGGTGTTAAGAAGTCTCTTCAGAACAAAGTACTATATCCTTAAACTTATTTTAGAAACAAAATTCTAGTTGTTTAAGATGTTCGAGATGATCCAGCCCTGTTCGTAGAACAATGTGCAACGTCGTAATAGCACCATTTCTTAATGGCCTGTCTGATGTTTTAGTTTGTACATATAATTAATCACTTTATTGTTGTCCTATAATTAGAGAATGAATAGAGAAAGCCCCCTTCTCTGTATTTGAAATATTAGGGGACATTAAGTCTATTAGTCTGAGAAAACAGCCTGTCCTTCTTCAGAGCAACATAGGACAGCGGAAGCCCTGATTGAGTAGTGAATTGTGCTCGCTATTAACTGAGATACTGAGACAGAGGGTGTCGTTATTTTTGCTGCTTACAGTTTTAATTTTACATTTGAAGAGAATGGAAACAACCAGGTGGAAAATTTTGCCTTAGTATAAAAGATAGAATTACAGGTCCCTAAAATCCGTGGCTGTCAATCAAAGCTTAGACATTGGGTGATCTGATGAGTAATTTAAGACTGATTTGTTAACTGTGCAGAAGTGAAGTTAGTCATGCAGGGAGACACATTGTCAATTGCTGGCAATTTACTATGTTTTTGAAAACCACAGGCAGCAATTTACAGAAAAGATTAGGCCAGTTACTGTACACATGTAACATTTTCTTGATTTAAGACGTCAATCTGGAAAGCTGTTAACTGACACCTGGAGTTTGGAATGAGGCTATAAAGTTTAGTGAAGAACTGCTTTTACCTGCGAATGTCTATATTTCTGCCCTGGGAGACCCCTGAATGCACACCTCCTGCTGGGATTAAATGCGTGTATGCAAATGAGCCCTTGTCCATGAGAAAGCGTGGTGATGGGCTTTTATTTCTTAGAGCTGATGTTATTTCAAAGAAAACACTATGAATACTTTTTATTTAGTCCTAAGCCATCCTGATAGATATAATTACTTTAAGCCTGCACCAGCATTCTTATTTTTTAGTTGCTTTCCTCTGGTGGCTGCCTGTTGCTGTGATGCTGAGGGCTATGCCACTGGTATTTCAAGTACCAGCAGGGTCACCCATGATGGACAGGTTTCAGCAGAGCTTCCAACTAGACAGACTAGGAAGGACCTGGCCAGACACTTCCAAAAAAAAAAACAGCCATGAAAACCCTATGAATAGCAGCAGAGCATTGTCTGATACAGCACCAGAAGGTGAGAGGATGGTTCAAAAAGACCAGGCAGGGTTCCGCTCTGCTGTACACAGGGTCAGTAGGAGTTGGAATCAACTCCACAGCACTAACAACAAGCTAGAATATGGTATGGCAAAGTAGAAAATCAGCTTTGGATACTGTAGTAATAATTGCTACTAATAATAAGGCAAGATCTACTGATGAATGATAAAATTAATGGACAAAACTTTAAGGAGAAACAGGTTATCTTTGTAGCCTGCAAGTCTCTACCCCCAAATATTCACTAATTACTGTGTTGGTTTTAACCTATGTCCACAAATTATTTGATAGTCCCCTCCCCTCTAGGAGGTGAAACAATTTTCTTTCCTTTCAGTGTGGTTTGCTTCGAAAGAACAGAGCATGGAGAGGGAAAAATGCTAATGTTACTGTGGAGAAACCTGCCAGACAGCGTCCTAATGAAATAATCAAGATTAGCATCACCCAGAATAAGCTATGTTGGTATCATGTACCCCCCAATATGACGTGATGAGTAGGGCACTTCATCTCTGTGATAGCCTTCGCCAGAATTCATAGTCCCAGTCTAATTATGAGGAAACACCAGAAAAACCCAAATGAAGGACATTCTAGAAAATATTTACCCAGTATTCTTCAAAAGTCTCCATGCTAAGTTCATAAAAATCAAGTAAAGACTAAAAGACTGTCAGAGATTGGAGATGCAACTAATTTGACTTAATGAAACTTGGTATCCTAGGTTGGACCCTCGGAACAACAATAACAAAAGGATTTAAAACAAGCATTAGTGAAAAAAATAGTGAAATACAAATAAACACTCTATCTTAGTTAATAGAATTTTACCAATGTTCATTTTTTAGTTTTAATACCTGTACCATGGTTGTTAACATCAGTAGAAGCCAGGTGAAGGATATGAGAATCCTCTGTCCTACCTTTGAAGCTTTATATATCTAAAACTATTTTAATACAAAAAAAATTCTTTTAAGAAGAAAATGGTCAATGGATATTATGAGTTGCATTGTGTTCCCCAGAAGATATGTTGAAGTCCTAACCCTCAGTACCTTAGAATATGACCTTACTTGGAAATAGGATCCTTTTTTAATTTTAAATTTCAGGTTTACATCATTATATTTCTATTCTTGTATAGACTACATCATGTTCACCACCTAAAGACTAATTATCATCCTTCACCACACACATGTGCCCTATTACTCCTTTTACCCTCCTGGTTCCTCCCTTCCCCTCTGGTAACCACCAATCTAGTCTCTGTATCTGTGTGATTGTTTGTCGTTGTTTTTATCTTCCACTGATGAGTGAAATCATATGGTATGTGACTTTCTCTGTCTGGCATTTTGCTTAGCATAGTACCCTCAAGGTTCATCTATGTTGTCACAAATGGCAAGATTTTGTCTATTTTATGGCTGAGTAGTATTCCATTGTATATATATACCACATCTTCTTTATCCATTCTTCCATTGATGGGCACCTAGGTTGCTTCCAAGTCTTGGCTATTGTGAACAATGCTGCAATGAACATACAGCTGCATATATCTTTATGCATTCATGTTTTCATATTCTTTGGATAAATATCCAGAAGTGGAATAGATGGATGATATGATAGTTCTAGTCTTAATTTTTTGAGGAATCTCCATAGTGTTTTCCATGGTGGCTGCACCAGTTTACATTCCCACCAGCAGTGTATGAGGGTTCCCTTTTCTCCACATCGTCTCCAATATTTATTATTTTTTGTCTTGGTAATTATAGTCATTCTGATGGATGTAAGGTGATATATCATTGTAGTTTTGATTTGCATTTCCCTAGTAATTAGTGATGTTGAACATCTTTTCATGTGTCTGCTGGCCATCTGTATATCTTCTTTGGAAAAATGTCTGTTCATCCTCTACCCATTTTTTGATCAGGTTGTTTGTTTTTTTGTTGTTGAGTTGTATGAGTTCTTTATATATTTTGGAGATTAACTCCTTGTCCGATAGATGATTTCAAATATTTTCTCCCAGTTGGTGGGTTGTTTTTTTGTTTTGCTCTTGGTTTCCTTTGCCTTGCAGAAGCTTTTTAGTCTGATGTAGTCCCATGTGTTAATTTTTGTTTCCCTTGCCTTAGTAGACATGGTATTCAGAAAGATGCTGCTAAGACTGATGTCAAAGAGTGCACTGCCTATATTTTCTTCTAGGAGTTTTATGGTTTCAAGTTTAACATTCAAGTCTTTAATCCTTTTTTGAGTTGATTTTTGAGTATGGCACCAGATAATGATTTACTTTCATTCTTTTGCATGTGGCTGTCCAGTTTTCCCAATATCACTTATTGAAGAGGCTTTCCTTTCTCCATTGTATGTTCTTGGCTCCCTTGTCGAAAATTAGCTGTCCATAGATGTGTGGGTTTATTTCTGGGCTCTCAGTTCTATTCCATTGATCTGTGTGTCTCTTTTTGTGCCAGTACCATGCTATTTTGATTACTATAGTTTGTAGCATATTTTGAAATCAGGGAGTGTGATCCTTCCAGCTTTGTTCTTTTTTCTCAGGATTGCTTTTGCTATTCGGGATCTTTTGTTGTTCCATATAAACTTTATGATTCTTTGTTCTATTTCCATGAAAAATGTCATTGGGACTTCGATAGGGATTGCACTGAATCTGTAGATTGCTTTAGGAAGTATGGACATTTTAACTATGTTAATTCTTCCAATCCATGAGCACTGAAGGAAAGAGGATCCTAGCAGATGTAATTAGTTAAGATGAGATCATACTGAAGTAGGGTGGGCCCTTAACCCAGTATGACTGGTGCCCTTTTAAGAAGACGCACAGACACACAAGGGAAGAATGCCCTGTGACAACGGAGGTGATAATTAGAGTGTTGCAGCTGCAAGCCAAGATACACTAGTGATTGCCAGCCTCCACCAGAAGCTAAGAAGGACCAAGAAAGTTTCTCCCCTACAGGTTTCAGAGGGAACATAGCTCTGCAGACACCTTGATTTTGGACTTTCTAGCTTCCAGAATTGTGAAACTATTTTCTGTTGTTAGTGCTACTTTGTTACATTAGGAAACTAACACAATTGAGAACTATAGTAGACTTCTATCCCTGTGTTTTATTAGTATAAGCTATTTTGATATCTTTTTTACTAGTATTAAAGTTAGAAACAAAAATTCTTTTTCCTTGATTTTTAAAAAAGCTACATAAACCTACATTGCCAGTAAAAATTATAAACTCCAAGATGTCCTGAAGGATGGTGCCTACTCAAAGAACATTTATGGGAGAAGGTTTCCATAATTCAAATGCAATGGGGGTACAGTCTGTGTTTGATCATCTCTCTGCTTTAGAAAAAAATTTACTTAGTATATATTTCTAAATTTATTCTGAGTGTTTACATTAATTTATTAAATTTCAATATTTCCCAGGAAGTTTAAACCTTGTAAACCAGGGTTCTTATTGTAATTCCTACACTGAAATCGCATATGCCAATAGTCATCATTTAAAACACAAATTGAAGTTTTGTTTTCCGTACAAGAAACAAGGCAACGTGTCCTTTTTGTTTGGCAACAAAATGTATCTGAAGAATGATATTTATAGCTTCTTCTTTCTTACAGTTTAATGTCAACTCTGATGATTTGTTTCAAAGCTTCTTCTTTCTTACAGTTTAATGTCAACTCTGATGATTTGTTTCAATCACTCTTCCTCCAAGTTTTTTCTCAAAAGGGAAAAGAATGAAGACTATTTAATAAATTACTTTTTTATCTTTGATCTCAATTTTCAAGAATAAAATGTAAAATGGTAGATTTGGTGGTAGAAGTCAAACACTGAAGTGGTTTGTGAATAGAAATTATTATTCCACCATTATTCTGACTGTACTCAGGACTTTTTTTTTTTTTTTTTTTGCTATTGCAAAAAGACACAATTATTTGTTTGAAACAAATCATCAGAGTTGACATTGCATGTTACAAGAAGAATTATACACCCAGATAGGTGGACAGACAAAACAAAAATCCAAGATACATATGAATGGGCTGGGATTTTAGGTCTACTTTTAAAACACTATTTTGAAGACTGACAAATTCAGCTTTAAACTGTCTCAGCTGTCATTCTTATTTCACCATGTAAGGCTTATCATGACAGATTTCAGATTTTACATTACTGGAATACTCATGTTACATTAGGCAAAAATTCAGTATGGTTTTGGAATGGCAATTGGCAATTCCACTCAATTTTTCCAAAAAAACTTAATAATATAATACCAAGCATCTACAATGATAGCTAACAAAACTTGGATTTCCATTTCCTTAAACCATTTTTAGTCACTAAAAATAATAAACATATTCAAAATTATTACAAATAGAAAAGTATTCTAAAATTCTAAATACAAACTTGACTTTGGAGACTAATTGGTTAAATCATATACTTTTGTTGTTTATTCCTTCGCTAAAAATTTAGAGTAGCCATAGTGTGAAAAGGAAGTAATTTCAGAGGGCAAATGTTGGCTTATTTAGAGATAGCCTCTTCTGTGCCTAACTTCTTAACTTTCCAAATCCCACTCAAGTATCACTTTTCTTGCGCCTATCTGTATGTTGACAATGACGATGCTATGCTCCAGGGCAGGCTGGCTCACTGTCTCTGACCAGCTGCTAGGCCTCTGCAGGCAGATTCAGTGTCCTATTTGTCTTTATAATCCTGGGACATATCAAGGGGTTGGCACAGAAAAGACATCAAATAAAATCACAGTCACATCTTAAAATTATGGTTACATAATCATGGATATGGAAGCACAGAGCACTGAAAAGACAGGCACAGTGTCACTCTTAGAACATACTGGAAAGGCTACCTAGACTTCACGCCCGGGGGACCGAGCCTAGTTCATCAGAGGGTTTTTCAGGTGACGCTATTTTTCTCAGGCACAATACACCTCTTCTTAAAAACAAGCCATCATATAAATTTTTAGAAATGTAAATTTGTGTAGTAGTCTTTACATTTTATATATACATATGTTTGTACACATGTATGTCTGTACAGTTTAATAATTTGTTAGCATATTTTTTTTCTAATGAAATTCCTATTACCAATGAACTCTTAGAAAACACTAGTGTTCCCCCAAAATACGTTGTGAAATGCTGAGACAGGGTTTAAAATGAAAATACCAAGCTTCCTTTTGAGTATATCAACTTGAATCTTAAAGTGCTTTACTATTTTCAGTTCTATAGGTTTGAAAATATATTCTGTTAGATTGAAACAGAATTTGAAGTGCAAAGTATCCACTAATACGATTTTGGCACAAAATCTTTAATTAGGAGATAGGACTTAAATGGCCCTGAAGGATTAGGAAAGAAAGAATAAATTCACAGCCTTATTGGAATGGAAATTTTACTCAAATTTAATTAAAACACACTCCTCTCCTCCTGAGGGAAACTGTTCCTTGTCTATCTCATTCTGCTGTGGGAGGCCGACGACCTGAGAGAGAATGGCCCTCACCTACCCGGGGAAGAATAGGGCAGCTCCTAACTGTTTCTCAGATGATACTCATGAAGGCTGCAAAGCGTAGGAGAAGAGCAGGCTCGGAGCCTGTTACACCTGCTTCACATTCTCATTCTGTCGCCTAACAGCTGGAGACTGAGCGAGTGACATAACTTCCCTGAGCTTCAGTTTCCGCTTCTGTGAAAATTACTTCCAACCTCACAGGATTGCTGTGGCATTATTGGAAGGATACTGTTTATTACACAGTAAATCTTTGTTGTTCTTATTCCACAATGTTTTAGAAATTAACAATAAAATCATCTCTGAGGATATACATTCCTACTCTTCTCATTCTCCATGTGATTATCTCTTTGATTATTTCTTCTGTGTTTCTACCACCAATTTCACTTCTCAGCATTTTGGGGAAATGAACTCCCTAATCAACTTTAAACCTTCTATGTTGGAAACCTCACATTTTTGGATGGGGGTTCCAAGTGTAAAAAATATCAAATCTACATCTATAGCCCTGACTTTTCTCTGAAGTCCCACATTTCTTGCAATGGGCAGAATAGCAATGCTTGAATATCTTGTCATCAATAAAAACTAAGTGGATGCTTGCATCATCTCTAGCTTTGCTGTTTTCCATCTGCCCTCTGCCCCTGGACAATTTGAATCAGTTGTGAGTGCCTTGGGACCAGGAACTCTGTTGTTTTCATCTCTATCCATACGACCTGAGCACAGTGCATGACATCTGGTAGGCAGTCAATAAATAGTCGTCAAATAAATGAGTAAAGGAATGATTGAAGAATGAAAAGTTTTTCTCAGATTGGAAAGGGTAACTACAATGGAAAGAGATGGGAAATAAAAATAGTAATAAAGTGTATCACTAATTGTTTTCCTCTTTAGCTAAAAACAAACAAAAACATACTTTGGGCCTGGGGAATTGTGATTGGGAATGCCAACTTTTCAATTCTATTAATAAGTAATTTATCTCCAGTGCCCCTTTATCAATCTGTGACATAACTACCCCCCAAATATTTTATATCAATCTCTCATCATGAGGATTTCTTGAGATAATCTCAAGAAATAGAAATACAGGACTTACATATTTCAAAAATTCCAAAGACTCAAATAATTTATCATCTAAAGCGACACAAGAATACACATACACATACACCAACACACATACAAACACACACCGACAACCACACGCTCACCTTACCCTTTATGATGTTCTCCTTCCCTCCCAATAGAGCCAGAGTAAATATCTTTCTGCCCTCAAAGATGAAACATGCAGTAGTAAAGACCAGCTTTTAAAATATAACTCTCTCAGAAATTTTGAAGTCATATCATTAGTGGTTCTAAGAAAAAAGTCTCAGCCTAAATATAGGTTCTTTTTAAGACTAAATTTAAGTATATGTAAAATGAACATATGTAAATATTCTATTTAAATTGAGTATATGTAAATTTAAGACTAATTGGAGTATACGTAAATTGTAGCTACCTAAATGATAGCGTTTTGGTCGGTGTCCTTCAGTAACTTCATTGACACTGATTGAATCCTTTGTCTCCTCCAGGACCTTTCTCATACATTAGGTTGCCCTTATAAAAGTGTGGTTGACAAGTGCTAGAGAAATACATTATTTATACATTTTTCAGTTCATTAATTTTCTAAATAAAACGAAACTATGTCATGGGATAAATTCTGCTACAAAGGACTGCATGAGAGAACTAAGTATACTCAATTAATCTTAAATTCATAATAGTATAATGATAGTAATTATTGTTGGTAAATTGCACAACTGTTAACAAATCTCATTGCTATGTTAGAGTAACTGAAACATAAAACTATATTCTCTCACTTTTTTTTTAGAAATTTGATTTATTTCTAATGAAGTATATTCTTTGTTCTATAAAAATATGTAGAATTTCCTGTTTCATATACACACCAATAGAAATCAAGTTCTTTTTTAAAAATTAAATAAATTTTAGTATTTTACTGAGAAAGTATTGTTTAAAGTTTATTATTCTAGTGAGGAATATTTTAGAAAAAAATTAATAGCAAACAAAACCAGACATAAAACAAATGTTTTCCTCTTTCATGAGCAGGAGTCTTTGAACATTTGAGGCTGCTCAAAGGTTCCTAGCAATGTCACCTCTTTGCTATATGTGGCAAGCAAGCTTTAGAGAGATGCCTGGCATCTTGTGCGGTAGGATGTGCATGAGAATGAGCTTCCCATCTCAGCCAACCTTGCTAGACCAGGTGATTTCTGCCCACATCCTGCCCCACAGGAAAGCTCCAGTAGGAAGACACTAATAAGATCACTGCCCAGCAATGGAAATGAAGTCCGGAGTTTCCTCCCTAGAAAGGAAATAAAGACATCAATCAAGTAGCAGACCCTCCCGGAGGTGGTCTTCATAGCTGTATTTAGTGGTCTATCAAAGGGAGTCCTCCATGTCCACCCTTCTTGTCCCTTGGATTCTTGTTATTTGAGCCTAAGTGGACTTCCAAGTTTTCCTCTTCCTACAAAGGGAGAATCCTATAATTCCTGAGAGTCTCTGGTGAATTCATTCTAGAGAGTCGAGACACATAATGACAGTGCAAATAATAGGACCAGAAGAAGCCCCCCAGAGGCTGAACCTCAAGGGTTGAGGGAGCCACACTGGGGCCTGGGATTGAGGTCTTTCTGTCTCGGGCAAGATGGTGAGAACCAAAAAGGGGAGGCTAGGAACAAGAATGCACAGTGGGATCTAAGGGTCAAGTTGAAATATGACCAGCTATATTGCATTGACCCCTCAGCCCGCAAGACATTATAAATGCCATCTGGGAATAGCACAGAAATGTACTTATGGCAGGATTTATTCTATCCAAAGGGAATTGCTAAGTACATTTCACTAAATACTGGTAATACTATATTTTTAAAAGGTTAAGACACCATGTAGAATAGCAATAATAAGTTCTACCTTTTCAAAATTATATAAAATCTCAGAAATATGTTTTCCTTCAGATAAGTGTACAATCAGAATGCTTGACCATAGTGTTTGTCAAGGAGCCTAGAAAAACTTTAAGTGGTTGACCAATCCTAAAAGAAGCTAAAACCTTAGGAAAGGAAAGGGCCACATTAAGTTTTACAAAATAATGATGGGTGGGGGAGGGGATTGATTTTACCAAAAGAAAAAAACAAAACAAAACAAAAAAACTTATTGAAATGTTTTCTTACATTTATAATTTTAGAAAGCACTTTTCTCCTCCATTCTCCCAATGAATCCATGATTATATACTTAGATCTTCCACATCTGCATTCCAGAGGCTGGAAGAAAGGGGAAGTAACTAAAAGTGAAAGACATAGAGAGTCAGAGGGAGTCTGAGATAGGCTATGAGATGTGTCATCAACATGGCAATTATATTGCACCTAAAAGCTTCCTCGGTGCAGAGGAGTCATCCTTTAAGTTGCCTCACAGGATCCTCTGATCTACAAATAAAAGCACTGGGCTAAACCCCAGAGTAGTAGATTTAATAGGTAGAGCAGAGCCATAGAGTACATATGGGGCCAGACTCCAACTGCCCAAAACAGCAACACCTATTAGTATTTCTGCTACTGTTTCTCTTTCTCAAGCCCGCCCCAAGTAAATAATTACAACAAAAATCAGCCCAATTCTAATGGTTCCACAGCAGGCTGCTCGTCAAATGCTGCTGATTCTCCCCTCACTCCACAATCAAATGCTATCTGGCTGTTTTACCTAAAGCAGAACCACTATTCAGACAGAGAAAATCAGTCGCCTGTGGTTCAGATTCCCATAAGTCTATATGAAGGAGCTTGGGTGTCCCCTTATCCCCACATTCCCCTCAAAGTCAACATCTTTCTCCCTCATTCTTACTTCTTCTTTGAAATCTCTTGATGCTTAAGTGGTTCCAACTCTCTTGCCCCTGTAGCACGGAAGAGTCTCACGCCTCATCTGGTCTGGCTTAGAAATTGCCCTGGAGATGTTAACAACTTTGTTTGCATCAGTGTGCTTTCTCAGCTGAAAGCTCTGCATTATTCTGTCACCTCCAGAGGCACAAAAAAGTTCTCAGTCAGACTTCACACGATCCTATTTAAGATGGTATTTAAAGCCAAAGGACTGGGTGAGATCACCAGGGCTTGAGGATAGAGAGAAAAGAGAAAAAGCCCTAGGCTGGGCCTGGGAATTCCAACATGGTGAAGGTTGATCAGAGAAAGGGAAGCCACCAAAGGATCTTAGTCAGAGTTTGGGACAGAGAAGCCTGAGAAAAGCCAGGAGGGTGACGTCATGGAAGAGAAGAAAATGCTTCCAGAAGGAGAAGTGTGGTGAACCAGGCCAAATGCGACTGAGAACTCTAATTAGATAAGGAGGGAGACTTGACCATTGGTTTTGATGCAACAGAAATCTCTACTGTCTTCAATAAGAACCCTGTTGTAAACTTTAAAAATAAAACAGCGAGTTCTTTTACCAGCAAAACAAGTTTATTCGGGAATAGCCAAAGAATTGCAATTTGGGATATGCATGCTATGGCGGACCATAGGCAAATCCAACAAACAAGGGAGAGGAATGTTATTTTATAGAGAAAAAGGAGGAAATCGGGAGAGATTGTTTTGAATGCAAGTCCATTGGAGAAAAGCAAGAGTTCAAGGTGGTGATGGTTTCTCACTGGCTGAGTTGATGAGGTTAGTCAATTTCTGTTTGAGATGCAATGTGCATTTCTTTCTGTAACTAACTATTCTTTCCTGTTGACACTTCTGGTGAGGTCTGTAATTGACTATCTTCCTTTGACAACTTTCTGTTGGTGTCTGTACCTAACTATCTTTCCTGTAATTGACCTCAAGTGGTACTGCATGGGAGCTCCCCCTTCTGACCTCCTGACTCCATTTTAAATGAGGTTTCCTTTTTTAATTTTCAGTGTCATGGGCAGGTGAGAAGCTCCCTAACACTGTATGGAAGGAAGAATGAAAGAAGAGGACTTGGAGACCATGACTAAAGACAAATGTTCCCAGTTTTGTTACCCAGGTAAACAGAAAAATGAAGTAGTAATTGAGGGAGATAAAGATTCAAGGGAGTATTGGATTTTTGTTTTTGTTTATTGAAATATAGAAAGTATTAAAGCATATCTGTATGTCAATGGGAATGATCTAATGGGGAGAAAAAATTGTTTTTGCAAGAGAGAGGGGATAATTGCAGAGTGTGGTCTTGAGAAACTAGAGGTGATGAAGTCTAAAAAGCAAGTTGAGGGATTTGACTTAGGCACAGAGACAATTAAAAAGAGGGAAGGAAGAAACTGTGGGTGCAGAGGCTGTAGGGAATTAGATTGAGTGACAGGAAGATGCAGTGATGTTCTTCTGGTTGCTTTATATTCTCAAGGATGAGTGAGATGATGTCAACAGCTGACAGAGAGAGGGGTACTGGGAGATTTTTAACATAGAAAAGAAGTTGTAAAAAAAACTTACTAGGAAATTTTAATAGGATTGTTGGGTTATACTATGTATCAATCTGATTTGGGATTTAAAAAAGTAGCCGTTTTCTCTAATTTGACCTTTATCATCTCCTATATCACACTATTAACCATTTCCTGTGTGAAAATGATGTCTTCCCAAATTGACTACCAGTTCTTCAAAGGCAGGATGATTACAGTTCTTAGTCTCTTTTCCAGAACATTCTTCAGGGTCCTGGCCTGTAAACATTGTTCTCATAAACATTTGTGGAATTTAAGATTGAATCAACCAAAGGAAACACTTCAGGAAATGTTCCTAGCACCTCTTCCTTTTTCTCTGAATCTTATTAGCATAGACGTCTGTATGAATTCGTTGTCACTCTCTTGTGCACGTACCAGAGGCTGGGCTTTGGAAATGCCACGAACTTTTGCATCACCAAAGGACTCCAATGGGTCCTTTCTGAAGATTCCTGAGGCAGGTCCAAGTTAGATATGTTTTCTGCTCCAAACTTGGTGTGGAGCACAAAAAAGCATCCCTGTGGGGGTCTGTTTCTAGTTTACTTCCTTCGAATGTTATATCACAGCATTACAAGTTCTTTTCTAACTCTCAACAATATGGTAAAAAAAAAAAAAAGCCATAAGAAAGCCATAGGCTTTGCCTTAAGAATTGGAAAGAACAGCTTTATTCTCTAGATGAAAAAAAAGTCCCCAAATAAAATTATGCAGTTATGCTAAAGATTTTAGAAAATACTTGGAATATTTAAAGATTTTTTTTTTTGATTAATGTTCACGAAGACAAACAGTACTGCTGCATTTCTGCTAGATAAATACTGACCTACAAAACAGGAAGGTTTTTAAAGTAATTGGCAGGCCAACTGAACCTTGGTTAAAAGAAGCTGCACTTATCCACGTGGAGGGACCTTTGTAACTAAGAGATGTAGTCACGATAACAACAATGCTCTCAGGAGCCTGTTAATGTTTTGTACCACATTTCCTCTTTGTAGGCCTGCAATAAATTGGTCCAAGGACAGCTGGCATTCAGGAAAACTGCATGAGTGTCTTTTAAAGGCTAATCTTGGCACTAAGTTCCCAAGCACAGGGAAATGTTTCTAGGATGCAGTAACGTGCAAATCCAAGAAGAGATCACTTTTAAATATGGAAATCACAGAATTATTTTCATGAAAATACTTGGGAGGACTAATAATTAGAAATCTTTAGATATAATCTCCCTCTATTCCACGAATCTCACAAACTTCTTCAGAGACTCCTCTCTAAAGAATTACCTTCTGCTTAATTTCATGACATGTTATTCTAAGGTCAATGTAAAAGCAACCTCCTCTATGTTTTTAAACACATGTGGAAACAGTTGGCAGCCACAGAGCAGGTCCTGACTGTGTGTGGCCAGAAGGAGCCCAGTGTTTATGTCTGAGGATGTGTAGGGGGCACTCTGTCACCATAAGCATGCAGCCACTCTGTACTGTGAGGAAAATGGTAACTTTCTAAAATAAAAATAATTCCAGTTCACTATTAAAAATCCAGAAATTCAGAAAATTATAAAGGATGATGATGCAAAATATGATCCCTCAAAGACAAACATATTTAATCCATTGATACAGAAACTAGTTATCATTATTATTGGATGAATCAAAATGTATTCACTACATGGTTTATAACTTAAAAAGTATCTAAAAGAATTTTGTTATTCCATTTCATCTTTTAGCTTCTCTCTGTCTTACTCTCTTTAAACACAGAAGAAGCAGGCAAATTATTTCATCAAAGATCATGTTAAGTTCAGATCAACTAGAATTGAACTTTTTCTAAACATGCATATCCTTCCTATTTACCTTTCCTGATATTTGGAGCTGATTTATAAGTCCTTTATTACCATTTTTCTTAAGGAGATCAGTTCTAAACACAAAGGTTTGTTAGTAGACATAAAAAGAGGCATAAATTTTCTATAATCTATATGGTCCCTACACCCTCCCCCTACCTTTGTAATTATATCCTTTGTCAATGAAACTTCTTCAGTATCCTGATTTCAGCATGCCATCTGTTTCCTCTTGGGACCCTGACTGATACAAATGTCAAAGTTTTATATCATTATCTCTGTCAGGGCATACTGAGGCCTATCAGTCTTCAGGTAGGACACAAAAATGCTTTGTGTTTATTTCCTTGTTTGGAAAGTAAGCCATTCAACAGTTAAATCCTTCAAAATGGCATTCCCAGACAGGCATCTGTTTGTCTTTCTGACTCTACCCCGGTTACTAGACATTCAGGTTTAAGGTTCTTAGGGACTTTGAAAGAGTAAGTGAATCAGACATTCACCTAATAGTCATGGCATTGGAGAGAACAACTATGACGGAGCAATGTCCGTCATTACTAAAAGCTGAACGGTGGCTACATATTGATTTTAAATATTGATCCTGCCTTTTATCTGAATAATTTTACGATGTTTATTTAAAATAGTTTCCCAGAAATCAATATAAATTTTACAGGTCTTTGTTCTGCACTGTCCAGGGCACCTAACACAGTGTTAGGCAGAAGGCAGCTGATTTGTTTCCATTATCACACACGCAGTTGTCTGCATACAGCTGTGTAGTTGTACGTGCAGCCTGCCATTCATAGCTTTACTATCCTTAAAAATCTGATTTTAAAAAATTTCTCACTAAATAGATTAAAATAACATCCAGAGAGGGATTATGTGGCAAATACTATTCATAGAAAGTATCTACATGACTTAGTTTGATTATGATATACTCACTAAGTCAAACTGTAGCAGAATCTTGCTTGCTCCCAACGCTAATTAGGAGCAGTTGACGGGGGAGGGGGCAGGAAGCTAATCAATATAAGAACAGAGCTGGGGTCACTACTACAAATATCACATCAATCTGTAATCATTTTGATCATAAGGTTGGGGATCACAAGATCAAGGATAATTCTAGAGAAAAGTGGCAATTTTTTAAGGATGTTTGCTTCGTGCTTAGTAAGAACTTGACCTGAATCCCTGCATTTACTCAAAATTATTACTTCATTTATTGCATCCTTTTAGGGAGAGGGAAATCAAGCTAAATTTTATCAAATAATATGTGAATGATACTGTTTGTTCACCTACATTTGATAAATATAATGAAGTCATGTCGATTTTCGAGTAGAAGGCTGTAGCAGTAAAAAGAAAACTTGTTTTTTCTGAATACAATCTTATTTAAATATGAAAGAGGATGACTATACTTAAAGTAATGAAGAGGTAAAGATATTGTCTACACCAATACACACACACATACATGAATGCACATACATGCACACATACAGAGATACTTTTAGATCCGAATTTTTCAAATGCCTTCCCAGATTGAACATAAAAAAATACTGAGTTTGAGTGTTTACTAAATATAGAAGTGATACTATAAGCTCAATTCCCTGGAGGCTCAAAGATCTCCTTTTCTTCAGTAGATATGCTCTGGGGTCTAATGTAAAATGCATTCCTGCTGTAGCATCTGCTTTAGTTTGGACAATTAAGGATCTGTTGGAGTTCCCACTCTATACTTCAATTTTGGGGCCTTAAGACCAATTTTGTGATGCAAATAATCTTTAACTCAAATTTTAAATGTGAAGGTTTAGCACCAAAACAATTTTCAAAATTCACATTTCCCATCTAATCTAAAATCCATTTATACATACACAAGAAATTAACATTATTTTCCCAAGAATATACTTTCCCAAGACATATTGTTCTCTAAAGTTTTTCCTTGTTTTATAATTAATTCTTGAAAATTATTACTTTGGAATGAATTGAAAGTTCTTTGGGGATGAATCATCTCATTTGTCAGATACATTTCAAATAATCAAAACTAACCACAACATGGATAAAATAATGAACCTATGGCTTAATGGTAGTTTATATTTTAAAATATATGTTAATATAGCATCCTAGTAATCTCAGTGTTTGGTTTCCTAGTAAATAGTTGCTAGAAGAGGCCTTTTTAATTATCATCTACCACTCAGCATATATTTATTGATTGTCTGTAAAGCATCTGGCACTGGGCTCAGCTCGGGGCTACAAAGAGGAACAAAATACAGTCTCTACTCTTGAAGTTCTCAGAGTCTAAATGCGGGAGAGAGGTGTGGGAACACTGTAGCAGGCTATCACAGGGTTTCCAAGAGCCATAGGAGCACCTCTGTGGAGCTCCATCTGCCTGGGGAGGTGAGATGGAGCAGATTCACAGAAGGACAACAGTTGAGCTGTATCAGAAAAGAGAGCTAATCTTGAGATTGAAGACACTAATTTGAGTTATTCTTCAAAGAGAATTCTATCAACAGAGCGATTTATAGATGCAGTGGCCTAAAATTCAGAGTTATTTTCTCATCCTGTAGGAAAAGTAAATGTAGAAATTGTTGGCAGACAGGACTTTTTTGGTCATATGTCTCCTAGACAGTTTAATTTCTACAACTCAACTTAATTTAGAGGTACAAATAAAATAGAGCTTAGAAGATGATTTTCAGAGCCTTAAACCAACTCTCTGCGTAATATATGAGACACCTATTTACATTTAAAACTGCAAAACAGTGCACAGGATAGAGTGTTGTCTCTGTCTTATGGTGCCTTGGCCACTTTTTTTCCCATTCCCTTCCAAAATTGCCAACTGGGGCATTCAAATACTAAAGAGAAACCAATTCTAACATCAGTACTTAGATATTAGAAAATCCTTGCTGAGTATATAGGGCGTGCTCTAGACCTAGAACTGAAAAGTGAAAGTCCTTGTCTAAGCAGACCACTCCATGCACCACCTGCAGCCCCCTACTGTACACCATGCTGAAGATGAATTCGTAGATTTTTAATATTTGTAGTTTAAAGTTATAGTATAACGTTTATACAGCACTGTGTCATTTTCAACACGCTTCTATTTTATTAATTTTGATTTCTTTGGAAATTTATTACATTTTTAAATTCTCATTTTTTTGTGAACATGCAGTTCAATTTATAACCCTACAAATTGCCATCAACTTCTATTCAAAGGATGATAGATTGTAAATACAGCAACATACAAAATGGAAACAATGCGTGTGCCCACATAAAGCAGCAAAGAAGCACAAAGACAAGATCAACAAAAATAGTGACATTCAAAATTTTTCTAAAAGGATGATAGTAGGTTAAAGCTACTCAATTTCAATCACGAAATTAAAAACCCAAAGGGGACCATGATCGAACACAACAATGATTGTTAACATTGAGAGACATCAGTGCGTAAGAACGCGGTGCGTGTCCTGGCCACGTCTGCAGGGTGATGGCCCACGCCCTGGGAGGCAGTCCACCTCCAGTGCACCAATCACTCACTTGCTATGAAAACCAATCTTGAAAACTTCTTTCAGATGATGAGTTTTAAACTCTATGTTTTGTCAAATCCAGTATCCAAAACAAAAAGCAGGAGAATGAGTCAAGATGGCGGGGTAAGCAGACTCTGAACTCACCTCCTCCCACAGACACAGCCAATTTACAACTACTCGTGGAAAAATTACCCCTGAGACAGAACTGAAAACTGGATGAGAGGAACTCCTGCAACAAAGGACAATCCTAACTGAGGTGGAAGAGGCAGAGACTCCCTTCTGGAGAGGAAAAACGCCGCCTTCACAAGCTGCCAGCTTCACGGCCGCCGGGAGCAGCGCACAGGTACGCACCCTCCCTGGAGGCGCGGGGCCCTGAGCCGGGAGCGCCCCCACTGTGGGCATTTTGTGGACCCAGCACAATCGACACCAGCGGCATAATATCTGACTTTGCCTGCTACTAAAACATTGGGGAGCACCCCCAGAAAACCCGGTTCACAAACAAACTAAAACCGACTCTTAAAGGGCCCACGCACAAACTCACCCGTTTCAGAAAGCATCCTAAAATCACCAGAAAAAAAGGTGCATAGTGCTGTGGTGAAAAGGGACTACCTAATAGGCCCTGAGTGCATCTCGGTGAGGGGTGAGACCTCTCCAGGGACTGGGACATTGGCGGCGGCCATTGTTGTGGCCTGGTGTGGGCGTGCTGACACAGACACCATAGGAGTTCTCCCTGAGGCCTGCTAGCCCAGGTCTGCCCCACCCGCTAGAGCACCGATTTAATCCAGCTCAGCCAGGGCAGGCAGCCCACCCTAGAGACTGGCCCCACCCAACAACAAGCCCTCAGGCAACTTGTGGGCCTGCATAGATTGGTGACTGGATTCTCTGCAGCCTGGCAACTGAGCCGACTTTAGCGGGGCAGTGTGTGCACAAGGAACGGGTGGAGAGTGTGGGGTGGTGGCGGAGTTTGTGGGGCTCCCGCCGTGGAGAGACTGGGTCCACTTCGGGAGGTCAGGGCATGCACACGGGGCAGGACTGTGTTGACTGTGTGTGTGGACCTGTGGGCAACAGGGCTTGTCAGCTGCAGAAGACTTGTGCTTCTCAAAGACCCACATAAGGGGTTTGCCCCACCTTCCAAAGCCTGAAACAATTGGGTGCTCCTGTGCCTGAGGCCAGCCCCACCCAGCTGCAATCCTCAGAGAGGTGACAAGAGACCTAATAGGCTAGAGGCTTACAGCAATTGTAAGGCCCTGGGCCTAACAACCTGCCACGCTGGGGGCCTACTCACTTAAAAGAAATACTGCAACACAAATGTGGTATTAGAACTTGCAGCCAACTGTGCTGAGGCTCCCCACACCTCATAAAGAGACTGAAGGGCCCACAACAACTACAAGCAGCTGAGCATTACAACAGCTGGCCAGGAGCATAACTCAGCCTCCCTGGGTGGCTACAGGGAGAGCAAACAGGCCACAACAGAAGGACACACATAGCCCACATAGGAGTCACCCCTGGAACATTGAGAACTGAGGGAAGCACACTGCAGGACTCCTAAGCCATCACTTACATAAGGTCACCTATCCAAGAGCAGGAGACATAGCTGACCTACCTAATACATAGACACAAGCACAGGGAAAGAGGCAAAATGAGGAGGCAAAAGAATACATTCCAAGTAAGGGAACAGGACAAAACCCCAGAAAAGGAACTAAGTGAAACAGAAACGAGCAACCTACCCGACAGAGAGTTCAAACTAAGAGTGTTAAGGATGCTCACTGATCTGGGGAGAAGAATAGATGAACTCAGTGAGAATGTCAACAAAGAAATGGAAGATATAAAAACGAACCAATCAGAAATGAAGAATACAATACTGGAAATGAAAAATTCCCTAGAGGGACTCAAAAGCAGAGTAGAGGATACAGAAGAACGGATCTGCGAGCTGGACGAAAGACTAGAAGAAATTACCCAAGCTGAACAGGTAAAAGAGAAAAGAATTAAAAAGAGTGAGGACAGTCTAAGGGACCTCTGGGACAACATCAAGCGCACTCACATCCGTGTTATAGGTGTCCCGGAAGGAGTAGAACGAAACAAGGGGGCAGAGAATCTATTTCAAGAAATAATAGCTGAAAACTTCCCTAACCTAAGGAAGGAAACAGACATCCAGGTACAGGAAGCACAGAGAGACCCAAACAAGATAAACCCAAAGAGGCCCACACCAAGACACATCATAATCAAAATGTCCAGAATTAAAGATAAAGAGAGAATCCGAAAAGCCGCAAGAGAAAGACAAGTTACATACAAAGGAAACCCCATAAGGCTATCAGCTGACTTCTCAGCAGAAACCTTACAGGCTAGAAGAGAATGGCACGATATATTTAAAGTGCTAAAAGGAAAAAACTTACAGCCAAGAATACTCTACCCAGCAAGGTTATCGTTCAAAATGGAAGGAGAGATCAAAAATTTCCCAGACAAGCAAAAATTAAAGGATTTTGTCACCAAGAAACCAGTGCTACAAGAAATGTTAAAGGGACTGATTTAAGGGGAAAAGAGAAGACCACAAATAGGAAAAATTATCTATTTCCATGATAAGAGGGTAATGGATAAAAATGCACAAAAAAGAGGTTAGATATGATATCAAAAACACAAAAGGAGAGAGAAGAGGAGTTAAAGAGTATAGCTTTCAGACAGAGGTCAAACTAAAGTGACCATCAATTCTGTATAGAAGAAGAAAGGAACAGAGAAGGACTACTAAAACACTGGGGAAAAAAAAAGTTAAAAAATGGCAGTAGGTACATACTTAACAGTAGCTACTTTAAAGGTCAATGGACTAAATGCTCCAATTAAAAGGCATAGGGTGGCTGACCGGATAAAAAAACAAGACCCATATATATGCTGTATACAAGAGACACACTTTAGACCTAAAGACACTCACAAACTGAAAGTGAAGGGATGGAAAAAGATACTCCGCGCAAATGGCAATGAAAAGAAAGCTGGGGTAGCAGTACTCATATCAGACAAAATAGACTTTAAAACAAAAACTGTAAAAAGAGACAAAGAAGGGCATTACATAATGATCAAGGGAACAATCCACCAAGAGGATATAACACTTGTAAATATCTACGCACCCAATGTAGGTGCACCTAAATATATAAAGCAATTATTAACAGACATAAAAACAGAAATAGACGGTAGCACAATAATAGTAGGGGACTTTAACACTCCACTCACACCAACGGATAGATCATCCAAACAGAAGATCAATAAGGAAACATTGACCTTAAACGACACACTAGAACAGATGGACCTAGTAGATATATACAGAGCATTCCATCCAAAAACCGAAGAATACACGTTCTTTTCAAATGCACATGGAACATTCTCCAGGATTGATCACATATTAGGCCACAAAACAAGTCTCCATAAATTTAAGAAGATTGAAATAATACCAAGCATCTTTTCTGACCACGACGGTATGAAACTGGAAATCAACTACAGGAAGAAAATCAGAAAAGCCACAAGTACATGGAGATTAAACAAAATGCTATTGAACAATGACTGGGTTAACGAAGAAATCAAAGAAGAAATCAAAAAATACCTGGAGACAAATGAAAATGAAAATACGACATGCCAGAATTTATGGGATACAGCAAAAGCGGTTCTAAGAGGGAAGTTTATAGCAATACAGGCCTATCTCAACAAAAAAGAAAAATCTCAAATAAACAATCTAACAATGCACCTAAAGGAACTGGAAAAAGAAGAACAAACAAAGCCCCAAATCAGTAGAAGAAGGGAAATCATAAAAATCAGAGCAGAAATAAATGAAATAGAGGCTAAAAAAACAATAGAAAAATTAATAAAACCAAGAGCTGGTTCTTTGAAAAGATCAACAAAATTGACAAACCTTTAGCTAGACTCACCAAGAAAAAAAGAGAGAAGGCACAAATAAGTAAAATCAGAAATGAAAGAGGAGAGGTTACAACAGACACCTCAGAAATACAAAAGATTATAAGACAATACTATGAAAAGCTATATGCCAACCCATTCGACAATCTGGAAGAAATGGATAAATTCTTAGAATCATACAACCTTCCAAAACTGGATCAAGAAGAAGTAGAGAATTTAAATAGACCAATCACCAGTAAAGAGATCGAAACAGTAATCACAAACCTCCCCAAAAATAAAAGTCCAGGACCAGACGGCTTCCCTGGTGAATTCTACCAAACATTCAAAGAAGACTTAATACCTATCCTTCTCAAACTCTTCCAAAAAATTGAGGAGGGAGGGAAGCTCCCTAACTCATTCTATGATGCTGACATTACCCTGATGCCAAAACCAGACAAGGACAACACAAAAAAAGAAAATTACAGGCCAATATCACTGATGAACATCGATGCAAAAATCCTCAACAAAATACTAGCAAATCGCATACAACAATACGTTAAAAAGATTATACACGATGATCAAGTGGGATTTATTCCAGGGATGCAGGGATGGTTTAACATTCGCAAATCAATCAACGTAATACACCACATTAATAAAATGAAGAATAAAAATCACACGATCATCTCAATAGATGCAGAGAAAGCATTTGACAAGATACAGCATCCATTTATGCTAAAAACTCTGAATAAAATGGGTATAGAAGGAAAGTACCTCAACATAATAAAGGCCATATATGAGAAACCCATAGCTAACATCATCCTCAGTGGTGAAAAACTGAAAGCTATCCCTCTAAGAACAGGAACCAGACAAGGATGCCCACTGTCACCACTCCTATTTGACATAGTACTGGAAGTCCTAGCCAGAGCAATCGGGCAAGAGAAAGAAATCAAAGGGATCCAAATTGGAAAGGAAGAAGTGAAACTGTCACTATTTGCAGATGATATGATTTTATATATAGAAAACCCTACAGAATCCACCAGAAAACTTTTAGAAGTAATAAACGAATATGGTAAAGTTGCAGGATACAAAATCAACATACAAAAATCAGTTGCATTTCTGTACACTAACAACGAAGTAGCAGAAAGAGAAATTAAGAATACCATCCCATTTACAATTGCAACAAAAAGAATAAAATACCTAGGAATAAACTTAACCAAAGAGGTGAAATATCTGTACACTGAAAACTATAAAACATTTCTGAAAGAAATTGAAGAAGACACAAAGAAATGGAAAGATATTCCATGCTCTTGGATTGGAAGAATTAACATAGTTAAGATATCCATACTTCCTAAAGCCATCTATAGATTCAATGCAATCCCTATCAAATTCCAACAACATTTTTCACAGAAATAGAACAAAGAATCCTAAAATTTATATGGAACAACAAAAGACCCCGAATAGCTAAAGGAATCCTGAGAAAAAAGAACAAAGCTGGAGGTATCACACTGCCTGATTTCAAAATATACTACAAAGCTATAGTAACAAAAGCAGCATGGTACTGGCACAAAAACAGACACACAGATCAATGGAATAGAATCGAAAGCCCAGAAATAAACCCACACATCTATGGACAGCTAATCTTCGACAAAGGAGCCAAGAACATACTATGGAGAAAAGAAAGTCTCTTCAACAAATGGTGTTGGGAAAACTGGATAGCCACATGCAAAAAAATGAAAGTAGACCCTTACCTTACACCATACACAAAAATTAACTCCAAATGGATTAAAGACTTGAATGTAAGACCTGAAACTGTGAAACTTCTAGAAGAAAACATAGGCCGTACGCTCTTCGACATTGGCCTTAGCAACATCTTTTCAAACACCACGTCTGACCGGGCAAGAGAAACAATAGAAAAAATAAACAAATGGGACTACATCAAACTAAAAAGCTTCTGCACAGCAAAGGAAACCATCAACAAAACGAAAAGATAGCCTAACAATTGGCAGAGGATGTTTGCAAACCATACATCTGATAAGGGGTTAATCTCCAAAATATATAAAGAACTCATGCATCTCAACAACAAAAAAACTAAAAACCCAACTAAAAAATGGGCAAAAGACCTGAACAGACATTTCTCCAAAGAAGATATACAGATGGCCAACAGACACATGAAAAGATGTTCAAAATCACTATCAGGGAAATGCAAATCAAAACTAAAATGAGATATCACCTCACACCCGTCAGAATAGCTGTAATTAACAAGACAGGAAACATGTGTTGGAGAGGATGTGGAGAGAAGGGAACTCTCATACATTGCTGCTGGCAGTGCAAACTGGTGCAGCCACTATGGAAAACAGTATGGAGATTCCTCAAAAAATCAAGCATAGAACTACCACGTGATCCAGCTATTCCACTGCTGGGTATTTATCCAAAGAACTTGAAAACACCAATTTGTAAAGGTACATGCACCCCTGTGTTCATTGCAGTGTTATTCACAATAGCCAAGACTTGGAAGCAACCTAAGTGCCCATCAAGGGACGAATGGATAAAGAAGATGTGGTATATATACACAATGGAATACTACTCAGCCATAAGAAACGATGAAATCCAATCATTTGTGACAACATGGATGGACATTGAGGGTATAATGCAAAGTGAAATAAGTCAGAGGGAGAAGGTCAAATACCGTATGATTTCCTTCATTAAGTAGTAGATAATAACAACAATAAACAAACACATAGGGACAGAGATTGGATTGGTGGTTACCAGAGGGGAAGGGGGGAGGGAGGAGGGTGAAAGGGATAATTCGGTACATGTGTGTGGTGATGGGTTGTAATTAGTATTTGGGTGGTGAACATGATGTAATCTATGCAGAAATAGAAGTATAATGATGTACACCTGATATTTTTACAATGTTATAAACCAATGTTACTGCAATAAACAAAAGATTTAAAAAAAATAAAATAAAATAAAAGTACATTACTAATTTTAAAAAAAAAGAAAAAATTTTGAAATATATGATAGTAATTACATTCACATCTCAGTAGTGTTATCTCTTAGGATCGGTGATAATATGTTCTACCTTAGAGCTCAATGTCTTCAAAGTCATTAAAATGCCATTTCCTGTAATTCTGTAAGGAGAACTGCTAAAACAATCTAAAAAGGCAAGACTATCCACATTAGTTTTCTGAAATTCTGGGAACCTGCTATCAGAAAAATGACTGTAAGTGAGGTTTTGGTGTTGGCTTTGTTTTTGTTTTTTAAACATATATTTAAGCAATTAGTATGTGTCAGTCACTATGCCAGGTTTTAGGGAAAGCAAAGGTAGACAGAGGCACCCCTCCTATACAAATAGAAGAAGGACAATTGAACAAACCCTCTGATTAAGTGCTCTAGTGCAATGAGAGTAGACGTACAGGTGGCGATGGGAACCGTAGCAAGAATCCCCTCTCCTGAACTGGGGGAAAGGGAGATCCAGGAGGGCTTCCTGGAGGAAGTGATATCTAGGCTGTAGACCTGAAGGATGAGTAGATGTCAACAAAGTGAAGAGGAGAGAGAAGACTGATTCAAGCAGAGAAAACAGCTTATTTGAAGACTTAGAGACCATGCGGCCAAGAGGAAAAAAAAATCAATAAGGCCAGAGCCTAGATTTCTTACACAGGAAATATAGCTGGAAAGATATGCAAGAGTAAAGGAATAGATCCAGATTACATAACCTTAAGGAATATTTAAGAAGAAAAGAAAGGCTTTGAGATGTGTGTTTTACAAGGATCACTCTCTAAAGAATGGGCTGGTGCAGTGCCGGAGAGAGAGGAGAATGGCTTGGATAGATTGTGACAGTGGAGAGGAAATGAAGTTGAATGAGACTGAGGCGCACTTAGGAGACGGAACTGCCAAGGCCTGGTGAGAAACTGAATGTGCAGAGTGGGAAGTAAAAGAGAGTGAGGAGTTAGGAATGATTCTCAGATTTCTGATTTAAGCAACTAACTGCACAGTGGTGTCACTCGCAAGGTATGAAATGTTGATGCACGAGGAATTTGAAGTGGTGAGGGGGAGATTTCTATTACTTAAATTTCGAACATGTTGAGTTTGAATACTTGTGGAGCATCCAAGTAGTGATGTCCACTGAGATCTGGATCCGTGGTTCTGGAGCTCAGGATGGAGATCTGGGAGAACTCAATAATTCAAATCGTGAGAGTGGGTAAGATCCCTCACCGAATTTGAGCGATGGGCAAAGAAAGACATTCTTATATCTTTGGCCAAGTTCCCTAGGAAGTAAAGTTTGAGACAAAGCTGTGAGCTGACACTTTCTTTGGGGTGCCACGCCTGGGCAAGTTCAGTGAAGACAAAAACACAAGTGAGTCAAGGAAGGGGGGAAAGCAAGTGGAAGGTGATACAATGCCAAACTAGCCACAACCTCACAGGATGACACAGCCAAGTGTTTATTCATGCAGGGCATCTCTAGAAAGGCCATATGAAGAAAGGGCAAGCAATTTATCTGCTAGGTTTTTCCCATTTCCTGTCTCTTATTGATCAAAGTTTGCCCCTGCATTTCCGGGTTCCATTACCCTGTCCTCTCAAGCAGTGACTGGGAAAGCCTGAGCCCCGAGGGGTTCTATGGGGTTAAACTTGGGTACTGGAACTGCTGCACTTTTCCCAAGGTAGGCACCATACAGGCTATGCTGAAATCAGACCCTTGTCCCCACTGGAGGCAGAGACAAGAGTCGATGACAAGAGAAAAAACAATGGCAGTGGCAGGTAGGACTTTACAACTGCTAGAATGATGCAAGCCACCACTGGGTTTATCTAGCCTGAGATCGGGATAAGCTGCCGAAACTAAGGAGAGAGGTAGTTCTGAACAAATCCGAGTACTACTGTTTGAACTGTGAAGGGTATCTCTTATGAGGAAGTCTGATAGAAATGGCCCGAGGTGGATGAAAAGTTAAATAACGCCAAAGAAGGCAAGGAAAAAGTGTTTCATAAAGGGTCATCTATGACAAATATTTCCGACAAGTCAAATAGAGTAACAACTGTAGTAGATTTTAATGGATTGTCCCTTCTGGCAAAGACAGTTGAACTTCCCTGAGGGGAACCACACATCCTCTACTCTTGGCCCACGTGCACTAGACTGAGTTAAGTCCACCTAACGGCCCTAACTCCTAACGGAGTTAGAATGTGACCCAGACACATATCATCAGAAATTCACCTCCATGGTCACAGGGATGACACGTCACCCTGAGGGGTTATGTCATGACTTTTACAGGGACAATTGGGAAAAAGCTATAAACCCAGACTTTTCAATTATATGATGCAAATTCTCCTTTTTTCCTAAGCCAGTTTTAGCTGGATCTCTATTACTTATACCTGAGAGGTTCCTGGTAACTACAAGGGTGGAAAGGTGTCTAGTGATTGATTTAGTGTCAGGATCATGGGGGCCTTGGAGAGAACAGTTTCAGTGGTGCAATGCTGGAAGAAGTCAGGGTTACATTAATTATTTCTTTCTCCTCTTTTTCAACTCTTCAAACACTGGTTCATCTACTGGGACAAGACTAAGCAGGACAGCGTTAAAATCTTTAAAGCATCTGCAGGAAGAAGGAGGAATGACGGCCACAAGGGCGTTCTGCCTGGTGTCTCTGCTCCAAGTTCTGCTTGCATAACTTTCTTGCTCTCTCTTAGAGTCTGCGATTCCACCTTTCAGATCTAGGAGTGGTAACGCCTCAGCTGCTGCTGGATTCCTGCTCTGTCCTCTGTGGTTCCATATATCCTGTCCCTACCCTGGTAATTATTTCCATTGTAAATAAAAGCCACCTCGAAATATCCTAATTCGAGCGTGCCGTCTCTTTCCTCTTGGGATCTGACTGATCGAAATGCCCAACTTTTATATCCTAGTGTTTAAAAAGAAACTTAAAGCACAACATTCTCATTAAGGAGTATAGCTAGTGTGTTGTAGGCATTGTTGTATTGTTTGTTTGGTTTTTAAGGAAGTGTGTGAGACGGCTACATCCTTCAAAATGGTATTCTTGGACAACCAAAAGAATATACCACTATTTATCTGTCTTTCTGTCTATCTGAATATCCTCCAATCATCCTAAAGTTACTAGAGAGTTAGCTTTGTGAGCTTCAGGGCTCTTTGTAAAGTTAAGTGAATCAGATGTTCGAACACCTCATAAAGTGAGTGGAAAGGACCAATGTAGAGCATTATTTTTGGTTATGGCTGAAAACTAAATAATGGCTGAAAGTTGATTTCAAGTTTGCCTTTTATTCTGAATAGCTTTTGTTATTTTTTTCCCCAAATAGTTCCTGAGAAATTAATCTGTATTTGGAAGTCCGATATTTGCACCCTTCACACTACCGAACATACTGCTAGGTACAGAATAGGTGATTAATAACTGTTGGCTGATTAATTTGTTTGCAGAATTAATTATTTATGCAGTTTCTACAGTCAGTTCTATAGCTGTGTATGCAGGAAGGCCATCCTTACCTTTATAACCTCTGAAAATGTGACCTTTTTTGCATCGTCTCATTAGATAGATTAAAATAACACCCAGAAAGGGACAATGTGGCAAATACTACTTATAGGAAAAGTCTTTGACTTTTATCACCCTTCTCCCACCCCCATAATCAACTCATTCACACATTTAAATAACTGAAGACTGAGAAATGATTTTCAGAGATGTAATCTAAAAAAATCAGTTTAGAAGATAATATGCTTCAACATAAAAATGTCCTTGTTAAGCCTATAATAGCTTTTACTGAACATAAAATTCTAAAGGAAAGTTAATTTACATATTTCTAATGTTCATTAAAAGTCATGGTAATAACCATTCCTAACAGACTCATCTGTATTTTTTAAGTTGATTTATTTTTTTATTTTTTGGAAATCTATTCCATTTTTTAAATTCTCATTTATGATCTCAGCCCATCCTATTACATTTAAATAACTCTAAAAATTGCCATCAGCAACTTTGATTCAACAGATGATGAACTTTACAGTTGTTACAGAGCAACAAATGTAATGGAAATAATGTACATGCTTATTATATAAGGTAACGCAGAATCCCACATACATGCACGCACATGAAGATAGATGGTTAAAAATAATACTGGAGGGTGGAACACATGGGAAGGAACACTTCGGGCCGTCTCCACCACTGCTGCTACGAGGACCACTGCTCAGGGTGGGTCCAGCCATCGTGTCCCCCTCACCCCCGCCCCCACCCCCCACTGACCTCCCAGGAGCGGGACAAAACAGCCACCGATGTCAGAAATTCGCTTACAGAAATGGCCTCCAATTCTTGGCTGCATGTTTAACCTTCATCTTCGGATCAGCAATTGGAATTTTTTTTTTTTTTTAATGTTCTCATCTATTTGGTATTTTGTTGGGAGGACAGGGTGATAGCCAGTCTAATATTCTGAATAATTATCCTCATTCAAGATATTCAGATGATACTGGACAGAATCATCTAGAAGAAGAGTTGAAGTTGAATGCAGATGCTAGCCGTCATAAACACAAGAACACAGGTGTTACTGAAAAAACTTCTATCAGAAGGCGAAAATTCTTTGCTGGGTTACGACAGGACCTCAAAATCTAGAACAAATGACCAAATACGTCAGAGCTGCATGGACCCATCACTGTAATAAAGTGTTGTTTATAAGCTCAGAAGAAAATAAAGACTTCCCTGCTGTGAGATTAGACACCAAAGAAGGCAGAGACCATCTGTACTAGAAAACAGTTAAAGCCTTTCAGTATATTCATGATTGTTATCTAGAATATACTGATTGGCTTATGAAAGTAGATGATGCTACCTAAGTCAGACTAGACAACTTGAGATGGCTACTTGTAAACTATGACCCTGAAGAACCCATTTACTCTGGGAGAAGATTTAAACACTAGGTAAAGCAGGGCTACATGAGCAGAGGAGCAGTATGTGCACTGAGCAAAGAAGCCTTGAGATCTGTCAATGTGGTGAAAACGAACACTTCCTGTTTCCACCTCTGAAGACTTAGCGCTGGGGAGATGCCTGGGAATCCTAAATGTGGAAGCAGGGGATTCCAGAGAGCCCCCTGGAAAAGGAACTTTCTATCCCTTTTTCCCAAAATACCACTTCATCCAAGGTTCTCTACCCAGAACCCTTTGGTACTAGAAAGGTAACTATAAACCTCCTCCGGGGGTCTGGGGTGCTGCTCTGATTTTGCAGTTTCTTTTCACTCCACTAATGCTACAGCCATGTATGAGTTAGACTGTCTCATTGCTCATCTCCATCCACATGGTAATTCACACAGATATCAACATACCTTACCTGAGAATCTACTAAAGGAAATAAGCAAGGCAAACAAAAATAAAGATCCAAAAGCAAACTTAAGAAACCCTTGAAAGAAACCCCTGAAAGAACAAAGGTAGAGCATCTAACGTTGCACTGAAAAGGGTCTCAGCATCTTTGAAGAGAGCGCCGGGGTCCCATGAGCAAGTCCTTCTAAGCGAACATTCCATGTTAGAAATCGTTCATAGGAATGGCTGTAAACTGAAGCTTTAGCAGGAACAATGTAGTGTGTTAAAGTGTGTTTTTCATACAGTTATGTTTATATACATATACATGTATATAAAACACTGTATTTTAAGAGGGTGGTCAGAATGAGAGATTTTGTTCCCTGTTTCTGACCAGATGTTTGTGGCAGTCACTGAGAAAATACAGCAGTTAAACTTACTAAAACTACACTGTATCATGTTAGGTAAAATGTGCATAATGCTAAACAGATTTGCCTAACAAAAATTCTAGAAGGAAATACTGATGATCAGCATGTTTTTAAACTCAAGATGTATGTTTGAATTGCAATGTGACATAAATGAATCAAACTCACCCCTACACACACTACTTCTGTCTAATAAAAATTTCATTTTGATTATTTATAATTAGCAGTATTTCTTCCAGAAAAATGTAGAATAAGAATGCCACTTGTCCTAAAAGGCACTAATAAAATCACATTTTGAAATTATCTTGGGCCTTGACTATGTTATGCACTTGGTCCTAATTAGTGGTTATTATTTTACTAGAATGAACAGTTTGCTTAGTCCTTATGGTCTCTTTTCTAAATATGTTTAACACATCGTGAGGTCCATTCTCTGCTATTAACATTTATTTACTCAAATATTAATAGCATTCTATAAACATGCCTTTTAAAATGTTTTGACCCAAATTTACCCATTGTTAGCTATGAGTAACTAGTAAATAGTAAATAATGCTATTTCTTACATTAATGTCATTTTAATGATTTCTTATATCAGTGCCACTTATTGCCACTCTCAAAAATTCCTAAATGGCATTTATAATTGATTAATTAGAACTCTTTTCAACTTCATAATTATAGTTCTTTTTATTCTCATCATGTTGAAAGGTGAGAACTTATTTGTGTCTTTTGTAACTTTTATAAATCAATTTTTAAATCCTTCCTTTTTAGTATCTAATGTGACCATTAGTTATACAGACAAAATAGTATGAATGCAGGATTTTGATAAAAATTAATTGGAAACTTTAGAAAATGTTGAGTGCTTAAATAAACTTTAAAAAGTCAGAAATTAAAAGACTAAATAATTTATTAATAATAAACTGAATTTGCTAATTTTTACTATCTTTGAATATTAAGTTTTGCCAATAATAATAAAGTTGGATACTCATTTAACATAGTCTTTCAAAGTACATTCACACATATTTCATTCTAATTTTCGTTATCCTCTGTTTAAAATTTCTGGAAAAAAATTAAAATTTCAATTCTCATTGGATTTAGCAAGAGTATCCAAGTGCATCATAACAAAATAATTTATAGACTTTCTATAAGGTTATCTTTAAAGTTAAAAATGACAAATCTCTTACATGTTTATCTTGTTGCTAATTTTAAATGACTGAAAGATTTATGTTTATTTGCCCAAACTTGTCAAAACCATGACTACTTTGGGTGGCATATTTGAGAAAGGATGTTCATTTTAGTGACTAATCATAGAGTATTCTCTCTATGTAATGAAAACACTCACCAATATTTATCTATTAAATTTATTATTTTCATGATGGCAACATCTACCAAAACTTGAAAGGATTCAGATCCATTTTTGAAGAACTCTTTACATTAATGTGGACATCAATTTATTTGTACTTTTTTATACTGTATGTGCACATAGTTTCTGGTAAACATCTAAGAAATCTTAAAATTTACACACAAGAAATTAATACGTGATCAACAGCCTGGAGCAACTTGCCTAGACTCTCTGTGCCCCCATATTGTCTTCTGTAAACTAGAGATAATAATTCCACCCACCTCAAAGGATTAAATGGGATTTGTGTACTAGGATTAAATGGGCTAATATATAAGGTTCTTAGAACAATACCTGGCCCAGAGTAGGTAGTTAATAATATGTTTTTATTATTATTCTATTCACATTTGAAGCCTTCTGCGTTCTTTTCACCACACCAGGCTTGGGGTTAGTCATTTAGCGTTATTTTTGTCAAGGAGGGGAAAATTTCCCATTCTACCCTTCTGTGTTCTTATGGCTGGACTAATAAAATTGACATAATACCAGATTAACAGGGAAAAATACTAATTTAATATGTATGTATTGGAAATCATAGAGAAACGATGCTTGGAGAGTGAACAAAGTAGGCAGTACGTATATCTTTTACCATAAGAAACAATAAATTTGGGAGGAATGACAGGACAAATAAACTTAGGTTTGAGGTACATAATTAGTGACGAATTTAAATGGAGTTTAGACATGAGGTAGTAAATTAACAAAGTTTGTTTATATAGGCTTCTCAGCCCTGAATCCCCTAGCTCTGTTGATAAGGATGTAGGGAGAGCACTCTTTACATAGGAGATTTATTTCCTACTTTCAGAGGGAACAGAGAGAGAGGAGGGTCAGAATGTCCTTTTGCTTCTCAAGTAAATTTAATTCAAATTAATCAGTATGCCATTGTGGGATATTTTGGGGTGGCCTGCCTTGGCACCCAACACGTCCATCCTCATGGATGACATGTGGCATCTGATTTGTTGGTCAATGATAGTTAAATTAATCTGGCAAATTGTCAAAGTGGTTCTCAAATTGTGATTTTCAAACTCTTACCTGGGTGCTCATTCAAATGAAGATCTCAAGACTCCAATTCCAGAAAGTCTGGTGCTGGCACGGGGCCCAGGAGTATGCGTCTTTGCCAGATACCCTAGGTCAGTGGTTGTCAACGCGGTTCCAACCAGCAGCAGCAGTAGCACCTGGGAACTTGGAAATGCAAATCCTTGGTCTCCATCTCAGACCTACTGGATGGAAACTCTAGGGACCGGTTCAGCAACCAGGATTTAGCAGGCTTTTCAAGTGAGGCTTATTCATGTTAAAGTTTGAGAACCACTGCCCTAGGCAATTCTGATGCAAACAATCTTTGGACCATATTGAGGATTACTGACCAAGAAGTTAGGTATTTTTCAAAGATTTAGATGAGGCATGTTTTAAATCAGTGTGGTCCAAGATCACGCTACAGTTATGCACTGCATAACAATGTTTCAGGAAACTACTGATGGCATATACAATGGTGGTCCCTTAAGATTAGGACAATATAGCCTATGTGTGTAGTAGGCTATGCCATCTAGGTTTGCGTTAAGTACGCTCTATGATGTTCCTACAATGACAAAATCACCTAATGACGCATTTCTCAGAATGTATCCCTCTTGTTAAAACATACATGGCTGTATGTTAAATGTAAAAACTTTAAAGATAATTTCATTTAAAGGGTCAAGAGAATATTTATTTCAGCAAAATTCTTTAGCTTCTCATTTTCCCTCACACTGTTAATCAGTATGTTGATACTAACACCAGAGTGACTAACACTAGGGCGGTTGGTAAAACCTGTATTTCTTGAAATTTAGTAATTCCATTTTGGGGCAGGAAGGTTTTTTTTTAAGTATTAAGTACATATTAGTTCACTGAAAAAATATACAAATGAGTTTCACCTAAAAATGTCCATAGTTGTTAAAAAATTTAAATAGAGGTAACTGTAAGGTGAAATAAAGATGAAAATTAAGAAGCTTAATTCTCCCTGTTGAAAATAAGGGGAGAGATTTCTCCCCCTCCCTTTTGTTAGAGCATTTACTTTAGAAAACTTGTAATCATAAGTCCTTTCTTTGGGTCTTTGAAATGTGTACAAATCTTTTTAGAAGCTAAATAAGGCTCTTGCCAGCATTAGGACCCAAGAATGTCTTTCTCAAGCACCTGAGAGCCACCTCTTTGAAATGCAATCATCGAGGAGGTTGCACCCCTGTCTTCCGGCTTCTGTGGGAGGGTAGGAGCCTAACTTCAGCGGGTGTCTTGTTCCCAGCTGCATTTATTTTCCTTAGTATAAAACCAATGAGCAGCACAGATGAGCTGCTGCAATTATCAAGAGAATTTAGGATGAACTATGTGTAATAAGTAAGTCCTCTGACTTGAGGGCTAGTTGTGGCTCATCTCGAGCACATGTGTGTTGTGGATTGGGTCTGTTTGGCTTTACAAAAGGGTGAGACTTCTTTCTATCGTTGCAGTCCCTTAGCAGATTGCCTTTGGTGAGCATCACAGTCGGGTTTAATGCTTATTCAATAATAAAACTGTTTTCTGTCTCTACTACTTTTATGGAGAGGATTTTTTGGGTTGGGAGAAGATTTTGCTTTTAATTATATTTCCCCAACATAGCAAAATCCTGTTTTGCAATATGTAGAATTTTTTCCTGCTAATTCATATTATCAATTAAAAGTTTCATCATTTTCAAGAATCAGTTGACTGTCCTATATGGCCCAATAAGGCAAAAACATATCTGAGATCAATGGAGCATATAAAACCAGATTTCCTGATGATGAAGTTTTATTCACCATCTTTTAGAAACAGAAGATCTTTCTCATTTGGATAAACGATTTTAGTGTGGTCTCAAAAGCCTTTTGCTGTCTTATGGCCTCTAATAACAGTAGACCTGTATATTCTAGTGGAAAATGCATGGATTAAAAAGTAGATTTTGGGGGGCCGGCCCGGTGGCGCAAGCGGTTAAGTGCGCGCGCTCCGCTGCGGCGGCCCGGGGTTCGCTGGTTCGGATCCCGGGCGCGCACCGACGCACTGCTTGGCAAGCCATGCTGTGGCGGCGTCCCATATAAAGTGGAGGAAGATGGGCACAGATGTTAGCCCAGGGCCGTCTTCCTCAGCAAAAAAAAAAAAAGAGGAGGATTGGCGGATGTTAGCACAGGGCTGATCTCCTCAAAAAAAAAAAAAAAAAAAAAGTAGATTTTGGGGCCGACCCCGTGGCTTAGTGGTTGGGTGCATGCGCTCTGCTGCTGGCGGCCCGGGTTCGGATCCCGGGCGTGCACCAACGCACCGCTTCTCCCGCCATGCTGAGGCGGCGTCCCACATACAGCAACTAGAAGGATGTGCAGCTATGACATACAACTGTCTACTGGGGCTTTGGGGAAAAAAATAAGAATAAAAAAAAAAAAAGTAGATTTTGTCCCAGAGTTTGATTACTTACTATCAATACCCAGAGGGGATTTTGTAACTAGTAATATTAAAAAATAAGCCAGTGACCAATATTTAATATTTTCAAAATATGATAACTAGACCAGCATTAAATTTCCTAAGTGGCTATTTCATAATTGTTTGCACATTATTTTTTCATTTCCTTGAGCCTACAAAGCTTTATTTATACCAAATTTAGGCACTATTATAAGTGGAAGAATTCTCTATTTGATTGACTAGATTTTTTCATGGCTAGCTTTTCTTTTTCATTTAAGTTTTTGGTTCATTAAACTATTTCTTTCTTTCACCATTTAAATTTCTTTGTTTACAGGCCTTTTATTTCCTTTATAAATAACTTCCATTTTCTACCTACCCTTAATACTGCCTTCACAAGGGTAATTTGAGTGCTGTTAGTGAGAACAGAATTTGTATCACTTACTGATAACTTTTTAACCATAAATTTTGTTTCCCTAAAAGATTGAAAGTAAATCTTAAGAGTAATGTTTACTAGCCTTCAGGATGCTTGCCCTATTTTGAAAACTAGCATTTTAAACTAATTTTAGATACATGATCATTAAAAAAAAGTATAAAATTAAAGTTATTTAGATTCTTTCCTCCTGCGTCCCTTTTCTCTCAAAAAACAAAACTCATTTACCTCATTTCTCTACTTATTTATAGTGGGCCTTTAGAAATAGACTTAGGGAATCTGGCAGACAAGCTGTAGTTCAGTCTTTGCCAAAAGTATCCTCTATTGATTAAAAAATTGAGTTATGTTTACATATCAAAGTTGAAATAGAAATTTTAGCCAGCTTGGTATAAGAAATTTTACAACTTCTCCTTAGGGAATCCAAATCTAAAACCAATTTTAAAGTTGAATTCTGCTGTATTTCAAATCCCTTACCTCTAGTATTCAGTTTATATTAGTTATAAATTTAAATAACTTTTCAAGACTCTGCAAATTAATAATCTATATTAACAATATATTATTAAAAGGAAATTAATCTTAGTGCTAAGCAGTGTCTTATATGGCACAGTGAATATTTATGTGTTGAAATTTTCACAATATGTATGGTAATAGTGTCATGAATGTTTTTTAAAAGTCTTGTGACTTGCTTATTTTAGATGAGAAAGGACGTTTTAGAAACATTTTTAAATGCCTTTTGACCACTTCTAAACAACAGGTTTAAACCACTGCATAAAATAATTGTCATGCTAAAAAAAAAAAAAAAAAAAAACTACATGAAAAAACCTTTTAATGTTGTATTAGGTTAGGCCAATCACAAAATAAAAAGTTCAAGAAAGAGAGACATGGGTAAAACTGTCTGCACTATGAAATAAGTGTGTAAAAACATGACTTCTATCCCGGGCTCTCTGTGCACAGGTGACAGGCCCTGGCAGGGAAAAAAGATGAGTGTTTCATTTACTCACTTGCAGTGAAATCCTTTCTTAAAAACTGTAGGTTTTAAGCTCTGTATTTCAGCAAAACCACAATGTAGAAGAGAAAGTAAACAAACTTTGAAACATGTAATGACGATTTCATTCACATTTTTGTGGTAACGTTTCAGAGTAGTTGATGACATAATCTAGCTAAGCTTAGTGCCTTAAAAGTCGTTACAATACTATCTCACTAATTCTGTAGGGAAAGCTGTTAAAAGAATCTGCAAAGGCAAGATGGCACAAACCAGTTTTCTAAAATTCTTGGGAAAGAAAACCAGGTGTTCTGGACTTGACAAAATGTGAGAAGACGAAACCATTTACAAATGTGTTTATACATTAGACACATATTTAAGCCAATCACTGTGCCAATTTGGGGGAAAGCAGTTATGAGCAAGGTCCCAGAGACCCCACCTCTATACAGAAAGGAGAAGGACAATTAAACAACCCCTCTGATTAAGTGGTCTATTGCAATGAGAGCAGATGTACAGGTGCAGTGGGAGCCATAACAGGAGCCCCTGACTTGAACTGGGGGTAGGGGTGGGGATCCAGGAGGGCTTCCTGGAGGAAGTGATGTCTAGACTGAGACCCGAAGGGTCAGTAGAATTTAGCAAGATGAAGAGGAGAGGGAGAAAGCAGAGGAAACAGCTTATGTGAAGACAGAAAGATCAGGGGGCCCCAAAGAAATAAAAGTGTGATAGGGCTGGAAGCTAGACCCTCTAGATTGTTGAGAGGCAAAAAATGAACCTGAAAGTATAGGTAGAAGATAGGGCATAAAATGCAGACTCCACAACATTAAGTACTATTGACGTAAGGTCAATAAAAAAGCCTTTGAGATACGTTTTTTACAAGGATCACTCTCTAAAGAATGTGCTGGAGGAAGGCCCGAGAGGTAGGAGGGTGGCTTGGAGAGGTTATGGCAGTGGAGATGGAATAACCATGAGGCTAAAGGGTATTTAGAAGGTAGATTTGCCAAGGCCTGGTGAGAGATGGGATGTGAATAATGCAAGAGAGAGAGCAAGAGAGAGTCAGGGATCAAGGTGATTCCAGGTTTCTGATTTAGGCAACTGGGTATATGATGGAGTCATTCACTAGGAAAGCAAATGGTGGGGCCGTCCCGGTGGTGCAGGGGTTAACTGCGCGCTCCACTTCAATGGCCGGAAGGTTCGCAGGTTCGGATCCCAGGCGTGCACCGCACTGCTTGTCAAGCCATGTTGTGGTGGCATCCCATATAAAGTGGAGGAAGATGGGCACGGATGTTAGCCCAGGGCCAGTCTTCCTGGGCAAAAAAGAGGAGGATTGGCCTCGATGTTAGCTCAGGGCTAATCTTCCTCACCAAAAAAAAAAAAAAAAAAAAAGGAAACAGCAAGGGAAGAGCAGTTTGGGTTTGGCAGGTGGATAAGTTTTGGGCATGTTGAGTTGGAAATCCCTGTGAGCCTTCCAAGGAGAGATGTCCAATAAGAGCTGGATCCACGGAGCTGGAGCTGAGGAGAGGAGCCCGGGACGGAGGTGGAGATCTGAGATCAGATTACAGATTACAGTTATCATTTTATATATATAAAATCATATATATCATATATAATATATACAAATACATACAAATAATATACAAGTATTTAATATATATATTATAGAAATCTTGAGTGTAGGTGATGTCTCCCCAGAAGACTATGTCTTGTGAGAAGAGAACTGACCTAGGAGGAGCCCTAAGGAGAAAGATGGTCCTGCGTCTTAGCCCAGGTTCCCTAAGAAGCAAAGCCAAAGCCAAGCTCCGTGCTGACACTTTATTGGAGCGTTGTGGGGGCCCCATAGCAGGGCAGTAAGAATAAGAGGAAAATAGGAGTGAAGTAGAACAGACTGGAAAGCAAAAGCATGGTCGTGCATTTCCTCGCCGGTCACAGCCTCACAAGAAAACCCAACCTGGTGTTCAGTCACGCAATCTCCAGAGAGACCCTATGTAAACATGGCGTTTGAAATAGGCTGCCAGGCAGGGAAAGGGCATGTGCTTTATCTTCTAGCTCCTTCTCTTATGCTGCCTCTCATTAATCACTCAGCCTCCCAGTATACTAACTTTCCTGCACTTCTTAGTTGTGTCAACCAGTCCTCCGGGCAGCCATCCAGGAAGCAAAATCCTCTGTGGGTCTGTTTTTCTTAAGTCTCAGGACTAGAATTTCCAGTACTCTCTCCACAATGGGCACAATGGGGCCTTTGCCAAAGCCCAGCCCCCAGGAGAGCCTGAGACAGATGTCGGTGTCAGGAGATGTGGCCCCAGAGGACGGGGCTGGTGTTGAGCAAATGCGGAAAATGAGGAGAGTCTCGCTGGGAGAGACTAGATTCCTAGTCTCACGCCACTAGGAATCAAGGGCAGATGCTGAGAGGTCAAAAAAATTTTGAAAGTACAGAACAAATTTTTGAATGTGCAAAATGACAGTGGATCTGGGGGCCGGCCCGGTGGCGCAAGCTGTTAAATGCACGCACTCCGCTGTGGTGGCCCAGGGTTTGCAGGTTCGGATCCCAGGCGTGCACCGACGCACTGCTTGTTAAGCCATGCTGTGGTGGCGTCTCATGTGGAGTAGAGGAAGATGGCCACGGATGTTAGCTCAGGGCCAGTCTTCCTCAAGAAAAAAGGGGAGGATTGGCATCAGATGTTAGCTCAAGGCTAGTCCTCCTCACAAAAAAAAAAAAAAAAAATGACAGTGGGTCTGGTACATCCTGTGAGGAAGACTGGGAGGTTAGAGAAGTGGAAGAAAGCAGAATGATATCAAAGACGGAATGATGTCAAAGATGGGAAGGGAGGAGAGTGTCTAATGTTTCCGTCAAGTCGTATATAATAAACACTGAAGTGGATGTGTGTGGATTCCCTGTGCTTCTGGTAGTTACTTCAGTTTCCCTGTGGGAACCATGCCTCCCTTACTCTTGGTTCATTTGGTTTGGGTTGAGGGAACCCTGCTCAATGGTTCCCAGATGCAAACAATCAGTATGTGACCCCCCTGGGCACAGGGATGGCCTGTGAGCCAACCAGGTCAATGGGACTCCATGCCAGGTACTTCACCAGAACAACTGGCGAACAGCTGGAAGCCTAGTACTGTTATGTTTTGTGAACCAATGAATGCCCTTTCTTTGTTGAAGTCAGAGTTGTTTTCCTGTCATTCTGCCATTTCTGTCACTCCTGACTGCTCCAGAGGCAAAGAAGTGTCCACTGGATTTAATTACAGAGACCCGAAGTGAGAGGGACAATGTTTAGAGCGTCTACAGGAGGAAGTAGAACTGGCAAATGCCGCCTGCCTTGCATCTTGGAGCCTTTTGCTCTGGACGTCCCCTGGGGACAGGAGTGCTGCCTCTCGCTGGGCTCCACAGCGCTGCCAGGAACACAGCAGACCCCCATCAGTTTTCAGATTGCAAGGACTCCGTGATAGTGAATAGCTGTGATTTTAATTTGTGTTTCTCCTGAGTACCTATCCCATAGCAGGTACATAGTGGACTTCTATTAAATATGGGTTCATTGGAGACGCCTGATTTACTGAGCAAGGAGCAGCCTACAGGAGTCATTCAATCTGGAGTTTTCACAGAAGATAGTGTCCTTCTTAGGGCTGAACAAGGTTGTATTTTGGTCAAATTTTCAAAGTCTGATTACTGTTAAGGCCATAGATGTAAAAATTTTTAGATTCATTGTATGATTCTTTCCTTCATCTCAATTCTTTTCCTTAAAATGGTAACAAATCTGTTACTCAAACCTCAGTATTCTCTCACAACATTTCTCATATCCACTCCTTTCTTACTCAAGTTATATTCCCAGATACAGGTGCTCATTACTTCTGGCCTCACATAGAGGAACAACATCCTAACTGGTCTTTGTGCCTCGAGTCGCCATCTGCTCTTATGCATCTTTCTACATCTTATTACCGGGTTAATAAGTTCATCAAATGTCTGAGCAGAGAAATTGAATGACCCTATGACTACAGAGTATTTATACTTCTGTTAAAGCACTAATAGTAGCCAAACTTTTATCACAATTATCTGTAGACATTTATGTCTTTCTGCCTGTCAGTCTTTCATAAAATATAGTAAATTGTTTGAAGTTGGGGGATGATTCAGTGGGCCTCAATTACAAGGCCACAAAGCAATTAAAAAGAGAGAGATTTCCCTAAATATTGGCACATGGCAGGTAGATATTGAGTTCCAAATTGCTTAATGGAAGTGTGGTCTGACACCTGACACTTTTGTTTATCATTTTATTTCATGGACCTGGTCAAGAGGGAACACAATATCAGCCCTGGTCCTATATTTTTACTAATTTAATAATTATGTGTTTAGATAATAAAAAATTGGTGTGAGCATAAGTAGCAATGATGATTAACTGAAGCAACATTCTTTTTTTCTCCTGAGGAGGATTTGCCCTGAGTTAACATCTGTGCCAGCCTTCCTCTATTTTGCATATGAGTCGCTGCCATAGCATGGCTGCCAATGAGTGATGTAGGTCTGCCCCCAGCAACCAAACCGGGGCCACCGAAGCAGAGCATGCCAAACTTAACCACTAGGCCACGGGGCCGGCCCCCAACATTTTCTTTAAAGGAAAAATTCTCTTTTGCCATGTCTCTTCTTGCTTTGTATTTTTGCAGGATCTTGATTGAGACTTCACACTCTTCCTCAAACTCACAGAATATCTATGGTAAACAATAAGATATATACATTTAAAATCAAAATTTATTTGAATATATTTTCTGATTTCCCATCTGCACCTGCAAAAAATAAATTCTTTTCTGAAAGGAAAAGGGAACACATTTGCAAGGTTAATTTCCTCTGGGAAAAGTGGGGTTTTCAGAATGACTTGAATGTTTTTTATTTTTCTTTAATTTACAACTTGTGATTTAATTTTTATTCACATTTTATATTCATATTTGCGTGATAAAGAGACGCTATGTCATTTTTAAACACCTCCTTGTCATCTGAATTGCTGAAGGAAGAGAGCTATGGGATAAAAAAGAGCAAGGATTTTTCAATCTCATATGGGATCAGCTTCCCTAATCCTCCAATATTCAGCACTAATTAGCAGTGACAGACAACCATCTCCTTGTGGAAGGTTTGGAATGAATATTTTATCACAATATTCAGATTTTCATGGCAGCTCAGTAATGTTATCTCATCCTTTTTTTTTTTTTTTAATGGGATCACCTCTGTAATGGAAGTTTGGGTCTTCAATGACAAGAACAATCATCTGAATTTCCTCTTAACAGAAGTTAGCATTAGCGTAGTTGGCATGTGATCCAAAAGCTCTCCTCTGACTTTTGATCCAGCAGCATCGTCTAAGGCACTGCCAGGCATATGCCGAACCGTGTTATTGCTCAAGAGTGATAAAGGAAAACTTCTCATCCAAAAACGACAGGACAAAAACAAAGCTCCAAAGCCATCTTTTTTCCTTTTCAGTCTATCTGCAAAATATTTCTGGGGATGTTTTGAAGAGGTTGGTTACATGAGGTAATGAGAAGTGGCCTGGTACCTGCCAAGCCCTTGTTCCTCACTTTTAATTATGTTGGTGGAACAGGGTGAGTGTGGAGAATTCCATTACCATTCTGGGAGGCCATTCCTGTATGCCAGACCTCTGTCAAGCACTTTACGTGATTCCACATAGCATGTTGAGAAAGGTAGGATTATTGTACTTATTTTTACAGAAAGAAACTGAGTCAGTTTCATAACTTAAGAGAGTCAGGTCAAACACAAGGGATCAGAAGTTACAAGCTCATCAGATTTCTCAGCAGTCACAGTGAAAGACAGAGGACAGTGGAGGGATGCCTTCAAAATTTGGCAGGAATGGGGCCGGCCCGGTGGCGCAAGCGGTTAAGTGTGCGCGCTCCGCTGCAGCAGCCCGGGGTTCGCTGGTTCGGATCCCGGGCGTCCCATATAAAGTGGAGGAAGATGGGCATGGATGTTAGCCCAGGACCAGTCTTCCTCAGCAAAAAGAGGAGGATTGGCAGATGTTAGCTCAGGGCCGATCTTCCTCACACACAAAAAAAAAAAATTTGGCAGGAAAAATATTTCTTACTTGGATTACATGCCAAGCCAAACTGTAAATCAAGCCAGAGCAAAATAAGAGCATTTTCAAACAAGAAAGTTCTCAAAAAAAAAAACCCACCATTTCACTCTGCTTCAAAAAAGAGAAACGTGAAAATGGAAAAGAAAAAGAGAAACTCATGGACTACAGGAAACAGAAGATGGCAAATAATAGAGAAGAGCTTTCTCCACTCCCCTTGAATCTAAACTGGCCTGTGACTTTCTTGGGATAATGAAACAGTAGCAAAAGTGACACAAGCAGAAGCTTAAAAGTGCTTGTGTATTAGAGCTTCTTCATTACCACTCCTGGGACGCCCGCTATCTCCACTGCATGCAAAACTCGAGCTTGCCTGCTGGACGATGAAGAGCACATTGCACAGTCATACCCCCAGATAACATGCCCAGCCAGTTAGTCCCAGAAGCAGAGGTCTCTAGCTGAATGTCATTCAGACCCATGAGTGACCACAGTTGAGATGAGCTAAACACTCCACTTGGCTGAGCCCAGCCCAAACGGCTGATCCACAAAATTATTAGTCAGATGTGGTGATTGTTTTAAGCAACTGAGTTTTGGGGTAGTTTTCATGCTGTAAGAGATAACTGATTATGAAATTAGAAGCTAGATGTGGTGTGCTGTCAAAAGAAAAACTGTGACATTGAGACCAGGCAGCAAGAAGAAGCTAGGAAAACAGTAAAGAAGCTGTTTGCAAATTTAGAAAAATGATGATCTGAGTTATATAAGAGAAGGCAACAAGTGACAAAACTAATACCTGAGACAACTTGGAAAAGAGGAGGTACTTAATGAACATCTGAATTTGCTAAGGAGATCACCAGACAGAATCTTAAGTATCCTTTCATTTCTTTTATGATAAGGTGTGGGAAGAGGGAGATGAGTTAGAGAAAGAATTGTTTAGTTTTAAAGCAGAATTTAAAGGGAATTTAGAAGACTCAGGACCTACTAACTTTCTCACATTCCAACTCTTCATACAGTAAAAAATTATTAATGGTAAAGATCAAATCAAGAGTGTGGCTGTAAAATCAATCGTTAAAATCTATAGAAGATTTAGAGCAGTGTGTATAAACACCTTTTAAGTAGATAAAAGGGCTTCTAGGAAAATTAAAGACATGTTTTAAGGGTTTTAACACAGCAAAAGAGCAGCGAGCTTCAACTTAAAAGGACAAAGATTGTTCAAATTGCAGGAAGGCCTCTATACTCCCCAAATTCCACTAGTAGAAGGCAGGTTGAGATAGCTGCTTACCTGCAAAATGGCCATTTTTTTTTTCCTGAGAAGAAAAGGACATTTCAGAGAAGGAACAAAAAGCCCAAAAGACAGAGCCAACAGCTCTGGAGAGCAAAGTATTAGAAAGCCATTCCCAGCATACAGCAAAGGAAATGGGCTGGGAGCCACTCCCAGGGAGTAGAACCAAGCTCTAATCAAGGAGCATCTTCAGCCTATAAGGTGAGGCATCTGGCATATTTGTCCTGCAGGGTTTCAGAATTCTTATAAACCAGTGATGTCTTTTTGATTTGGAGTGTTTACTGTGATATGTTTATCTGTACTGCATGGCACACCATGGTATGGTATGGTGTGTCTATATGGCATGGATATGGTGTGCCTATATGGCATGGACATAGGGAGTGCATGTGTTGGAGGGCATATATCTTGTCTTAGTTCACTGGTCTCTGGATATAGAAGACTCATATCTGAGGAGATGCTGAGATCCTGGACTTCAAATCTGATACCCTAATCATATAAGACATTTGAGGGATTTGAGATGAGGGACATATGTTGCATGTGAGGAGTAATGTAAGTTACTGTGGCCAGAAGGCACAGGCAAATTGCAAAAATATCCACAATGCTCTGTAGCTCTTCCCATCAAAGGTAGAATGTTCCTCCACCTCTGAGTCTAGGCTGGCCTTGTGACTTGCTTTGGCTAATTGAAGTAAACATGAGGCAAGCAGATGATTGAAAAGGGCAAGTGCATTGGGGATTCCTCTCTTCCTGCCTTTGGGACCACGTGAAGAAGTCTGAGCCAGCTGGCTGGATAATCGCTAACATGTGGTCCAATCACCACCTTTCCCCCAGCTGAACAGCCAGCCCCGTGAACTCCTAGAAGCTGAGCCACCTAGCTGACAGGCAGCTACTGAAGATACACAGCTGAGAGAGCCCAGATAAGACCAACAGAAGAATCACTCAGCTGAGCCCAGACCAGTTTGCTGATCACAGATCATAAGCTAATTAAATGGTTGTTTGGGAGTAGCTAGTTGCACGGAAATGGCTGATACACTCACCACGCAGCAATTGGCTGGTGAACCATTCATTCTATACTTCAGAAAATGACGTATTCCTCCTCATTTTGCTGCCTCATCCCTACTGGCCACACTTTAATTCCACCCTGTCCCAGTTTGGATGGGCATATTTTTAAGTGGCAGAATATACTGAGTATTTATGCAGGAGTATATCTGTGGAGCAGTGACGGTTCAATGTCTTGAAAAAAGAGCAGTGATGCCCTGAAAGACAGCTGGAAATTAAGAGACCAAGCTCACTGGAGAGCGAGATGTCCATGTATCCTTCCTCTGTAAGGAGATTTATCATTATTCCACTCCTCCAGCATCTGTTTTGTTTAAATATCATTCATATTTCTGTGCAATCACTTTGACACTAAGATTGACTATTCCAAGGTCACAAAGTTAAATTAGTACCACAGCCAAGAGGTAACATGAGGGACATTCATTCCACTCTGTCTCCTGGTACCTACTGAGCCAGCTTCCAAGAGTGACTTATTCACCTTTATCTCCCCTGTCCCCATGAGCAGCAATGACCCGCTCTGTCAGGACTCACCTGTAAGTCCTTCGTGCTGCCTGCTGCTCTAACAAGGGAGGCTGAAGCTAGACCTGAGTTCAGATCCTGGCTCTGGCACTCACCAGCTGTGTGTTAGGGTAATTATATGTACACACAACATTTTGTGAGGATTAAATGGGATGAAACAGGAGAAATATCTTATGGCCTTGCATGTATTATACCCTCAATTTTTTAGTAGATTAATGTCACTGACGGGTACATTGCACCTCTGCTTTTGCTGCTATTGTGACGACAAAGGGTTTATGAGACTGAGATGCTCGGCATGGTCTGTCGTACTGGGTGGAGATGGGAGGCTGCTTCTTTGTCCTCCTGTAATCTATTTAGTCTATGCTGCTTTCTGGTCTAAGGGTAAAGACAGATCTGGCCATGCAGTGGGCTGCATCCTCTCTGGCTAGCTGAATGCTTCAGAGGGAGGTCTGCCCTCTTAACTGAACTGGAGCCACTCTTGAGGTGATGTCATGATTTGGGGGACAACAAGTTTTCCTGATTGAGCACAAGAGCAGGAATCATGGGACCTGGGCTTTATTCTAGGTCCCAGCACTAATTTGCTGAATAACTTTGAGAAAACCACTTCCTTTCTCTTCCTTCTATTAAAGGAAAATAATTGATTTTGTGGTCACATCTCACAAAGAAGTAGAAAAGATTAATTTAGACTATCCAGAGCAATTTCAGAGGGAAACACCACAGAGATTATAATTAGTTTTATAATCTATAATTAAGTCTATATATAGTGAGAGGGTATCCACACCTGAATGATATATTTAAAAATGAAACTTCACTTTTAAAAAATCCTTCTAAAAAAAATGAAGACCAATTATTTGGTCATATTTGTAGAGATTGTGACACAAATAATCAATAATCAATCTAAAAATCCAAATTGGGGTGAGTTTATTATTTGAGCCAATCTGAGGACTATAGCCCAGGAGAAGCGACCTCCACCTGGGAAGGAAGCGCTCCAGAGAAGCGAGGTATACAGCACGGTTATATACCATTTTGGAACAAGGAACACACATCAGATATGACAGGAATACCTTTTTTTCCTCTTTACAACAGTCACAAGATGTTTTGCTATGCACAGGAGATCAGTGGTCACAAGATGTACATAGCAGGTCAATTTGACCCTAGTTTCTGGGAAGAAATGCATATCTTTAAAGAAATGCTGATGTGGGGGAAGGCATTCATCCCTATCTTTAAAGGCAGCACTCTTTGATTTGGGGTATTGTCAATGTTTAAAGTAGAGGTACAATACATGCTTGTCAGGCCATTCTGGAAAAACGAGGTCAGGCTGAATTAGTTTGAAACCAAATGGCTTCCTCATGTACCTCAATATATGTTAACTTTTCTTATTACTTTTCATTTATTCCATCAAGATGATGAACTGGAACAAACAAAGATCATGGCTTTAACGCAGCCTTAAACTTGGACTTTCCCGTGAGATAACAAAGCTGCTGGTGGAGGATCACATGCATATCAGATGTTCCAAACTAAAGGCAAAAGATGGTTAAACATGAACTCATAAAGAAAAGCCATCAAGGGCTTTTACAGATTAAAGGGTTAGGCTCTTAACCCAATCCTGGATATGGGAATTTTATGAGGGAATAATAAATGGTAGAGCCTTCAAAAAACGCTGGAGAACTCCTTTCCTTAAACCTTCCCTCACATCCTTCAGGTCCACGTTCCTCAATCCAGGAAAGGAGATGCTGCAGGAGTAACGAGGGCTTCCCAACAGCAGCCAGGGGCCTATTTGGTCATTGCCTTCTTGGGAAACTTTTACATTGTAACCTTCTGGACATCAAGAGATTTTCTTCTTGTTGGCCTTACCCTCTTCCATTCCTCCAACTGAACACCCATGGCGAACAGTACAGTAGAGCATGGTGTCAAGTGCACAGTTTAATCCTACCACCTTTTTAGGGATTTTGAAATACTCAGTAGAGGCAATTTAGGTAAGATAAACACCCACAATTCAGAGTAGTTGAAGAACCACACGTACATGATTCAGTTAGTTGAAAGCAGATTTGAAGGACAGATACATTCTTCCAGGTGGGTTAGCTTCCCCACCCAGGTCAGCAAGCTCACACTGTGATCTGGACCTTCCGCTGTTTCTCTCTCTCCACCCCTTCCCAGGCACGCTCAGCTCTCCTTGAGCCATTAGGACCATTGAGGACACAGATGCCCTTTTCTGTCTGAACCACCGGCCACCACTTAGTTTCCGGCTAAAGCTGCTCTTCTCACAGCCCCTGGACCTCCAAGTTGACAGGTTGCAATTTAATACACTGGAGTCATAAAAACAAATAAAATCGCACGTTTTTACTTTCTCTAGCTGGTCTACTCTTCCTCATCAGCCACCACTTCCCTGGGCTTGGGCCAAGGATGCGGGAGATGTAAACTTGGCAGTCTCACAGTTTATTTCAGCCTACACCGTCTCCATAGGGTAAATAGTCCATAGATGTGGTTTCACTCCTAACAGACCTGTTCCTCCCCACTCTCCCCTGCTCCTGCCCCAGATGGTTGCTGGCTGGAAGGGAAGCTTCCCATCCTCCTCATGTCAGGATGGGGGAAGGGGCCCTGGCCTCATGTGGGGTCTGTCGTTGGTCCCCCCGCACTGACTCTGGTCCTCACTGTCCTCTGGCTGGTTTCTGCTGAGACAGGGTGGATCTAGTCTTAACTGTGGAGTCCCGCCTGTATTTCTGCTCAAGCTCTGGCTGGTGTAACTGCTGGTGTGTTCGCACACACCTGAGAGCCAGCACCTCTGCTGCTCAGCAGGCCGCTGTTCAGCTCTGACAGTACCATTCACCCTCCAAGGCCATTTCTGTGTCCTGAGAGGCTCGTCCACGAGCCCTTGGATTCAGGGTCACTTAGCCCATGCCAAAATGAGCCCCTCTGAGGCTCCCCAGTTCTCATAACCATCCCTTACCCCACAGGAACAGTAATTTCTGGTTACTTCTGTGCTACACAAGAGTCCAGAGTGGTTGAGGAGCTCTAACTCACCCACTTCCTGCCCAGACACACTGGGCTACCATGTTTACTCTCTGTGGTTTCTACAAATCGTAGCCCTGGCCCTCACTACAAAATATAGTGGGAGGTGGGCATATGCACCCTGGCTCTCAGACTTTCCCACAAGGTTCTTATCAAGCCCAGACCCACACCTCCCGACCCTAGCTAGGACTCACTGATTTCTTTGAAATAAGTATTTCTTTTAGACATATCAACCATTCCTAAGGTAGTTATAACTGAGTCCATGTTTCTAATGTTTTTATTTTCTTTCTCTTTAAAATCCTTTTGCTTTATCACCTTGCTCACAGGTGTCATCTCCTCGTCCTACCCTCCATGATGACCTGGTACACAATAGTCCTCAAAGTCTACACATCCAGTCTTTAAACTCAATCATAATATTGGCACACAACTAGTATTTAAGGGGCTGGGCACTTTTCTTCATGTTGAGAATAGAGCAGTCCACAAAACAGTCAAAGCCTCTGCCCTCAGAGAGCATACCTTCAATTGTAACTGAACATTGTTTATTTTGTTTTTGTTAATTAAATAATGAACTAACTGGTTCCTGCATTTATGCAAAATTCATTAGGTACCTACTATGGTACCTATGACAGATATTGTGTGTATGTATGTTTGGAGGAATGTTCCTTAATGGGTAACTCTTGCCTTGAAAGAACTTCTGTATTCACTTATGGAAAACAGAGGCAGATAGATCGATAGCTAGAGATAGAGATATGAGAATCTCAATAGTTTTATGGAGCACCGGCCTGTGGCCTAGGGGGCACTGCAGCAGGTAGAGGAAGCGGAGGTTTTCTGATGTTTCAATACTTCCCTTCACTTCACTAGAATCCTACATCTGGCTTGCACACCCCTCTTTCCCACCTGTTATAATGGGTAAACTGCCCTCGTCCTGGTCCAAGCCCAGCTCCCGCACTTTTCTAATGGATCTCATTCCCTGCCACCTAGCTCAGGCCCATTTCTCCCGCAGTCATGACCCATCTCCCTGTGTCCTCATTTTTTTCTCTTTATTGCATTTGTATCAGTATACAAAAACAACACAGTTGCTCCTATCACAGGCAAATAAAGTTCAGTCACGGGCCCCTTTCTCTTCTCCTGCTACTCTTAAACCCTAAAGTGATTTCATCCAGTCATTTGGTTTTGAAGACTGTCCATAGGTTGATGGCTCTCAAATACACATCTCTAATGAGCTCTAGAGTTGTGGCATCTCCACTTGGTTATCTCATAAGACACTGGGACTTAACACGTCCAAAACAGAATTTGTCATTTTCGCACTGGCTCCTTATGTTCCAGGAGATCTTTGGTCAGAATTCCCTTCGTTAGGACTAAAGACCCTATGTACTCACCATATAGTTAAGTATCGATTTATTCCTCACCTAAGAAAAAGATGAAAATAACAAACTGTGACCTTTGACTAAACGAGGATTTACCATAAAGTTAACGAAGCTTAAGCTGAGGACCCTGCGCCATATAGGCCTTTGTCAAGGTATTGGGAGGGGCCATGTGTTCCTGTAAAATTGGTATAAGGCAGATGTTTTAAACCACAATAGGTTTAGAACTCTGTCTCCCTGCGTTCATGCTTCCCCTCTGTCACATTTCTCCCCACGTCAGGTGACGTGACAGAAAACGCTAGGCTATGAGGAAGTTGAGTTGGGGCTACAACTTAGTTTGGGTCCAGTGGCATTTATTTATGTAGTCTGCAGACACTTCTGAGACCTGTTAAATTATTGTGTTGTTCCAGGATGGAAGTGACTTCTAGAAATTTCCCCATTCTGCCTGAAATATTCTTCCCCCGCACCATCTAACTATCTTTCTCCTTCAAACTCCCTCTCCTCAGAGAGGCCTTCCCAGACTATGTGCCCATAATGGCATTCTCTCTCCCCTTACCTTTCTTTGCTTTTGTCTCACAAACGATATCACTTGTTTCTCGACTTTTGCCTCCCCCATTAGAACTGAAGCTCCAGAGGTCATGGGCTTCGTCTTGTTCATTGGTGCATTTCCAGTGCCTAAGACTGAGCTGGGCCTAAGTAAATATTTGTTGAACGAATGAAATAATATCCTTAAAGATTTTTGATAGTGTACATTTTAATATTATTAAAATAAAAAGCCATATTGAAATTTGCAATGGAATATAGAAATTATATTTTGAAACATAGATATTAACTAGCCTCACAAGCTATAAGGGAAGAATTTGAGACCAGAACTGTTTTCTTACTTTATACCTGGTGTGATTTCTATTATACCATTCAAGCTGTCTTCCTTGATGATGTGTTAAATAAAAATGCGTTTATTTGAGATTCCATACATTTGTGTAATAGTCTGCAATAAGATATCTAGATCAAAAGTTAGATTTATTATGAAGTCAACACTTGATCATACTACATATTGATATACACAGTGCAATTTATTTAAAAATAAAGATAGGAAAATACAGGGAGAGAATGGAGACTTTCAGTTTATTTTTTAATTTTTAATTATAGATATATAGTATTTCCATATTATTAATACTTGTTTTGCAGTGAATCTATAAATACTCTCCTTTAATGTGCATATAAATGTAGTCAATATTTTTGTAGAACTATTGCACAAAATTAAAAAATTAGAATAAATGCTATAATTGAATGTTATTTTTATACTCTATTTGCCTACAAATTTTAGACTGTGCTCCTCAAGAGCAACATAAAAAAAAGCCAAGTGAAGAGATGACACTTCTCTTTTAATCTTATTCTCTAACTTATCCTGCTTAGGTCATAAGGAAACTGAATCAATTTTAACGTAGCTATAGCCTTTTCTAAATTTATATTTTTTCTATTTTAGGGAAATTAGCTTTGTTGTATAAATTTGTGCAAAGTGTGTAATCATACTGGCTTGTACACGTACACATAACAAAGGATGGGGGAAAAGATATACTGCAAAGCTATGTTAAAGGGTCGAAATGACTTCACATTATATTTTCCCCTGGCTTTTATTTGGCTAGTTGAATAACTGTCATTTTGCATCCATTCCTCTGAGGCAGTGACATAGCAGAGCTGTATTGTGATGGATGGAACTGTCAGAAGCCACTGAGTATTTAGATATTGCACTAGTGAATTACTTTTACAAAAGGCCGCCTTATAGGAAAGTGTGATTGCTCTTCTATGACTATTCTTCTGAGTGTTAAGGAAATGGGCTGGTAGTTAAAGAACAATGATGCATTTTCCTTTTCCTCATCCTACCGTCTCTTTTGTGTTGCTTAGCTACAATGAAGCAAACCCCAAGGCTTTTGTCCACAGGCTTTTAGTCTAAGGATGAACTCTCTCTTCTCCAGCCAGCTTCACATAATCCAATATAGCAAAGGACAGGCGTTAGGAAATCAGGTTTCCTGTGCCAGATTCTATAGAAGAGAAGAAACCACACTGCTTACTAGAAACTTAGAGGACAAAGACTTGACATAAATACACTACCTTATTTTCTTGCTCGGTGTGATATTGCCAATAAAAGTATTTTCCACGAATTAACTGACTCAATCTACTATTCCCTCCTTAAAGGTGAAATCATCAAGAAGTCAGCCCTTTTCTCTTAGGAAGGCTGCTCTTTGTTATCTGCAGGGGACTTAAGGGGCCCAATCACTCTAAGTGGCAGAACATAGCTTGCAGGCTTGCAATCTTGAGATTTTCCTTCTACAGCATTTCAAAGAGTCACACAGCATGATCACAAATATTATCCCTAAGTAATTCGTTCCCCAAAATTGTCCTACTGGAGTAGTGGCATTTTACATGTGAGACGTGTATTTCTAGAAACATTTTAATTTTCTGACCAGTTTAAAATAACAAAACAAAACGACAGTAATCGTGCTGTTTGCTACTTTCACAGCCTGGCTACCTGAGGAGAGAAGAAGTACTCTGGATCCCAGCTCCACAGATACCGCAGTTGCCAGTTGTGCCGTTTTGTCTGGGTAGAGTCCGTGCCCCTTCCTAACGGTACCCCAATTTCTTTTAGGGAGAATAACTCCAGGTGTCCACTTCTCATTGCAGAAGCACAAGCCAAAGAGAACAGATCCTTTCTTCCCCTGCATGTTGCCTCCATTTGACCACATGATCCATATCTCCTGGGGATTTACATCTTGAACAAGTGAGGTGAGGAAAGGAAAGGCTGGAGGTATTTAATCCCTCTTGTGGGGGGTGGGGATTCCTGCCCAGGCTGTTAACCTTTGGAGATGGTTATTGTGCTGCCTGTTTCCTGTTGCACGCGTGTGTGTGGCCTTTGTTTCTCCCTTCACTACTTCCTGTTTCCAATCGTGTTATGTTAGTTTCATATCAATCCACACTTGGGGTCACACACCTGTACACTCTAATATCCTTTCTCACAAACAAATCCCTTTTGCTCAAGTTAGAACTAATTTCTGTTGTTTATGACAAAGAACCCTAAATGATACTGATGCCACAATTCTAAATCCTATAGAAAAGGAGATAACCAAAATCCTAGGGGGTATGGATTTGACCCAGTCTTCAAAAGCTGAACATTCACAAATAAGTTTGTGAATAATGAAAGTGTAGTATGAACAGTGGCATAGAGTAAAAAAGTTCATGTAGTATCTTAAGATTGCAGGGGAGGAAGAAATTTTCCTCTACCCTTCTAGGCTCTTCTGGCTGGTCTAAGAATTAAATTGGCCTGAGAGAGATTAACAGGAGAAAATCAAATATAATTTTGTATGTACAGGAACCCCACATACAAGAGAGATTCAGAGACAAAAACATATAGTGAGGTACATATGCCATCTTGAGCTAAGGAATGTGGTAGAGGCCTGAGGCTTCAGAGGGGAGGAGGGTAATTCACGGGATGACAAGAAAAGCAGATGTTCACTAATTAGAGGTTTGCTCTGCCATACAGATGGGCCATCAAAAGTTATTTCTGGTAATAATTCTTATTATTTGGACAAGGCCCCCAATTTAAATTCTTTGAGGGAGAAGTAGAAGTTTCTCTTGAGCCCACAGAGTCTTCATTGCCTTTAGCTCAAAATGTTCTACACGCCAAAGTGACACATTTTGGGGATGCCTGTTCTGAACACCTTTAGGATACAATTATGTTTTCATTGACACTTTCACCTTTATATGAAATGTTTTAGTGTGCTGCCTTCATTCTCGAAGATTTAAAATGTTAAATCTATATGGGAAAAGCAAAATGGCTCAACAAAATTTTCATAAGACCAAATGCAATTAGGCTTCCTCTAATCCTACTTTCTTTGATGAATCGAGTTTTGGTTTTTCTTTTTTTTTTTGAGAGCCTATCTGGCAGCTTTGTGCTTTTAAGAAACCTATTTGTGCCCAAGAACATTCAGTTATCTTTAGGCGCTCTTCCCAATGGTTTAACAGTAAACTGTGTAAAACTGAAATTTTAGTGCCAAGATTATATTGATTCAATGCTGCAGATAAGTAAGCACTTGTGAAATTAGAAGACTGTTCTAAGACTGTGTTAGACTCTTTCCTAGAAGCACTGTTTATAGTGAAATTATAGCACTAAAAATTGACATAGGCTTAGAAATTTCTATTTATCTCCGAGTGTTTTTATTAAAAAAAATAGATAAAATAAGTTATTCATAATAAAGTACCAATAAGCACAGTATACAGTGTGTTTCTGTATTAGCACGGATATGTTATGTTGCACACACAAAAAAAATCAACTCACTTGACATAAACAAAAAATAAGAATGTATTAGCTTATGCTACAACTGAGATGTGCAGATGTAGATCCATCATTAGACGTGGCTTGATCCTTAGGATTATGATGTCACTAGGGCTTTGTCTCCATGTGTTTCTAATTCTCTTGGTTCTTCCTTTCTTTCTGTTGGTGTTGCTAAAAATGGCTGCTCCAGTTCCAGGCCTCATGTCTGTACCCTATATCATTTCGATGAGAGTAATGTGCCTGTGTCATCCCGCAGTTCTAAGCAATAGTTTGAAGATTCACTCCAGTTCAATTGAATTAAATCACATGTTCACCCCTGAATCAACCACTGTAGCCAGAGTAATGAGATATACTGCTTGGCTAACCCTACATCATTTGTTCCACCCCTACAGCAATGGCGGTTAGGCACAGCTTCCCCAGATACACATGAATCCCAAAAAGAAAACTGGAAGCTGTTGAAAAGGGGGAGAAAGAAAAGGAAACTTCACAGGTAACCAACAAGTGCACAGTTGTCTTGCATTATGTTGCTATTGTAAGGAAACATGAATGACATTGAGATGTTTCACGTAAAGTTTATCTTCACCATCTATCACTTTGTAAACAGGCCTTGTGATCTGAACCAACGAAAGTGTGTTTCATGTGGAGTGGATTGATAGAGATTCAATGTGATAAGGATCTAACTGTTTTTAATATTTCCAGGACATTTTAGTAAATTTTATTCAATATCAATGCCATCTTTTTCAGAGCCATAAACCACTTAGCTGAAACATTTCTCTATCTTTTGTCCTCCCTCCTAAACAACATTTTTAGGTGCATCCTTCATGGAATGGGAATATTCTAATTTGTACAGTCTGAATTGAAGAAGAAATTGACTTAGTGTTTTACCAGCTGATAAGGATAACTTACTGATAAAGTTACTTCAAGATGGGATTTGAAAGTTTTATATCTATTGTCTCAAATTCTCTCCTCTCTCTGCTTCTCACTTCCTCTCAGTATTAAACACTTGTAGAGTATTTCTAAAGTCTACTTCAATTTATGGAACTTGATTTATAGGTAAATACCTATTTTCCTCCACTCCCAGACATAAAATGTTGAGTAGAATGAGTCATATTCTCAAGACTGGGCATTATCTGGAGAGATTAGCTAGCATTCAATTTGCTTGTTCTAATCTCTTAGAGTCTCAGTATTTTGATTTTGTGTGCCCCAGAGCAGTTGGAACAAGAGATACTGATTCACTGATCCATGCTAACTCATACAACATTGATGTTTTACTCAGAGATCCGATTTATTTAAACTAAAAATAGAAATACTATTGATCACAAGGGCCAAACCCTTGCATCCTCAGAGCAACACATTCTCCCCCATCAGCAAGGTACAAGGAGAGTCAAATTATTACCCAAACGTCGCCTCGTACATATGGAACTAGAACAGGGTGATTAGTTTTATAATTTAGATACTTAGTAGCATCAGGATATTGAAGTCAGATACCTGCATGTCCTCAGTGTGGACTTGGGCCCAGCCACCTTCTATCTAGAATAGGCCTCGGTGGGCATTGCTCAAGGGTGCCACAGAGACTCTCCTTCATCTCTGCTTTGTGGCTGACCAATATCCTTTTCTGAGTGACTCACTCTTTCTTTTATTTTTTTTTTTTTTGAGGAAGATCAGCCCTGAGCTAACATCTGTGCTAATCCTCCTCCTTTTTCCCCCAAAAGCCCCAGTAGATAGTTGTATGTCATAGTTGCACATCCTTCTAGTTGCTGTATGTGGGACCCAGCCACAGTATGGCCGGAGAAGTGGTGCGTCGGTGCGCACCCAGGATCCTAACCCAGGCCGCCAGTAGCGGAGCGTGCGCACTTAACCGCTAAGCCACGGGCCGGCCCCTCGCTCTTTCTTTAGACAAATATCTTCAATCAAACTTTTTAGCCCAGAAACTCGTCAATGTGAAATATGTTTGTATATGTTGGCCTATTATGTATTGAAACCAATCTAATTGGGCAGAATCTTATTTTTCCTCCTATGTACCGTGTAAACAAACTTTACTACCAACATTTTCTAATTCATTAAGGAACATGTAACTAAATGATTGAGTGCCCATTGGTGGCATAGTGTTAAGCGTTTGACCTATATGATCTTATTTAAGCATAAATAGTACGATTCTCATTTTAGAGTAAAGGACATTTAAGCTCAACGAGGTCATGCAACTTGCTCGAGGTCAAAATCTAATTAGTGATGGAGATAGGATTCAACACTATGTTATTGTGGTTCCAACACCAATGCTCTTTCAACAAGTATTAGCCAGGAGGACATACTAAGATGGGCTTTGTATTCTCCCATCATTTCTGAAATTATTAAGATGTCAAAGTCTTGATAGCTGGAGAAAATTAAAATTTTTATTTTATGGTATCAGTTTTTATTGAAAGTTGTTAATTAATTATCGTATGTATTTCCCATGTTGCATAGTTTAGAATAAAAAACAAGATAAATTCTTAAGAAAATCTTAAAATAGGACAATAAAAAAAATTCAAATAACTATGATACTTGACTGCATATTAAATTATGGCTATGGATTAGTAGTGTAGGACTGTGATCCCTGAGTTAAGTGAAACAAATCATACGCAGTAAGATTTTCCCAAAGCATATCTTACAGGCAGTTCCCAAGCTATAGAGCAGAGCAGTGGAACCCAAACACAGACCAGCATTCTCAATGAATTAAGAGACAGAGATTAGAATTGAGAGAGCCCAAGGAAAATAGAATTTTCAGGGCCAAGTATGAGAAAAGGGAGCTACAGAGAGAACGAGAGAGAGAGACAGACAGACAGATACTCTTTAAAGACACAAGAAAATCTAGCATGCAACAATGTGAAGTTCACAATGTGCAGAATTCAATTAAAAATGGCCTGGCATACAAAGAAGTAGGGAAACATAAACCATAACTAGGAAGCAATCAATACAAGTAGACCCAGAAATGACTCAGGTGATGGAATTAACAAATAAGGACATTGAAATAGCCATTAAAAGTATGCTTCACATGTTTTAGAAAGTAGAGAGAAGCATGAACAAGAGGAGAAGAGGAATTTTTAAAAAACAGAAAAAGACCAAAAATGAACCTCTACAGACGAAAAATACAATATATCAAATCTGGAGATAAGCATCAAAATAGACATAGCTAAAGAAAAGATCAAAGAACATAAAGATATAGCTATATATATATATATAAATCTATATAGATTTATATATATATATATATATAAATCTAAAAAGAAGCAAATAGAGAAAAAAGACTGAAAAGAATGGCCTGTGCTACAGTATCAAATAATCTAATATTATATGTGATTGGAATGTCCAAGAAGGAGAGAAGAAAGTTGGGGGCAGGAGTATAGTCAGAAAAACATTTGAAGTAATAATACCTGAAAAATTAACAACTTTGATGAAAACTATGGACCTACTGATCCAAGACATGCATAATAACAAAACCAAAAAAACCAAGTAGAATAAAAATAAATAAAACCAAAGCAAGTCATATCATAATCAAATTGCCAAAAATCAGTGATGAAGAGAAAATATTTTTACACCAGCCATAGAAAAAACACATATATATAAAGACACAAAGATAAAGATGACTACAGTTTTCTTGTCAGAAACTACACAACACAGAGGATAAGATAGCACATCTTTATAAAGTATTAAAAGACAAAAAAAGATTACCTACAAAGATATAATGAGTGAAAATATCTTTCAAAGTAATGAAAGTGAATAAGACTTTTAAGCCAAACAAAAGCTTAGAAAATTCATCATAGCAGACTGTCACCACAAGAAACGTGAAGGAACATGGGCAGAGAGAAGGAAAATGATACTATGGTAGTTGCCACTTATTTGTGGTTTCACTTTTAAATTGCACGCCGTTCTGAGTAGTCTGATGAAATCTCGTGCCATCTGGCTCCCTCTCCCTAGGGATGTGAATCAGCCCTTTGTCCTGCTTATTCACGCTCTATGCGCTACCCACCCCAAAGTCATTTAGTAGCAGCCTCGGTTATCAGATCCACTGCCAGTATTGCAATGCTTGTGTTCAAGTAACCATTAATAATGGCCCCAAAGTGCAAAAGTAGTGATGTTGGCAACTCGGATATGCCAAAGAGAAGCCGTCAAGTGCTTCCTTGAAGAAAAAGTGAAAGTTCTCAACTTAGTAAGGAAAGAAAAAAATCATATGCTGACATTACTAAGATCTACAGTAACTTTTATTACGGTATATGGTTATAATTGTTCTATTTTATTATTAGTTATTACTAATCCCTTACTGTGCCTAATTTATAAGTTAAACTTTATCATAGGTATGTATGTATAGGAAAAAATGTAGTATATATACAGATTAGTACTATCAGTAGTTTCAGGCATCCAGTACACTGGGGTATTGGAACATATCCACCATGGAAAAGGGGGACTACTGTATATGGAACTGCGTATCTACAGAAAGTAATGAGAAGCATCAGAAATGGAAAATATTTAGATAAATATGAAGATATATTTTATCTTATATTTCTTACTTTTTAAATTTCTTTAAAAGATAAGACTGGTTAAAGCAATAAATAATAACCACGTTTTGTAGAATTTGTGAATGAAATGTAGAAGTAAAATAATTGAAAACAGTAGCACAAAACTTGAGAAGGGTAAATGGAAGAAGACTGTGAAGTAGTGTAAAGTAGTACAATATTTTTTGAAAGTAGACTTTGATAAGTTAAAAATGTGTTTTTTAAATCTTAGAACAAGCACTAAAAACAAAATAAAGAGGCATACCTAATAGGCCAACAGTGGAGGTAAACGAGATCATAAAAATATTCAATTAAATCATAAGATAGCAGAAACAGTAAAAAAAGAACAACAAAAACCATGAAAACAAATAGCAAGATGGTAGATTTAAAACCAATCATATCAATAATTACACTAACAGAAATGGTTTAAACACTCCAATGAAGAGATTGATATATGACATAGACATGAGAATTGAGATATGACAGAGATTTGTCATATTGGATAAAACGTAATGCTTAAATATATAATTTTTTTCAAGAAACCCACTTTAAATACAAAGACACAAATAAGTTAAAAAAAAGGTTGGGAAAATATATACCAGGCAAATACTCACCATAAGAAAGCAGCAGAGTGTATATTAATATCAGACAAAGTTGATTTCAGAACAAGGAATATTATTAGATAAAAAAATAAGATATTTCCTAATAACAAAGGGGTAAATTCATCAAGAGCACATCACAATCCTATATATGTATGCCATCAATAATAGAGCTTCAAAATATGTGAAATAAAACTGTTAGAAACCAAAGTAGACAAATCCACAATTTTACTTGGTAATTTCAATACCACTCTCTTCATAATTGATAGAACAAGTCAAGAGGGAATCAGAAAGAATGAAGAAGACTGAACAATATGATTAACAAATCAAACCCAGGCTAATTGACATTTATAGAACATTCCACCCGACAAAATACTTTTCAAATGCATATAGAATATTCACTTAAAGACTCTATTCTGGACATTTGAAGAAGTCTCAGTAAATTTAAGAAGACAAAAATCATACAAAGTATGCTTTCTGAACAAAATAGAAATAAACTAGAAATTAGTAACAGAAACATATCTGAAAAATTCCAAATATTTGGAAATTAAACAATATCCTTCTAAATAATCCATTAGTCAAAGAAATCAGAAGAAAAATAAGGAACTATTTTTAAATTAATTAAAATGAAAATACAATATACTTAAATTTGTGAAAAGTGGGTAAAGCAGTGCTTGAAGGAAATCAATAGCATTAAATGCCTATATTGGAATGAAAGAAATATCTCAAATCAGAGTCCAGTGTGCTAACCATTACACCATGGGGCCAGAAATACCTAAAATCAATAATCCACTTTAAGAAGCTAGAGAAAAAAGAAGTAAATTACACCTAAAATAAACAGAAGGAAGGAAATAATGAAGATGAGCATGATGATATTTGTTCACTAAAACATAAGACTGTACCATTTTGCTGTAACTTTTACTGTTACTGCCGGTTTATATAACATGATGTGTTACCTATTGTCTGGGGCTAATGTTTCTTTGTGTCATTCTTTCCGTGTCTTAAACTATTTGATCCGTGAAATAAAATTAAAAATACTTATTGGATTGCTGTGATCATTAATATATAAGGAGGAGTTTTGTAAACCGATAAGGACAATAAAAATGTGAAATGATATTTTTTGGCTCTCTGTAACAATAGCCAAATAGTCATAGCTATTAATTGTTTTGAAATTTCTGTGCATTATAAAATATTCAGAATCCTGCACTTTCTAATTATCAATAAATCAATATTTCCAAATCAACCTGATAGACATTGCCATGGAATGAATGTTTGTGAATCCCCAAGATTCGTATGTTAAAGCCCTAAACCCCAGTGTGGCTATATTTGGAGATGGGGTCTCTAAATAAGTAATTAAGGTTAAATGAAGTCATAAGAGTGTGGCACTGATTCAACAGGATTAGTGTCCTTATATGAAGAGACACGAGAGAGTTGCTTTCTCCTTCTCTCTCTCTCTCTCAACACCCTCCCTCCACCATGTGAGGACACAGAGAGAAGGCGCCTGTCTACATGCCACGGAGAGCAGCCTTGCCAGAAACAAACCCTGCTGGAACTTTGATCTTGGACTTTCCAGCCTCTAGAGTATGAAATATAATTTTCTCTTGTTTAAGCCACCCAGTCTATGATGTTTTGTTATGGCAACCCAAACTGACTGATACAGATATTAGCAACTAAATTGAAAATTTTATAGTACACCATAATTCCAACATTTTTTGCTAGACTCTTCTATTCTAGTGGGAATGTGTGCACTTTTTAATAATATTTGGTAAAATCCTGCAAAATTCATCCAAAATCATTATAGCCTGATCCGTGCAGGCGCCAGGAAAAATGAAGTTGCAAGCGGCCAGGTTTAGACCATTCTCCCCAGTGATGGAGCACACACCTGAAAATCGCTGTTGCTAAAGTTCAAGGTCAGAGATCCTGAAACTTCACTGGACTAGAAAGAAGGGAACTGGGGCCACGAGCTATTTTCCCCTCCCTTCTTCATTAAAGGCTGCCAGGTTCACTCTCAGGACCACAAGGCAAAGGCATGCTGCTGGGGCAGGAGGTGATGATGGCCTGGTAGGAAGTTCTCATGGAACCAAGGGAAGGCATGTTGTCTCAGGCTCATCAAATCCACTTGGCATCATATATAGACCATAATCAGGCCAACCATGCTTTTTAGCATATTATTTAGACTGTTTTCTACCCAAACTGCTGTTCCTCTTAGGTGGTTACTTTTCACTCAATAGGCATCTGCCATGAAAGATGGCATAGAATATTAAATTTAAAAAAAATAAAATCATTGAACTCAGACTCTTGTGTTAAGGTGTTTTCAGACTGTTCTTAGATAATGCCCATACACACCACAAGTATGATTCACAACAGAAAATGAGAAATGCTGTAACAAGAGACCATGGGGAGAGGAAGCCTGCTATGCATCAGATAGCTCTTTTTCTGGCCCTCTTTGAGCAAATGGCATAGCCACTATCCCTCTCTCCAAGGCTGGGATAATTTGAACCTTGAGATGAATTCACAACGTGAATGAAGTTAGTTAGGTCTTCACCGTAGTCCATTTGGTATAGGGGGTTTCTGTTCAAGACAGCTCAGCAGGCTGTGAGCCTCAACACTGACTAATGTGAAAAAGCCTCCTTGCATCTTAAGAAAAGTGCTTAAATGAACACATTTCGTGCCTAATGCATTTCCTATGTCTCATAGGTCCCCAGTGCACTCTCAGTGACACTAATGGTAGCTTTTATCTCCTCTTCCACCGTATACCATCCATTGCGTTGACAAGTGATAATGCTGAGCACATTTTGTGTTCCCTTCAGTTACATTTAAACATACATTGGGCCTTGTTATTTTGCTTTTGTCTTTAAATTAGAAAGGAGACAATTTTTTGACCTTTTTTTCCTTTTACCCTCTATAATAGCTTTATCTGCTTTAAAGTACCGACAAACAAAAAGTACTTTTCTCTGCTGCTCTGTGGAAATTATACTCTGAAGAAGATTCCCAAGCAACAGAGGAGTTTCTCAGATGGGGATGGAAGTAGGGAGCTCACATTGATTAATTGCCTCTTTCATGCCAGCCTCAGTATCTTCACACAGGAAATTTAATGACCAGACTCTTTGGCTCTTAATCTTCTTACTACCAATCTTCTGGACTGGGTTCCTAAAATCTGCTTTAGATATTTTCCCCAGTGTGACACTAGCTGACATGGCCTGTAGTCCTTGCCTGTGCCTCCCTGACAGTTGAACTAGGCCTTTGATCCACCTGACTCAGTATACGCCTGCCTCCTCCCGTCCAGTCACATTCTTGACCATGGTCCCTCATAGGCTGACCTGGTCTATCCAAGCTACAAATTTGCAAATAAACTGCACTCTCTCATGCCTCTGAGCTGAGATGATAATCTCAGCAACGCCACCAGTGATTAGGTGAACATGAGATCTATATTTCAAGTAGAAAAAATGTGAAAGTTAGTGTCATAGGGCACACCCATGGGAACAAGACTTTGAGACAGAGATTTGCTGTAGAAGTTGATTGGGAAATGCTTTCGGAGTCAACACCCTTGAGGAAGGGAAGGAAGCAGAATTGATCAGACAAGAATGTATTTGTTTTTTATTGCTGCCATAACAAATTGCCACAAACTTTGTGGATGAAAACAACACAAATTTATTATCTTACAGTTTCACAGAAGTCTGACGTAGGTCTCACTGGGCTGAAATCAAAATGTCTTCCAGGATAAGTTTCCCTCTGGACGCTCTAGGGAGAATCCATTTCCTTGCCTTTTCCCGCTTCTAGAGACCGTCTAGGTTCTTTGCTTGCTGGCTCCTTCCTCCATTTTCAAATCTAGCAATGAAAAGTTGAGTCTTTCTCACATAGCGTCACTCTGATCTCCTGTTCTTTTCCCTCTTCCACTTTCAAGGACCCTTATGATTACATTAGGTTCACTCAGATAATCCAGGATAATCTCCCTATCTTGAAATCAGCTGATTAGCAACCTTAATTCCATGTGCAATCTTAATTTCTCTTTTCTATTTAACCTAGAATATTCACAGGTTCAGGAGATTAGGACGTAGATGTCTTTTGGAAATGTGGGGAGGCATACTTCTGCCTACCAGGGAGAAGTTGAAATGAATTCAGTTATCCTACAGAGAAGATGACCCTTCAGAGTTGTCCTAAATTGGAACAAGGGTGGTAAGTCTTCATAGCCCTCATGGACTAGTCGTTGGATGTGGCCTGCATCTGGGAAGGGGATGTAATCTTGGGTGAGGCAGCTCGTGTCATAGGAGGACCACCCCAGAGAGGGCTGAGAGCAGCTGAGAGCTGTCAGTTCTTGTGCCACCAGCAGCTGGTGAAGGAACATTTCTGCCTCGAATGGTACTGGGAAGGATTTGGGATCCACACCCCAGCTTTCACTAAACTGAGGATAAAATTGGTCTTTCCACCTGTTATTGTGTGGCTGTAATTTAATACAACTGGTGATACATGTTAATGATTTACTATAGAGAATAGGCTACATTATTGGTTTGCCATGCCTCAGCTAAGTCTTCAAAATAACTTTGACCAAACTCTATCCTAGAGTATATGTAGAGCTGAAGTATATTAATTGACTTAAACTTTCATCACTCAGTGTATTTTTATTAATACCAAGATACAACAAATTTCTTGGTTATTTTAAAGAAGTCGTAAAATCGTTCTCCAGGATTTTTCATTATTTTATGATTGTGAATTTACAAAATTTGTAAATCAAGCATGTATCATAAGTAATAGAATCCTTTTTTAATCAGGTATTGAGAAGGAGGCAGAAAAATCTTCATCTCTCTGAGCCTCAGTGTTCTCATCCTAAAATATATTTTTACTTTTTAAATATAATATATAACATATAGATTATTTACCTAGTACCTGGGAAATAATTATTGCTCAAAAAATTGCAGCTATTATTACAGGACATACTGTGGTATAATTCCAGTTGTTTACTTGGCTGTTCCACTAAATAATTTACAGGACAAGATACTGTATTATTCATTGTTTTATACTTAGCTCTCAGCACAGTACCTGGCATGTAGCTTAATGCTTGTTGGTTGGGCAGTAGATTGATCAGATGGCTTACTGAATAAATGAATGAATGATATCATTTCCATTCCTAATTCCTTACCTTGGCCTTTCTTAAAAGTCTTCTATCATACCTTCTCAATAGGACTTTGTAAACTTACCTGCCCAGTACAAGTTCTCTATTCCAGCTGGCCTGGTCTCCTCATTTCCTCCAATCTAAAAATACTGTAATTTAATCTGCCCTCCACACTTTATTGCATATCTCTTCTCTTCTTCTCTCCTCATCCAAACCCAACCCAGGTCTCAAGGGCCATTTTGGCTCTCACCTTCCCGTGAAGACTTCTCACCTCACTGTTCTTCCCAGTAGTTTGTCAATTTTGAATTCTCATTCCCCTACACATCTGCAACACTCACTTTGCAATTTGATGTAATAACTTATGTGGTTGTTTGTGTTTTATCTTGTTCATCATAATGAGATCAGATGCTTCTAAGCTCTTTTAAGGCAGGAAGCATTTCTCATATCCTCTTTCATCTATTCTGAGATGTATTTTTTCACATTTTAACATCTCCGAAATCAGAATGCATTTTACAATCAATGGCAATTCAAACCATCTTAGACTTGAATTGCAGTGAGTTCATGTAGAGAGCGTTTGAGTTTGCTTTTGTCAGAAACTATCAATCTAAAACCACTTTAGTTTAAACTTGTAGTGTATATGCAGACCACAAATATGAGTGAACACCGGCTTTACATTTTCAGGTGAGATTTGTTTTTCCTCCCTCGCCCAAGGCGAGATTGAGACATGCACCTTCCCTTGTCTTTTTGTGCTTGTCAGGTTTATTTCTTGTTTGCTCTTATACAAGTGTATAACCCTTGTCTCAACTTAATGCCGGGTCTCCTATTATGCCTCCCCCACCTGGGGCACTCTTTTCCTTAATTGAAAAGAGAATAATGATCCACATGACAAACGGTGACATCTTGGAGTCAATTAAATATCATATTACTTTGTGTTCCCCAAGTGCTTGACATAGTATTATTAGAAGATTAAGACCTACATGCTAAATTGAATTAGTCACTCTGGGTGCTCTTCTCCCTCTTATTCCACAATCTACCTCTTTGTTGAATCTACTTCCTTTTACTTGTTTAATAACCTGGATATTGGGTAAAGAGCTAGAGTTAGTACAGAGTAACACAGGTTACTTTTGCTGTCTTTGAAACCAGGCTGTTGATTTCATACCTCTCTCATGCCTCAGACATATAACCTTACCTCTTTAAACCTCAATTTACTCATCTGCAAAACGGGTGTAACAGTAGTATTGCAGAGGGATTATGTGAGGATTAATTTAGAAAATCATGTAAAGTGTTCAGCCTAGTTCCAGGGTCAATGTAATGTTGGTTGACTCTTAGTGTTGGTATATTTCTAGTCAAGTAATACATATAAGTCTTCCATGTATACCAATAAAAATAAGAATATATATTAAGATCTTACCATGTCTCCGTCAATCATCTGTGCCTCAGTTTCTTCTCTTGAGAGTGTGGATAATAGTGGTACTGATTGTCTAGGGCTGTTATGAGGATTAAGTGGGACAATAAATTGAAAATGCTTAGCACACTGCATGGCACATAAGTTGTTGTTGGTACCTCTATGCATTATCTCATTTCATCCCCATCACAGCCCTTTAAAATTGGTACTATTGTTACCCCCAATTATAGACCAGAGTTGAAAGAAGTTGTTCCAGGGCACATAGTTAGAGTTGTCTGAGCCAGGATTCAAGCCCGATCTGTCTGAGATTAGAGTCTGAGCTCTCCATCACTTCCACCTGCCAGTGGAAGTAGCTGTGAAGTGTACCTTGTCATTTAAGCCGTTTCTGCTCAACACAGATTCTAAGTGTGTGTATTCTTGATCAAACGTGAACATAAAAGGGGGCATTGAAAGTGACGTAGAGTCATTTTTCTAGCTGGGAAATGGGTGAGGTTAGAAATATGGTTGTAGTTTAAGCTGAGAACATATGGATGTGATTTAAATGTGAATTTAGCAGGTTGAAGAAAATGAGGAAGCAATAAAAAGAAAATTTTAAGTAGAAATTTCTGTTTTTCCTGAGCTTTTGTAACAAATGACTGACCAGAAATCTCTTCCCTTTGTCATTTCTAAAGCCATGTCAATTGTGTGCAATGGCTGCATTTCTCCATTCACCTTTTTTATATTTTCAGAGTCATGATAAAAGTCTCACAGCCGTTTTTTGGTAAATGGGTGCTTTTCTTGCATGGTTAAATTGTTCCTTTATCTGCCTAGTACCTTCTAACTAGACCAGAGAAGAATAATTGCCTAGAAATTTCTTGTCCATTATGTCTTATCCTTAAGAATAATAATGGAGCATATTAGTAATTATCCTATTGGAATTTATCAGGCAGTAGGAAGCATTAGTAGATAATTGTCAAGTTCGCCAATCTCGTGAACTTCAGCTTCAGTACAAAACCTTTAAAAATACCCATATTTTATAATAATTAATCTTGAAGAATGCTATACCTTCCTACAAGTAAATGGATACTTACATTTGAAGAATTAATGGCTTGGAATTTATGTACTATTTCCTATACAATTATTTAGGAACCTGTAAATGTGAGAATGTCAGGTCCCAGATAATTTGGGAGTCTTATTTATCAAAGTTATTATTCAACATCAAATAAAATTATTTTAGTTTATGAAGGCACTACCATTACCTCCTGAAACTATAAGTTTAGGATTTCATTCATTCACTCAATCATTAATTCACTTAACACATTTTGATTGAGTACTTAGAGTGTGCTAGGCAGTGGGACACAGCGATGAAAAAGACAGACAACGTCTCTACTCAAGTGATGTCTGCATTCTGGCGGTGAGGCACAGCCCTTCAACAAAACAATCAATAAGAAAATACTAGATGGCAATAAATATTCTGCAGAGAGTTCAGACAGGGAGGGGCCAGGTGACAGCAGTCATTCATCATATCATTTATTATATCCTTACAGACTGTCTGTCAGTAACTATCATGAGGAACTAAAACTATTAAACCATTAACTTTGCCCCCTAGAAGCTTATAGCCTAGCAGTCTACTGTGCACATACGGGCACTATGTATGCATGTGGAATGTCACATGAGTAAAGTGTGGATAAAGGTTAGAGAAAACAAATGTCAGAGGAATTGCTTCCAAAATGAGGACAAGGAGTGGAGGCTATACGGGAACAATATTTTATATGAGTCTTGAAGGATGGGTAGGATGCCATGGGCAGACAATGGTAAGAGAATGAGAAGATACACTCAACAAAAGCAATGAGTGTGAGCCAAGCCACAGAGTAGGAGTGTTGAGGAGAAGAGCAAGAAGTCTTGTTTGATGGACTACAGGGAGTGACCGGAGGTTAGTGGGGATGAGGAGGGGCCATAGAGGAAGACATTTTGAAATTTTGTTTGCATTGTTCCACTTGACTGGATTGCCGGATACAAATTCCCTCCCCTAAGTTCAAATATTTCAATGTTCAAATCAAATGCTAGCTTCAATATATTTAATAACATTTATTAAGTGTTTAATCTAGAATAGGCATCTTTCTTAATGCCTGGAATGTGTCTTATTTGTCTTATCAATTTCTTTAATGATTTACCAGCGCTATTGCTATTACACTTGTGACGTTATAATAAGCCAGAGGTCAGCAAACTTTTTCTAAAGGATGAGATATATCTGTAAAATTTTAGGCTTTGCAGGTCATATAGTCTCTGTCACAACAGCTCAACTCTGTCATCACAGCATGAAAGCAGCCACAGACAATACGTAAATACATAGGTTTAGCTGTGTTCCAATAAAAGTTTAAAGACAGGCAGCTGGCCCGCCAAGCTCTGAAATAAATACATTGTGGAAGTAGAATCCATTTCTGCTATCTTATACTGCAATGAATTTTCTACAGTGGATACAGGAAGAATATTTGTAATTGAATGAGGTCACATAATACTTGACACCATCTTTTGAGAAGTTTTTAGTAGTATCCTCTGAACTCTACCCACTTACTCATAATAACCAATCATCAAATAGCTGATGAGATTAGTACACTGTTGATCCAGCTTGTTTATTAAAATCACCTAAATCACTAGACTGAACATTTTATAGCCCAGTCATTTACAACATGTTAACACAATAATTATTAGGGTAACTGAAAGGTATTTCAACTATTTATTCAAAAAATATCTTGACCCAAATGGTATATACTTTTGTTTGCTTTCCATTATGTCTGAAAAATTCAGACATAGGACTTTTGGAAAATAATTGAGAGTTTGTATTATCATATCATCATAATATATGAATACTCGCTTAAACTATATTTAGTAAATGAATCAAAATTCTGATGAATAATATGGTAAGGGATGGGAGACTGGGGCCTGGACCACAGAAACTAAGGCGTAGCTTGAGGAAGCAGGGAGACATCATCAGGGAGAGAGACTTTCCTGAAAGACATATTGGGAGATCCCAAGAAGGAGGCGACAGGTTCAGTAGCCTTTGCCGACCAACTAGGACTGGGCAAGGAAATATAATCAGATACTCTAATGTCCTGGCAGACAGTCCGAAATAGATCATTGGCCACAGCTGAAGGGATCCTGTGAAGCAGCCAGAAGAGTAGAATTGAGGGGCCAGGAAGAATGAGATTTTGGAAACTGAGGCCATTCCTGGCAGGAAGAATTTTTCAGGTGGCAGTGAATGTAAAAGGGTGCATTTGGCAGTGGTAACGGATCCAAGGGTAGAGATAAGATCAACCCTTAACAGGAAACACCTGCCATGGACAAAAAATGACTTGCTAGAACTGTTAAGACATCTCAGTGGCTTGTTGAGAGAGTTAGCTGCTGTCTTTTTTCTTCCTTATCTCTTTTTAGGAAAAAAACACTTGGAAACTTTTTTTTTTTGCAGAGAAAGATTTGCCTTGAGCTAACATCTGTGCCAATCTTCCTCTACTGTGTATGTGGGTCTGCCACAGCATAGCTGATGAGTGGTGTAGGTCCATGCTCGGGATCCAAACCCCAGACCCTGGGCCACCAAAGTGGAGCATGTCGAACTTAACCACTATGCCACGGGGCTGGCCCCAGAAACGTTTTAAGATTCTAAATAATTTCTTATATCCAAAACCAAAAGAGAGGCAAAAGTGACTTCCCATAGTGAATACACTCTCATAGTGTAAACTTTTATGGTAGAAATTTCCATTTCCTCAATATTGAAAATCAATGAAGTTAAATATAAGGATAATTTGAATTAAAATATGATGATTATATTGTGTATCTCTTAATGCTTCTCTGCATAAAAACTCAATAATATTTTTATATTATAAACTTCTAAGAAAGTAATTATCAGTTTGATGAAATAAATTTTAGTGAGAAAAAATATATGTATATGATTTCTAAATAATTTTTCCTCATCTAAAAAATATTTTTTAAAGCACATAAAATGTGACAGTTAACTGTGTTTATCAAAACTTGAGATCCAGGGGGCCAGCCCAGTGGCATAGCGGTTAAGTTCACTCACTCAGCTTCAGTGGCCTGGGGTTCACCAGTTCAGATCCTGGGCGCGGACCTACTCACCGCTCATGCTGAGGAGGCGTCCCACATAGAAGAGCTACAACTCTACAACTATGATATACAACTATGTACTGGGGTTTAGGGGAGAAAAAAGAAAAAGAGGAGGATTGGCAACAGATGTTACAGCAGGGCCAGTCTTCCTTAAAAAAAAAAAGAAGAAGGAAACATGTGCCCTTAAATTATAATTCTGATTCTTACTGTTAAATTAAGATTTTAATACAGGCAAAAGTCTCAATCTACAAACCCACGTATGGTATAAATGTATTTTTTTCTCATATTTCTCCAGCAACATAATTTGCATTTTAGAGAATTCATTCTGTTGAGTGCTTAAAGCGTAATCTTAAATTAAGGTCCTACCTCATCAATTTCCCCCACATGATGACTGTGTTCTGTGGATTTATGTGATGCCAAGATTTCAGATTGGAAGTGGAGGGAATAGGATGGGATCTTTGTGTCATCCATGGACTGGCAGCCACAAACACACCTTTCTCCCTTCTGGTCTTTTGCTATTTGCTCAAGCTGAGACTTTTCTATTCTGACCATAATCTCTCTTCACCATCATTGGCTCACTATGCCAACTTTGTGTCATTCTAGGGCCCACAGGGGATATTCCCCTGCCCCCACACTGATTCCAGGCCAATCTCCATAGACATTTCATGCAACAATTTTTTTCTTCCTAAAACTTATTGACTATTTTCTCTTTAGAAAGCACATTGTAATTATTGGATAAAGATTAACTCAGGTTACAATTATCCCTTGTCATCTCTCTTTCTAAAAATAAAAAAAATTAACTTCTGAGTAGTCTTCGTTCATTATTTTTTATCTTTGCTGGCCTGTGTCATAGATTAAGGTTCATATTCAGCTACATATGTTATAATTTTATAAAAATAGCCCAAATTTAATTTCTTCCACGTATCCATTAGAGAGCATATCATCATAATTCTTTAGAATAAATATTAAAAGAAAAAAAATGTGGGCCAGTCTTCATGTTTCTTTTTGAAGGCGAGAATGTGGGATTGGGGGTGAGAATGGGTGGGAGTGGGGAAAAGGCCTTTGAAAAAAACAGTGTTGTAAAACTGGGTCTTTTCTCATATTTATCATTAGACAAATTTTCTTCCATAAGCTACCCTTGGAAAATTAAAGATTCTTTTAAATAAATAGAGAACAATTTAAAATCACCTTCTAAGGGACATGTATAATTTTGATGATGATATGACCTTGGGCAAGTTTTGTAAACTCCCTACGATCCAGTTTGTCTTGTCTATAAAATGGGATAATATCTGTACCTGCTGCATAGGTTGCTGTGCAGATTAAATGATATAATGTTTGTAAAGTGTTTCATAGTGCCTGAAACATACTAAGCTCCAAATGAATGTTACATATTTTTACTAAAATGGTGACTGAGAAGGAAAAGGATATGAGCAGAAAGATGAACAAATCCACAAAAGAAGACATAGTTGGGGTATATAGTGGGAGGTTGGTGAAGAGAAGAGGGAGTTTAGCCCATAAAAAGAGACAATAAAGGCCTCCCAAGAAGTAGACTGAGCTCCTAAAGGATACGGCAAAAACATAAATGGTAAACTATGAAACTATTCTCTCAGTCCCTGTAGTCTGACTGTAATTTCTTCTATCATTTTTATATGTATAACTGATTTATTTCAGAATTCCAAATTATCAGAGTATAAAAATGAAATCATGTCATTATTTTTCAATAATTACCACCACGAATTTTTGCTATATTAACTACGTCCTTGGCCCACCTGGTTAGTGGACTCCCATAACGTGATCATAGTTAGTATCATCATATTTTAGCTATATAAAACCATTCCTTTGGGTTCTTAAAGCTCAGTCTTGTTCATTTTGAAATTTCAGTCTCACTAATATTTCAAGGATCTTTTGTCCACCCTGCCTTTGCTCAGGGAGTAGAAGGGGGCTGTGCTCTGGTTCTCACAGACCTCTCCCCACCTCTTGCCATTTATCACTCTTATGTTGAGTGTGGAAGAGAAACGGGACAAGCAGAAGGCTAAGAGCACTACATCAGGGAGATTGCAGGTCTCCCTTTGAATGGTCACAACAGAAGGTTGATGGAGATAAGCAATAGCTCTATCAGTCCCACTAACGAGGGGCACATTCTTTAGCTGCTCTCCCAGTCATTGGTGGTCACTTGTGAGATTTGGGCCACATCTTCTGACTAATGTCTGCTAATTAAAGTTTCTATTTTGAGATAATTTTATATTCACATGCACTTGTAAGAAATCATGCAGATTGATACTATGTATGCTTTACCCAGTTGCCCTCAGTGGTAACACTTACAAAACAATAGTACAATATCACAACCAGGATATACAGCATGGATACAGTCACAATACAGAACATTTCCATCACCACTAAGATCCCTCATGTTGCCCTTTCATAGCAACACTAACTTCCCTCCTGTCTCTACCATCTCCTTAACCCCTGGCAACCACTAATCTGTTCTCAATCACAGTAATTCCATCATTTCACAAATGTTATATCATTTTTGACCAGGGTGCCAAGATAGTTCAATGGCGAAAGAATAGTCTTTTCAACAAAAGAGACTAGAACAACTAGATTCCACATACAATGGCTAAAAAATAAAATTGGACACTTTCCTTGCACCAAGCAGACCTTGGTTGGTTAGCTATGAAATCAAATGAACAAGCAACAAAGAAAAATATTGATAAGTTGGACTTCATCAAAATTAAAAACTTTTGTGCTCCAAATCGCACCATAAAGAAAGTGAAAATACAACTCACGCTATATAGAAAGTAAAAATACAACCCGTAGATCATATATCTGATATGATTATGGTATCTAGAATGTATAAACTCAATAATAAAAAGCCAAATAACCCAATTAAAATGGGCAAAAAATTTTAATAGACATTTCTCCAAATAAAATTTACAAATGGCCAATAAGCCCATGAGCAAATGCTCAACATCATTAGCCATTAGTTAAATCCATATTAAAATCACAATGAGATATCATTTGACATCAACTAAGGTGGCTATAATAAAAAGAAGATAATAGAAAGTATTGATGAGGATGTGGAGAAATTGGAACACTAACATATTGCTGGTGGGATTATAAAATAGTGCAGCCACATTGGAAAACAAAGGGCCAGTTCCTCAAAAAGTCAAATACATAGTTACCATATGAACAAGCAATTCCACTCTTTGTCACATACCCAAGGGAAATTAAAACATACATCCCCACAAAAACCTACACACAAATGTTCATAGCACTTATTCATAGTAGCCAAAAAGTGGCAACAACCCAAAAGTCCATCAACTGATGAATGGATAAACAAAATGTGGTATATTCATACAATGTAATAATACTTGGCAATAAAAATAAATGAAATATTGATACATGTTACAACATGGATGAAATTGAAAGCATTTTTCTAAGTAAAAGAAGTCAGTCACAAAAGACCACTTATTATATGATTCAATTTATATGACATGTCCAGAATAGGTAAATCCGTAGAGACAGAAAGTTGATTCTTGGTTTCCAGGGCCTGAGAGGAGGGAACAGTGGGAGTGACTGCTAATGGATATGGGGTTTCTTTTTAGACTGATAAAAATATTCTGAACTTAGATTTGATGATGGCTGCACAACTCCATGAATATACTAAAACCAGTGAATATTATACTTTAAATGGGTGATGTTTATGGTTTGTGAATTTTATTTCAATAAAGATGCTAATAAGAAAGAGAATGTTATATAAATGGAATCACACAGTATATAACCATTCGGAATGACTTTTTCTCTCAGCCTAATTCTCTAGAGAGTCATCTAGGTTTTTCATGTATCAATAGTTCATTCTTTTTTATTACAGAGTAGTTTGTTTAACCATTCACCAGCTGAAGGACAACTGAGTTGTTTCCAGTTTTGCCTATTCCAATAAAGCTCCTACAAGCTTTTGTGTGACCATAAGCTTTCTCTTCTCTGGGGTAAATGCTCAGGAGTATAATTGCTGAGTCATATGGTAACTCCAGGTTTAGCTTTTAAAGAAACAGTCAAAATCTTTCCCAGAGTTACTGCACTATTTTACATTGCCACCAGCAGTACATGAGTAATCCAGTTTCTCTGCATCCTCAACAGCATTGGTGGTGTCGCTCTTTACTTTAATGATTCTGATAGATGTGTAGTAGAATCTCACTGTGGTTTTAATTTACATTTCCTTAGGGATTAATAACATTGGGCATCTTTTTATGTGTATCTGTCATTTTTATATGCTGTTTTATGAAATATCTCTTCAGTTTTTCAGTCTATATTCTAATTGGATTTTGTTTTTATTTTTGAGTTTTTAAGAGTTCTGTATAATTCTAGATGTTAGTCCTTTGTGAGACATATGGTTTGCAAGTGTTTTCTCCCAGTCTGTAGCTTGTCTTTTCATGCTCTTTTAAAGGGTCTTTGGAAGAGCAAAACTTCTTAATTTTGTTGAATTCCACCTTACCAATTTTTTATTTTATGGATCATGCTTCTGGTGTCAAGTCTAAGAACTCTTTACCTATCCCTATATCCTGAAACTTTTCTCCAAAGTTTTTGTCTAAAAGTTTTATAATTTTAAACTATACATTTGGGGCTGGCCCCGTGGCTTAGCGGTTAAGTGCGTACGCTCCGCTACTGGCGGGCCTGGGTTCAGATCCCGGGCTCACACCGACGCACTGCTTCTCTGGCCATGCTGAGGCAGCGTCCCACATACAGCAACTAGAAGGATGTGCAACTATGACGTACAACTATCTACTGGGGCTTTGAGGAAAAAAAAGAAAGAAGGAGGAGGGTTGACAATAGATGTTAGCTCAGAGCCAGTCTTCCTCAGCAAAAAGAGGAGGATTAACACAGATGTTAGCTCAGGGCTGATCTTCCTCGCTAAATAAATAAATAAATAAATAAACTATACATTTGTACATTGATAGTCACGATTTATTTTAAGTTAATTTTTCTATATGATCTGAAATATAGCTCAAAGTTTGGGGGGTTTTTTTGCCTATGGATATCCAATTGCTCCAGGACAATTTGTTGAAAGGCCGTCCAGCCTCCATGTAATTGTTTTGGCATCTTTGTCAAAAATCAGTAGGGCATATTTGTGTGTCTATTTCTGGGTTCTTTACCGGGTTCCATTGATCTGTGTGTCTATGTGATCTACTCTGCTACATTGATCTATGTGTCTATCCCTCGGCCAACACCACACAGTCATGTTCATTGCAGCTATATGACTTGAAATTGCGTAGAGTGATTCCTCCTACTATATTCTTTGTCAGGATGGTTTTAGTTGTTCTAGGACCCCAAATATTTCCATATAAATTTTAGAATAATTTAGTCTATATCTAAAAACATTCTTGCTGGATTTTGGTAGGAATTGCGCTAAACGTGTATCAGTTTGGGGAGAACTGACAAGTTTACTATGTTGAATCTTTCAATCCATGAGCACAGTGTGTCTCTCCATTTATTTAGATCATCTTTCTTTTCCTTCCTCAATGTTTCGTAGAGCATAAAATCCTGTACATGCGCTGTTAGATTTAACCTAAATTTTTCATTTTTTGGAGTGGTTGTAAATTGAATCCATATTTAATTTCAATGTCTAAGTCTTTATTACTTCTATATAGAAATATAATTGATTTCTGTATGTTTATCTTGTATCCAGTGACCTTGCTGAACTCACCTATTATTTCTAGGAGTTTTTATGTAGATGTCTTGAGATTTTCTACATAGATCTTCATACCGTCTGCAAATATGGACAGTTTTATTTCTTCACTTCTCTGTTTCTGATCTTTTCTTATCTTACTGTGACTAGAACTTCCAAGACTGTGTTGAATAAGAGTGGTGAGAGTAGCCATCTTGTGTAAACCCTTGATCTTAGGAGGAAAGCATTTAGTTTTTCACCATTATGTGTTATGTTAGCTGTTGGTCTTTTGTAGCTGTTCTTTATCACGTTGAAAATATTCTCCTTTATTCTTACTTTCTGAGAGTTTTTATCATGAATAGATGTTGAATTTTGTCAAATACTTTTTCTGCATTGATTGATATGATTGTGTGATTTTTCTTCTTTAGCCTGTTGATATGGAGGATTATATTAAATGATTTTTGAATATTGGACAAGCTTTACATTATTGGAATGACCCCCACTTGTTCATGGTGTATAATTTTTTTATACATTGCTGAATTTTTTTTGCTAATATTTTCTGAAGGATTTTTGCATCTATACTCATCAGTGATATTAGTCTGTAATTTTCTTTCTTTGTATTATCTTAGTCCGATTTTAGTGTCAGGTTATTATTAGCTTCATAAAATGAAATGAGAAGTGCTCCCTCCTCTTCTATTTACTGGAAGAGAATGTGTAGAAATGCACTTAATTCTTCTTTAAGCGTTTGGAGAATTTGGAATTCCCCAGTGACACCATCAGGGCCTGAAGACGTCTTTTTTGGGAGAGTTTTAAAATTATAAATTCAATCTTTTTTATAGTTATTGAGCTATTCAAATAATCTATTTCATATTGGGCAAACTTAGTGTGTATTTTTAAAGGGAATGATCCATTTTGTCTAAGTTGTCAAATTTGTGTGTGTAGGGTTGTTTGTAGTATTCTCTTATTATCCTTTTGATGTCTATAGTGATATCGTGTTTCATTTCTGATATTGGTAACTTACATCTTCCCTTTTTTTCTTTGTCAGTCTTGCTAAAGTTTAATCAATTTATTGATCTTTTCAAAATATCACCTCTTTTGTTCATTTATTTCTTTTTCACTTTTGTTATTGGTTGCACACACATTTGGAACACAATTCTTGCTGAATTGACCCATATATCATTGTAAAATACTTCTCTCTCTCTCATAATTTTCTTTTATCAGAAGTCTACTTTATCTGATAGTAATATAGCTACTCCTGGTTACCTTTTATTAAGTTTTCATAATATATCTTTTTCCTTCCTTTTACTTTCAACCTGCTTATATTCCTTCATTATTATATTTGAAGTGAGATTTTTGTAGACAGCATGTAGTTGAGCTATCTTTTAAAATAGATTTTATTTTCTAGCGCATTTTTAGGTTCACAGCAAAATTGAGCAGAAAGTACAGAGAGTTCCTGTATACCCCTTACCCCTCTCACACACAACCGCCCTCTATCAAGATCCTGTACATTTATATGCAGTGTTTTAAAGTATATCTTTTTTAGTGATTGCACTATGTATTAAATTATACGTACAAAACATATCAGTCTACCGGCGTCAACATCTACTGAAGTATGAATGATGTATAGAAATTTTAGTTCTTTAACTTATTTACCCTTCTCCATTTATAATCGTCTTAAATGTTTCCTCTACATCATTGAGAACCACATTAGACAATATTATAATTTTTCTTGACCCATCAACATAATTTAGAAAACTCAAGAGAAGGAAAAAGTCTATTAAATTCATCCATATTTTTCTACCATGTTCTTTCTTCCTCTCTGATGTTGCAATCCTCTCTGATGTTTTTTCTCTTATTTCTTTTCTGTTTAGGGAACTTCCTTTAGACATTCTTTTTTTTTTTTGTGAGGGAGATCAGCCCTGAGCTAACATTCGTGCTAATCCTCCTCTTTTTGCTGAGGAAGACCGGCTCTGAGCTAACATCTATTGCCAATCCTCCTCCTTTTTTTTTTTTTCTTCCCCAAAGCCCCAGTAGATAGGTTTATGTCATAGTTGCACACCTTTCTAGCTGCTGTATGTGGGACGCGGCCCCAGCATGGCCTGACAAGTAGTGTCTCAGTGCACGCCCAGGATCCGAACCCCGGGCCGCCAGTAGCGGAGGGCGCACACTTAACCACCAAGCCACCAGGCCAGCCCTAGACATTCTTTTAGGGTAGATCTCCTCATAAAAAATGCTCCTACCTTTCCTTCATCTGAGAATGTCTTGATTTCCCCTTCATACCAGAAGGATATTTCCACTTGATGTAGGATTCCGTATTGACAGTTCTTTTGTCACCAGTTTAAAAATGTGTCACTTCCTTCTGGCCTCTGTAGTTTCTGATAAGAAGCCCACTGTCTTTTGAGTTGTTTTTCCCTATAAGATGTTCCTTCTCTCTTGCTGATTTTTCAATATTTTTGTCTTTGTCTTTAGTTTTCAGAAGTTTAAGTGTTTTTGTGTGGTTTTCTTTGAGTTTACCTTGTTTGATATTCACTCAGCCCCTTGCATCTGCAGGTTTCTGCTTTTGTTACATTTCAGAAGTTTTCAGCCATTATTTCAAGTAACTTTTTAGCCTTGCCCTCTTCCCTCTTTCTCCTCTCCTTCGATAACTGCAACGGTACATAGATTAGATCTTTTGTTTCAGTCCCACATGTCTCTGTTTCTTTTTTTTTTTTTTTTAAGTCTAATTTTTCTGTTGTTCAGATTGGGTAATCTCTATTGTTCTATCTTCAAGTTCACTAATTCTTTCCTCTGTCCTCTCCATTCTTCTATTTAGCCCATCCATGTAGTTTTTATTTCTGTTATTATATTTTTCAGTTCTAGAATAACCATTTGGTTATTTTTTATAATCTTCTGTTTCTTTGATGAGATTTTCTATATTTTGTTTCATTTTTTTTTCAAATAGGTTTGTAATTTCTTATTGAAAGATTTTTATTGTGGCTGCTTTAAACTCTTTGTCAGATAATCTAACATCTCTGTCATCTCAGTGTTAGCATTTATTTATTGTCTTTTTTCATTCAGTTTCCTTCCTGGATCTTGATATGATGAGTATTTTTTTTAATTAAAACCTGGACATTTTCTTATTAAATTACAGATCTTATTTAAACCTTCTGGTTTAGCGCTCCTCTGATGCTAGTCTGGGATGAGAAGATGGGGCACTGCCTTGTTCCTGCCAAGTGGGGGTAGAAGTCTAGGTTTCCCATAAGTCTCTATTAGCACCTCATGGGGGAGCTCCTTGTTACTACTCCTTGTTACTGCTTGTTTCCACCTAATGGGGTGGAAATTATGGTTCCTTACCAGGCCTCCACTTATACCACCATGGCTGGCATGGGTTAGAGTACTTCATCAATGCTCCATACTTGATCTTCACTGACACCATGGGGGAGATGTGGCCTTCTTACTGTTGGACAGTGGTGAAAATCCATACCCAACTAGGCTTCCTCTGAAACCACCCTAGAGGGAAAGTGGAGGGGCACTTCATTGCTACCAGGTGGGAGAGGAGACCCATTACAGATCCCATAGACATTGAAAGGACGATAAAGGAATACTATGACCATCTCTATGGCCACAAATTTGATAATCTAATAAAAAGGACCAATTCCTTGAAAGACACAATCCGCCAAAACTCACACAAGAAGAAACAGACAATCTGAATAGGTTTATATTGAATTTAAAAATTTAATCAGTAATTAATAACTTTCTGAAACAGAAAACACCAGGCCCAAATTGTTTCATTGATGAATTCTACCAGACATTTAAGGAAGAAATTAAGCCAATTCTACAATTTTTTCTAGAAGATTGAAGCAGAGGGAATACTTCCTAATTCATTCTATGAGGCCAGCGTTGCCCTAATATCAAAACCAGAAGAGGATATTACAAGGAAATAAGACTACAGACCAATATCTCTCATGAATATATCAGAAAAAAATATTTGCAAATCCTATCCAACAATGTATAAAAAGAATTACACATCATTAAAAACTGATTTATTCCTGGTATGGAAGGCTGGTTCAACATTCAAAAATCAATTAATATAATCCATCACAGCAAAAAGCTAAAGAAGAAAAATCACATGATCATATCAATACATGCATAAAAATTATTTGACAAAATACAAAACCTATTCATGATAAAAAAAAACTCTCAGTAGATGAGGAATAGACAGGAACTCCTCAATTTGATAAGGAAATAAATAAATGGAGAGACATTCTGTGTTCATAGATTGAAAGACTCAATGTTGTTAGGATATCAGTTCTCAACTTGATCAATGGGTTCACTACAATCTCAATCAAAATCTTGGCAAGTTATTTTACAGATATCAACAAACTGATTCTAAGTTTTTATGGAGATGAAAAAGACCCAGAATGACCAGCACACTACTGGAGTAGAAAAATAAAGTTGGAGGATTGACACTGCTTGACTTCAAGACATTCTGTAAAACTACAGTAATCAAAATAGTCTGGTATTAATGAAAAAATAAACACATAGATTAATCGAATAGAATAAAGAGCCTAGACACACTTACATGAATATAGTCAATTGATCTTTGAGAAAACAGCAGAGGCAATACAATGGAGAAAAGATAGTCAACAAATTGAGTTGGCACATCTGAATATCCAGATGAAAAAATGAATCTAGACATAGACTTCACACTTTTCACCAAAATTAACTCACAATGAATCATAGATCTAAATGTAAAATGCAAATGTAACAGTACAATGCAAAAATATAAAGCTCCTAGAAGATAAAATAGGAAAAAATCTAGATGACCTTGGCATTGGCAATGATTTTTAGATACGACAATAAAGACATGTTCCAAGAAAGAAATAATTGATAAACTGGATTTCATTAAAATTTAAAACTTCTGCTTTGGGAAAGACACTGTCAAGAAAATGAGAAGACAAACCACACACTGGGAGAAAATATTTGCAAAAACATATCTGATAAAGGACTTTTATCCAACATATACAAAAAATGCTTAAAACTCAACAATAAAAAAATGAACAATCTGATTTAAAAATGAGCAAAATATCTAAACAGACACCTCAAAAAAGAAGATATACAGATGACAAATAAGCAGATGAAACAATGTTCCATAATTAATGTCAACATTCCTCCACATACGCAAACTAAAACAACAATGAGATACTACCATGTACCTATTAGAATGGCAAAAATCCAAAACATTGAACAACACCAAACTCTGGTGAGGATGTGGTGCAGCACGAACTCTCATTCATTGCTGGTGAGAATGCAAAATGTACAGACACTTTGGAGGACAGTTTGGCAGTTTTTTACAAAACTAAACATACTCTTTCCATATGATCCAGCAATCATCTCCTTGGTATTTACCCAAAGAAGTTGAAAACTTATGTCCACATAAAAACCTGCACATGAATGTTTATAGAGGCTTTATTCATAATTGCCAAAACTTGAAATCATCCAAAATGTCTTTGAGTAAATTAATGGCTAAATAAACTGTAGTACATCCCAACAATGGAATATTATTCAGCTCTAAAAAGAAATGTGTTTCAAACCATGAAAAGACATGTGGGAACCTTAAATGCATATTACCAAGTGAAAGAAACCAATTGAAAAGTCTACATATTGTATGATCCCAACTATATAACATTCTGGAAAAGGCAAAACTATGGAGATAGTAAAAAGATCAGGGATTTCCAGGGGTTGAGGGTGAGGGAGGGATGAATAGACAGAGCACAGAAGATTTTTAGGGCAGTGAAACTTTTACACATGATAATGTAATGGTGGATACGATCGTCCCAAGTCATAGAATGTATGACAAGAATGAACTATGGACTTTGAGTGAAGATGTCTCAATGTAGGTTCATTGATTGTAACAAATGTACCACTCTAGTACGGGATGTTGATAGAGGGGAGGTTGTGTGTGAGAGGGGTAAGGGGTATATGGGAACTCTCTGTACTTTCTGCTCAATTTTGCTGTGAACCTAAAATGGCTCTAAAAAATAAAGTCTATTAAAAAAAAAAAAAAAAGAGGAGATTGCTGAGAAGATGCCGGCATAGGAGGACTCTGAACTCACCTCCTCTCACAGACACAACAAATTTACAACTACCTGTGGGACAATTACCCCTGAGAGAGAACAGGAAACTGGGTAAAAAGAACCCCACAACAAAGGACAACACTGACAGAGGTGGAGGAGGAAGCAATACTTTTCTGGAGAGGGAAAAACTACATTCTAGCCATGGTGCTTCACAATGGGGAGCAATCTTAAGGTACAAAGCTTTTCCTGGATAAGTGGGGGATCTGAGCGGGAGAGATTTGACACAATAAGCAGCTTTTGAGCTCAGCACAACTGAGACAAGTGTCATAATATCTGGCTTTGCTGGCTATTAAAGACAAAGGGGAATACCTCCAGAAAAGCTGTCGAACATAAGAGAAAGAAAAGCCTGCCCTTAAAGGTCCCATGCACAAATTCACCCATTCTAGAAACCAACACAAAATCACAAGAAACAAAGGGACACAGTCCTTTGGTGAAAGAGACTCACTTGACAGGCTCTGGGTGCATCTTAGGGAGGCAGGAGGCAGCTGGGTCCATCTCCTCAGGGACTGAGACACTGGTGACAGCAATTATGGGGACCTAGTACAGGTGTTCTGACACAGATGCTGGCAAACCCCATTGGATTTCTTCCCCTGGCCTGTTAGTGGTTTGCCCTGAACACTAAAGGACCAATTTAATCCAGTTCAGCCAGGCAGGCAGCCCACCCTAGAGACTGGCCTCACCCACCATCAAGCCTGCAGGGAACTTGTGGGCCCATGTAGGCAGGGTGGGTAGGACCTCTGCATCAGGGCAAGAGGGTCCACCTCTGCAGGGCAGGGCATGCGTGAGGGGTGGGCCTGCATTGGCAGAGTATGTGGGGCCTCTGCAGTGGGGCGAGTGGGTCCCCTTCAGCAGGGTGGGACATACACACAGGGGAGGACTGCATAGACAGTGTGTGTGGCTTGTCAGCTGCAGAAGACTTGTGCTTCTCAAACAGCCACACAAGGGATCTGCCCCACTTTCCAACACCTGAAACTATTATGTACTGCCATGACTGAGGCAGGCCCCACCCAGTTGCACTCCTGAGAAAGCTGACAACAGCCTTGCAGGCGGGAGGCCTATGGCAATGGTGAGCCCTTGAGTCTAGCAACCAGCCATCCTGGGACCTACTCACTTAACAGCAAAACAGCAGCAGGCGTGTGCTATTAGACCTTGTAGCCAGCTGTGCTGGGCTCCCCCTGCCCAATAAAGTGAATAAAGGGGCTGTAGCAACCACACTCAGCTGAGCCTTACAGCTAGCTGGCCAGGAAGACAGCCTAGTCTACCCATGCACCTGCAGTAAAAGTATCCTGCCACAACAGAAGGCCACATGTAGCCCTTACAGAGGACACTCCTGGGACATTTGGAACTGGTGACTAGAAGGAAGCACACTTCTGGGCCTCAAAAGACATCTCTTACATAAGGCGGCTTCTCCAAGATGGGGAGACATAGCTGATCTACCTAATGCCTAGATATAAGCACAGAGAAATAGGCAAAATGAGAAGACAAAGGAATATGTTCCAAATAGGGGAACAGGACATTCCTCAGAAAAAGAACTAAATGAAACAGAGATAAACAATCTACCTGATAAAGAGTACAAACTAATAGTCATAAGGATGCTCACTGATCTTGGGAGAAGAACATATGAAAACAGTAAGAACTTCAACAAGGAATTGGAAAATATGAAAAAAAAAAACAATCAAAACTGAAGAATACAATAAAGGAAATGAAAAATTCATTAGAAGGAATCAACAGCAGAGTAGATGACACAGAAGAATGGATCAGTGAGCTGGACAAGAGAGTATAGGAAATCACCCAACCTGAACAGAAAAAAGAATTTTAAAAAACAAGGATAGTCTAAGGGAACTCTGAGATAATATCAAGCATATTAATATCTGTATTAAAGGTATCCCAGAAGGAAAAGAGAGAGACAAAGGGGCAGAGAACCTAATCGAAAAAATAATAGCTGAAAACTTTCCTAACCTGAGGAAGGAAACAGGTATCCAGGTACAGGAAGCACAGAGAGCACTAAACAAGATGAACGTAAAGAGGCCCACACCAAGACACATCATAATTAAAATGTTATGGGGCCGGCTCCGTGGCTTAGCGGTTAAGTGCACGCGCTCTGATGCTGGCGGCCCGGGTTCGGATCCCGGGAACGCCCCAAGGCACCACTTCTCCGACCAACCCGAGGCCGAGTCCCACGTACAGCAACTAGAAGGATGTGAACCTATGACATACGGCTATCTACTGGGGCTTTGGGGGGAAAAAATGAATAAATAAAATCTTTAAAAAAATAAAATAAAATAAAATGTTATGAATTAAAGATAATGAAAGAATACTAACAGCTGCAAGAGAAAGACAAGAAGTTACAAACAAAGGAAATCTCATAAGGCTTTCCCTGACTTCTCAGCAGAAAACTTACAGGCTAGAAGGGAGTGGCATGATATATTTAAAGTGCTGAAAGGAAGAAACCTACAGCCAAGAATACTCTACCCGGCACGGTCATCATTCAGAATGGAAGGAGAAATAAGAGTTTTCCAGACAAGCAAAATCTAAAGGAGTTCATCACAATAAACCAGCCTTACGAGAAATGTTAAAGTGACTTCGTTAGTGGAAAAGAAAAGATCACAAATAGGAATGAGAAAACAATAAAAAAAAATCACTGGTAAAGGCAAATATACAGTAAAGGTGGCAGGTCAACCACCTATGAAGCTAATATGAGGGTCAAAAGACAAAAGCACTAAAACTATCTATTTCCATGGTAAGAGGTTAACAGATACACACATACACAAAGAGGTTAAATATGATACCAAAAACATAAAATGTGGGGGGAGGGGAGTAAAAGTGTAGGGATTTTAGCAAGAGGTCAAACTAAAGAGAACATCAACTTAATATATATTGCTATTAGCACAGGTTATTATCTATGAACCTGATGGTAATCACAAACCAGAAACCTATAATAAATACAGAAAATTTAAAGAAAAAGGAACCCAAACATAATACTAAAGACGCCGTCAAACCACAAGGGAAGAGAGCAAGAGAAGAAGAAAGGAACAGAGAAGAACTGCTAAAATAACCAGAAAAAAAGTAACAACATGGAAATAAGTACATACTTATCAATAGCTACTTTAAATGTCAGTGGACTAAATGCTCCAATCAAAAGACACAGGATGGACGAGTGGATAAAAAAAAAAATCCATATGTATGGGGCATACAAGAGACACAGTTCAGACCTAAAGACATTCACAAACTGAAAGTGAAGGGATGGAAAAACATACTCGATGGGAATAGAAATGAAATGAAAGCTGGGGTAGCAATACTTGTATCAGATAAAATAGATTTTAAAACAAAAACTGTAACAAGAGACAAGGAAGGGCACTACATAATGATCAAGGGAACAATCCAACAAGAGGATATAACGTTTGTAAATATCTGTGTACTCAACATAGGAGCCCCTAAATATATAAAGCAATTATTAACAAACATAAAAGGAGAAATAGATAGTAACACAATAATAGTAGGGGACTTTAAAACTCCATTTACATCAATGGATAGATCATCCAAACAGAAGATCAGTAGGGAAACATTGGCCTTAAATGACACATTAGACCATATGGACTTAGTAGATATATACAGAACATTCCATCCAAAAACCACAGAATACGTTCTCTTCAAGTGCACATGGAACATTCTCCAGGATAGATCACATATTAGGCCACAAAACAAGTCTCAATACATTTAAGATTGAAATAATACCAAACATCTTTTCTGACCACAATGGTATGAAACTAGAAATCAACTACAAGAAGAAAACTAGAAAAGCCACAAATATGTGGATATTATACAAAATACCTCTGAACAATGACTGGATCAATGAAGAAATGAAAGGAGAAATCAAAAAACACCCAGAGACAAGTGAAAGTGAAAATACGGCTTGCCAAAATTTATGGGATACAGGAAAAGCAGTACTAAGAGGGAAGTTTATAGCAATACAGGCTTACCTCAAGAAACAAGAAAAATCTCAAATAAACAATCTAATAGTGCACCTGAAGTAACTAGAAAAAGAACAAACAAAGCCCAAAATCAGTAGGAGGAAGGAAATAATAAAAATCATAGCGGAAATAAATGAAATAGAGACTGAAAAAACAATGGAACAGATCAATGAAATGAAGAGCTGGTTCTTTGAAAAGATAACCAAAATTGACAAACCTTTAGCTAGACTTACCAAGAAAAAAGAGTGAAGACTCAAATAAATAAAATCAGAAAAAAAAAGAGGAGAAATTACAACAGACATCTCAGAAATACAAAAGGTTGTAAGACAATACTACGAAAAGCTATACACCAACAAATTGGGTACTCTAGAAGAAATAAACAAAGTTTTAGAATCATACAACCTTCCAAATCTGAATCAAGAAGAAATAGAGAATCTGAATAGACCAATCACCAGTAAGGAGATTGACACAGTAATCAAAAACCTCCCAAGAAATAAAAGTCCAGGACCAGACGGCTTCCCTGGTGAATTCTACCAAACATTCAAAGAAGATTTAATACCTATCCTTCTCAAACTCTTCCAAAAAACTGAAGACAAGGAGAAACTTTCTAGCTCATTCTACGAGGCCAACACTACCCTGATACTAAGACCAGACAAGGACAACACAAAAAAAGAAAATTACAGGCAAATATCATGGATTAACATTGATGCAAAAATCCTCAACAAAATACTAGCAAATCAAGGGGCCAGCCCTGTGGCGTGGTGGTTAAGTTTGCACACTTCGCATCCATGGCCTGGGGTTCGCAGGTTCAGATCTTGGACAGACATATGCACTGCTTAGCAAGCTATGCTGTAGCAGGCATCCCACGTGAAGTAGAGGAAGATGGGCACAGATGTTAGCCCAGGGCCAATCTTCCTCAGCAAAAAGAGGAGGATTGGCAACAGATGTTAGCTCAGGGCTAATCTTCTTCACCAAAAAAAAAAAAAAAATACATACTAGCAAATCAAATACTACAATACATTAAAAAGATCATACACCATGATCAAGTGGGATTTATCTTAGTGATGCAAAGGTGGTTGAACACCCACAAATCAATCAACATGATACACAACATGAGCAAAACAAAGAATAAAAATCATGTGATCTTCTCAATAGATGCAGGGAAAGCATTTGACAAGATAAAGCCTCCATTTATGATAAAAACTCTGAATATAATGGGGATAGAAGGAAAGTATCTCAACATAATAAAGACTGTATACAACAAACCAACAGCTAATATCATACTCAACTTAGAAAAACTGAAAGCTATCTCTTTAAGAGCAAAAACGAGACAAGGATGCCCACTTTCACCATTCTTACTTAACATAGTATTAGAAGTCCTAGCGAGAGAAATCAGGCAAGAAAAAGAAATAAGAGGGATCCAAATTGGAAATGAAGAAGAAAAACTGTCACTGTTTGCAGATGACATGATTTTATATACAGGAAACCCTAAAGAATCCATCAAAAAACTTTTAGAGATAATAAATGAATATGGTAAAGTTGCAGGATACAAAATCAACATACAAAAATCAGTTGCATTCTACACACTAACAACGAAGCAATAGAAAGAGAAATTAAGAATGCAATCCCATTTACAACTGCAACAAGAAGAATAAAGTACCTAGGAATAAATTTAACCAAAGAGGTGAAAGATCTTTACACTGAAAGCTAGAAAACATTGTTGAAAGAAATCAAAGACATAAAGAAATGGAAAGATATTTCATGCTCTTGGATTGGAAGAATTAACACAGTTAAAATGTCCATACTTCCTAAAGTAACCTATAGATTCAATGCAATCCCTATCAAAGTTCCAATGACATTTTTCACAGAAATAGAACAAAGAATCCTAAAATTTATATGGAACAACAAAAGACCCTGAATAGCAAAAGCAATGCCATGAGAAAAGAACAAAGCTAATGCAGCTTCCTTTGCCATCTTCTCTATAATTCGTCCTGGCCTGATGGTCAGTCTGGGTCCATAATTTCAGTTATGGAAAATTCACTTACTCATGAGGGAGTGAATTTTAGAACTAGTGGACTACTCAGGAAGTTAGTCCTTATATTGAGCCAACATCTGATTCCTTGATAGGTAGCACGACATGACAGGAGGCATATTGACTTTGGGCCTAAATAAACTGAGATGGTTCACATAAAGGCTCTGCCTCTTGCCAACTCTGTGTCTTGCAGAAAAATAATAAGAAACTGGGGACTGTTAATTAAAGACTAAGGTGTGTGACAACAGACGATCTCTCTGATAGGTTATAGAGAGGCCATTATCTCCTGCAGTGGAAAGACCAACACAGCTAAAGCAACAAGCAGATCTAACAGAACTGCAGAGGTCCAGCGACATTTAAATGCTCAGTCAAGGCCTGATTGATTTTGTAAAGTAAGGGACCTTGTGGGGAACCAGGAGATCCTGAAACATGGAATGGGGTCAACTGAATGACCCCTGCACGCTCCCCTGAGGCCTCAGAGTTTGCAGGTATTAGCAATTTTTATCTACTACGTTAGTACTTTCCCTGTTCTGAGGCTAAGAGGAAACAGGTACACCTCTCAGGAGCTACCCCACCTCCTCTCAGGTCTATTGGGACAATAACTAGAGCATAACCCACCTGGGGAAGGACTGGGCCTGATAAGGGAGGAAAACAATTTTATACCAGCTATAAAACTTAGCAGAGGAGTAACCCTGGGACTGGATTATGAGGGCTCCAATATCCCTTATAAATATAGACAAACATTCTCAATAAAATACTTACATACTGAATTCAGAAACATATAAAAAGGATTAAAGACCACAGCCACGTGGGATTTATCCCAGGAATATATGTTGGTTTAACAGACAAAAATTAATCAGTGTAATACATCATACTGAGAGAATAAAGGGGGAAAAAAACACATGATAATCTCAAGAGATGCAGAAAAAGCATTCGAAAAAGTCCAACACCTTTTCATGATAAAAAGCACTCAAAAAACTAGAAATAGAAGGGAACTTCCTCGACCTGATAAAAGACATCTACGAAAACTCCACAGCTAACATGATACTTAATGGTGAAAGATTGAATGAATGCTTTCTCCCTAACATCAAGAACAAGAAAGGATGTTCACTCTTGCCAGGGCAATTAGGCAAGACAAAAAAATAAAAGGCATACAGACTGGAAAAGAAGAAGTAAAACTGTCTCTATTTACAGATGACTTGATTTTGTATAGAGAAAATCCGAAGGAATCCATGAAAAACTATTAGAATTAATAAAGGAAGTCAGCAAGGCTAGAAGATATGAGATCAACACACAAAGTTAATTCTATTTCTATACACTGACAACAAACAATCTGAAAAAGAAATTAAAATACTTCCGTTTACAAAAGCATCAAAAAAATACTTAGGAATAAATTTATCAAAAGAAGTGCAAGACTGGTACACTAAAAATTACAAAATATTACTGAAAGAAATTAAAGAGCTAAATAAATGGAATGATAGCCCATGTTCATGGATCAAAAGACTTAATATTGTTAAGATTGCAATACTTCTCAAATTAATCTACAGATTTAAAGCAATCCCTATCAAACTCTCTGCTGCTTTATGCAGAAATGGACAAACTAGTCCTAAAATTTAGATGGAAATGTAAGGGATTAAGAATAGCCAAAACAATCTTGATAAAGAAAAAAAAGTTGAAGGACTTAACGCTTCCGAATTCCAAAATTTATTAAAAAGCCAAAGTAATAAAGATAATGCAATATTGGCATAAGGATAGACATACAGATCAATGGGATAGGATTGAGAGTCCAAAAATAAACACTCACATTTACGGTCAGTTGACTTTTGGCAAGGGTGCCAAGACAATTTATGGAGGAAGAATAGTCTTTTAACAAATTGTGCTGTGACAACTGAATCTCCACATGCGAAAGAATGGAGTTGGGCCCTGCACTGATATTTTAGTGTCATCATAAAAAATTACCACAAACATAGTGGCTTAAACAACACAAATTTATTATCTTGCAGCTCTTTAGGTTAGAAATCTAGTGTGGCTCTCATTGTGCTAAAATCAAGGTGTTGGCAGAGCTGTGTTTCTTTCTGGAGGTTCTCAGGAAAAATAAGTTTTCCAGCTCCTAGAGGCCACCTGCATCCCTTGGCCCTTGGACCCCTTTCTCCAACTTCAAAGCCACTAATGTTGCATTTCTCTCTGACTATTTCTGTATTTCACATCTCCCACTCACTCTCCTCCTCTGCCTCCCTCTTCCACTTTTAAGGACGCTGTGATTACACTGGACCTACCTGGATAATCCAGTATAATCTCACTATTTTAAGATCATCTGATTAGCAACCTTAATTTTATTTGTAAATTTAATTCCCCTTTGCCATGTAAAATAACATATGCACAGGTTCCAGAGATTAGGACATAGGCATCCTTAGGGGAGCCATTATTCTGTCTACCACAAATCCCTTCCTTATATCATACCCAAAGTTAAATCTAAATGGATCATAGATTTAAATGTAAGAGCTAAAACTATACAACTCTTAGGAGAAAACACAGGAGTACATATTTAGGATATGTTGTTAAGCAACAGTTTCTTAGATATGACAGGAAAAGCACAAATAACAAAGAAAATAGATGTTTCACTACACTAAAATTAAAAACTTTTGTGGCACAAACAATGCTATCAAAGAACGAAAAATAACCCACAGAATGGGAGAAAATATCTTCAAATCATATATCTCATAAGAGACTTGTTTCAGAATATATGAAGGACTCTTACAACTCAATAAGAAAAAGGAAAAACAACCCAATTAAAAAATGGAGAAAGGATTTCAATAGACATTTTTTCAAGTAAAATATACAAATAGCCAATAAGTACATGAAAAGCTGTTCAGCATCATTAGCCACCATGGAAATTTATATAGAAACCACAATGGTACCACTTCAGATCCTCTAAGATGGCTAAAATAAAAAAGACAGACAATAACAAGTTTTGGCAAGATAGAGAGAAATTGGAACCTGTATACATTGCTGGTGAGAATGTAAAATGGTGCAGTCACTTCGAAAAACAGTTTGGCAGTTCCTCAAAATGATACTCATAGAGTTACCATAAGGCTTAGCAATTCCACTCCTAGATATAGATCCAAAAGTAATAAAAATATATATCAACACAAACACTTGTACACGAATGCTCATAGCAGCATTATTTATAATAGCCAAAGAATGGAAACAACCCAAATGTCCATCAATGGATGAATGGATAAACAAAATGTGGTATATCCATACAATGAAATGTTATTTGACAATTAAAAAGCAATGACATATACATACTACAACATGGATGAATCTTGAAACCATTATGTTAAGTGAAAGAAGTCAGGTACAAAAGACAATATATTGTATGATTCCATTTTTATGAAAGGTCCAGAATAAGCAAATCTATAGAGACAGAAAGTAGATTAGTGATTCTGTAGGCTAAGGGAGTAGAGAGAAACGGAGAGTGACTGCTAATGGATATGGAGTTTCTTTTTGGGGTCATGGAAAATTTTCTAAAATTAGATTGTCGTGATAATTCCACAACAACTCTGTGACTATACTAAAGACTCCTGAATTACATTTTACATGAGGGATTTTTTGGTATGTGAATTATGTCACATAAAGCCGTTTAAAAAAGCACGTTAAGACAAAACCATTAAAATAAAAAAGAAAATACTACAAAAGGAGTTTTGGTCCATGTTAGAAATATGAAGCTGGGCATTCTTTTATATAACTGTTAAAAATTCTGATATCATATATTTGGGGAGAAACTCATAATATTGGATGTGTAGGAAACATATCTGATGAGAAGAACTCAAAGAACAAAAAATGCCAGCATGAAATGTTATTTTAGTTTTCTAGTTATTCCAAATAACATTCCTATTTATTATTGTTGTTCAAATTACTAAGTAGCAATAAATACACACTAATTGATCATCTTTTAGAGAATTGCTCTGCTATACACTGTGCTGCCTAAGAAATCATATTTAGAGTCTGTCTGGGGAAAACCCTGGCTCGATGATGTACTAAGTGTTGTCATTGTGGAGAAATCACTCAACTTCACTTCACCTCAGTTTCCTCATCTGTGAAGTGGGTAAAATAATAGTTTCTGCTTTATATAATTATCTTAAAGATTAAATGAGTTAACCTTTGTAAAGCGTTTAAGAGTATCTGGCACATAGTTACATTTATGTAAGTGGCTAGTATTATTTTCTCATATATTACCTTATTTTAGTAGGGTAACAATGATTTTCCTGCCAAAACATTATTCTCTGTCACTTGATATAACATTTTCATAAATGACAAAACTACTTTTATTATTCTGTTGTCATACTGAACATTCTCCCATTCGACCAACATTTAAGATCCTGTTTTTGAAGCAGTGGCATTTTGAGAGTGAATGAGAAATCACTGGAGTGAAGAGACCCCATCCTCAGTTCTTTAGAGATGAATGGCAGTCTGATCAATGTACAGTTAGAAACCAAATGTTGCTTTATTTTAATGTGTGATGTGATTAATACTAAGAAATTATTTCCTCAGGTAAAACATAAAAGAAAATTGGAAACGGCATTTCACCTTGACATAAAGTTTGTTTTGGACTCTTAAGGAGAAGAGTATACAGAATTTACTCCCATCTGCATTCAACAGAGAGCCTGGTGGGGGAGGGAAGCTACGGTGGCTCCTGGGGCAACAAGATGTTGACCTGCATCTTAACGCACTCATCTGAACACCAAATAAATAAAACATGTGAGCTGAAAGGGACATTGGATGCCAAGTAGTCCAATCTCCATGGCTTATGTTTAGGACAGTTGATATAAAGGGCAAGTAATCTGTAGAGTGTACCATGCACTGCATTTCTAGTTGTCTCCAGTTGAAATTATTGTCGTCACAAGAGTGCTCCAAGTTCTATACACACATGAGAAGAACCATTAAAAGACATTTTAAAACTACAACTTTAAAATATCTTCTACTTAGCCACGTTTTAAAATAGAATTTTAACACTTTTACATAGGATTTTAAAAGATAATCATGCATTCTATTTGTGCTTCTGTAAACTACTGCTTTTCTTTATGAGCTAGCAGGAGCGAGTGGACTGTATGATCTGATCAGTACTTCACAGGTACCACTGCTGGAGTTTTCATCCTGTAACCCAGGTATGCCTGTTGCACTGTTTTCAATTTGCCAAGCAGGTGGTAAGCCTCTGTTAAAAACAAGAACACTAGCCATTAACTTATGAGATTTTCAAACTATTTAATTATTACTTCAACTATTTAAGCACCCTTTTTTTTTGCATTAAAATGATCTTAGAGACAATGAAGTGCATATACATTCTAGGGAATTTAAAATTATGTACATGCAAAAGAAGTGAGTCTTGTGTGAAGGAAGTGGATAATTCTAGACCTGAAAGTCTAAAATGAGTCTCCACAGCTTTAGGAGCTAGGAGAATGGGAGGATTTGTCCACAGCTCAGGCTGCCAAAACATACTACTTTTAGATGCCATAGTAGCTGGGTTGCCACTGGCCCCAGAGAGGCCTATACAAGCCCTGCTATGCACATTAGCAATTCGCCTGAGAACCAACAGGACCACGGCAATCGGAGTAAGATTTGGGCTGAGTTCTCTGTTCCAGGAACAAATAAAGACTATAGCAGCCTCTGCTTTCCCTTCCCTTTATTGTGTTCAGCCTAAAACTCTTAATGATGAGAGATAATTTACAATAGCAAGACGGAGATCATTTAGGAAAATTAAACATGCATAAGAAGGTAGATTCTGAGATCCATTCCTGAAGAACCAATGCTAATATCCGTGTGCATCCGGGTGAGAAACAGGATCATGAGAATTCCTCAGGTATCTTATTCAATTCAAGGCTCTGAGCCCTCCTGCCCAGATATTGTGCTTTAGCTGGTTGGAGACGGAGCTCAGGAATCTACAGGTCTGAAGAGCACCTCAGGGATGCTAGCGCAAGTCTGGAAGTTGGTTGAATGGAGTGGTAGATGATCTCTGTAGGTAAGATAATAGAAAATGCAATGACTTACTACCCAGTGTGCTACCATCTGTGAAGATTTATCAACTTCTGAACATAAATAGAAAAGAGGAAGCCAGAGAGAACAAAATCCCAGACCAAATCTTGAAATTCTGATGGAACTATGGAGGAACAAAGAATTAAAAAATAAACAACAGAAAAGAGGCGCTGTGTTTTCCTCAGGAGAAAGCAGCAAGGGGGGAAAATTCCATAGTAATAATTGAAAATGGCATATATGTAGCACTTACTCTGAGTTAGGTACTCTTTCTAAGCACTATACATATATTAGTTTATTTAATCCTCATAACCCTATAAATTAGGCTCTATTACTTCCATTTACAGATAAGGAAATTATGGAAAACATGGTTACTTGACTTTCCCAAGGTTGTCCCTCTAGTAAGTGATGGAGCCAGGATTGTGACCTAGGAAGTGTGGCTTCATAGTTCCAGCTCTTAACTGTAATGCATATAGCCTTTAACTTATTGTCACAGATGTCTTCATATCTATGTTACTTGAATAAAGGGAAAGAATATAGTATTTACCAAGTGCCTAATGTGTTCCTGGCACTGTGCATGAAATGTTATCACTGGAAAGTAAATATTACCTCATAAATGACCCTGACACTTTGTGGAACCCAGCAGTGGATGACTATAATTCCCTTGAAAGGTAAAGAGTTAAAAGTTGGATCTGAACTGCCATTGTCTCCTAAAAGTATATAGGCTTCTGAAGACATTCGTGAACCTGGGAAGAGAGGCACGAAGGAGAGTAAATTGGTGAAGATAGAAGAGAGGATAGTGCTATGGACTGAATGTCTGTGTCCCTCCAAAATTCATATGTTGGAGTCCTAACCCCCACCATGATGGCATAAGGAGGTGGGGCCTTTGGGAGATAATTAGGTCATGGGGGTGGAGCCCCCATGATGGGATTAGTATCCTTATAAGATGGAGAAGAAGCACCAGAGTCCTTTTTCTCCCAGCCAAGTGAGGACACAGTAAGAACACAGCCATCTGCAAACCAGGAAGAGTCCTCACTAAGAGAAACTGCCAGCACCTTGATCTTGGACTTCTCAGGTGCCAGACCTGTGAGAAATAGATATTTGTTGTTTAAGCCACCCAGATCACGGTAATTTGTTATAGCAGCCTGAGCAGACTAAGAGAGAGAACAGAAATGACATGTCCTGGGTATGTAATATGCACCATCTAGCCTAATGGAGTGATGCTTTTCAAAGCAGACTACAAAGTTTTTGGGCCAGACAGCAGAGCATATTTTGAGTAGCACTCAAACACCTCAGAATTGTAGAATTATCTCACCAAAGGAGAGAGGGAGCTGGGGTATTTACCAGCAGCTCCTGAGAGTTACTGGTTATAGAGAGAGAAGGGGGATTTGGTGGTGTTACTTCACAGGCACTTCCAGTCTGTTGTCTATATTCAGACAGCCCAGCCCTCAGGGGCTCCTGAAAAAGCCCTCAGACCCAGGAAGACAGCACATCAGAATAACAGGATAATAGGCTTTAAGGAATATGGGCATCTGTCACATAGCTCGTTGCTGGGTGTGGGAACTCTCTGTGCCCACATGCAAAGCAGGACAGTTAACGACTGGAAACAATGTTCAGTCAACAACAGATGTACAGGTGGAGGAAAAATACCCAGCTTCTCACGGCCTCACTGTGAGGCATGTTCTACAGCGCCTCCCTCGGGTGAGTGTGTTTCATGTCATCCTTCTAATCTGTCATGACAAGGACTGGTGTTAAAGCCACACGATTTAAACGGTTAGTGAGCAAGAATCATCCAAGGGTATGACATAAACATTCTGCTTGTTGCTTTAATTGTACACACGACTTAAAAGGTTTCAGTTTGCAGGACAAGCGCTATAAAAGATTTTCCTTTCTGCCCAGGTTTGCTTTTCAACCATAAACCCTAAATAAACAAACTACCCATTCAGGGAACTAAAAAGCCATTACAAAATGTATTACATTTGTGCTTTTTATATTTAACATATTTTATTAGTTTAACATAAAATATACTACTTCCACTCTACTTATAATTACATATCTTGTTTGATCTAGAGTTAAAAGAAAGAAAAAATTCTAGATGCAGGGGAGTTTACCCCAGCACTTAAACATCATCTAACATATTTGCTTTCTTCCCTCCCTCCCTCCCTTCCTTCCTTCCTTCCTTCCTCTTTGTATCTCCTGGAAGGTTACATTTCTCTCCTTGTAGCTGCTGCTCCAGGTATCCTGGTTACATGCACAAAGATTATCCCCAGAGCTTATGGAAAATTAAAAAGCCTCGGTTAGCCTAGCTGTACAAACCCCAAAATTGGTGGTATAAATTAACGTTGAGTTTGAATGAGGGACTTTGGTCTCCTTTGCAACAAGTTTAGCCATGTTAAAATAGTGAGAGGAGTATCAAAGTGCTAACATAAAGAGGAGTAGATTAATTTTTTTTTCCTTCATTCTTTCCATTGTCTTTTCAAGTAATAGTAATCTTCGTGGCCTAGGTTCCCTAGGAAACAAAGCCTGAGGCAAAACTTCACATGCTCACCCATTCCGATAAGAGCTCACCCAGGAAGGCAAGAGTGAAGTGAACACGCAGCAAGGCCGGAAGGAGGGCGAGCGAACACAGAGCACATTACCGAAGGACAGAGCTCGGTGACAAGTGGACATGTTGCTCCTGCCCCACGTCCTCTGAAAGGCTGTAGGAGAAGACTGTGTTTTCAAATTCTGAGGGGAAGATGTTAGAGGAATAGATCCACTGCTTCCAAGTCCCATTGGTCGAGCTCCCCGGGGAGCGGTAACTTCTCTGCACCTCCTGTCCAATCAGATCCTTCAGAGTCTCCAGCCTCTGCGGCATCAAGGATGCTTCCCCCGAGGCAGGAGCCCTGCAGGGCGCACCGTCAGGGCACTTGGCTTGAATGCGAGCGCGATTAGGAGCAGCTGCCACGGAATCACCCTGCTCTGTGGCGGTGATGGCTGCTGCAGCGACCACGAGGCCACGCCCGTGACCGCAGCGCTAGCCACTGCCAGGGCCTCTCCAGCCAGAAAGCAAGGCTAGTGCCTCAGTCCCGGGTGGAGCACCTACGGACTCGAACAGCGCTTGATATAGATCTATCTCCTGTGTTGCCTGGAGTGAAACATTTACAACCAATGTCGAGTTCATCTGTTGGGTGTATTGGCCTCCCTCAGCGTGGTCCACTACAAATGTTCAAACCTTTACATGGTTTGAGACTCTGAAGACATGAGTTAATTTATAATTTAATATAGAAATCAGTAACCCACTCCTGGAAATTAAGCTGAAGACGTTCTATGAATTAATTTGTTTTCAACTTTATTTATTTTAAAAGGAGAAGGGAGGTCTAAATAATTGACCATAAGGAATTAGTTAAGTAAATGATGATGCATCTACTTGAGGGATTATCATCTCATTTTTTAAAGGATGATTATTTTAAAATATTGCAAAATGTGGAAATGCTAATGACATAATGTTAAATTAGAAAAGCAAACTATAGCATTCAAATTGTGATTCAAAATTGTGCTGGTCAGGAGAGGCTAGGTCACACAGCAGCAAGAAACAACCGAAAAATCTCAATAGTTTAAGACAATGAAAGTTTCTTTACTGCTCACAAGTAGTCAACTGCATCTTGGAGAGGGTCTCCCAGCCACTGTCCCAGGAGTTGTCCATCATTCTTGCTACTTTGTTGGAGTGTGAGATGAATGACACTCCTTGCTGAAGCTCCATGTGTCTTAACATGAGTACAGCTATGTTTGGCCAGTCCATGAACCTACAGCCACCAGCACACAAAGAAATATAAAGCAGCTTTCTGTGTGGTGGGAACCGGCCCTTCTCCCACAGAGATAGTTGCAATTTGTAAGATTACAAGACTCTTTGGGCGTCATAGCCCGGGACTGACAGGCCATCTGTGTCGGGCTAGGACGATAACCAAGGAGCTCAATGCACATACACAACTGATAACCATTTGTGCATGAGAACACCAAATGCTTACTCTGGAGATTACTCATACTATATAAGCTGCTGGAAACTGAGGCCTAGTGAGAGTCTCGCCTGTGGGGTTATGTCTTGCCCTGGACGTCTTTCAGTCGGCACTCCCGCCTAGCCGTGTCAGTTAAAGGGACTCTCCCCGGTGGATGGTGTAAGTACCTGGTCTGATGTTTCTCTCTCAATCGATCTGATGTTTCTCTTTTTCGATCGATCTGATGTTGTTTCCTCTTTTTATTGACTTATTTGGATCTTATAAGTACCCAGTCTGACGTTTCTTTGTATATAGCTACTTCCTGTATTCTCCATACCTATATGCTAACGTTCGCCTTTACCCTTCCCTATATAATAGTGTGCACTCAGTCCATTCGTTTGGGTTGGAAAGTTCCTTTTTACGTCTCTGATCGAATCCACCGAACCTCTTACAACACCATGCTAGCCAGTCCCTAGAATTTCTGCCTCTTCCTATAGGCATGTGACTATCCACAATCAGAAATCATCAGACATGTCAAGATCAAACATCATGCAAACCAGCACTTACAGGACAAGCAAAAAGAGGGGCAGTCCTGCCCTGGAAATGACGCCCAGTAGTACCAGGGAAGGCACTGCTGGTGAGGGAGTTTCTGCTCAGGTGACACAAGCACCAACAGGAAGCTTGGCTCAGCCCATCCTCATCTGCTCAGAGGCAGCATACCTGCTGAGATCAGCTTGGAGTGACTGTGTGTCTGCATAACCCATCATCCTGACAGCAGAACTACCATTTGTCTGACTCCATGGCATAGTTCATCTTGCGCTGTCATTTTCAGTCCTGGTGCTAACATTACTCATGAGAGTCCAAGAGGGTTGCATATAAGATCATTGATGATAATCGTCCAATTTACTGCAGCACGAACACTTTGTGGAGTAGGGCATTTGATTGAAAATCTCTTGCTCCAGCCCAGAAAGGTAATATTTTCAGTTTATTTCACACAGACAGCACCTCTTCAGATCCTATGTGGATGTCTGTTTCCCTAGAAAAGATAATTTATTCCAGTTATTTAGGATTGAAACTCAAAACCCATGCACCATTGGCAATTTAATATGGATATAGGAAAAAAATTTCTGAGAATCTTATGGGTTGTTAAACACTAAAATGTGCTTCTGAAGAAAATTGCAGGATATATTCGTGCCTGGTTCTTCGGTTCTCTGTGGAGCTAGGACTGAATAGCTGCTTCTCAAGGTGCTTCCCAGGCCTGGGATTTTATGATAGGGGCCATAAAATCAATATACTGAGTTGAGGAAAATTACATTTTACCAGTCTGTGAAGAAAATAAATCTAAAATATTCTGGATAAGCATTTATTGTGCACTAAACAAGTATTGCTGCCTTGGCACAGAGATTTACCCAGTTTCTTTGATTGCAAAGACTGCAGAAATGCAACACACTTGGGAAAAAGTTTAAGTGCACGGAGCATTTAATATAACATTGAATGTGGCAAAGACGGGGAAAGTCTTTCCTTACAGGAAATAGTATCAAATTCCAAGTGCAACTCTAATCAGGTCCTTGTTTAACAGCAAAATTATAGTTTGAAAAATCATTCAAAGGGACAACACAAAATTCATCCTATAAAAGAATATGAATATATAAATAGATTGGCAAATATCATGCCATATTATTGTTGTTTTTTTTTTTTTAAAGATTTTATTTATTCATTTTTTTCCCCCCAAAGCCCCAGTAGATAGTTGTATGTCATAGGTTCACATCCTTCTAGTTGCTGTATGTGGGACTCGGCCTCGGGTTGGTCGGAGAAGTGGTGCCTTGGGGCGTGCCCGGGATCCGAACCCGGGCCGCCAGCATCAGAGCGCGTGCACTTAACCGCCAAGCCACGGAGCCGGCCCATGCCATATTGTTTTTTAAATGACATATAACATTTTCTAATTTCTCTATATTCATAGTTAAAATATTCAAGCAGTTATCCATTTATACATGAGTTGTGTTCTAAAGTTTCTTTGTAACTCGGCTCTTATGAAGTAAAAATGCATTTTTCCTAAAGAACAATGGTGTTTTTGTGATAAGACTATTCTTAAAAAGTTTAATTCATAATATTATAGAAAGATAGTACATTGACAATGAAAGAAATTCTTTATTTTTTAAAAGAAATTAAATTAGACTCAATAACATAATTCAGTGATGAAGCAGGATGATAATTTAGGAATAAACTTAACAGGAAATTTGCAGAACCTATGTAAGGAAATCTTTAAAACACCTCTAAAGAAGACAAAAGAACTCTTAAACAAATGGAAAGACATCCTTTGCTCTTGAGATAGAATGACATAATACATGGTTAAGATGTTATTTCTCCCTCAGTTGATTTATAAATTTAAGATGATCAAAAAATAAGTAAATAACTGACTTTTTCTGGAGTTGCACAAGTCAATACCAAAGTTCATAAAGAAAAATAAAATGCAAGAAGAGTTATGACAACATTGAAAATGAAAATTTATGAGAAAGTATAACCCTATCATATGTGAAAACATACTTTGAAGCCCCTATAATTAAAACAGTGTGGTACTGGGGCCGGCCCCGTGGCTTAGCGGTTAAGTACTAGCACTCCGCTACTGGCGGCCCGGGTTCAGATCCCAGGCGCGCACCAATGCACCACTTGTCCGGCCATGCTGAGGCGGCATCCCACAGTAACTAGAAGGATGTGCAACTATGACATACAGCTATCTACTGGGGCTTTGGGGAGAAAAGGGGAAAAAAAAAAAAAGGAGGATGATTGGCAATAGATGTTAGCTCAGGGCTGGTCTTCCTCAGCAAAAAGAGGAGGATTGGCATGGATGTTAGCTCAGGGCTGATCGTCCTCACACACACACAAAAAAAAACAGTGTGTTACTGGCAAATGAATAGACTGTCACACCAGTGGAATAGAACAGAATCCAAAAATTGACCCAATAGCAAATGGAAATTTAATACATGATAAAGGTGGTATCTCAAATCACTGGGTCAAAAAGAAACTTCTTTATTTAATTACTTTTTTGAGGTCATATTGGTTTATAACATTGTGTAATTTCAGGTGTATGATATTATATATCAGTTTCTGTGTAGATTGCATCATGCTCACCCCCAATAGTCTAGTTTTTATCCGTCACCATACATATGTGCACCTTTACCCCTTTCACTCTCCCCTCTCATCCTTTTCACCTCTGGTAACTACTAATCTGTTTTCCTTATCCATGTGTTTGTTTATCTTCCACATATGAGTGAAATCATATGGTGTTTATCTTTCTCTGTCTGGCTTATTTCGCTTAACATAATACCCTCAAGGTCCATCCGTGTTGTTGCAAATGGCACAATTTTGTCTTTTTGTATGGCTGAGTAGTATTCCACTGTGTGTGTATATATATATACACAATATACCACAATACCACATCTTCTTTATCCATTCCTCAGTTGATGGGCACTTGGGTTGCTTCCACGTCTTAGCTATTGTGAATAATGCTGCAATGAGCATAAGGATGCATACATCTCTTTGAATTATTGATTTCATGTTCTTTGGAGAAATACCCAGTGGTGGGATACCTGGATTGTATGGTATTTCTATTTTTAATTTTTTGAGAAATCTCCATACTGTTTTCTATAACGGCTGTACCAGTTTGCATGCCCACCAGCAGTATATAAGGGTTCCCTTTTCTCCACATCCTCTCCAACGTTGGTTATTTTTTGTCTTGTGAATTATAGCCATTCTGATGAGTGTAACGTGATATCTCATTGTGGTTTTGACTTGCATTTCCCTAATAATTAGTGATGTTGAACATCTTTTCATCTGCCTGTTGGCCATCTGTATATCTTCTTTGGAAAAATGTCTGTTCATATTCTCTGCACTGGGCCAAAAAATTTTAAAAGGCCATTTGAAAGAAGATAAAATTGGATCCTTAACTCATGCCATTACAATAATAAATTCAAACTGATCTAAGAAATAAATGTTAAAAATGAAACCATACAAGTACTAAAAGAACACACGAGAAGAAGTTGTTCTTCTTTAACCCAGGGATAAGGAAAGTCTCTATTCGTGAATCAAATGTAGATGCAATAAAAGAAAATGTCAATAAATTTGATTATATAAATATTTATTATTTTATATGTATTATATATTATATATAATTATGCAAAAAAATAATATTTTTAAATAAATTTTGCATTGCAAAAATACATAAGTGAAGGCAAACTGGGAGAAAATATTTGCAACAGCTATGTGGTAGATATAAAAGGCTGTCCTCTAGTCTTAGGAATATAGGTAGGGGATCTCCCTGAGATTTAAGAAGCAAGAAATGTGGTAGCAAGCAAAAACAACCAAGTTACTCCAAGATCTATATGGATTGGCAGAAGACTGATTCTGTCTGAGCCGTAGGTATTATACTAAGCATTCTGAGCCACGGAGGTCCTAGAGTCTACACTTGGAAGGAACTGCAAGTGAGTGCCAAATGACCAGGATGGGAAAATCAGAGGGTTAGCTGACATTAGAGCCAGTAACATCAGGTGAGACATCAGCAATCTCACGAAGATGTCACTGCCCAGAGTTTCCATAGAATGTCTGTTGGAAGAATACGACATTGGCCAGTGAGTTGGATAGAATTTGTCCATGACCTTACAATGGATAAGGTCTGCTGATTAAACCATGGAGCCAGCGTTTCATTTGTCCTCACTCCTGCCCTCTTGTTTTCCTCTAATCCCTCTCGTCCTACAAAGGCACTATGTCTTGAGTCACTCAGTTCAGCCAAACGACTATCCACCTGCCTTTCTACCTTTCCCAGATCCAGCCAGTATGGTTGTTCAGGTTGTCCAACCTTATACAAACCTAGAAAAGAAATGTGTTTACTAAAAGACGAGAAGTCCCGCTAGATACTTTCCCAGCCTCTCTTAAAACTGTGGTTGCCCATATCAAACTATCCTCTCCAAGGAGACATAAGCAAATCAGAACTTTAGTAAGGAATGTTAGCTGTTTTCTGCAAGAAGAGATTTCTTAAGCTTATGCTTGTCTCTTCTTTCTATCTTGAGTATAGATATGATGCCTGAAGCTAGAGCAGCCATTTTGCAAGCATGAAAATAAAAAGCCAACATACCATGGATGACAGAGAGACAGGAAAAAAAGATCTGGATCATTGACGGCATCCTCGAGCTTCCACGCCAACTGTGAGATTCCTTCTAACTGCTGAACTTCTTGTAAAAACATAATAGATACCCTGACTGTTAAAGCTGCCAGTGGACAAATTTTTTGTTACTTAGTGCTGAGAAAAATCCTAACTGATGGAGTTATTATTTATTTCATCATATCTAAGGTATAATCAATTCAAAGATGTAACAAAGTGGCTACTTTCTGAACCACTTAGTAGGAAAAAAACTTAATTAAACATGACACCATGTTTCCTTTTTATTTTGAATTTTTAATTATATTTATTGAAATATCTTTTTTAGATTTAATTAGACATTGATTTTTAATATATAATACTCTTATGTACAGATTAAAAGAAAAATATGAGTTAAAAGTCTTTCAAAGACTTTTTCTTATTTCCTATCCAACTATTCTGAATCACATTTCAACACAGAGTTATCAATGTCCATGTTTTTCTACATACTGTGGCATCAACAGTATCAGTGATGTAGCTCTTAAAACAATGCATAAAATTAGACTAATAGCCACTGGTTACTAGAGGCTGCAGATTGCTTCAATGTTGCTTCCTGGGTTCGCATCCGTTCTGCAAGTTTTGACTCAGCCCTTCCGATGTGTGCAGAGGCAGTGACAACTTTGTAGAGCTGCCACCTGTCAAACAGTGATTTCAAGACTCCATTTCAGAGATGTAAGATGAAAAAAGATGTACCCTTAGAGTCAATGGAATACGTTACATACCTGGCACTCGAAGACAAACTCTATACATTATCTGACTTAATCCAAATATGAATCCTAAAATATATTATTATCCTCATTTTGCAGATGAGGAAACTAAGGCTCGGCAAAGTTTAGGGACATTTCTAAGGTTTCACAGATATAACACCGCAAAATTGATGTTCAAGCCTGGGCTCATCTGAATCCAAAGGCTGTGCTCTTAACCACGGGCTCTACAGTCCGTCCACAGGGATTTAGGCTACTTAGTAAAACAGCAACATGATTTCAACACAGTGGGAGGACCCATTTGATAGAATATTCATGAGAAACCAGGAGGTGTCTGGAGTGGATTCCAAGTGCTGAGCTGAGGGAAGTTGCCTGGGGGAAGAACCAAGGGTGGAGCTTCCTGGTAGAAGGAATGGAGAGTACAAAGGTATGGAGACATGAAACCACATGACTTTGCATGAATTATTAGTAAGCCCACGAACACCAGCAAATATCCAAGAGCTCTAGGAAATTTGAGGCAACAGAACTAATTATATTCTCCTCTTGGGCTTTAGGTCAATCTCACATTTCTTGCTCATCATTCATATTTCTACCTTGATCCAGAAGTTGGCTTGGGTGCACATGCCCTGATGAGCCAGAAATAGTGTCTAGGAATGTGGCAAGTGTAGGAAAAGATGTATTCTTTATTACCACAAAAATAAAATCCTAATTTTGGATATAGATAGATAGATAGATATACAAACACATGCACACACACTCACACAGACACACACGATCAACCACAAATACCTTGCAAATATTCTCCAGTCTATATTTAGGTTTTCCGGCTTCTTTTTCACTTTTAGACTTCTCTTGATATATATTTAATGCAATTTCATTTGCGTAAAAGTTTATGGAATAGGAAGGTTACACCATACGATATGAGCCAGGTCCTGCATTTTTAGATTCTTGGCTGTTACCATCTAGTGACATTAGTGATATACTTGAGAGATTTAAAATATGGACACCAATTTTTTAAGCATGTTTCACATTCTTTGATGAAATGATATAAGGTCTGGGAATTATTGCAAGACAATCCAGGTGGTGAAAAAAGTAGGTGGTGTTATTAAATGAAACACGATTGGCCGTGAATTAATTAACTGTTGGAACTGAGTGACAGGTGCACAGTGCTCCATTTTACTATTGTCTCTGCTTTTGTATTTGTTTGAATTTTTTTTCTAGTTCAATTGAGAAATAATTGACGTACATCACAGTATAAGTTTAAGGTGTACAGCATGATTGTTTGATTTACATATATTGTGAAGTGATTACCATAATAGGTTTAGTTCACATCCATCATCTCATATGGATATAATAAAAAGAAAAATTTTCCTTTGATGAGAGCTCTTAATATTTATTCTCTTAACAACTTTCCTGTGTACCATACAGCAGGATTAACTATAGTCATCATGTTGTAGATTACATCCCTAGCACCTATTTATCTTATAACTGGAAGTTTGTACCTTTTGACCACCTTCCTCCAATTCCCCCCTTTCCCCACCCCCTGCCCATGGTAACTACTAATCTGATCTCTTTTTCTATGAGTTTGGTGTTTGTTTGTTTCTTTTTAGATTCCACATATAAGTGAGATCGTACCATATTTGTCTTTCTCTGTCTGGCTTATTTCACTTAGCATAATGCTTTCAAGGTCCATCCATGTTGTTGAAAATGGTAGGATTTCCACATTTTTTATTGCTGAATAATATTCCATTGTATAAAAAAAACCTTTTTAATGAAAAGAAGCGTGTTTCGTAAAATTGAAAAAAAAAATTGTCACATTTTCCACTTGGAGACCTTCATGCACTGTGCTTTTGTTCAAATGCTTTATGGCTTATGAAGCTGTAGTTCATAATTAAGAGACAAAGTTCTCCTTTGCTAGGGGAAAACACTCATATTTCCTTTGATTTCCATTGTGAACTTAAGTTATCTGCTTTGACCTCTGAATTGTAAGAAGTAGGTCCCTGATCTAAAGGGCTTGGTCCAAACCCCACAGCTCAGTGTTTTATATGGAAATTGCAATAACAGGTTATGTCCTCTGTGGAAAAAAAGTAAATTTTCACATTGATTGCAATACGGGAGCAAACCTGTGAAGTGCTAAAGCTATACTTCTGGAATGTTCACCTGGAACATTCCTTTCCTGCGCCAAACCTCCCAAGATGCTCTGAGATCTCAGCAGAGACTCCTTAGAAAGTGTTCCCGCTGCTCCCTTCTTCTGCCCCGAAGTGCTCCCCTGGTTGGAATTTGGGATCCAGCTGAGTCTGATGTAGTTCAACCAGCAGAGTTCTTCGGTGCTGGTTCACTTTCTAAACACAGTTACAAATCCCCCCCAAATTACCCTTCCTTTCCTGCTCTTGGCCTCACTGACAGAAGAAAAGACTTTTCCTTATATTTACCCATTGTCTTTTAAATCTTTTAAAGAATTTCTGTTGATGATGCAACTCTACCCATTTTGAAAACATTATGATAAAGCAGCATTTTATTTTTTTTTTTATGTGAGGAAGATCAGCCCTGAGCTAACATCTGCTAATCCTCCTCTTTTTGGTGAGGAAGACCAGCCCTGAGCTAACATCCATGCCTATCTTCCTCTACTTTATATGGGTGCCGCCACAGCATGGCTTGACAAGCGGTGCATAGGTGCGCGCCTGGGATCTGAACCTGCAAACCCCAGGCTGGCGAAGCAGAGCACACACACTTTAACCACTGTGCCACCCAGCCGGCCCCTTATTTTTAATAAAATACTCATTAAGTTTTACTGTAGTTAAGAAGAACACGGGAACGGCCGGATGGTGTAGTGGTTAAGTTTGAGCACTCTGCTTCAGCAGACCAGAGTTCTCAGGTTAGAATCCCAGGCGCGGACCTTGGCATTGCTCATCAAGCCATGCTGTGGTGGTGTCCCATATACAAAATAGAGGAAGATGGGCACAGATGTTAGCTCAGGGCTGATCTTCTCAGAAAAAGGGGAAGATTGGCAACAGATGTTAGCTCAGGGCCGTTCTTCCTCACAAAAATAAAAAAAGGAGAACATGGAATTTAGCCATTAGAAGAGTTTAAAAGGTGGATCTTCGTCATTTTGCCATTGACATCAAGATAATAATTTTTTTTTTTAATTCTCAAGGTCTGGGCCATCCTCGTGGCTTAGCAGTTAAGTGCACGTGCTCCGCTGCTGGCAGCGCGGGTTCAGATCCCAGGTACACACCGATACACCACTTCTCCGGCCATGCTGAGGTCACATCTCACACACAGCAACTAGAAGGATGTGCAACTATGACGTACAACTATCTACTGGGGCTTTGGGGGGAAAAAAAAGGAGGAGGATTGGCAATATATGTTAGCGCAGAGCCGGTCTTCCTCAGCAAAAAGAGGAGGAGTAGCATGGATGTTAGCTCATGGCTGCCCTTCCTCACCAAAAAAAAAAAAAAAAAAAAAAAAAAAAAAAAAATTCTCAAGGTCTTTGCGTTTGTGTCAGTGGTTCACACTGGTTTTCCTGGCCTTTGAGAGTGGTGGCTTCCACACCCTGTTCCCAGATGCTGCATTTTAGAACGCTTCTTACCACACCACTGAAACAATGATAACAACTTCAAATGTCTGCATTCGTACACTGATAAACATTAAACTGAACACCTCATCATTCTCTCCCTGATTTAATCTAACTTATCTCCCTCTAGTCCATAGAAACTCTCCTTTTCTCATTTTCCAAAGGTCTCTATGCTGTGAAAGCAAGATGATTTATCTTGATCTTTCTCTGCCTTCTGGTCATCTCCAACACCATTAACACCAACTGCTTCTGTAGAATCACTTTAACTCCAGCTTTCAGGTTTATCACGAACACCTCAGGTAGTTTGCTCAAATTTTCAGTGGAAGAATACTTCCAGTTCAGCACCCACTGCTACAGGCACTGTGTCCTCGGCCCCTGCACGTGACCCTGAGCACCTACATCTAAAGCAGTGTCTAGGCTCTTTGGTGCAGTGTAGCTTAATAGAGAAAGAACAAGGCTTGAGACCAGACAGGGCAGAATTCAAACACCACCATATTAGTTTTCTATTGCTGTATAACAAATTACCACAACTTAATGGCTTAAAATGATACACATTTGTTATCTCACAGTTCCTACAGATCAGAAGTCCAGATATGGCTTGAGCTGGGTCCTCTGCAAGCTGTAATCCAGGCATCAACCAGGGATGAGTTCTCATCTGGATGCTCGACTGGGGAGAAGTCTGCTTCCAAGGTCACTCAGGTTGTTAGCAGAGTCCATTTCCTTGCAGCTGTAGGACTCATAGTAGCTTGTATTTCAAAGCCAGCAAGGAGAACAATACTCTAGAGCAAATTGGCTAGCAAAATTGAGTCTTATGTAACATAACCTAATTCCTGGAATGACATTCCATTACCCTTACCATATTCTGTTTATTAGGTGCAAGTCACAGATCCTGCCCACACTGAAGAGGAGGGGATTATAAGAATGTGAATGCCAGAAGCAGGGATGACTTAGGGTCATCTTAGGGTTGATGTGCCACAACCCAACCACTGTCCTTTACAATCCTTCAGATTTCCAGTTTTCTCATCAGTGTTACCAGGATATGACAGAAGGGTGGCCAGCCACCTTGCATGAGTCCAAGAGGCACCATTCCTAATGGAAACTGTGGTGGTATGTTTCGCATGTCAACTTGGCTAGGCTAAAGCCCTAGTTAGTCAATCAAACACTAATCTGGATGTTTCTGTGAAGATATTTTGTAGATGTGATGAAAGTCCATAATTTGAGTAAGGGAGATTGTCTTAGAAAATCTGGGTGGGCATGATTCAATCAGTTGCAAGTCCTGAAGAACAGAACTAAGGCTTCCTAGAAAGAGAAGAAATTCTGCCTGTGGACAGCATCCTCAGCTCATGCCCAAGAGTTCCTTCTTGCCCTTCCTGATGGCCTGCCCTACAGATTTAAAACTTGCCTAGCCAGCCCCAACCATCATGTTAGCCAATTATTTGCAGTAAATCACTTATTTATACCTGTAGAAGGCAATGTTTGGGCTACCATGTATTTTTTACTTTGGAATATTTTAGTCAAACTAAGGAATATAATAAAATTGGCTGGTTACTCCTAACTGTGCTAGAGGAAGTGGAGAAAGAATAAGATGAGTCAGGGTTTCAAATTCCTAGATAAATCTTTAAATAAATAACCTGAAACCTTCTATATCTACTCTGAATGAAACCATTATCACCTATTGCCATATTGCCAAGATTTCTGAATATCAAACCCAGAGTCTCATCCCGTGAGTGGCTAAATTACAACGCAAATTGAATTATCATCCTTGCAGGGTATCTTTTGTTAAACAGAGGGCCTTGATTGGGAAGAAAGGAGATCTGAACATTTGAATGGAGACGTATGAGTAGATCCTAATGAAGCTGGAATATCAAACTCTTAGATTTTTCTGAGTCTTCTTTGCCAGTAGAAGCCACTTTTCCACCCTTGCCTGAGGAGATTGACCTGAGGAAACTGTAACAGCCTCCCCTGAGGTAGTTGCCTTGAAAGACGCTGCTGATTCTCCTCAGGACCCACCCCTACTCCCTCTCTTTGCTTCTAGATCTATAACTAGCCTCAAGTCTCAGACAGTCCCAAAGGGTGAGGTACAAAGTATAATCTGTGTGGAAGTACACTACACAAGAAAATAACTGCATGGCTTTTTTTCAATTTATATAGACAGAAATCTGGGGAATATGTGTGGGAATGCATTGCAAGGGTGTAGGATCATGGTAGAAGAGATACAAAGTTGTATCAGGTCAAATTTATTGATGTGGACCACTAAGCAGAGATTCTGGATTCAGTGTTTTAGCTTGAGTGATTAGAACGGGCTCTAACAGCTTTGTTGGTTGGTTGGCTGAAACAGGAATCCAAAGGTGGCCTGCACGGAATCAATTTGAAGCGCCAGAACTACCTTAGTAAATTGTACAGTAAAGAATCCAAAAGCTTAAGGAAACTGGAACGTTAGAGTAGATTTATCACGTAAGATCTGCTCAACTACCCTGGCAGGGTCCAGAAGACCTTTCATCACAACTTTGAGAAATAAATTTGTGAGAGGTGCCTCAGCATCCTTGAAGGACTCTGTGGTCCTTCTTCTATGTAGGTCAGAAAGTACAGTAGGAATTAACACCAACAAAATGGGATCCCTAAGTGCAATGACGATAACAGGATTCTACAATGTTAAGAGCCAAGTGGTGGCAAGTAATCACCTAAGACAATGTGGGTGTCATTACAACAGAACCAAAGTAGCAGTCAAAGTAGTCTGATTCTAAGAGATCTATAAGGTTGCCTAGTTGATCCTGGTGTCCCTAGAAAAGAAATAGATGGGAAGTGTACTAAATTATTACTTGATCTAGATAAGCAGAAGAGATCTAGGTCTAGTGAATAGAGGTCTAAAATGAATCAACCAAAACCCAGAGTTTCAGCCCCGCCATCAGTTTTCCAACTTGAGCAAGTTTATCAACCCAGAACTCTTTGAATGAAGAGGAGGTTGTGTCTCTTTGAGGAAAAAACCTGCTACACAGTCGAAATTTTATATTGTTAATCTTTCTCCCAGCCTTCCCCAAAGGGACCTAGGACCTTTTATCAGGCTGACTATGCAATGAGGAAAAGGAAATGATGAAACTTTGGGGGGATTACTAGACACCAGCTCTAAACTGACACTAATATCTGGAAACCTAAAACACCTTGCCTACCAGTCAGTGTAAGAACTTACGGAGGTCAGATCATGAGTGGAGTTTTAGTTCAGGTCCATCTCACAGTGGTCCACTGGGTCTCTGAACCCACCTAGTGGTTATTTCTCCAGTTCTGGAATGCGTGTTGGAATAGACGTACTCAGCAACTGGCAGAATCTCCACGTTAGTTCTCTGACCTGTGGAGTAAAGACTATCACGGTAAGAAAAGGCCAAGAGAAAGCTAACAGAACTGCCTCTACCTAGGAAAATAGTAAAACAAAAGCAATATTGCATTCTTGAAGAAATTACACATTAGAAAGATGCGGGGTGATAATTCCTAACACATCCCCATTCAATTCACCTATTTGGCCTGTTTAGGAAACAAATGGATCTTGGAGAATGGTTATAGATTACCCTAAGCTTAACCAAGTGGTGACTCCAAACCCAGTTGCTATTTCAGATGTGGTTTCATTGTTGAGCAATTAACACATCCCCTGGTACCTGGTATACAGCTATTAATATAACAAGTGCTTTTTTCTTGATATGTAATAGTAATGACCGCCAGTTTTCTTATATCTGGCAAGGCCATTAATACACTTTCACTGTCCTATCCCAGGGGTATATCAGCTCTCTAGCCATATGTTTAGTCCACATAAATTAGTCCAGTTATAATTCAGTCCACAGGGAACTTGATTACCTCTCCCTTCCACAAGACATCACACTGGTCCATTACATTGATGACATTATGGTGCTTGGACCTGGGGAGCAGGGAGTAACAACTACTGTAGACATATTTGAAAGATATTTGCATGTCAGAGAGTGGAAAAATAAGTCCTACAAAAACACCAAGGCCTTCTACCTCAGTGAAATTTCTAGGAGTCCAATGGTATAAGGCTTGTCAAGATACCCTTTTAAGGTAAAGGATAAGTTGTTGCATCTTGCCCCTCCTGTAATCAAAAAAGGGACACAATGCCTAGCCGGCCTCTTTGGATTGGGAGGGAATATATTCCTTGTTTAAGTGTGATCTTCCTTATTTGGGTGTGGTACTCCAGCCCATTTACCGATTGACTGGGCTGGAAAACTGCTAGTTTTGAATCAGGTCTAGAAAAAGAGAAGGCTCTGCAAAAAGTCCAGGCTGACATGCAAGATGCCATGTGGGCGATATGATCCAGGAGATCTAATGGTGCTTCAAGTGTCAGTGGCAGATAGAGATACTGTTTGGAGCCTTTGGCAGGCACCTGTAGGTGAATCACAGCAGACTCCTTATATTTTGGAGCAAAGCACTATAATTCCCTGTGGATTAACTCTCCTTTTGAGAAATAGCTTTTGACTTGCTCCTGGGCCTTAATAAAAACTGAATACTTAGCCATGAGCCACCAAGTTACCACACGACCAGAGCTTTCCTTCATACACTGGATGTTGTCTGTTCCACAAGCCATAAAGTAGGGCATGCACAGTAGCACTCCATTATAAAAAGGAAGTGGTATATATGAGATTGGGCTCAATCACTCCATAAAGGCACGAGTAAGTTGCATGAGGAAGTGAACCAAATGCCCATGACCCCTACTCCTGCTACATTGCCTTCTCTTTACAGCCTACTTCTATGGCCTCATGGGGAGTTACCTACAAGCAGTTGACTGAGGAAGATAAAACTTGGGCCTGTTTTACAGATGGTTCTGTGCAATATTCAAGCACCATGTGAATGTGGACAGCTGCAGCACTAAAGCTCCTTTCTGGGACACCCCTGAAGGACATTGGAGAAGCGAAATCTTCCCAATGGACAGAACTTTGAGCAGTGCACCTGGTTGTTCATTTTGCTTAGAAGGAAAAATGGCCAGAGGTATGAGTCTATATCAATTCATGGGCTGTAGCTAATAGTTTGTCTGGAAGATGAGGGACATGGGAAGGAACATGATTGAAAAATTGGTGAAAAGGGGTCTGGGGAAGAGGTATGTGGATGGACCTCTGTAGTGGACACCAAATGTGAAGATATTTGTATCCCTAGTGAATGCTCACCAAAGGGTGACCTCAGCAGAGGACGATTTTAATAATCAAGTGAATAGGGTGACCCATTCTATGGATACTAGTCAGTCCCTTTCCCCAGCCACTCTGTCACTGCCTGATGGGCTCATGAACAAAGTGGTTATGGTGACAGAGAGAAGTTATGTAGGGACTCAGCAACATAGACTTCCACAAATCAAGGCAGACCTGACTACACCCACTGCTGCGTGTCCACTCTGCCAACAACAAAGACCAACACTGAGTCCTCAGTATGGGACCATTTCTTGAAGTAATCATTCAGTTAACCTGGTAGCAGGCTAACTGCATTGAGCCATTTCCACAATAGAATGGATAGTCTCCATAGACCTCCTTTTACTAGGGTTGGAGATAGTCTGAGAAGATCCGAAGCTGGCCCCAGAGCAGACAAGATCAAGTTCCTAGATGTCCAAAGGGCCCCAAGATTCCCAGCTTCATTTTTGGAGTCTGTCAGTATTAGTGTTTCCAACCAAGTAGCCACCAGCAGACACAGACCCGGGTGAGCAGATGTTGTTGCTCCTGGACTCTGGCTATACAAGGCTGGTTGGAGAGCAGGGGCAGGAGGAAGTGAGGGCCACTGAAATCAGATGGGCAAGGAGCAAAGCTGTAAGTGCATGTGTGGGAGCTCAAGATGAACCTCTTAACCAGAGCTGGGCCCGGAGCCTTGGCAGAAGCCACAACTTTAAACAAGGATCATTGGGAAGACAGGGGTGCTGAGACTGGGCCCACGGGAGTGAAAGCCAGTTCTCACCCTTATGTGGCTCGTGCAGAAGAGGAAAAGCCCATGTTCTGGAAAAGACTACTTCTCATCCAGGTTTTAGATCTCAACTTAATTTAGGGGTGAAGAATTTGAAGAAGGAAGGAGGGTGGCACAAGGACAAACAAGGGCTAAAAGGGATGGGTTTCAGTATAGGCTCAATATAGACTGAGAAATAGAGCCAGGCCTGGACCATAACTGAAGACAGCTCTGAGGAACCGGGGATGGCAGGGCCAAGGGAAGCAAAGCAGGGGCTGATAATGCTCATCACTGGGTTTCGCTTTTGTCTTCCACACCAGCTTTCTAACGGGATGACTAGGAGACTTAATATGTGATGTGAATTTGGCCCCCTCGCTTACTTGCCCATTCCTGCTTCTTTGAACCCATTGAAAGCATTCTCCTCCTAGCAGTACTACTGTTGAATACTGAAGAGGCTGGTCACGTGACATCTTGCACCTGCTTTCTGCAAGATATGATACCAGGTGTGATGAAGGAGGCAGGGGAGTACAAAATATATGACATGATTGTTCAAAGAGCTAAAATCTATTTATGCCCATGAAATGTGAGCACAAACAACAGTGCAGTACAGATCAGTATGTAAACTCTGCCGTGTCTAAACTTAATTGATGAATTTGGTGGAGCGTGTGCCACTTAAGTCAGAGCACTATCCCAAGAGGAGTGATCCTTGAGAAAAACAATCTTCCCCATGCAGACTGGGCGTGCATTGGCATTGGTAAAGGCATGACAATCTTGATACTCTGGTCTCCAGAAACAATTAGACCTGTTGTCAGGGACGTAGATGATACAATAGAAAGAAAGCCTCCCCATTTATTGACACTAAGATGGCTATATTAGTTTCCTAGGGCCACAGACTGAGTGACTTAAAACAACAAAAACTTATTCCCTCATAGTTCTGGAGGCCAGAAGTCCAAAATCAAGTGTGGGCAGGGTTAGTTCCTTTTGGAGGTTGTAAGGGAGAATCTATTCCATACCTCTCTCCTAGCTTCTGGTGGTTGCTGGCAATCCTTGGCATAACCTGGCTTGTAAACTCATCACTCCAGTCTCTGCCCCTGTCTTCACATGGCTTTCTCCCCTGTATGCCTCTCTGTCTTCCTCTCTTCTTATAAGGACATCTGTCATTGGATTTAGGGTAGCGCCCACCCTAAATCCAGGATGATCTGATCATGAGATTCTTAACTTAATTACATCTGAAAAGTTCCTAATTCCAAATTAGGTCACATTCATAGGTACTGGGGCTTAGGCATATCTCTTTGGAGACCACTGTTCAACCCACTACAATAGCCAAGTCCCCTTATCTCTACCACATTTCTCCGTTGTAGTAGAGAGGAAAGAAACCTAAAACTTTAGAACAAGGGGGATTTACTTTCTAAAATCTAGGCATTTTGGAGGAAACAAGTGTTGGATCCAAGAATATCAGGATCTTTGCAGCTACAATTTTGCCTGAGAGAGATACTCTGGGAGCCTGCTGGATCTTAGCAGAGTCATTACTTGCTTTAGAAATCCCTGGAAGGTATGGATATGTGATTGTTATTTAAGAGACACTACAATGGTGGGACTGGCTGGGGTCAAAGAGTCATCGTGAGCCTTCTAGAGTGGGTGTTAATTACTCCCTGCCTGGGGAGTAATTTATTATATGCAGCCCCCACATTTGGGGGAGAGGGTAGTGAAAGCAAGCATTGAAGTAACCTAAGGGTCTCCAAGAACTCAGGAGAAGAGAAATTGGAGTGGGGGAATTAAGCTGGGAGGCAGAATGGAAAATGTGCTCAGTTAGTGGGAAGAACAATTTGGGAAAACTGACAGATTGAAAAATATTTCCCTTGAGAGATGCCCTTGGCATGAAATGAATAGAAGATATAATGTCTTAGGCATTCATACACTGGGACACTAAGACTTATGCCCTGAATGCTATTTAGTTTACTTTTCAGGAACGTCAAACCAAAAGAAAAGGAAGAAATAAAGAGAGAGAGAAAGAATGAGAGAGAGAAAGAAAGAGAGAAAGAAAGAAAGAGGGAGTGAGGAAGGAGGGGGGGAGGAAGGAAGGGAGGGAGGGAGGAAGGAAGGAAGGAAGGAAGGAAGGAAGGAAGGAAGGAAGGAAGGAAGGAAGGAAGGAAGGAAGGAAAGGAGGAAGGAAGGAGGGAGGGAGAGAGGGAGGAAGAAAGAAATCACTTCTGTCTCAACAGGAGTCCATCCTTCTTTGTGGGAAGCTGAGGGTTAAGAAAAGGAATGAGACCAGACCAAGATTTACAACACTTACTATCCCCCTTGTTATATATTTGCTTATATTAAAAACAGCATTGGGGGCCGGCCCCGTGGCTTAGCGGTTAAGTGCGCACACTCTGCTACTGGTGGCCCGTGTTCGGATCCCGGGTGCGCACCGACGCATCGCTTGTTAGGCCATGCTGAGGTGGCGTCCCACATACAGCAACTAGAAGGATGTGCAACTATGTCATACAACTATCTACTGGGGCTTTGGGGAGAAAAAGGGGGAAAAAAAAGGAGGAGGATTGGCAATAGATGTTAGCTCAGGGCTGATCTTCCTCAGCAAAAAGAGGAGGATTGGCATGGATGTTAGCTCAGGGCTGATCTTCCTCACAAAAAAAAACAAAAAGAAAAAAATAAAATAAATAATAATTCTTATTAAAATATTTTTTTTAAAAAACCGCATCGAGGTCAATAATCCAACTTGATATTTTTCAGAGTTGCTAAAGATTTGTTATGCAAGACATAATGAAGAAAATTTTTAAATAGCACTTTGGTCTGATTTCTGCTTCCCTATGAGCTTTGTTCTTTGCTGTATCACAATAACCACAGGCACCATCAAGAGATTTAGAGAGAAGAACATGATTCCCCTAAGACTCAGAGATCTGGGTGGAGGAATTGCTCAGGAACAAGAGTAAAACAAAAGTGTCTCGCCCTGCTATCATATTTGAGGGGAGAGGGGTAACAAGTGTGGAGAATGTGCTCAAGAATGTGTTCTTGCCTGTGGTGTGTATATATATATATATATATATATTTTTTTTTTTTTTTTTTTTTCAATTTAGACTTATGACCTTGCTATTAGGATAAAAAAGACAGAGATCTGGGCCGGCCTGTGGCGTAGCGGTTAAGTGCGTGCGCTCCGCTGCTGGTGGCCCAGGTTCGGATCCCAGGCGCCCACAGATGCACTGCTTGTCAAGCCATGCTGTGGCGGCGTCCCATATAAAGTGGAGGAAGATGGGCACAGATGTTAGCCCAGGGCCAGTCTTCCTCAGCAAAAAAAGAGGAGGATTGGCATGGATGTTAGCTCAGGGCTGATCTTCCTCACAAAAAAAAAAAAAAAAAGACCGAGATCTACCCAAAAGCAAAAATATATAAAAGTTTTTTCTTCTCTATCAGTGGCAGCAGACAGAGGGAGGGAATGTCTGCCCTGTTCTTAGCCTCCACCTTAGGACTTTCATCCCTACCTCTCAGCTCTGAGAGGAGTCATCATGTTCCGCAGAAGAAGAGGCATCCTACCTGTGTAGGTTTGTCAAGATCCCTAAACTAGAGTTAAAAATAAAAACACGATGGATAATTGAAAGGGCAGTGTAAACAATAAAACCATTAAAGGTCAATTGATCTGAACTGTCTGGCAGCCAGAGCCCGGGGCTCTCAGTGATAGGAGAGCCACGCTGCAGGCACTGAGCACTGGGTCAGTGCGAGCTCGAAATGACAGACAGGGAAGATCACTCTTTGGCTCAGACTGTCTTGACACCAAGCAGCTCATTAGGAAGATCCTCCCTCTGCACAGTGACTTGACACTACTTTATCAAATGATTCTTCAGGTAAAGAGCCTCTAATCTAGAGTTGGTTGATGGTATTGGTCAACCAACACAAATGAAAACTGAAGAATATTCTCATTTTTAGATGAGTGCAGACTTCTTAAGGATCCTCATGTGCGCAATATGCTGGCAAAATAGAAAATGACTTAGTGACTGCTCTCTAGAAATTCATAATCTAATTAAATTGAGTGGAGAAAAATATGTGTTTTTTAAAGCAAAAAAGATGCTTTAAAACATTTTTGTTCAATGTAGAAGATCTTTTCATATAAGGCAAGAGGTATATTTTAGCTGCAGAGAAACTTTTTCCACCTGAATTTGACCCATGTTAGCCTCATTGTCCATGGAGGGTCAGAGGGATGTGGAACCTCTCCATTTGCTCTTTGGAATAAACTCAACCTTAGTTTCATTTTTAAAAAACTGTTCTCCTATGTGTTTTTACTCTCTTTCAATATGCTTCCCCTGCTGCTACTTTGGATTAGCTAGTTTAACTAGCAATGGATTAATTCATCTTGCCTGGCAATGGAACAGTTAAGAACTTAATGCAGTGTTTATTTATTCCAGTGTATTTATTCCATTCACACACACACGTGTGTGTGGTTGTGTGTACACTACACTAGAATAAATAAGCAAGCTTCGCTTATTACTCAAGTTCAGTAAATTAAAAATACTCACATAAGTGCACCACAACCTAGATGTTAAAATCAGTTAGGAAATAAGTTTGGTAAGAATTTTCTTAATTTTACCTCATTTATTTTTATTTGGTTCTCAAGAGTTTTCTGAGAGTGTGGGTAATTATAGTTGCCATTCTTGCTATACTTGTGATTTTGTCATTAAGAACATATGAATTAGGTGTGCGCACTCCGCTGCTGGCGGCCCGGGTTCAGATCCCGGGTGCGCACCAACGCACCGCTTCTCCGGCCATGCTGAGGCCGCATCCCACATACAGCAACTAGAAGGATGTGCAGCTATGACATACAACTATCTACTGGGGCTTTGGGGGGAAAATAAATAAATAAATAAAATCTTTAAAAAAAAAAGAACATATGAAAAGGAGAAGGGAAGGGAATTGGGCAGTTAGCCTAAGAAAAGGACATTGCTTATTTAGGTAAAGAAAATGTGGATTGCTAATTATTATTCATTTGATTCTAACATTTATATTTAAATTTTCTTCAAATTATTACTTGTATTGTGCAATGTTATCAGGGAAACTTTTGGCGTAAGTATTAAAAGTCTATTTTTTGCCACTTTAATTTTTAACCTTTTGAGAAAGACTTTTCGTTTCTAATAAATTGTGAATGCATGTTAAAACAATAAAAAATAGAAATTCAAAAGACTTCGTTTAAGAAAACTCATATCTAAATATCCACAGTATATATACTATGGCTTATTTTAGAATCTTTACACAAGGTAAGGAAATAGCAACTGAAGTTTGAGCTTCACTGGAAGAATACATCTATTCCCTGTCTGACCCCTACTGTTCGCAGCAAGGAAGTGTGGAGTCCAAATACCAAAAGAAAAACTTGGCAGTTTCTTTTAAGAAATAACATTTTGTTTCATTTGAAAAAAAAAAATGTGTTCCAGAATAATAATTTACCCTCACTAAACAAGAAACATAAGCCTAGGAGGAACTTGAGATATTTTCAAATTCAGCCACTGCATCTGATAGAAGGGAAATCTCAGCAAGACTATGGTCAGGACCACAGAGCATGGTTTGAATTGGTTTGCAGGGCCCCCCTTCTATCTCCCTCACTCCACTGGTCTCGAGTCTGTTCTACAAGGGCAGGGAGACGGTCTTTGGGTTTTCAAACCTTTCTACCACTACCCAACCACCACCCTGAGCAGCATCACCACCATCACCAGGACAAAAATTGACATCTGCCATGACTGCTCCCTTTTCCAAGAAACAGGTGCCCTTTCCTCCCTGAGGCTGTGAGGACAAATAGACGTTATTCAAGCAAAGTGAAAGACAGAGACAGGCACAGAATTCTGTCTTTCTTAGCCCAATCCTAATTCACACTTTTCTGCTTTCCTTATGGCAAACTGAAGTAACGGCTTAGTAATTGTCCACTCCAATCACAATTCACATGGCTTTTCTTTTTGAGATAGAGCTTCTTACAATTCAACCAGTCGTATTTTTTGTCCCATTTTCTCTACTTGTGGATAATCTCTTCATTTTTTTTTTTATTTTTGGTGAGGAAGATCGGCCCTGAGCTAATGTCTGTTGCCTTTCTTCCTCTTTTTTCTGAGAAAGATTGGCCCTGAGCTAACATCTGTGCTCATTTTCCTTTATTTTGTATGTAGGACGCCACCACAGCATGGCTTGATGAGCAGTGTGTATGTCCATGCCTGGGATCCAAACCTGCAAACCCCAGGCCGCTGAAGCGAAGTGCGTGAACTTAACCACTACACCACCAGGCTGGCACTGATAATCTCTTCTTGTAGTTGGAAGTCTTCTGAAAATTTGCGTGGAATGTCACACCATGTGAAATTATTAACAAGTGGTTTATATTGTTTCCTACATCTTCAAAAATAAAAAGGGAGAATGCGTTCTGTTGTTTTTGCTTGTTTGTTTGTGGTTCTTGGTTGGTTTTTTCCATATGACATGTAGTGTCCATTACTTTTGGTCCCTTTTCCTCTTCATACTTCCTACTATCCTCAATTTAATTCCCCTCACCTGCTTTCTTAAAACACTCTTTATTCAAATATTCGTTCTCTTCACTAGATACTGAAGTCAGCCAGTTCATAGATGTTTTCCCAAAGGTGTGTGTCTAGTTTTAGATCTTCAAATAACTTTGTTTCCAAATTAATAAGAACATTTGTCCTAATTAATTTCTCTAATTCTAAACCATGAAATTTTCCCTCAGGTGTTTTAAGATACTCTAGACAAGACATGACCTTTAAAATTGGTTGTTTAGCAGAAGTCTATATATCTAGCGTCCCAATTACACTCAATTCTTTCATTGGGAATATTGCTAAATGGCTCAAAGAAGGTCACGCTTGAAGATAGGATGATTATTAATCTCTACTCTCTTGTGCTCTATCACTAGACTGAATATTTGGAATATAAAAACTCTTTTTAGGGATAATGGAAACTATTTTTAATAAAACTCTTCAAATATTTTGTAGGATATATGTACATTTAAGTTTGCTTGCTCTGTTTAGAAATCTATCAGGATCAGAAGCAAACATGCTAAGAGTAATCATTCCTAAGAGTGGACCTACTTCTCTAACCATGAACCATAGTGACTCTGACATCTCTGTCCTTGTCTCAGCACAGCTGTCACCCCTCCCACCCAGGCTTTCTGGGCTTCCTGATCCCAGCCTGCTTTCTAAGGCCATGGTCCAGCCCCCTGTCAATTGTGTGAGCTCCTCCAATAGTATTCTGATAAATCCCCATTTTTGCTAAGAACTGATTTCTATTGATTACATGCAAAAACCCTACCTAATCCAGAAATTATTTCTAAATAGTGAATTGTAGACAATAGGCTCTCAAGGAAATTGAGGGAATTTGGAACTAGTCAACTGTCTAAGATAAAATAGAAGGGAGTGAAATTACTCATAATAAATTCACTTGGGAATTTAGAACTTCATAGAGTAAATTGACTACAAAAACTAATTAAATTATCACCTATGGTCACCCAAAATCAAGTTCTTTTCAGGGTAAGGCTTTGGGTGGCTGCACTGCTGCTGCCATGAAAAGAGTTTGAAGAACGTGAGGACCTCAGACTGTCAAAATCAAGTAGCAGCATTTAAGGAAAAGAGGCGATGTGGGCATGGTTATCCTAAAAGACAACAGGTAGCCACGTAATCACATGGTCTGAGCACAGTAACGTTGATGACGGTTAATTGAGCAAGAATTTCCTGGAACCAACATATATAAGCAGCCCAATAAGATTTTGCTTTGTATGTATGGGAAAAAAATCCAGATCTGGGGAACAGAAGCCTTTCTTCAGCTACCGTAGTGGAGAATTGTAATCCTTGTTCCACCTCTAGATATTAATTAGTTCATAGACAAAGAGTTCCTTGAATAAAGAGATGACTTGAGTACTCTTCAATAAGAACTCCACAGTAAATTCACTGTGTTATATATTTTGAATAGATGTCCTTAAAAATTGTCAGAATTCCCACATTGATTCTTTGATCAATGGCTATTGTGGTGGAAAGGGCCAAGTGGATGTCCCTGGAATTTCTTGTTCCTACTAATGGTGCATTCCCAGGATAATCATAGGGCTAAGGACGCCATTAACAACTTGAAAGATACAGGGCTGGTGGTTTCTCTCACATCTCCGTTTAATTCTCCAGTGTAGTAACACCAAAGGTGAGTGGGTTTTTTGAGGATGACGATGAATTGTCATAGACTTAATCAAGTGATGACACAAATGAAAGCTGCTGTTTCAGATTTTATCACACTGAAGCAAATCTACACAGACCCTTGCACTTGGTACACAGCTATTTATCTTGCAAATGCTCTCCTCTCTTTTTCACTAAATACAAAAATTTCAAAATTGTTTGCTTTAACCTGACAAGAGCAGCAGTAAGCCATTAGTGTCCAGCCTCAAAGATATAATTTGTTCCACAGGATCTTTGGATGTTTGCACTATTACATGGGGCATAACTTGGCCTGTGACACTGGTAACATCAAGTTGGTAGGACTCAGAGTACAGGTAGTAGTATGAATCCTAAATGCCTTATGTATGCTAGAGGATGTGGAATAAATTCCACACGATACAGGGGGTGGGCCATCTATTTAAATTTTAGTCTAGGGCAGTGCTTTTTAACTAGAGGTGATTCTCCCCCAGCCCCCAGGGAATATTTGGCAATGTCTACAGACATTTTTAGTTGTCATAACTGACAGGGACAATGCTGCTGGCATCTAGTATGTAGAAGCCAGGGATGCTGCTAAACATCCTATAATGCACTAGACAGCCCCACAACAAGAAATTATCTGACGCAAAACATCAATAGTGCTGAGACTAAAAAACTCTGATCTAGCATGCAGATTATCCCCTCAAAGCAAAAGAAAATGGACATGAGGTTTCTTTTTCAGGATGATAAAAAAAGGAAAATTTAAGTTAGATTATAGTGATAGTTGCAAAATTCTAAATTTACTGAGAGCCGTTGAACTGTACTCTCAAAAATGAGTGAATTTTACGGTATATCAATTAAACCTCAAAAAAGTTTTTTATTAAAAGAAAGGAAAGTAAATGTTGTAGCCTTTACATTATGGAAAATGTGATCTTTTAGGATTTTAAAGACAATAAAACATGTGTTGGTGCATCGCTCTAAGCCATGGATTGTGTGCCTCAAAAATCTCAGTGGGCCCAGAGCAAGAGAAGAAATTCATCCAGTCTAAATTGCAGTGAAAGTTGCCACCCTATTTTAATCCTAATCCTCCATCCTAACTCAGCAGATCCAAAGGCACACAAATTGTAGAAAAATAAGAAAGTTATATGGAGCCTGTGACAAGCCTCAAAGATATTGTCCTCTAGGACTGAGTTGCGAAGCACTGCCAGATTCAGCAAATAATTACTCTTTTGAGAGCAGTTTATGGCTTGAAAATGTGTTCTGGTGGATACCAAATGACCCACCACTGGATCCTAAATAATTATATAAACTAAGCTGCCCACTATGAACTGGACATTAATGGAACCATTTTGCCTAAAGTTGGGCATGCCCAGCAGCACCCCATCAGATAAAAAGGTGACATGTAGAACCGTGTCTAGGCAGACCCTGAAGTCAGTAATCAATTATAACAGAGGCTTAGACTTCCACCAAAACACTCTCCCCTTTTCATGGGTATGTATTTTCCAACAGGAAGGAGCAGTCCAGCTTGCTCCTCTCCACCCTTGCACCAAGGTATAACAAGTTATTAGTTCTCACCAGTGGAATATGAATGGAAATGATGTGTGTTTCTTCCGAGCCAAGGAACTTTAAAAAGCAAATGTGCCTTCTTCAGTTGCCCTTTTCACTGGTTGGAAGCGAAAGATCACATAGCTTTGTGGGATGGTGGGCCATATGATGGGAAGGAGCCTGGACGCCTAAATTGCCACGTGGAGAAAAGCCAGTCACCAACCAAGAACAGTCACACTAGACTGTTATGTGACTGATAAACTTCTATGGTGTTAAACCCCTGAAATTTAAGCTTATTTTTCTACAGGGGTAGAGTTACCCTAGTAATAGATTAGTTGCATGCACAGGTGCTCTCAAACACTTCCTCTAACCGTACAGCCGTCCCTTCCTCAACCCGGTCTTATACCCTCATCAGGAATTCCCTACAAAAATTTGACTGGAGAAGAAAAAACTAGAGCCTGATTTACAGATGGCTCTGCACCATATGCTGACACAGGCCAGAAGAGACTGTGCAATGATACAGCCCACTCAGAATGGACTTGGAGGGCCGGCCCCGTGGCTTAGTGGTTAAGTGCGCGTGCTCCGCTACTGGCGGCCTGGGTTCGGATCCCGGGTGCGCACCAACGCACTGCTTCTCAGGCCATGCTGAGGCTGCGTCCCACATACAGCAACTAGAAGGATGTGCAGCTATGACATACAACTATCTACTGGGGCTTTGGGGGGAAAAAAAAGGAGGAGGATTGGCAATAGATGTTAGCTCAGAGCTGGTCTTCCTCAGCAAAAAGAGGAGGATTAGCATGGATGTTAGCTCAGGGCTGATCTTCCTCACAAAAAAAAAATTTTTTTTAATTAAAAAAAAAAGAATGGACTTGGAGGACAAGGGTGAAGTGAAATATTTTCACTGGGCAGAATTTTGAACAATATATCTAAACGTCCACTTTTTCTAGAAGATGAGATGAATTGTTAAGGATCCACATTAACTCATGAGCAGTAGAAAACATTTGGCCAGTTGGTGAAATATTTGGAAAGAGCAAGAATGGAGAACTGATGAAAAAGAGGTTTCGGGGGCCAGCCCAGTGGCGTAGTGGTTAAGTTCGCGTGCTCCGCTTCGGCGGCTCCAGGGTTCGCAGGTTCAGATCCCCAGGCACAGACTTGCACACCACATATCAAGCCATGCTGTGGCAGGTGTCCCATCCATAAAGTAGAGGAAGATGGGCACAGATGTTAGCCTAGAGCCAATCTTCTTCACCAAAAAAAAAAAAAGAGGTTTGGGGAAGGGATGTGTGACTGGCGCTCTTGCAAGGACCCAGAGTGTGAGAATATTTGTGTCTCATATGAATGCCTGCCAAAAGGCCACTGCTATAGAGAAATCTTTTAAGAATTAGGTAGACAAATTATCCTCTCTGTCTGATGAAAGAAGTGGCCATGGGCACAAGAATGGAGGTTTTAAATGGATCAACAACTTGCTTGTCTGGCCAGACCCTCTGCAAAATATACAATTTACCAGAAATGGTGACTAACTTCAAGTTCTTGATAAAGTTTCATGCTTCAAGGTGACTGAGTAGGTGTTTTCTTTACAGTGGACCTCTTCCACCATGAAATATTCAGTCATTAGTAATCGATGGAATAGACACTTATTCTAGATGTGAAGTTGCTCTCCACATCTCTCACAGTAGGGCCAGCAATACCATCTACAGAATAAAACAAACACCTTATATAAAATTACAGTCCTGCCTATAGCATTGCTCATAACTAAGAACTTCCCTTTATAGTGAAAGAAATATAGCATAGGCTAATGTTTGTGGAATTCACATGAACCCCATTATCCAGAAGTAGCTGGCTTTATAGAACACTGGAACGATCTATTCAATCCTCAGTTACAGTGCTAGCTATAATTTTAAATTTTTTGTTCTCTCTTACAGGATATAGAGAATTGTCTGAACTAATGAGCATTATATGGTGCTCTTTCCCCATATCCAGAATGCCCAGGTCCAAGAGCCAAGGGTAGAATTGGAAGCTGTACCACTCGCGATTACATCTAATCACCCATTCACAAAATATTTGCCTTCCATCCCAGAGTCTCTGGGCTCTGCTGGTTTAGAGATTATAGTACTTATTCTGGTTATCTACTTCTGCATGAAAAACCTCCCCTAACATTTAATGGCTTAAAAAAATCAAGAACATTTAGTTTTCTTATAAATATGCAATTTGGGCAGGACTTGGCAGGAAGAACATCAGCTGAAGAGGCCTACAGGCCCAGGGCTGGAATCATCTAAAGCCTCACTCACTCACATGTCTGAAATCTAGGCTGGGAAGACTCAAATAAGCTGGAGGCTGAAAGAGTTGAGGCTCCTTGAGCATCTCTATCTCTATGGTCTTTCCATGTGGTGCTTTCTGCATGATGGCTTCAGGGTAACTGGACCTCTTTTGAGTCAGTTCAGGGCGCCCAAGCATGTCATGAGAAAGAGAGACAGCCACACGGAAGGTGTATTGCCTTTTATAAACTAGTGTCAGAAGTCACACAGCATTACTTGCCCTGGAGTCACTCAGATTCAAAGGAAGGGAATATAGACCCCCAACTCTTGATAGAAGAGTATCAACATCACCGTATAAGAAGAGCATGTAGGAGAGGACATATTAATGTGAACATTTTTGAAAACTCATTCTACCAAAATACCCAGTAGAGGCAGACTTCTACCAGGGACACCACATGGTTCCACCAATGGGGAGCTGAAAGTGACATTGACTGCTGACCATTTTTAGATCCTCACACCACTGAACAAACAAGCATGAGAGAGGTCATTAATTACTTGAGTAGAATCTGGATTATCAAGAGGAAGTAGGGTAGCTACTTCACATTGAAGGCAGGGAGGAGTATGAAGGGAACCTAGGGGATCCCCTGGAACTCTTCATTTGACTACCAGGTTTGGGGATATAATTGAATAGAAGACACTGTTGATCCTACACAAGTGTAATCATCAAGAGCTCAGCCACCTCAGAAATGAAAGTTTGCATCACTCCCTCATGAAAGAACCTAGACTAGCTGAGGTGCAGACCGAAGGCAAAAGGAACATAGAATGAGTAGCAGAAAAAATAAGTAAAAGCAATCAGAAAGAGCCTTGTGACAAATTGTAGAAAGCAGGACTACTCTCCTCCTGCATTTTCTTCCTTTCTTATATCACAAATATATATATATTTTTTATATATAATTTCTGTTATGGACTGAATGTCTGTGTGCTTGCATGTATGTTGAAGCCCTAAACCCCAATGTGATGCTATTAGGAGGTATGGTCTTTCACAGGCAATTAGGTTTACATGAGGTGTGGAGGGTGGAGTCCTCCTGGTGGGATTGGTATCCTCGTAAGAAGAGGGAGAGACCAAAGCTTCCTGTCTCCACCATGTGAGGATACAGAGAGAAGGCAGCTGTCTGCAAGCCAAGAAGAGGACTCATACCAGGAACGGAACCTGTCAGCACCTTGATCTTGGACTTCTCAGCATTCAGAACTGTGAGAAGTAAATGCCTGTTGTTTAAGCCAATCAGTCTACGGTATTTTTCAATAGAAGCCTGAGCTAAGATGGTTTCTCTCCTCTTTCCACAACATTTCAATATATGAGGTATTGCAGGTAACTCACTTTACAGTTTTGCAATTTCTTCCATAAGCACAAACAATTGTCATGGGATCATTCAGACCTCCCTGTAGGAACTGACTAGACTTTGGATCATCTCCCTTTAGTTGTATGAGAAATAGTCTCACTCTGTTTGGTGGAAGTAGGTTTTATTTTGAAGTGTAAATATGTAAAGATGATGTGCGTAGATGTTGGATGGGCAAATGTGAAGTCCAGAGTGGACATTGGTCAGGTTTTGGCTATCTGGCGCCCAACCACCCAGTTCTGCCAGCATCCCAAACTCCTCTGGGGAATTCTGCACTGTGGGAGTCTAGGGAAAGAAGTAGCCACTTCCCACTGTGGAAGCCAGAGTTGCTGACCCTCCATCTCCCTGGCTTATGGAAAATTGTATTCTGTGGGTGCAGTTGACGTGACTGAAGGAAGAGGGGATGACTGGGAGTCTGATTCGTTAAGTTGGCACCTGTTGGGTGAACAAGGCTGCAGAGCATGCTAAGCCCTCCAAAGCTCTTTGAGTTCCTGTTCTTCATCTAGCCTTCTCCTTCAAACTGAGTTCCTAATATCTACTAATAAATTCCATTTTTTTTTTTGGCTTAAGATATCCAGAGGTCATGTTTACTATTTTCAACAAAGAATCTTAATACAGAATTATTGGTGCTTCATTGACAATGCAGACTAAAGATCAATCACATTTAAAGTAAAATGGTCTGAAATTGTAATTTTTTTTAGATTACTCACACTTTTACCACTTTCTTAGTCTTCATTCTTTCTCGCATCTTAGAATTTCACCTGGGATCATTTTCACTTAGTGCAAGTCTGCTGGGGGAATCTATTTTCTAGATATTTTTAAGATTTTTTTAAACTTTATTTTATTTTACCATTTCTATTACAATGTGGTTTGGTGTATATTTATTTTTATTTATCATACTTAGGATTTTGTTTTTTGGGTTTTTTTCTAATTCATGGATTGATTTTAAAAATTGTCACCTATTATCTTTTCAAATATTGCTTCTGCCTATCTTTTCTCTCCTCTCTTTCAGGGACTTGTATGTAAACTTTCTCACTATCCTCTATGCCTCTTAGCGTCTTTTCTGTATTTTTAATCTTTTTTAAAATCTCTAACGTTTCATTATGGATAATTTCTTTTGATCTATCTCCCAGTTCATTAATTCTCTCTTCAGCTCTGACTAATCTATTAACCTGTCCATTGAGTTCTTGATTTCTTCTTCAAATCTGCTGTGTCACTGTTTATACTTTTCTATTCTTTGTAGATATTTTCAAGCTTTATTTTTACAAATCTAAACCTAGAAAGCATTATTATTTTATAGTCTGTATCTAATAATTTCTATATTTAAAATTTGGGGGCTTATTACTTTGTTTATGCAGATTATTATTCATAGTGTCTTGACTCTTTGTATAGCTGGATTTCTGTGTCATAATGTTGCATTTTTAATTTTATTTGAAGAAATAACTTTAGACTGAGGATAAGATATCTTCCACCAGGAAGTATTTTTCTTGCAAGTGGAATTACATTCAGGAGTAGCTTAATTTAAGTTCAAAGATTGATGTTTTCATCATGAAAGCAAGAACTATAAGTCAAAGTGAGGGCTGTTGATTACCCTACGGGTATAGCCCTTCGAAAACCCAACTTAATGTGTATGTACTTAGGGTAGTGAGGAAGGGAAGTAGGTTATCTGACTCCTCACCATAAGTGCCCTGTAATTGACTTCCATTCTCCCTTGCTGTCCAAACTACAGCTCTATGAATTTCTTCTATATTGGCAAATGAAAGTAGCTTTTTGAGTATTGAGCTTGTGTCTGGGTTCTCATTTCCTCCAGTAATTTCTCACAATCTGATTAGCTCTTACAATGCTGTAAGTAGATGTTTTTTCATATTTCTTCTACTTTTTTTAGGGTTTGTTCCTGGTGGGTTAGTCCCAGGTACCAATACACTTTTCTCTACTTTTTGACTCTATTATCGTATACTGTATGTAGTTGATCACTCTGTAATCTCATCTTTATTTTCCTTTCACGTTTCATTTCAAAGTCTTTTGTAAAGGAAACAAAATTTTATTTTTGTTTAATTATGCTTTAAAAATCAAATCAAATAAAATAGGTAATAGATGAGATTAAACAATTCATCATTAATAATATAAATAGTGTGAATTTGGGTGAATGTCCAAGCCAATCACATCTACATCTAAGAAGCACTATAGTTTTCTATGAAATGAACATAATTAGGAAAAAAGCAACTAGTATTTTTAATATGGAACTCTATTGTTGCAACTAGTGAAACAATCCTAAAGATATAAAGAAAATAATTCTCTCCTGCCTATGTAGGTGACAGAAAGATCAAAAGATAGACAAATAGTTAGATAAACAGGCAGACTTAGATATAAAGATAAAACATTTTGGCAACTTTGAATGTGCATTCACATAATATATTTGGAGGAAAAATGACTTTCCCATCTTGTCTGAGGCTCTAGGTAATCCATAATACATTGGTTTGTTGGTTAAAAGACTTTCTGCTCATTTCATCCACAGTGTGGAATTACCTGCTTTGTAATTACAGCAGAAAAAAATTTATTCTTAGTCTTCCTTGAGTAATCAACAATTATTCTCAACTTGGATTTAGAAGAGTTTTATTGCTAGTAATGAAATCATGAGTGTGTCTGTAATATAAAGACTATGGAGGGACTTTGTATATTTATTCTGTGATTTTCTTATAAAGATCAATTTCAAGTTTACATATTTCGATGTATGGTTACTCCTTCACCAAAAGTATTTATATGTTGTATAACTTCCTAGAATCTTCTTTGAATGTTTTAAAATTTTAGCTAAAAATTATTCTTTGAGAAAGAATATTTCTAAGTTTACTTCACTTTTGAACAATAAAATATGTTCCAAAGGGAGTCCAAAGTTTCTTGTGAAATAACTTAGGATCTTCTTATTTTAAACAGATGGCTTCTGTGAAAATGGAAAGCGACTTTCCAGGCCAACCAAGAAAGACGAGGCGATGAACACAAAGTCCATTTTTAACATGTGAAGCAGCTTCCAATCCCATGAGGTTCTTGTCACCAAGGAGTGCCATATGGTGCCTAGTGGGTGATGGGATTATGATGTGGAGCAGAGTAAAAAAGATGTGTCCACAATACCTTATTTTAAAGAGGTCAGGGGAGAATTAGGTGTATTCCTCAATTTCTTCACTCCTCCCAAAGTCAAAAATGTACTTTCTAAAATCTGTGTTTTTTTTCCTGTGCTTTTATCTATTTATTTATTTGTGAGCAAGATCAGCCCTGAGCTAACATCCATGCCAATCTTCCTCTTTTTGCTGAGGAAGACTGGCCCTGGGCTAACATCTCTGCCTATATTCCTCCACTTTATATGGGACGTCGCTACAGCGTGGCCTGCTAAGCGGTGCATTGGTGCGCGCTGGGATCTGAACCCTGGCCGCCAGCAGCGGAGCACACGCACTTAACCGCTATGCCACGGGGCCAGCCCCTAAAATCTGTATTTTTAATCAAGTTTATTGAGATCTAACATACTTTCAACAAAATGCACTCATTATAAACATACAATTCAAAGAGTTTAGAAAAATGCATATGTCTATTTATCCACCAGCAAAAACAAGATATGGAACATTTCCAGCACCCTAAAAACTTCCTCTTGACCCTTTGAAGTCAATACCTTCCCAACCCAGGCCACAGGCAAATACGATATGTTTTTTATTACTATAGATTACGTTTCAAATTCGAATTTAAATACTGAACGAGAAATATGTAATTATATAAATCCAGCTCTGTGAATGACAGTGGAAATTTGTCACCACTCATTTAAGAAACCAAATCTGATATCCTAAAATAACCCTCACAATCATGCCCATCTGAATACACTCTATGTCAGTGCTACTAGTCAAGGTGCCAGCCCACAAATTGTTTGCTACTACTCCACCTTAAGATACATACAAGATGGGCCAGCTCCCCGGCTTAGCAGTTAAGTGCACGCACTCCGCTACTGGCGGCCCAGGGTTCAGATCCCGGCGCAAACCAACGCACCCCTTCTCCGGCCATGCTGCCGCTGCGTCCCACATACAGCAACTAGAGGGATGTGCAACTACGGCATACAGCTATCTACTGGGGCTTTGGGGGAAAAAAGGAGGAGGATTGGCAATAGATGTTAGCTCAGAGCCAGTCTTCCTCAGCAAAAAGAGGAGGATTAGCATGGATGTTAGCTCAGGGCTGATCTTCCTCACAAAAAAAAAAAAGATATAGACAAGATTTACCAGTGAGGGCTTAGAAACTTTTATAGCAATTTGACATTATCATGCCATCTAACAGTGTGATCATTTTACTTAGAAATTCAATTTTACTGTATTTTATAGAAGCATTGTCAGCAATGGGGTAGAAATTTAAAAACAAAACAGCTGCAACTTCCTCACCGACAATCAGGGAAGCACTGCTCAGGCACACTCTTCATAGCTTCCACCGCCAACCGTTTGGTTTTCCTCCTTCTGTTCTTTGAGTAATGGCTTTTAGGCTTTTAAAAGATATGCACTGAATCTAGTGCAGGAAATGTATGAGTATTTGTCAAATTTTTTAAATATCTAAGTAGAGAATTAAACTCATCTGGAATTAAACCAGAACAAATGTCCAAGCAGGGAAAAAAGTCACTCATTAAAAAAAGCTGAGTAAATTGCTGCCGTCCATTAGTTGATTCAAGCTAATGGTGCAAGGTAGTCATTAGTTCAACTAATGATAATGGACCTTCTGATGAGTGATTTAGTGAAAATGTCCAAGATGTTGCCATTCTACAAAAGGCTCAGGAGAGGTTAAAAAAAAAAAAGGTATTTATTTTCTAAGTTAATGGTGAAAAGATCGTTGAAGTAAAAGCAATATATAAGGATATCCTTTAGCAATGATAACTAATAAATTATTACTAAAATCTCTAATATTTTGTGTCCTATAAAATGATTTACTAACAATAATATTGGTAAACACATCTAGCACGTATTATATGCCAGGCATTGTTCAAAGTGTTTGACACATGTTATTTCTTTTAACCTTCATACCAACTGTATGAGGTAACCACTATTATCACATTTTACAGATAAATAAACTAAGAACAAAGAGGTTGAGTGACTTGCCCAATGTTACACAGCTGGTGAGAATCCAAGCTGGGTTTTAAACCCAGTAATGTGGCTCCCAAGTGTATGTGCCTAACCTCTATATTTGCTGTCTCTTTGCTGTTGAGAAGGTTAACCTTCACCATAGAAGCAATTAAAGGAGGGAGCTGGAAAGAAGAAAGTAAATCAATGCTCTATCCAAGGCATTTTCCTACAAATTTGTTATATTCTTTAATAATTTAAGGCATTGAGCATAAACTTTTTTGTTTCCTAGGATATTTTCCCAGTGGCTTTTGCTAATCTTGATGGAATTATGTAATGTCATAACAATCAACTGAAAAATTAAAGAAAAAAGAAACCACCAACCAACTGGTTTTTTAATGAGGTTAAACAACTATTTTTCTTGCTTAAATGACCATCTACTTTGAGTGCTATTAAGTCACAGTCTACTTTGATAATGGCATAAAGCCTGATTCAGAAATAAATGTTCACATGAGACTGCTGATATTATGCTTCATTTCTGATGGAGAAGACACCAGTGCTATGATTGAATTTCTGTTCTTATTTTATATCTGTCTGGACCCAAGCACCACACACCTTCTATACATTTGGAAGGTACTCTAATTTATGTCTCACAAAATTAATAAAAAACTACTCTGAATTTTGGTCATATTTCAGATATTCCATGACTTGAATTTTTTTTTCTTTTTTTGTGAGGAAGATCGGCCCTGAGCTAACATCTGCCAATCTTCCTCTTTTTGCTGAGGAAGACTGCCCCTGGGCTAACATCCATGCCCATCTTCCTCCACTTTTATATGGGACGCCGCCACAGCATGGCTTTCTAAGTGGTGCGTTGGTGCGTGTCCGGGATCCAAACTGGCAAACCCTGGGCCGCCACAGCGGAGTGCGCACACTTAACCACTTGCGCCACAGGGCCGGCCCCAATGACTTGAATTTTTAAGTCTAGAAGACTTTGAGGGAGTGGACAACATTTAGAGAATTTAGATACTTTTTATGATATTTCTACTAAAATAAGATTACTACTGCTAAACCTAAATGAGATGTTTAGCTTCTTGACACTGTGTATATATGTGTACTCATTTTCCATCAATTCAGAAACTAGACTCAAATATACCATTCAAATATATCAACACCAAAGAAAGCATGTCTTCACAGAGTTTTCCATAACAACAAATGCTTCCCATGCAAATTCCCATTTAGATTCTCCCTCAAGTTAAAGCAGTCACTTGATAAAAAGAAAGGCATGAAACCTTACACCACACATTTCTGAGGCTGATGCACAGGCTAATGTGTAAGTTCTTTTATATCCATCATGAATATAGCACAGATGTAAATTTTGAATTAGAAAGGAAATAACTTTGGAGGTTAAAAAAAAAGATGATCTGAAAAATCCATCCATTTCATTTGAAAAGCATCATCAGACATGTACCATATGTGGTAGTAAAACTATATTATTATTCTCCACACAAGGATTTTCTATTTGAATAATAGTAAAACATAAAATGCAAATTTCAAAACATTTACACCTGAAGGCATGATACATGTCCTTGGCAAGGGCAGCAGGAGAATTTTTGTACACCAGATTAGTGACAGATTAGTTTCATAAACATTTTAATCCTCTGACAGCGGAAGATTTCCAATTGATCAGCTGAGCTACCCAAAGCTGGCTAGGGAGCAATTTCTTCCAAGGTGCGCAGAAATATCTCATGAAAACATGGATGCTAAAATATGAGAACTGATGTGGGACATGTCAGTAGTGGTTTAAAATATCACATAAACTACTGTATATTTTAGCTTCGATTTTTTTTTTATGGAAATGACAAAAGCTGCTTTTCTCTCACTGAAGTTGCCACCAACCATGAAAGGATTAAAATGTTTAGGCATTTCTTAAAGAGACAATCATTCATCATATTTCCTTAAATAAATTCCTCAAATTTGTCTCTATGTATTTATTGACTGAATACTATGTGTCAGCCACTGTGCTAGCTTACTGAAGATAGAATGGTAAACAAGATATTGTCCTTGCCCCTAAAGACTTGTTAGTAGAGACAAATACATAAAGGACTAATATTTATATGATTTTACTCATCTATGCATACAAAGTTTGATTAAATGTGTCTATAAAAACAACAGCACATTATTTGAGTGGCTTCTGTACAGAAGAAATCACCATTTCAGTGGTTACACATGACAAAGTTTGCATGTTTTACAGAATTAGCTCAGAAAAGTCACTAAACAAACAGCAACAACAAAAACTGATGGTAAGGCAGGAGTCTGATTTCCAGAATTGCCACATAGTATTATTTAAAATGTTCAGCTTTACAGAGAAAACTGGACTGTGGTTACCAGGGGCAGTGGGGGTGGGGGGAGGGGGGAGGAGGGTGGGCACAAGGGGTGAAGGGAGTCATATATATGGTGATGGACAAACAAAAATGTACAACCCAAAATTTCACAATGTTAGAAACCATTAAAACATCAATAAAAAAAAAAAAATTCAAAAAAAAAAAAAAAAAACAATGAAAAACTGTACCTCTAGCAGAGTTGCACATGGGGGTCAAATGCGTTGACCTGTGAATCACAATGAAGCCAAACTCCTAATTGTTGCTGGAAGCATGACGAGACCCCAGGAGAAATATGGACTTTTGTCTACAAGCCATAGAATCAAGCACATAGTAAGAGCCATCCATGAAAAGAGCTTCGTTGAAGGCCTTTTCCCTTATTTTCTAAATGCTGTCCAACTCCGTTCAAATGGCCACAATTAACATTGAAGTGAATAGGCCACTGTATAGATTCTGTTTATAATCCAAATAGATGGTGTTCCCTGCCCGCTGCAACTCTACGTCAGCGTTCAGACAGCATTTCACTCTGTCTTCTTCCTGGCTCAGAACGTGCCGAAGACCCGAGGAACGCACAGTCTGGAGGTGAGATCTTCCCCTGACAACGCAAGGATGCGCTCGGATTACTGTGAACATCAGGTTCTCACACACCTCAACTTTTCATCTCAGAAAAAGAAAAGCCTCAGACACACAAAGGGCGGAAACAAGCTGCGAGCTAAAAATGACACCATCACTCACCTGAATCTGGACCAAAGACTGGATGAGTCCATCCAACAGTGTTTCCCAGGGGCCGGCACAGTCACCCAACTCGGACACCTGAGGCAAGGAAAGTCTGACGACTCGCCCAAGCACCTGAACAGTCAACCCATCACATTCCCGAGCAAAGCAGGCAACAGAAGAAGCTGCGATGTGTCCAGGTGTCACGGAGTGGAAAGAACCAAGGCAGGAAAGAGGCACACACGCTGGGATTAGAGTTTTCACTCTACTTCTAACCGGATGTGTGACTTTGGGCAAGTTACTTAACCTTTTCGAGCCTCAATTTCCTCACCTGTAAAATGCAGCTAATGATACCAACAGCTCTGAGACCCTTACAGCGATGAGACCCAGTGTACGTAAAGCTGCATTCGCTACACGCCAACACTACCTCTCTTTCCAAGAAACGGTTCCCAACGGTGGCCTCCCCAGTTTCTGGAAGGCATGCCCCTTGCACCCTAAGACATCACTGGAACACCAGGGGCCAGGAGTGAGGAGATTTGGGTTCTACGTCTGCCATTTCCTGTGTGGCTCTGAGAGGTCACTCAACCACGTGGGAGCTCCACTTCCCATCTGTAAAATGGAGACGACACCCTTGCCCACTCCTGGACATGTATTAGTATTTTCTCTTCAACTAGATAATGAGCTTCTTGAAGGAAGAGATCGTTTCTACAACCCCCCTCATTCCCTAAAACTTCAGAATAGTTAGTACAAGAGGAGGAAAACCTGGACCGGAGGTTCTCAAAACTCCTTGCACATCAAGACTTCCATCCTCAGCTCATTTCCACAGACTTGAACAAGCGCCTGCTCTGTGCTTGAGGCCAAGGGAACCAAGGAAACAACAAGCAGCTGTCCCTTACTGCAGGTCTGCTGTACTCCAGGCCCCATGTGCTAGCACTTCACAGTGACATCCACGAAGAAAGCCTGGTGTTTTGGCCTCCCTGAGGTGTAGACTTTCAGAGTCTACTATTGTCTCCTCCACATACTCATCATCAAGAAACCTTTACACAGACAAGCTCTTCACGTGGACAGATCAGAAACCTACATGTACAGGACAGAGTTCCCGTTTACAATTCCAAGAACACACCTCTTCCTCCTGCTACAACCTAGGATGGCATTAGACACCTTGCCCACGTTCATGGAGCTGTGGAGCTGCGACCCCACAACTCACGGCCAGGACACCTCATGGGCCAGCCCAGGAAGGGCATTCCTGCAGCCACCTGACTACGAGGGAGGCAAGACAGGCTTGTGTGAGAGGGACAGCCTGTAACATCCAGAATTCAACTTGCTGAGGGGACATTCAGTCCTCCACTTCATTTAATGAGAAGCTGCATTCATGTTTCATTTAGTTCTCGGAATCATAAGTTTTACTGCCTTGTTGACTTCTGGTAATACCGTGTTTCACATGTGAAAAAAAAAAAAAAGTCCAGCTTTAAACAAAAAAATTATGAGGCATGCAAAGAAATAAGAAATTTTGGCCCATGCATAGAGAGAAAAAAAGCAACCAATAGAAATATTCTATAAAAAAGCCCAGATGTTGGATTTACTAGACAAATACTCTAAAGCAGCTATTATAAATATAGTTGAAGACTAAAGAAAACCATGTCTAAAGAATTAAAGGAAAGTATAAGGATGATATCTCACCAAATAGAGAATATCAATAAAGATACAGAAATTATTTTTAAAAGAGAACCAAATAGAAATTCTAGAGTCAAATAGTACAATAACTGAAATGAGAAATTCACAAGAGAATCTCAAGAGTAGATAAAAGCTGGCAGAAGAAAGAATCAAGTGAATTTGAAGATAGATCTGGTCTGTAGACAACAAAGAAAAAAGAATGAAAAAAATGAACAGAGCCCCCAGATACATGTAGGGTACTATCAAGCATACCAACACATGCATAATGGGAGTTCCAAAAGGAGACAGAGGAGAAGGGAGAAGGGGGCAGAAAGAGTGATTGAAAAAATAATGTCTGAAAACTTAGCAAATTTGATTAAAAATATTTTACCTATAAATCCAAGAAGCTCAACAAACTCCTAGGAGGATAATCTCAAAGAAATCCACACATAGGCACACCATAGTTGAACTACCAAAGCTAAAGGAAAAAAATCTTAAAAGCAGCAAGAGAGAGACAACTCATCACATACAATAAATCCCTGATAATATTAACAATTGACTTCTCGTCAAAAAAAAAAAGAGAAGAAGAAGAAGAAGCCAAAGGCAGTGAGACAACTTGTTCAAAGTGCTGAAAGAAAAAGACTGTCAACCAAGATTTCTGTATTCAACAAAACTATCCTTAAAAAATAAAGGAAAAATTAAAATTTTCCCAGGTAAACAAAAACTGAGATTTTGTTGCTAGCAAAGCTATCCTACAAGAAATACAAAAAGAACTTCAGGCTAAAATGAAAGAACACTAGACAGTAACTTGAATCTACATGAAGAAAAAAATAGTACCAGTAAAGGTACCTACATAGATAAGTAAAAAGACAGTACAAACATATTTTTGTCCATAACTCTTTTGTTACCCTATCTCATGTAAAAGACAACTGCATAAAGCAATAATTATACAACTGTGTTCATGGGCTTATAATATATAAAGATATAATTTGTATGAGATAAATAGCAAAAAGGAAGGAGGAGGGAACAGAGTTATATTGAAGTAAAGTTTTAATATGTTGTTGACATTAATCTGAATTAGATTTTTTAATTAACATGCTTGGGACTAATAAAATTGTAATCCTTGGAACTAATAAAATAACAAAAAATTCTAGTAAAATAAACAACAAAGAAATTAAAATGGTACACTAGAAAATATCTGTTTTAACACAAAAGAGACTGTAATTGAGGAATAGAAGAGTATAAAAGACAAAAGGCATATAGAAAACAAACAGCAAAACATCAGACATAAATCCTACCTTATAAGTAATACATTATATGTAAATGGATTAAACACTCCAATTAAAAGGCAGAGATTGGAAGAATGGATTTTTTTTAATGCTCCAACTGTATGTTACCTAAGAAGTACACTTTAGATTCGAAAACATAAATAAATTTAAAGCAAAAAGGTAGAAAAAGATGTACCACATAAACACTAACCGAATGAAAGCTGGAGTAGCTATACGGTCACGTGCCACATAATGACATTTTGATCAATGATGGATGCATATACAATATTGGTCCCACAAGATTAGTATCGTATAGCCCAGGTATGTAGTAGGCTATACCATCTAGGTTTGTGTAAGTATACTCTTTGATGTTCACACAAGGACAAAATCACCTAAGGATGCATTTTTGAGACTGTATACCTGTTGTTAAGTGATGCATGACTGTGATAATATGACAAAATAGACACTAAGACAATTGTTAATAGAGACAAGGCAGGACATTTTTTAATGATAAAAGTATCAGTATCCATCAAGTAGATACAATAATTATAAACATAACAAAGAAAAATACAAGCCATAGAATGGGAGAAAATATTTGTAAATCATATCTCTGACAAAAGTCTAGTTTCCATAATACACAAACATTTCTTACAACTCAGCAGTAAAAACACAAATATCCAATTAAAAAATGGGCTAAGGATTTGAATAGATACTTCTCAAAAAAAGATGTACAAATAGCCAATAAGCACACAGAAAAAATACTGAACATCTTTAGTCATTAGAAAATTACAAAGCAAAACCACAAGGAGATACCACTTCACACCCACTAGAATGGCAAAAATAAATAAGACAGACAATAACAAATGTTAGAAAGACTGTGGGGAAATAGAACACTCATACATTTCTGATAGAAATGTAAAATGATGGAGACACTTTGGAAAATAATTCAGTGGTTCCTCAAGAAATTACATATAAAATTATTATATGACCCAGTAATTCTACTCCTACATATATACATCAAATGAATTAAAAACAGGTGTTCAAACAGAAATTTATATAAGAATGTTTATAGCGGCACTACTTACAGTAGCCAAAAGGTGGAAGCAATACAAATGTCCTTCAATGGATGAATGGATAAACAAAATGTGGTATATTCATGCAACGGAATATTATTCAGTCACAAAAAGAAATGAAATATTGATACAACATGGATATACCTTGAAAACATTATGCTAAGTAAAAGAAGCCAGTCACAAAAAGCCACCTATTGCATAATTGCATTTATATGAAATGTTCAGAGTAGGAAAATCTATAGAGACAAAAATTTCATAGTTGCCAGTAGCTGGGAGGAGGAATATATGGAGAGTGACTGCTAATGGATATGAGGTTTCTTCCTGGGGTGATGAAAATGTTCTAATATTAGGTAGTGGCGATCATTGTACAATTCTTCAATATACTAAATATTACATATAATAATACAAATATTATACTATAAATGGATGAATTTCATGGTATGTAAGGTATGTGTCAATAAAGCTATTATTTAAAATGTAGCATATGTAAATTTTTCCACCTGATTCTTTATGATCCTTGTATTCTTAGATAACCTATAATCTCTCTTTACCCCATATCTTTGAATCCCTCCTGCAAAGAAACGAATGAATTTGAAACACAGTACCTTCAAAGAAAGCATTCTAACAATGAAAAGATAGAATTTTTGCAGTATGAAAAACACAATATATAGTGAATTTTGGCAATATAACTATCTTCATCCCTCAGGTGTATAATGGCATACCAGTCAAGGACTATCCATTGTTGTTCTAAATAGAGGGTCTAGAGTCACAAGTCACCCAAGAAACAGCTCCTCAAAAGAGAGTTCAAGAACTATTAACTAAAGAGACACAGCTGTAAAATGTAGAAAGCTGACTGCCTAATGTGCTTCATAACTCCAGGGACTTTGAAAGAGAGGCTTTACTTTACCCTCAGCAATTTAAAAGACCTTCTTAAGGTACAGTCTCCATGGAAACCTCAACATCACACTCTACTCTCAGCCTTTGTCCCCAGAAGAACATCCTCTTGAACATAGGCTAATATTGTCCACGGAATGGTTTTCTATATTTTGTGAAAAATGCTTGAAATATAAGAAAAGTCTTTATTCCTATTGTCAAAACGCGGGTTTTAAAAGAGAACTTTTAGTTTGGGTAATAAAGAGATTGTCCATTTTCCAACTGGAAAAGTTTTTGATTTTTTTTTTTTAGTTAAAACTGTGAACATCTAAGCACCAACATAGGGTAGTTGGAACTTGGGTGTCATAGGCTAGAATTCAGGATATCTGAATTATAATCTTCACTATCATTAGAAGAAACTTAGCCAAGGCATTTAATCCTTCTCAGCCTCAGTTCTCTTTCTTGTGAAACGAAGGGATTGAACTTGAAATTTTCTTAGATTCCTTATACCTTAAAAATTCTATGTCCCTGTGAATTTGAAGAATAACTCAAATTCTGGACAACTCTGATAGTATAGCATAGTATCTCAGAGTCTTAAATGAAGCGGAGTACTGAACAACACCCCACCCATGTAAGACTTCTATCCCTACCATCCAGGGAGGAAAGGCCCGGTTGTGAGGAGTTCATCAGGCTTCCCCAGAAGTTTCTCTTCCATCCTAAAGGGTCAAGATACAGGACACACACCTCCTCCTCCTTCAACAGGGATTACCAGTGGAACAGGGTTCTCCTCCTTCAGACCCTGTACCTCCTCATCAGGGATGAACAGGGAGCTCCTGAAATCCTAAAATGTACACTTTTCTATCCCCCAACACCATACACGGCCTTAATTATCCACAGGAACTAAACTCATGCCTTTTTTTTTCCTCCTTGCCAGTCAGGACCAGAAGCCCTAGACTCCCAGTCATCCTTCACCCATCCTCCAGTCCCCAATCCCTGTAAAACTCTGCCCTGTCCCTTCTCTTTCTCCTCTCATCTCTCTCCATCTCTAATTCCAGAAATCCTTCCACTGTGCCCTTCAGAACTCACCATCCATCATCAGCAAAATCCTCCACATTCTCAACCTCGGCCCTAGATGTTCCTTCCGCCTTCTTTATAGAGCAAAAGCCTACCTCTCCCTGAAGACAGTACTTCCCCTGTAACCCTCTCAAGAAATGGCTTTCTCCTACCATTCTTGTACTATTCCACTCAGAGCTGGGGTAAATATCCTTCTTCTTCCTCCTTCTCACTTTTAAATCATTCTCTCTCCTTTTTCTCCAAAACCTTCTAGATTTGAAGATAACAGTGTAAAATAATATCACTTGTAACTCCTCATTTTTGCTGTCACCTACGGACCCCCAGGTCATTGCCCTACATTTCTCAATGACTCTAGCTCCTGGATCACTATCATTCTCCCCTAGGCTAAAGACTCTCTTCTGACCTAATTCTTGGATATTTTAATTTACAACACCCTTGGTTCCTGATCTCCTCTCTATAACAACCTTGCCCACCCACTGTACCTCAGTCACTCCCTCCCATGGTGATATCCCAGGTCTGTCATTACTAGTAACTGCAGAGCAGGACAGCAGCCTCTGCTTAGCCCTCAGTCTACAACCCCAGATATAGGAGAAGATAGCAGCCCTGGTCATCAACAAAAACCCATAGAGCAACACCCGGAAATAAACGACCAGGAACTTGGAGACAGTAATCTGGCCAAACCTACTTCTCTTACTTCAAAAATAAAAGAGGGACAGTCTTTGGTTCTATATGGAGAGGCTACATGAAGATGAATGTCAGGGCCTACTTGTATTATTTACACATTTGCTCTCTTAAATAAAATACACAGACTGTCTAGTCTCTGCTCACATTTCCTACAAGGGCATTTAAGTAAACCAACCAACAAACAAACAAATATAAATAAATAAACAAGCAAGAAGGAGCAAGATATCCAATGTAAATTTGAAAAAGTTGCATCTCCCTGCTGGTCAAAGGGTACAAACTTCCAATTAATAAGATTAAATTCTGAGGATCTAATGTACCGCATGATGTTTGTAACTAATAAGGCTGTATTACATACTTGAATACTGCTAAGAAAGTAGATCTTAAATGTTCTCACCACTAAAAAAAAAAAATAATTACGTAATAGGATGGAGCTTTTAGCTAATGCTATGGTGTTAACGATTTTGCAATATATAAATGTATCAAATCAACATGTTGTACATCTTAATCTTACACAATTTTATATGTCAATTATATCTCAATGAAGCTGGGAAAAAATGATCAAATACTGAAAATCAAAAAAAAAAAAAAAAAAGTTGTATCTCCCCCAGTAAAGTCAACTCTAGTACATTGCGGTTTAAATTAACAGTCTACAGGAGACCGACTTAGTGTGCTACCCTAAGGTAAAGTTATGATTTTCCAGGTTAGTTTAATTTCAATTCTGAATACAAATCATTATCAAAATGCAGGGGATTTAGTTTGCCCTAGCAAAAGAGCACTATTTGCTAATTACAGGCTTAATGTTAAATTAGGTCCTGTTTCTCCACAGCAGCAAAGTAATCAGATGAGTATCCACTGCCTCTATTAAACATTTACATTAGAACTGCCTAATTACACCAGGATTTGTTTGGGTAGCACTGGCAGATGTTCTGAAAGGCTGTGGAAAATGCAGTCACTGTTTCATTGGAGATGGGCACCCACTTAGGACCATCCTGACTGACATCAAGGTACATGAGTACACGTGTAGATCAAGAAATGTACTGGGTGCTTCTCAGTATAATTCAATATAATAGATCACCTGAGCACCTGTAATGAAGGTATTTGTTCTCCAGCTGCGTCAGGAAAATATTGCAAGGATTCACAAAGGGAAGTCCAGAAAACTTTGATATTTCCACAATTGTTACGGAAACAGAAGGTTATCTATTATCATCAGAATTTCAATCCCATGAAAAAGTAATAAACCCACTTAGATCTCCATTGTGCCAGCTGACAGTACATTTTCTAAGACTTCTTTACACAACATAAGGCACGAGATTTGAGAGGCTATGAAATTTTGCTTATTTTAAACCCTGGGTGTTCATAGTTGAGTGGGTGGCACCCTGCCAGCCATTTCCGCTTAACAAAGGAGTGAACAGAGCCGGGCTCTGTTTTCTGCATTTCATCCCATGCTGGCATACTTGAAGGGGTAATCATGAGCTAAACAAGCGACAGATGGCATGTTTGCACCAACGAGATCTGCCAGTACAGGAGGTCGTCCCTCACCGCCATGCTCAGGAATTGCTGTGGCTCCATATGCATATGAGAGTACCCCAGGAGTGCAGGCTCAGGGCACAGTTGCTTGGATAGACCAGCTTGGCATTAACTCTGAGTTTGGCAAATGTCATGGATGACCCACACGTCACGTACCATAGTTCTGAGACATCACTGGACATTTCCTTTCTCTAGGAGTTATCCCAGAACATTAAAACTACTTCCCACCAGAGCCAAGAACTCCCAGCACTGACTTTCCCTTTCTTTGAAGTCAGATTATTCCTGAAAAAAGAAAAATTAAGTCTATATCTGGAAAAATAAAATCCTTCCCTTACAGGCAGTTTTTGGAAAAATCCGAGAATGTTAATCCTGCTTCCCTTCCAACCCACCTTACCATGTCGCTGGTTTTCTATTGCCATCCTTCCTGCCATGCTCTGTCCTGTTGTCTTTCTCCCCCTGCTGACCCCATCCATTTATTGTTCTTCTGATTTTATAGGTAAGAAAGAGAAAATTCCTTGAAGATAGAATTGATCATGGTCACCATGATGTTCCCAGCATCTAGCACAGTGCCAAAAATATAATAGGTGCCTAATAAAGGCTTATTAAATAAATTTTGAAAGGCCTATAGGATATCAAGAAAATAAGAAGAATCAGGACTATCTGTATAACATAATGTATATTTCTAAAAGAAAGCCATGTTAAGACAAAAATTCCATGTATTAATGTTCATGCTCTTTTGCAATGTGTGCTTGTTGCTTTTCCCATCAAAAGGTAAAACCAATTTCTCCACCCGCCTTGAATCTGGACTGACTTTGTTTCTTTGACCAGTAGAGCATAAGACAAGACACATCCTGTCAATTATAAAGCCTAGTCCTTAAAAGATTCTGCAGATTCTGCTCTTGCTCACTTGGAAGCCTGAAGCCCATACCTTGTCAAGAAGCTGGGTCTAGCCCCCAGGAGGATAAGAGGCCACATGGAGGAGAACCAAGTTCTCTAGCCAACAGCCAGCACCAACTGCCAGACGTGAGAGTGAGGCCAGTTTGAGTATGGCCCCTGACAAGCCATCCGTAATCAGCAAAAGAACAACCCAAATAGCAAACCAGCAGAACCATGAGAGATAAGCAATCATTGTTGCCTTGCTGGGGGTCAGTTGCCCAGCAATAGATCACTGAAACACCAGATGCTGTCCAGGTCTTCAGTACCTCTCCTCCCACCACCAATGTCTGAAACCTATGGTCCCATATAACAAGGCTGCCGCTCCTTTCTCGGGTTCAGAGTATTCGTTAGGCTCCCCCAACCAGCCACTTCTCAGAATCCACTTGCTTTCATCCATTTTGGTAAGATTCTGTACCTTTGTCTCATACCTGGATCCTCTTTCTTTACCTAGCTCTCTCTGACAAATAAATTGGTTGGTTGGTTCACTTGATTTTCATTTGAAATTCTTCCCTATTAACCTAGTACTTGGTTCACCCTGCTGGGTTCCACACAGTACAGCCCCCGGAGGAGTGACCCCCTTCACATACACCCACTTCTCATTGAACCTGACCAGATTCCCCCAGGGCCCAGCTTCTTCAGGAAATGGGTTCTTCCAACCAATGCTTTAACTTGAGATATTTTAAATAAAAAAAAAAAAACACTCGTGGACAATGATAACTCACATAATGGAAAAATAATTATGAAACATTAACTTGAACGTAAAGCTATACTCTCTCTGTGTTCCATTAGGGACTTGACCACTATTTATAGTAAGTTCTTAGCCTTTATATCTGCAAATCCTCAACAGTGACTGTCAGGAAGCTCGAAACCAATTGATTTTGCTGTTATTTATTATCCCAGGAGTAGCCTTATCTGTTTGCTCAGTTCTGTGTGATCTTCACAAGCCAAATGTCCTCTGACCTGGGTCTAGAGTCCTCTTCTATGGAGACATTCTGCTCTCATTAATTTTCTAGATACTTTGGAAATAATGGTCATTTCAAATTCTTTTTAGTGGGAACATTCATTATCTTGCTGGGGTCCCAGATGAAAATGACAACAAAAGCCTCCTAGAATTCCAGAGTTCCAGAGTTAGTGTAACCACTAACCTGCTCCTTGGCTGATGCTGCATAGGGCTGTATTTCTGCTCGAGTCTTTCACAGCCGCTATCACGACACCTGCAGATTCTGCCGCTGTGCCAGTGGCAGCCCACCATGGCAGGTGGCAACGGAAATCCCTCTTCTGCTCTTCCCTGGTCACCAGCTTTGTCTCTGGGCCATGGGGTCCCACCTGAATGTTCACTTGCAAACCAAGATCAGGATTTGTGCTCTGAACTGAGCATTAAATTTTCCATTTAGTCTTACCCTTTGACTGCCACTCTACAGAAAAGTGATAGTGGCTGAAAGTTTTTCTAGAAAAAAATGAGTCACTCAGTGGCAATTATCTTTCTGTAGAGACATTGTGCCTGCCTCTGCATCAACAACAAAGGAAAGGGTACGGCTCAATGTCCACCAAATCTAAGTACATCTGGTAGAGTGCATATTCCCTTTTTAAATTAAATTTTAACATTTTATATCATAATATTAATGTAAAACAATTCTTAGGAAGACACTAACAGGAATACGCCCCAGGGGTGGTTTAAGTATCAACTGTATATTTCCTTGGCTCTAGGATTTGGATGTTCTCTGCAGGGATAGTACTTCTGATTGTTTTAAATGAGGACCACACAGGAGAGGAGTAGGTGGCAGAAAATGAGAGGAGCAGTTTCTTTCCCTCTTGCCTTTCAAAGACTGACCCAGAGGAAGATGCTGAGATCTGTAACCTCTCTGATGCCCGCATTTGATCAAACCTCCTATAAGGAGGAGGTACCGACAGTGATGTACCAGAAAAAGTGCAGCTAAAAGTCTCACCTAAGCAGATAGACACAGAGCATCTGTCCCCAATGCAAAGGCTCCCATCCTCTGGGGTTTCGACATTTTCTGGAAAACCACAGGTGTGGTAGAGTAAAAACTGCATGAGTTTTAGCATCTGGCAGACCTGGGTCCTAATCCAGACTTTGCTACTTTCTTGCTTCAGATTTTGAGCAGCACCTTCGTATTTACAACGTTGCGTTGCAATGTGTTAAGAGAATGAGGATAAAAATGAAAGTAAAGTATGAAATATGATAGCCGTTATTGCATCTGTAAATGATTTTATGAACTAATCAGTTTGCATTAAATATAATTCACTAAATTAAAATACATCCTTTAATGATTTCTTTATAGAATTTTAGTTCTTTCAGGCTTCTGGCATATTTTTCTAAGTCTGCTCACCCAGCTTAGTTTATTAAAAGAGAAGTATCTAAAGTAAACTACGGGCCAGCCCCGTGGCTTAGCGGTTAGGTATGCGCGCTCTGCTGCTGGCGGCCCGGGTTCGGATCCCGGGTGCGCACCAACGCACTGCATCTCTGGCCATGCTGAGGCCGCGTCCCACGTACAGCAACTAGAAGGATGTGCAGCTATGACATACAACTATCTACTGGGGCTTTGGGGAAAAATAAATAAATAAATAAAGTAAACTACATCATTATGTCACCCCAAAGCCCACTATCACAGAAAAGCACCTCTTGCCTCCCAACCTGTGCTGCTGGTTGTTCACAAGTTCACTTTCTTCACAACAGTGCTGCCACAAGGATCTCAGGCTTTATATACGCGGTCCACAATTGGTCCTAGGAATGTACTAAAGACTAGACTCTGCTCCATGCTAATGCCAACGCAAGGATCACTATGACCTAAGAATGGTGAAGACCATCCTACAGCCTTCCTAAATTTCTAGAGCTGAAATAATAACAATGGTATTAACAACCACCATTGCATACTGAGTGCTAACTATGTATCAGGCATTGCAGTAAAAGTTTTATGCTCATAGTCAACTCTTATCCTCATAACAACCTGTGAGGTATTATTATCCTTACTTTATAGACAGATAATTTGAAGCTTAGATGAGTTAAACCACCCAAGGCCACATGGGTAGACCGTGGTAGAACTAGGATTCAAATCCAGGCTTTTACCCCAATTTATTTGTGTTTTTCTTTCTTTTTTTTCCCACCTGGGAAATATTCGCTCTGAGCTAACATTTGTTGCCAATCTTCCTCTTTGTTTTTTTTTTCTCCCCAAAGCCCCAGTACATAGTTATATATTCTAGTTGTAAGTTCTTCTGGTTCTTCTGTGTGAGCTGCTGCCACAGCGTGGCTACTGACAGATGAGTGGTATCGTTACATGCCTGGGAACCAAACCTGGGCTGCCGAAGCAGAGCATGCTGAACTTTAACCGCTAGGCCATCAGGGATGGCTGGTACTTTATTCGTGTTTTTCAAACTCTTTTTCAGTAGCAAATGCCTTTTATCTAAACATTACTCAGATCCCTAAGAAATAAAATGAGCAAACCCAGCTGGTGTGGTTTAACCAGTATATGGACACTAAGAAATCCCCACAGAGCCCTGGGATCTGTGGAACAAAGAGAAAATCACTTACTCACTGAGCTGCTGAATGGTGTGCATGAAAGTACTTTGAGGAGTATCAAGTGCCACAACTTCTTCTGAAAAATTTAAAGTAACAGAAATGGAAGCACTGTAGTGCTGGGTGGCCAGGTAGCTTGGACGGTTTTCCTACCTTTACTTTAGCAGAGCAGACTCCTCCCCCCGTTCCACTGGGCCATGTCTAGATATGGCAGAAGGCCTCTTCACCCAGCTTCCAAAGAGACAAAAAGTGTAGATCATCCTCCTCTCTAGCTGGGTTGGCTACGAGAGGAGAAACTCTCAGAAAGAGGAACAGGAGGAAGAAATTTTCCCAAAGAGAAGTTTTGGCATAGGCTGTTACACACACACACACCCCTGCCCCACAGGATCCCTCCGATGGTTTGACACAATAGGGCCACCACCCAAGAAAGGGGGCTATGTATCCAGCCCATCACCTGGATTACTGCTGGGTTGCAGGTGTCTGTGCTAAGGCACTCTCATGCTAGCACTAACCTCATACTGCCTTCCTTCAGGCCAACCTACTTGTGCACTGTCAACTTTTTACTAGACATTTCTGTCATCCATGTGTCTCAGTGGTCTATTTCAACCTCTGTTTCCATTTTAGTTCCTTTTCTCAATTTCAGCATTTCTGACATTTAATGTGGGAAATGGTCATCTTCTAAGATGCTGGAATTTTCAGATTTCCTTCAAGAACTATCAGATTGCTGAAAGAGGCTTTGATACTAAGTGAGGGCCCAGAAGACTTAGCTCTGTTTATTTGATGAGCTCATAAAAAGGCCCTTCTCCACGGTCTGTTAATTAGATGTGGTTTGGTGATTACTTTTTAGAACTGCGTTGGCATCCTAGTTCTCAGCTTAGGGAAGCTGCTGACCCTCCGTCCTTTACCCTGAATCGCAGTCTTTGGCAAGTAGTGATAAAATGGTGCAAGATCTAATAGTTCATGAGCACATTTTTTATATTTTTTTCTTTGATTAATTTATTAAGGTGACCCAAACAAATCAGAGGTAAAAGATGTGTGACTTTGCTGAGAAAGAAATTCAGAATGAGTTCACAATTACACCCCATGTGAGACACATATTGTAACCTCCTTCTTGAGATTAAATTGTTCAAATGCTGTTGAAATCAGCAACAGCCCATATTCCAGATTTTTTTAAGTTGGAAGATGTAGAGAGGAAATACGTGCGTACACGAGGTGCACAAACTTAAAAATTTTACCTCTTTTTCAGTGTAGTACATTTCTAAAATAGACCATATTTCTGGCCCATTACTAGAGTATTTTCCTTTGCTTTTAAGCAATATCTCTTAGGAAATGTCCAAGTTTGTTTAAAAATCTTTTTCATGTATCCTAGCTTGGAATCGTTCCAAAATGTGCTGTTCTGCTTACCTATAACCCACATCTTCTCTATAAACCATGACTGCTCACTTGAAAATAAGCACCAACTTGGATTCTAAAATAACCAAGTGATTTCTTCATCAGCAAACATAAAATGAGAAGGAAAATATCAAACTTATTAAAATATTAATAGAACTTAAATATTATTTTACTTATGGAAAACAAAAAACTACTTTAAAGTAAGAGAATTCTTTTAACAAGACAAATCTATTTTTAAAAAATTAATAGAACCCTAAAGTAAGAATTTAGAGGAAATTATTCCTATCAAAACATTACTATACATTTCACTTAGGATTTTTGCCATATTTTAATGGATGTGTCTCCTATGACATTTAAAATATTATTTAAGATATAAAATTAAAGATGAAATACAATTGCATCTACATGAATTCTAGAGAGAACAGATCTCATCCTTAGTGCTGGCAAGCAGACCCGTGGTTGCCTGGGCTGGGGAATAGGCATGAGGGATAATTGAGGAGGGGCCCAGGAGAACTTTGAGGGGTGAGGATGAAAATGTTCTATATCATGATTGTGGTGGTGGTTTCATGGGTGCATACATTTGTCAAAACCCACTGAATCATTCACTTAAGAGGGATGCATTTTATGCAATGTAAATTATGCACCCATAAAGATGACAAAAAACCAAAACAGAACAAAGGTATGTACATTTCCAATATATGTGTATATTTATATATTTATATATATATTTAAACCAAGGTATATCTCTAACTTCATTTTGAGAATCACACATAAAAACCTTAATATGTCCTCCAATTCTTCCTATTTATTGTTTTCATTTCTTTCTGTTTTTCTGCCATGCTCCATTACTGACCTCTACTGAGCATTAAGTGGATTTTACAAGAAAATTTAGAAGTCCTTATCTTAAAAGGTTTCCTTCCTACTAGTTACTGTTTCTCCACAAATATATATATTTATTAAAACTATTGCATCTAAGTCATACATTTCCAGTAGAATGGCTAGTGCAGCAATCTGCAGGATCAGGATAATCATATGCCCATTGGAGATGCTAGTGGGCTCAAAACTTGTTTGCCTTGGGGTGCAGTCTATTGAAATCACTCTTTTACCTCCTTCCCAAGAGCTTTAGATTTTTTTATTATCCTGTTTAAGTACATCTCCTGTATTCAAAAATACTGGATCTGTTTAGGTTTTCTATTGCTGTTGTAACAAATTACCACAAACTTAGTGGCTCAAAACAGGACAAATTTATAATCTTACAGTTCTGGAGGTCGGAGGTCAGAAATGAGTTTTATGCTGCTAAAATCCACATGCTGTCAGGGCGATAGTCTTTTGTGGAAGCTCTAGCGGAGAATCTGTTTCTTCGCCTTTTCCAGCTTCTAGAGGCCACCTGGGGTGTGGCCCCTTCCTACATCTTCCAAGCGTGTCACTCCAACCTCCGCTTCCATCGTCACATCTCCTTCTCCCACCCTGACACTTCTACCTCCCCCTTATAAGACCCATGTGACCACACTGGGCCCATCCAGATAACACACGATAATCATCCCATGTCAAGATCCTTAACTTAACCACAACTGCGAAGTCCTTTTTTCTATGTAAGGTAATATACAGGTTTTGGGGATTAGGATACAAACATCTTTGGGAGACCATTCCACGTACTATAGTATCCAAAGACAGTTAGCAATAATCTCATTTTAAACACCAAATGGGTGCAAGATCAATAAACAAACAACCCAATTTAAAAATGGGTAAAATATTTGAATAGACATTTCTCCAAAGAAGCTATGCAAACGGCCAGCAAGTATATGAAAGGACTCTCAGTGTCATTAGTCATTAGGGAAATGCAAATCAAAAACACAATGAGACACCATTTCACACCTACCAGGATGGCTATTTAAAAAAATGGAAAATAACAAGTATTGACAAGAATGTGGAGAAATTGGAACTGTCATACTTTGTTGATGGGGATATTCAATGGTGCAACCTCTGTGCAAAACAGTTTGATGACTCCTCAACAGGTTAAATATAGAATTACCCTATGACAAAAACTTGTGTAATGTTCATAGCAGCACTACTCACAACAGCCAAAAGTTGGAAGCAACCCAAACATCCAACGATGGATGAATGGATAAACAAAATGTGGTATACTACACATACAATGGAATGTTATTCAGTCATAAAAAGGAATGAAGTACTGATACATGCTACATTATGGATGAACCTTGAAAACATTATGATAAGTGAAAGAAGCCATATCCAAAAGGGCATATACTGCATATCATTCCATCTATTTGAAATATCCAGAATAAGCAAATCCAAGGAGACAGAAAGCAGCTTAGTGGTTTCCAGAGGGTTCAGGGAGGTGGGAATGGGGAGCGACTGATTAATGGGTTAGGAATTTCCATTTGGGGTGATAAGAATATCTGGAATGAGATAGTGGTGATGGTTGCATAACATTGTGAATGTACTTTATGCCACTGAGCTGTACATTTTAAAATTGTTAAAATGGTAAATTATATTTTGCTGTATTTTACCACAATTTAAAAAGCTAAACAAAAATGTTTCTTAATGTATGTCTTTAAAGTTTCTTTTTAAAAATATTTACACACTTGCATCTCGTTGTTCTTACACACTGAAAAATTTTCAAACTCTAAGTCAACCTTTTCTCCACACCAAAGCAGAGTTTACTCAGCAACTTGTAGATGAGATATTCAAGTAAAAAATGAGCTGTTTTCAGCTTCTAGGCCTTCACGTGAGGAGAGTTTCAAGTCTAGATCTTGTAGTAACACCCAGGTTATTTTCTACTGTAAGTCATTAACTGTTTAAATGATATTCTAGTGAAATATCCCAAATCATCAGGAATGTTAATATCTGACTAATAGGTAATTTTTTAAAGATTGAGAGAGACTATGTATCTGGAGATCAGCCTTCCTTTTCTTAGACACAAGCCGCCATCCTGAGCTGACCTGGGGTGGGAATTGTCAATCCAGCAGGCTGCACACGTGGTGTTTGGCTCTGCACTGCCTTCAGCATGCGAGTGAGAAGCTGCCTCTTGAAAACCTGGCCCTTTATCTGCAAGCAAAGTCTGTAGATTATAAAATTACAATTACACTTTTATAAAGAGTGGATAAAAATGGATTCTGTGTAACATGTACAACTGAAAAATAATGCTATACCTTATGTTTATTATGCCTTGTTGTGCTTGTACAAACCCGCTTGGCCCAATAGGCCTCCCGAGTGTTTAACAGGTAGTGGAATTATCTCCTTTTCACCAAGAAGAAAGTACACCCCAGGGGAAGCAGAGAAAGTCCAAATGTCTGGCTTCTAACACCAGGGCTTGACTTCAAGAGAACGCTGCTTGCAACATATATGCTGTGAACCTCAGCCAGAATTGCTTTTGCAGGTAAAAGTTTCTAGAATAAATTGTTTGGAAAATATTGAACAGTTTGTCCTCCTTATGAATGTTGGCCATTCATATGAGTATATTAAAGGGTCTGAGAATTCATGCAGTAGAGAAACTTGCTAGATTTTGTGTAGCCTAGCATATGTTTGATTCTAGAATTCTTTATTACAAGTAACACTGCTTGTATCCTATAGAAAACTCTTAGGAAATGATATTCTAAAAGACTCATCCTTATTAGAATTTTGTGTATTCATTGATGTTTATTTTTATCTTACCTTTAATAATTAGGTCACAGGCAGTCATATGGTCTAGAGTAGTGTAGAACCCTGACGCTCGTCTTCACTCAGACCCCAAATAATGTGCTATCATCTGCCAATTATGACTGTAAACAGATGAATTGCATTAACATTAAGTACAAGAATTATATTACCATCATTAAGTTCTACCCATAGTTAAACATTTACTAGAAAGAGCAGGTATCCATAAAAGCAAGAAAGGGAACAAATGCCCATTCTTCACAGGATCCGCGTGAGCTATATGGTAAAGATTTGAAGACATACTACCAGAAAGCACGTGCTAGGAGTCATGTCCACAGACCAGGAGCTGAGGCAGGTGGCTGAGAGGAACTCCTACTCCAGACTGACCTGAAGAGACGCAAGGGAAATAGATGGGTGAGGGTATCAAGAAAGAAGAGAAGGTGTCCCCTTGATCCTCTTCTGCAGCCATGGCTCAAGTTTTCCCCTCTCTGTGAGGTCAAGACCCTACCCAGGATAGAACAGCGTCTCCATCACTCTGAGAGAGGCTGGCAGCTAAGGGAGAGGATTGGGGGGGCAGTGTGTGTGCAAATGTGTGTGTGTGTGTGTGTGTGTGACATATAGCACGTCTGTAACACTATTGGATGTTCACTCCCTACTCCTCTTAATTTGTCTAATTGAAATCTAAAAATAGTCAGTCACAGTAAAAAACAAACAAAAAAACCTGTTAGACCATCTTTACTAGGGATCAGCAACAAAAATACCTTACTGTTTCAAAATTGTCTGTGGAAAATGAACTGTGCAGCGTTCTGACTTAACACTTAGCAGTAGCAATTGGCTTCCTCTGAGGATCATGCATGTAGAAATGAGTATTGTAAGTAAAGAAAAGCATGTAGGGTACACAGAGTTATAATCAGACATTAAATTGCATGGCAAATTGGTACAGACTACTAAATAGTAACACCAACAAAAATAAAATATTTTTAAGACTTGTGAGACCATGTATTGATGACAATTTGATTTTATTTAAAATACCCCAAAATATGTTTTAAGACACCCCAGAGCACCACAATGAACTCACAGGGATATTGCAGGATATTTTAAATATTCAAGGCAAACACGATGCTACTCGACATCTGCCGGTCACCCTGCAAGCTACTAGCTCCAGTTAGTTCTCATTTTCAATATTCTATTGTGCCACATTCCTTTAGACACGATCATATCTTTGCAAAGCTATGTTTTCTGTAGTTGCTATGATAAAAGCCAAGTGCCTCAACAAAAATCAACATGGAACAGAAAATGAGAGTGGAGGCGTCCAATCTGATTCCCAGCTAGTTGTGGATGCCTCTGCCTCCTCCAGTCACCACTGAGAACAGGAATCATTTCTTACTCATCTTTGCACAACGTCCAGTAAGAATGCAATGCCTTGCATACAGCAGGTGCTCCATAACTATTTACGACACGTTATTGTTGGATAATGCAACAGAAAGCAGCACATCACTACAGAGCTGAGTACGTACATTGTGGATACGACAGTGGTGAATGTGTTTTTGGAAAGTGGGGACTGTGCTGTGGGGTCTATGGATTGATAAGGGGAAATCCATTTTGTTCATATGGGATGAAGCAAGAAAATCCACGTAGTCTTTTCTGACCCATCTAGGATGTCATACAGGCCACAGCGTTCCTCAAACTGTTGGAATAATGTGTGCAAAATAGTTTCCTAAGTGAAGGGGGAGAGGCATCACCAAATAAACCGCTCAAAGTTAAGAACACGATAAAGAAGTCACCAAGTGTCCAAATGTTCCAAGCGTCCTTTGTCCCAAGAAAAAGAGAAGGAACGCAGGCTTCTGGGGGAATGAGTAAGGAATGAGAGTCACAGAGACCCCGCTGTGGAAGAGAGGGAGAGGAAGGGAAGGGACATTGTTAAAAAGTAAACAATAAAGCTGTGTATGCTTGGCTGCAGGAGCCGCATCAGAGATGGTCTGGCAGGGAAGACGAGCAGGTGGGAGTTGACTGAGAGGGAAGCTGCGCCTGGGCTGAGGCTGCCGCGGTTAAGAAGGGGAACTCAGCACAGCCCCATTGAGGGTGGGAGGGCAGGAAGGATCTGGCCACTCTGTGGCCGGGATTAGTGTTCCCCCAAATGTGCTAAATAGACCAGTGTAGGCACTGGAGGGGATTTAGCTAGAACTGGAGAGATGTTGTCTTCATTGTAATCGCTATATACATATTTCCATGCATTTAAAATATGTACCTTGTGTCAGAAACACGATATCACAATATCATTGCTGACAAGAAGGAGGAAGTAGTAAGCTTTGCTGTTACCCACCTGACACGTACTGCATGGACCGCAGGCATGCCCCGGAGCTACTAGATGGGTGTGTCTGAGCTCGTGAAGACAGTAGGTAAATACTGGAAATTGGAGAAACACTGTGAAGATTCCCCAAGAAATTGGCCATGGCTTTTCTCAAACTTTGCAGGGCCTTTTTATACAAATTGTTTTAACGTGCAAAGCCTAACTTTGGGAGAAAGGAACTTGTTTGCTGGTGTATCTGGGCAGGAGAGCGGTTGCTTAGAAAATTGTCAAGGAAGCAAGCTAAACATTTCATGCTCAGGCAAACACAGGCTAGAGCTCCCCAGATATAAAAGGAAAGACGAGTCCATACGTGTGTATAAGAGTATATCAGGCTTCTGTATGTTTTGACTACCAGGAAAAACTGTCTTTAGTCATGAGTTGTACCATTTTATGCCTATTTCCTTTTACCACAAGGAAGGGAAGCGTTTGCATTTATCAGAGTAAGTTTATTATTTTAAAGGAATAATATAATAATTAAATCCAAGATTAAAAATATTTTTATTTCCTTCCCTAAAGTATGATCTTCAGAAAAATATTTAAGCAAGTAGTATTTTGTGTTATTATTTTCCCACACTGATTTTCAGCAATTCCAAAGTATTTCCTGTTTTTAGTGCTGTAATCCACTTATAGCCTCCTCATGGAAAAAGATGATCAAGAAATATTTCTTGGTAAATGCTCTGGATTTATTCCAGCTTGTTTTGAAATAAAAAACATTCTGGAACATATTTGTTGGTAGGAGTAAAGTAGAGATGGTAGGAACAAGCTTCTTTAACAAGAGCATATTCCACATGTAGAACATGTTGAAATGCCAACAAGGCAGAAAATCAAAACAGAACTGAGTGTTGAGATTTATTGAGAAGAATACTGTGTGTGTGGGTGTGTATGTGTGCATTTGTAGAGAGAGAGAGATATCCTTACTCAATTTTTAAAAAGTGCATTTTCTTTCAGAACTAAAAAACAATTTTAAGACTGCTCTTTAGTTTTTTAGAAGTAAAAGGCAGAAAAAGATTTCAAGTATTCTCATTTACCACCAAATAATTTTCCCCAAGGAGAAGAAAACAATGCAATAGAGGATTTATTGATATAATGAATTGCTACTGAATTAATAAACCACAAATAAACCCTTGTCTCTACGGAAACATGTGTGATTGATTGAACACAAAGAAACCAAAACGGTATCCCCAACTCCAAATCCAAATGTACATATGTGAAAATTAAAAGCAGCAGCTACCTATAATATTTAGAAACTAACTTCAGAATTCACTCAAGAAGTGGGCTAGTGTATAAATGAAAGTCGTAAAATATGATAGGACCCATCACTGCCAGTGTGAGGCGTATATAGAAGAAATCAGAACACAAGGTTGAAAATGGTTCGTTCTAAAATGGGATTATAAATGAAGGGTGGTGGGAGTTGGGAAGAGAGAGATTGCTGCACCAGAGGACAATTGAGAAGGCTTCATGGAGGAAGTGGCGTTTGATTTGGATCCTGAGGACAAGGGTGATGTGGACATGCAGAGACAGGTAGGAATGAGAGAAAGAAATTCTAGACAGAGGAGCTAGAAAAAGCAAAGCAACAAAGTTAGAAGAACATGGGATGGATAGTCTTCAGGAAAATGAAATTAGTTTGGAAAAAGCCCGTGTGTATGAAGGAAATTACTCGTAATAGCTGAAATAGAGTATGAACTATATGCCAGACACTGTTACAAACATTTTACATACAGTATGTTATTTAATCCTCACCACACTCCTGTGAGGTGGGTACTATTTTTATCATGATGATAAAATGAGAAAACCAAAGCACGAGGAGATTAAGGAACCTGTTTGAGGTTCTCCAGGCGGGAAGTCACACAGCTGGTGTTCAAACCCGGGACGTCTGAGTTCAGAGCCCATATTCGTAACTGAAGCTTCATGTTTTACCCCAAACCAAACTCAGCATCTTCTGCTCTAGTCATGCTTCTCATGAAGAAGGGTTTATCTTATCTGATTAAACAGCATCCATCCACTAAGGAGCTTACACCAAAAATCAGACACCATCCCTGACTCCTTCCTCCCCCTCACTTCCATATCCCATCAATTGCCAAATCTGGAATTGTCTGACCCCTGTATTACTTTCAAGATCTCTGCACTTCTCTCCATTACCTCCGCCTCTCCTATAGTCCAGGTGACCTGCCATGACTCACCTAGACTAATAGATAGCCTCCTATGTGGCCCCTCAGCCTCCAGTCTTCCTTCCCTCCTAATAACGGTTCTCAAAGTATGGTCCCTCAGGAGCAGGGACCTCCTTCAGCATCTCCTGGGAGCTTGTTAGAAATGAGCGTTCTTGGGCTCTACCCAGATCTACATGGAGGTAAGATCCAGCAATGGGTGTCGTACCATCCCTCCAGAAGATTCTGACACACACTGAAGTTTGAGAACTGTCTCATATCATTTCTCCACACTACAACCTGAGCACGACTTCTAAGATGCAAACTAGATCAAGCCCTTCCTTCTGCTGATTAATTTTCACACATTTAAACTTAGGTGTTATTTCTTCAGAGAGATCACCCTACTCAACTAATTTGGGTTCCCAGTGCACCCTCCTTTCACCCCCACACTTTCCTGTTGACTGGAATTGCTTATCTGTCTCTCTCTCTCTCTTATCTGCACGCTCTAGAAAGGCAGGGATGGAGTTTGTCTTGCTCATCAGCATATCCTCAGCACTTAGTACAGAGGCTTTTACAGGACACAAATATAATAATAATTTGTGAAGGAGAGGGAGGGAGGGAGAAGGGAAAGAGGAGAAAATGACAGCGAAGGCCATATCCTAGAAAACCTGCATGTCAGGTTAAAAAGCTAAAATTTCAGTAGATAATGGGGAGTCATTGAAAGTTTATGAGCTGGAGCCTGGAAGCAAGAGTGGTTGAAATGACCAAATCACCAGCAGAGGATGATTCATTGGGCTGTAGTGCAGAGGTCAGATTGGGTTGTGTGAAGGCAGGAAGAAAAACAGAGAAGCCCTCCAAGAAGAAGGCAACGAGGGCCTGAAACGCAGAATCGGCTTTATGGGAAAGGGAACAGAAATCGACCAATGCTACTTGGCTTGAGCAATCCAGAGCTAATGCAACGCAGAAAATGCTTACATTTCAAATCCAAATGAATAATAAGATGGTGACACTATTAGCAAAAAATAATAAGTATGAAAGGTAAGCTGAGTTCTGACTGAAGGGACGATGAGCTTAGGGATGCATTGCATTCAAAGTAACTGTGGGTTATCTGGATGAAAATGTCTGGTGTAAGATAGGCCTAAAGAGACAGTCTTGGGAGGCATCTGGAGAGAGTTCAGAGTTGAAGCCACTCAAGAGAGCCGGGCACTTTCAATAACTGGTGATGGTGGGAAGGTGAAGGAAAGATCTGCTATTATTTGGGGGGTGGGAAGGTGGGCAGACATCTTAAGAATCATCATTAACACACATAAAAAAGTTTTTAAAAACCCTGTAAACCTACCAATGAAAAAAACAAGTAAAGTAAGTGGTATTTCCTATCTCAGTTCCAGTACCCAGGGCTAATTACACAAAATGTTTACTGTGTATCTTTCCCAGCCTCTCCCTTTGCTTATTCATATAGATCCTAAGGCTTCCCTTGGGATACACGCCTACCTCAAAAATCCATACCCTTCTAATTCATTCTCTAACAACATTTAACAAACTCTAGTGGGAAAATGGATTTCTCAGCTCAGAAGCATACAAACCCATAAATGTGGCTGTAGAGAGGCTAACATATAAAACATTAGTGTTAGGACTGAAGTGACTTATTAAAATGTAGGGGTCTTAAACTATCCAAATACTCAAATGTCAGTTTTTAATGGAGAAAAACAATTATAAGTATCATGTTAATTAAGCATTTAAATACTTCAGATGGCTGATTTGATATTCAATTTTGGTTGCTTTACCTTCCTATAAATATTCAAAACAAAAACGTGAAAATTACACTGAGGAATCTATAAAAGCTTTTATGAATTTAGTCTTTTCCAGTGGAAGTAGAGTTATAAAGATCCAAAGAGCATAATCAGATCGTTAGAGTGGATCACACTCCAACAATCATGAGAATTAGCTAATAAATCAGCTTTTGGACAATATAGACAGAAGTAATAAAGAATATTTTTGCCCCATTCAGATAAAGAGTCTCTAAATCTTTCTAGTCACAAGACAGCACCAATGGGAATAGTAAACTTCAAAAACAAACAACTACAAAAAAGTACTTATTTGTTCTACCAGTGTGACCAGTGGCTAATGTCTATCCTTCTGTTAGATTGTAGGTTCCATGAGGAAGGTTCTGTGTTGTCTTCTTTCCTATTATATCCCCAGACCTTAGTAACATTACATAGAGTAGATAAGCAACACCAGCGGAAGGAAGGAAGGACGGAAGGAAGGAAGGAAGGAAGGAAGGAAGGAAGGAAGGAAGGAAGGAAGGAAGGAAGGAAGCGTCCCCGTGTGGACCCACTATGAATACCAGACCACCTCAGACTACGTTCAGGTCCATCAGGTACATTCTTAATGGTGGCTACTCACACTCTTCATGCTTCATTTTAAAGAGCAGCAAGAAAGAAAGTTCTACCTTCCCTGGAAGCGTTCTCTCCTGGTCTGGCATCACCAGGGAGCTACACTTTGCCTGCTCTTTGGAGGATCACTTCCCAGAATTATTTTCAAAATTACGAAGTCAGCCAATTCCACATTTTTTAAGCATCTAACCAAAAATCTCATTTATTTTTCTACTCCACCATTAACACTACCACAGTTAGGAAGATACATAAAATAAAGATCCAAAAATCACCTTAGCAGAGCAAAAGATGAGTTAAATTACATGTTTATCATGTTTATTTTAGGAAGATAAGAATGTTCTCATCTTGATTATATTGAAACTAACTTGGTGAAAATTTTCGTCGGTAATAAATTTTATTTTTAAAAATATATAGCCACTTACCAAATACTTCTAAATACATCTTCCCAACAATCATGTGAGAAAATAGGAATTTCCATTTTACAGATGATAAAATCGATACTCACAAATATTTAGTAATATGCTCAAAGTTACAGAGATAGGAAGAGAAGGAACAGATACATGAACTTTGATCCATCTGCTTCTTCCCACCAGCTAGCTGATTGTTAGGGAAAAAAATTCAATTATTAGTATTTAATTCATAAACCAAGGCAAGTATCTTTCCACTAGACTTCGGCTTCTAATCTCTCACTAGGTTATTACAGAAGACAACAGCTATGTAGGAATGGATTAAATTCTCACAGGAGAGATTCCTCAATGTAGTTAAAACACAAGCTGTTGATACTTATGCTTCAAATCACCTGAACATGTAAGAAGTCATTTCTGTGTATTTCAGAATCACGGTTATAGAGCTGCTCCATCCATTTTATTTGTTTTGAAATTAATATTTGTGTACCTTTCCATTGCGAATGCCTCCCAGTGACCTTCTAGGCTAATGTTGCCTTTAAAGAACTGGAAAAACTGCCTGCTGACTGCATTAGTCAGCAACACAAGGGTACCCCACCACCCCAGCCCATCGTGGTTTATAGGTTATTCCACTGGACTGAGCCATCACACACTAATACCTCAGTCAAGTGCATATGAATGGTTGACAGACTCTTCAGTGATGGAAAAGTTTCAGGTCTTTAGTAGCCACAGATGATGTGAGTTTCTCTATCTTCTCCAGCCAGTGGCTCCAGAGACATAAGAACATGACCAGAAACTGCTTGATACTGTAGAGAGAGAAGCAGCCTCTTCCGGAACAGATGTTTCTTCGAAAGGCATTTCATTCAGGATAAGCATTTTTGTTGGACAATACCCACTTAAAAAATGGATCACAGGTCATGCCATACGGAACTAAATAGGGGTTGTTTGAATTGGGTCAGCTCATCGGTCCTGTTGCAACGGACAGAGGGCGGATTTGAAGCAAAGCCTGGATGCAAGTGTAGCTCCACCATTTATTCACTGATAACTGTAGGTGGGTCCCTTCATCTCTCTGATCATGTTTTCTTATCCACAAAGTAAAGGATTTACCACAGGAAATCACTGACATGCCTTTCAGAGCTAATGTCTTATAAATATATTATTTTAAAGCATTACAGGGCCGGCCCTGTGGCTTAGCGGTTAAGCGCGCGCGCTCCGCTGCTGGCGGCCCGGGTTCGGATCCAGGCGCGCACCGACACGCAGCTTCTCCGACCATGCTGAGGCCGCGTCCCACATACAGCAACTAGAAGGATGTGCAGCTATGACCTACAACTATCTACTGGGGCTTTGGGGGGAAAATAAATAAATAAATAAAATTAAAGCATTACAAAGTGAAATAATATCCACAAAAGCAATAAAAACTGCTAAAAAGACATATGTTACTTTACGACCACCTTAAGAATAAATCGATATCATATGCTCGAAAAGGAAGACCTTTACACAATTTGGTTGAATTAATTTTCCATTTTGAAGGTAAAACTGAATATTAACCGAATTATCCAGATGACTTTTCCTGTAAGAATTTCAAATGGGGTAAAAAAAAAAAAGCAACTAAAATTTAATAAACAGTGGCCTCCATTGTTTGTTTATTTGGGTTTATAAAAGTTGAAGACATGAAGGTAGAGTGACAGAAAGTAAAATTGAAACCGAGAACTAAGGAGTTAAAAAATCTTCCCTAGAACAAAAACTTGAGATAAGCTTTGCTAACTGCAGCTGTGCACATTCACCATAATCAACTGTTGCTCAAAACTAACCAGGTCTTTGTGTCCCTCCTTAGCCTATGAGGGAACCGTCTTTCCCAGAAATTCAAGGTCCAGATGTCAAGATTCAGTCTTCAAGTCCAAACGCAGGCTGATAGGAAGGCCCCAACCAGCAAGGCCACATGATCCCTCTCCCCTACCGAAAACCCCAGCACATGCTCTTCCTCTCCTACCTAAAACCTGAGATAAAAACCTGTACCTTTTTCTCTTTAAGGAAGTGGATCTGAGTTCTAACTCCCATCTCCTCATCTGGCTGCCTTTCGATAGAATATTAAACCTGTTTCCTTGCCACAAGGCTGATATTTCAGTTATTGGTCCTACTGTGTGACAGGTAAATGAACCTGTGTTTGTGTCCAGTGACAAAATTTCAATGCATCTGTATAGTATAGACAGCAGCTGATAACTACGACTAAAATTTCCAATCCTCTAAGAAATCTAACTAGTTGCTATAAGACTTGATCACAGACATTACAATTAGCCTGACTTAGATCCCTTTCCCTCTAAAAGTATTGTTTTAAATGTTTACTAAAACTCTGAGATTCATTGTTCTCATTGTACGAGTAAACTTTTCTCCCCTCCAAATTCAGGAGAACACGGTAGAAAGCATGTGGAGTCCACAAGTGTGAGTTTTAGCCATGTTCCTGCTGTTAAATAGCTTTATGAGCTCAGGCAAATCACTTAGCCTCTCTGAGCTTCTATGTCTTAATTTGCTGACAATAGGTGCCTGGGAGATCAGAGTAGACAACTTCAAGGGCTCTTCCATGCCCAAAGATATTGCAGCAGAACCATCTGTGAGAGAGAGATGAAATGTCTTAGATGTATATCTCACTTCAGGCATCTAGCCAAATATGTAACTTCATATTTCTCAGAGCTCAAAACAAATGCAGGCAGAATCTCACAGGAAAGGCAAGACTTTTCATAAGAGGTGTGGTTTGAAATTCTTGCCCAGAATTACCACCTCCACTAACCCGCCAAGGCAGTATTCTCCCAGATTTTCCCCAGGAAATTTCCACCATTAGCAAGTAAAGACAAAATGTAGTATGCAGAAGACCCCTGATCAAACACGGGATTCACCTGAGAGGGAACGGTTGCCACTGGCCTTCTGTGATTATTCCTTTATCAAGTCAAATAAAGGTCACCCTGGAAATTGTCCAGAGCATGAGGAATCATAGAATAGCCAGAAAAGTTTTACTTATTTAAAATACATATGTGGCTGGGGATGGAAGCAGAAGGCCAGAGAGCACAGGTCCTAATGATGGGAGCCTAGAACAGACAACAGTAAAAAGAGAAGACAAAATGTTCCAGCATAGGCTGAAGGATAGAGCATTATTGCCTGGGGATGTGATCAATCCAGGTCTGCACCACTGTTTGATGTGTCCTAATCACGTGAACGCTTTAGATAAGTGTTAGGTTTTCCTCTTGTTATTGGAGGATTATTTTGTGGTGCTCTTGATGTGACAGTAGTTGCACAGCAGCATTTAAGACTTTGGAGATAACACTTTGAGCACTGCAACACAGACAAATAATAAGTAGAGGATTATAACCAGAGTTTGTAGTCTATTTAAAGCCAGAGGTAAAGAAGACTCAAGTTAAGCCAAGAGAACAGATCTGAAACTCAATCCAGAGAGTCTACCAAACCAGATGTGAGGGACAGTTTTGCAGTGAATCAAGAATGGCTTACATCCCTTAATTGAGAACCATGGACCTCCCTAAGTTTAGGATCATCACCCTAAACTTTCACTGTTGTGTTCTTATCAACAGTACCTGTTGAGATCCGGTTCAACACGACTTGAAAACAATTTTTCTCTATTGTCTTTTCTAGAAAACCAAATCTCTGAAACATTATCAGAATGGGAAACAATGCAATCTTCTTTCATGGTATAACACACAATTAATTTATAAGGATGTAATCAATGATTATCCCAGGAAAAAGAACACTTTTTTTTTTTAATTCTTTTTTCTTTTTTTTTTTTTAAGGGAAAGATTCAGCCTCAGCTAACATCTGTTGCCAATGTTCCTCCTTTTTTTTTTTCTCCCCAAAGCCCCAGTGCATGGTTGTATATCCTAGTTGTAAGTCCTTCTAGTTCGTCTCTGTGAGTTACCGCTGCAGCATGGCAACTGACAGGAGGGTGATGTGATTCCGTGACCGAGAAATGAACCCGAGCCACCAAAGCAGTGAGAGCGCTGAACTTTAACCACTAGGCCATCAGGGACGGCTCAAGAACACATTTTAAACAGAGAGGACTTTGACAAATCACCAGGGCCTTTTGATTTGTACCATAAAACGTACTAGCACTGTACCTGGTTGGCAGGGTATTGAAACAGGGTACCCTAGAAACAAAATATCTTTGTAGACAGTTACTTTACCAGTTTTTGCACAGAAAACCTTTATATTCCTGAGAAGCATATAATTATTGCATCATATTGATATTTCTTATTCATGCATGATTAACAAAGAAAGACCAATTTCTCTTCATTATGGTCCTAAATTTGTGAGGCAAAAGAGCTCTCACAATATTTTTGAGTTAATTAAAATTTAGTGAATACCAAAATAATCTTTTTTTATTATATTTCTTGTAAGGGAAAGGAGGATTAGCAGACATTTGGTCCTGTCCAAAATATCTATAAGCATATTTGGTCTATGCCAAATGGCTTTGGACAGGACCAAATATCAAGGACATTTTGACATAGACTAGATGTCTTATAGATGTCCTGGACAGGACCAAATGTCCTACAAAGTAAAGGAGTTGATTTTTATGTTACCTGGTGACCATTCTAGAAAACTAAATGATAATTTAGGTTTAAAGGGCATCTCAGCAGTTTGATTATTCTGAATTTAGGGTCTAAATTTGAGAAAGATAAAATCAAGAAAGTTGTCAAAGGAGACAAAATATAAATATGTCGTAGTATTCAAAGGCAAGAAATAGTTAAAAGCAATATTTTGAAAACATACAATAAAAAGTCACAAAGATCCTTAGAAGCTTAACATTTTTTCAAACACAAGGAATTTTTTTCAAAATGATCTGGAGTGTGGCAACAAATTCAGAGTGTTAGCAGAATCTTTTGAGAAAAAGGAATCTGTTATATGGACAGAAAATAACTTGGTCATTTTACAGAAAAAAAAAAACCCTCATATTCTAATTTTATATTTTGCATATCATCCATTTTACAATTTGCAGTAAAGAACACATAAGCCTTTCTCTTTATGAATAAATCTATTAACACTGAGTCAACTCTGTCAAAACACTAAATAAAACACACCAAAATGTTTCACACAATTCTTGTTTTCTTCCAAGTCAACATCTTTGGTATTAGAAACCTATATTATCATCTTATTTAGATCTTTTACATTTATAGTATGCCCTCAAATTTGTCTATTATCTTGTTCATAATTTATAAACTTTTTAAAGTAATCTAAAGAGATTTTTTTATTTATTGTTTAAGGATACACAGTGTATAACTAGGCAAATGGATGATAAAATTAAAGCTATTAATTTGAGCTCTAAAATACAACTGTCAGAATATTAGATTTTAAAACTGTGTGTGTGTGTGTGTGTGTGTGTCTGTGGAATTTGCCATCTTAATAAATGATAACAATTTCCTTAAGAAGGAAATAGACTAATATATTTATTATCTTACATACCATTTGTATTTCCCTGTAATTATTGTATAATATCAACCATTTATATTAATTACCACCTTTAACCAAAATAATCAACTTTTTTTTTTCTGGACTCAAGAGAAAACTGGAAGATGAGACACCACAAAATGTCTGCCTAATTTTTTTCCGTGAGTACAAATTTTATACAATTTTAATAAAACATTTCTCAAGGATACAAAGACAAGACTGAGGAAAGTTCCTACAAGTTTTTGAAAAGGTAGCCCAAGTCAAAGTTTGTGCAAAGAACATCAATCTGATGAGGTCTGACCTCATCAATCCTTGGTGTGGTCTGGAGGATGGACTTCTAGAGCCTGTGCTGTTCCTCTCTCTAGACTTCCTCCTGTGGACTCAGAGGAGAAAGTGAGGAGGATAGATGCAGAGATACAGAGTGGAGGTGTTAGTTTTTCACCATGGATAATAATTTTCATATTTAATCAGATAATGAAAGAATTCTTAAAATGATTCCTTATTCCTAGAAGACAAAATAAACATTTAAAAATAAACTCGGCAACAGCAAATAAGAAATTGGAGTTCAGACCTAACCCAGGTCCCACCTATTCTCACAGTTGGAGAGGTTTCTAAGCGGGAGGTTCGAGGGGGCCACAAGGGGAGTGCCTACTCCTGCATCAAGGATCTTGGGCCTCAGCAGCAAGGAGGTCTTTAGTAGAGCCCAGTGGAACTTCCAGGATTCTTGACTAGTGACCCCCCGAAATACCCAGAAAAACCTATTGCTCAAACAAAGCCAAGTTTATTGGGCTTGCTGCAGTAAGGGAGAACACCACCTTGACAGTCAGTCTTAGTAGTGAATCAGAAGGGAGAAGTCAAGGGGCCATATTTATAGCACTTGAAGGGCTGGGCTGGGTGATTTTCTACAAAGCAAGAGACTAGTTGGGATTGGGCAGAGTTTATGCCATAATATTTTTGAATGGGTAGGCATAGTAAGGACAGGGTCTTAAAGTAGCTATTGATGATTAAGCTGTTAGTCTTGATAAATAAGCAATTTGAGTTGGTTCACAGTCTTGTCTTCCAGGAGCAATTATTTCCTGGAGCAAGTTGTTAAGTTATTTTTGCCTAGTCTCAGTATCGTCTAGTATGCTTCCTCCCAGAATTGTTTAGTTCAGGAACAGAAACTCCATCGGTTTTGGTTTTCATGATAAACAACCTCAGAGAGGTTACAAGAATGGGCTTTGGAGATATACTGCCTATTTGCAAATCCTACCTCCTTAGCATACTAAATGTGTGACCAAAACCGCTGAATTATCTTTTCTTAGTCTCGGTTTTCTCATCTGCATAATTTTGGCTTATATTTATTGACCTATTCCTACTGTGTTCCAGACACTGTTTTAAGTATTGTATTTAATTCGTTACTACAGCCCAACGAGGAAGACATGCTCATGCACTTTTGCTGGATAAGGAAATAAAATCAGAGAGGTTCAATGACTGTTCCATCATGTCACAACAAGAAAGTGGGGGAGCCATGATTTGGCCCATGACTGACTTCAGAGATATCACAGTTCATTGCTCTGCTATACTGCCTCCTACAGGCTCATTGGGAGGACTGAATGAGATAATCAATGTAAAATACTCCCTCTCTGGTATGTGATAAATGATCACTAAATATTAGCTGCAACTATTAAACTGTTAAAATGAAAACTCAGTGAAAGGGCAGAGTTAAGAAGAAAACAGGATGTAGAGATTGCTCTGTCTCTGACTTGGAGAAGATTTCTAAAGGTGCAAAGTGTAAAAAGTTTTGTAAATAGAGAAGAAAATCTTCCCCTATAAAATAAAAAATGGTAGCATATAATATATTACAGTCTTTCTCACTGCACCAAATGGTCAGAGATTACAAAACTTGCAGAAACTCAATATTATGCACCACCCTACTCCCCCTTCCTGAGAGACAGGAAAGTGTCAGTGTTCCAAGTTGAAATAGAGGATAGCACTTCTCGGTGGGACATATCAGTATTTTCTCTCCATCTTTAACTCCTAATTCTAAACCACCTACCTTGGGCAGTCTGAACATCCCGCTGGCTAAAGGAATGAGTGAATGCCTTATGCTGTCAAGGCAGCTCTGTCCCAAGACACAAGAGTCTTAGGCAGCAAAGGAACCAATGGTCCTGTAGGTGGTGTCTGTGCCCTCTGGTGGAGTAACGTGATAGGAACAATAGCAAACACATATTGAGCGCTTGCTGTATAAAGCACTCTCTGGAGTGCTCTGTGTCTATTGACTCATTTAATGCTCGCTCAGCCCTGTGAGATAGGTACTATTATTGCACCCACTGTAAAGATGAATAAACCGAGATATAGCGAGATTGAGTACTTGCCCTGAGTCACACAGCTAAGTCAGTCACAGATTTGGACCTAGGCAGCTTGGTTCCAAGTTTGTGCCCATAACAACTTTGCTATGCTGCTGGGGGGACCTGGTACCCTCCAGCTACCCTCCAGCTGTTATGGCTCCATACTCTACTTCTAAAGAAGCTGAGTTCCTGCTACTCTTGTCCTATATTAGCCAAAGGAGCAATGATCTGACTCTGCTTGTTCTGAGAATAGGGAAGCCACAGTGTCCTAAAGAGACATCTATAGTTGGGAGTGACAAAGATTTGAAACAGATGCTCACAGAAAGAAAAAGAGAGAAGCACCATTATAATTACACTCAGTGATGCTTCTTAAATGGCATATATTCAGTTAAATATAGAGGAAGTTTGCTGGCGGCTAAGAGGAAAAAGCAGGAGCAGAGATGGAGGCATATTTGAAGAGACGTGGGAAAAATTATAAGGCAATGGAGGTAAAGGTACAAGTAAAGATAAATCAGAGGGAAAGAGTCAGGATGCCGGCATAGAGCTGGCACATGGTAAACGTGAGCTGACGGACAGGAGGTGAGTGTCATTACACCATTGCTCTTAACAGGATTTCTTCATCAAATGACCTAATTGTCTCTCTGAAAAACACGAGAGCTCCTGTCCCTAGCAGGGTGACAGATATATTTCAGCAGAGCACAGAGTAGGCAGGGCTATGACTGGCAAGAATAAAAGCCCCAGTGGGCTGAAGAAGCTGTCCAAGCCACTAGGAGCAGGGCAAGAGTGTGGAAATCTGGTGTAACAATGAGAAGAAACGTTATTTGTCGCTGCCGTTTTTGAGGAGGTGTGTAAATAAACATACTGTGGGGTAGAAGCTGAGCCCCAGGGCCTAAGCGCCAGCTAGAACCCGGGCGTCAGGGCAGGAAGGAAGCGGCTCTGCACAGGGGAGGAGAGAGGAATGTGACTTTTGTGTAGAATCCAGAGGGTGAAGAAGGAAGTCCCAGGGAGAGCTGGGAGAGGAGGCAGAAAGGTTGCTCGGTGGTCAAAGCCAGGAGTGACTTCAGGGGAGAGCATCAGTGGCTGATGCGGATCGTTGAGTTGTTCCTGCGCAGGGAATGATGCAACATCTTCATGATGAAATCCTCAGAAAGAATCACGGTACTCACCAGCAGGCCCTTATGGGGCTCAAGTCACATGCCTGGGCCCCATGGATCACAGCCAGCTCTGTGATGGACTCAGCCAGTGTGGGCCCTGGAAGTGCAGGGGAATTCACGCCACCAGGAGCCGGAAATGACTGTCCTGTTGTGAACAATTCTTGGAGGCACTCTGTACATTTCGCAGAAGTCCTGCCAGAATGGAGCCTTGCTGTCTGCAGCGGCTACCTTCATGACACACCGTTTGAGTTTTCCTCCTTTTGTCACTCACATTCCTACTCCCTCACCCAGCTTCCTGAGATCACCTCCCCAGTGAGCTCCCTGCGGTGAAGTCTCATCTCAGTATGGTTTGAGGAGAACTCAAAACTAAGACAGTCTTCACTGTGTTTGTGTGAATGGAACGTGAAGACATCAGGAGCAGGGCACTATGTGCTCAGTTCAGCCTGACAAAGAGCAAACTAGGAAGTGCCAACCCGGATGCAGAGTCTCGTGGACAGGAGGAGAGTGGGATCTGAGTGACTCCAGGACTTCCTGTCAAAGATGTGTGTTTCCTGCTGCCTTCGCCTCCATTTCTGTCATTCTCTTTATCTCTCCATCAGAGTATCTGGCTGCCTCCTTCCCCTGTCTTGCTAGTAATGATATTAACTGCACAAACAATCTAGTCAAAAAACAAGCAAAAAGATTTGAATAGACACTTCAGAAAGGAAGACATGCAGTTTACCAAAAAGTACATAAAAAATTCTCAACATCATTAGTCATCAGGGAAATGGAAGGTAAAACCACAAGGAGAAGCCGCTATTCACTCACTAGAGTGGCTAAAATGAAAAAGAAGAAAGCATCAACTTCTGATCGGTATGTAGAGCAATTGCTGGTGGGAATACAAAAAGGTACAACCACTTTGGAAAACAGTTTGGCAGTTTCCTATAAAACTAAGCGGATACTTAACGGCCCAGCAATTCCACTCAAGAAATCTTCCCCAAGAGAAATGTAAACATACGACCACCAAAAGATTTGTGCAAGAATGTTCATAGCAGCTGTATTCAGAATCGACGACAAGTGGAAGTGGTCCAGGTATCCATGAGTGAGAGACTAGGTAAACAAATGCTAGCCTATTTATATAAAGGAATAAACATGGATGAATAAGAAAATATTATGCTGAGCAAAAGGAGCCTTATCAAAAGAGAACATGGTTTATTCTATTTATATGAAGTTCTAGGACACCCGAAACTAATCTATATAGTTGAAAAAATGAAAAAGAGTAGTTGCCTTGCTGGGAGTGAGTGAGGATGATGATTGGTTGGGAAAGGGTTAGAGAACCTTCTGGTATGAAGAAAAAGTTCTGTATCTTGATGCGGTTTTGAGTTACATAGCTTTATGCATCTGTCAAAACCCATAGAATGGTGCATTTAAGATTTGTATATTTCGTTCTATATAAATTTTACTGCAAAGAAAAAAAAAAGAACCATAAACAAATATTGAACTCTAATTAATGATACATATAATGAAGTATTCAGTGGGAAATGTGCTAATATCTGCATCTTACTATGAAATGCATTAAAAAATGGATTACTATGTGCATAGAGAGATAATGAAGTAAGTGTGGGAAAATGTGAATTGTAGGATCTAGGAGTTGATATATGCGTGCTCACTGTTCTTTCCACTTTTTGGTAGTTTTGAAATTTTTCGTAATGTAATGTTCAAGAAAATCAGGAATGATAACCAAAAAAGAATAGTTGTTTTTAGTGAGAAATTACTTTGTGCCATGCTCTCTGTTATCCCCATAATACCTTATTTTTTAATCTTCTCAAAATCCTGAGAGGTGGGTATTACTTCCCCCCATTATCCTCAGGAGAGAAAACTAACACTCAGAGAGGTTAAATTAATTTTTCTAAGATCAAATGGCAGAATATAAAATGTTGCAACTACTTTTGAAACAATTTGACAGTTTTATGTAAAACTAAACAAATGCTTTTGGCCCAGCAATTCTACTAAAGAAATCCTTCTCAAGAGAAATGAAAACATATGTCCACCAAAAGACGTGTACAAGACTGCTTCCAGCAGCTTTACTTATAATACGGGATTCAAATCCAGATCTTTCCCAAGTTTATGCTTTTAACTTTCATGATATCTTGGTTTAGAAAGGAATGGGGGCACAATCTCAGTCCTCAAGCAGCTCTTGTTTATGTGGGCAACTAGACGTATATTTACAAAAGAATATGTCTCTCTGCTTTTCTTGGCTCCGAATGTCTGTCTTGATCATGATTCTCAGACGGTGCTAGGACATGAGGCTGAGGGTGAGGAGTCAGAGCTGGGGAGATGAGATGCCGCCCCAGAGGCAGGAAAGGGTCAAAGGGCAGGCTGGCAGCATAGCTCACGTGTGTCCAAGGAAGCCAGGAGAAGGCTGGCAGCAGGGCCTTGGGAGCGCCCGAGTCAGAAGTGCCACCAGTCCATGCACAGTGGTCAGCAGAGGGTTATGGGGCCCTGAAACCAGAAGCAAACTGCTTCAAGAGGACATTAAGTTCCAGGCAAATCTAAAGTCTAAGGCAAGAGGTTGGGCCTGAAAAAGAACTGGATTTATAACCATAGGGCCTAGTCACTGTTGTTATTGTTTAATAGACTTTATTGTTTAGAGCAGTTTTAGATTCACAGCAAAATTGACCAGAAAGTACAGAGATTTCCCATATACTTCCTACCCCAACACATGTACAGCCTCTCCCACTATTAATATCACCTACGAGAGTAGTACGTTTGTCACAATTGATGAACCTACATTGATTGACACGCTGCTACCATCCAAAATCCATAGTGTACATTAGGGTTCACTCTTGATGTTGTACATTCTATGGTTTTTGACAAATGTACAATGACATGTATCCACCATTATAGTATCATACAGAGCATTTTCAGCACCCTAAAAATCCTATATGTCATATAGTTAAAATTATACAGTATGTAGCCTTTTCACATTGGCTTCTTTCACTTAGTAATATGCATTTAAAATTCCTCCATGTCTTTTCATGTCTTGATAGCTCATTTCTTTTTACCGTTGAGTAATATTCCATTGTCTTGATTTACCACAGTTTATTCATCCATTCACCTACTGAAGGAAATCTTGATTTCTTCCAAGTTTTGGCAATAATGAATAAAGCTTCTATAAACATCCATGTGCAGGGTTTTGTGTGGACATAAGTTTTTAACTCATTTGGGCAAATACCAAGGAGCAAGATGGCTGGATCATATGGCAAGAGTATCTTTAGTTTTGTAAAAAACCGCCAAACTGTCTTCCAAAACAGGTGTGCCATTTTGCATACCCACCAGCAATGAATGAAAGTTCTTATTGCTTCACATCCTCCCCAGCATTTGGTGTTGTCAGCATTCCAGATTTTGGCGATTCTAATAGGTGTATAGTGGTATTTCATTGTTGTTTTAATTTGCATTTCCCTGATGATATATGATGTTGAGCATCTTTTCATATGCTTGTCATCCGTATATTTTCTTTGGTGAGGTGTCTGTTCAGATCTTTGGCCCATTTTTTAAACAGGTTCTTTGTTTTCTTACTGTTGAATTTTAAGAGTTCTCTATATATTTTGGAAAACAATCCTTTATCAAATATGTATTTGCAAATATTTTCTCCTTCCCAATCTGTGGCTTTTCTTTTTATTCTTTTGACAATGTTTTTCATAGAGCAGAAGTTTTTAATTTTAATGAAATCCAGCTTATCAATTATTTCTTTCATAGATCAGGCCTTTGATGTTGTTTCTAAAAAGTCATCACCATACCCAAGGTCACCTAGATTTTCTCCATAGGGCTACCAGAATATGCGATCCCAAAATATGCCTCTTTGGCATATGGATTATTTTGAGCTAACGGCCCTTGGGAACTAGCAGATGCAGGAAAATTTCTGCAAACAGGGCACAAGTTTTTGTACTTTTTTGTACAAGTTTTACTTTTGTAAAGTAAATTTACATATATAAAGAAAATTTCCCTTTGTAGAGATGTCTCCCTATCTCTTACCAGGAAGAGGAGGACCTTTAACAACTCTTATCAATGGAGAAGGCATCTACTTAAATCTGTATAACAAATCTTACTAAACAATCTTTGCTAACCATACTTTTCCTGGTCACTTTTCCATAACACGCCTCCACTCCTAGAAGCCCAAATCACCTTTTCCTGGTTTTGGCCTAAGATGAAAGATAAACCCATATTCTAACCACCCATTGAGTAACTCCTCTCTGGGTATTCCCATGTGTAAGGGCAATGCACATGCAAATAAATTTCTGTTTGTTTTTCTCTTGTTAATCTGACTCTGGCCGGTCTCAGACCTTAACCAGGCAGTCAGTTATTTCTCCAGCAAACATCAGTTTATTTGAGATCAGCAAAGAATTGCAATTCCAGGTCTGCAACCTCATGCAAATGGAAAGCCACGTGCAAATCACCACCCCACTGCCCCCAATAAGAGAAGGAGAAACTCTTTTGTAAAGGGGAAGAGGAAGTTGGGAGGGCTATGGTAAATAAAGAGTTCAAGGTGTAGTGGCTTTTCATTGGCTGAGTTGTGACAGAGTCTCATTGGCTGAGCTTCCTGCCAGTCAAGAAGAGGAAATCTTTCTTCTTCCTGTTGGGTTCTGCTATAGAGGTAGGGCATGAAAGCTCCCCCATTTGGCCTCCCAACTCCACTTTAATGAGGTTTCTGTTTATTAATTTCCACAACAGGGACCCAGCTGGAGAGCCTAAGATGAGTAGAACAAAAGAATTTTTTCCTCCCCCACAGGGCCTAGTTTTTGAGGACTTGTTTTCCAATGTACCTGGTGACCAAAAACGAGTTACTCAACCTCACTGAAATTCTCCATTTTAAAATGGGGGAAATAATAATTTATATGCACATGGTTATGCTAAGACTAAGTGAAGTGATAGCCAGCCCTGGTGGTCTAGTGGTTAACATTCGGCGCTCACAGCCTTGGCCCGGGTTCCTTTCCCAGTCAGGGAACCACACCACCTGTCTGTTGGTTGTCATAGTGTGGTGGCTGTGCATTGTTGTGATGCTGAAAGCTATGCCACCAATATTTCAAATACCAGCAGGGTCATCCCTGGTGGACAGGTTTCAGCGGAGCTTCCAGATTAAGACAGACTAGGAAGAAGGACCTGGGCACCTACTTCTGAAAAAAATGGCCATGAAAACCCTATGAATAGCAGAGGAGTATTGTCTGATATAGCGCTGGAAGGTGAGAGGATGGTGCAAAAAGACAAGACAGGGTTCAGCTCTGCTGTCCACAGGGTTGCTGGGAGTCGGAATCCACTCAATGGCACTACAACAACAAAGTAAGGTGATAAATATGAGGAGTCTCTGTACATTAAAAAAATTTTTAAATTAATATTTAAGAGTTTTAAAGACACCAAGAATATCATTTTGGAACCACGTAAAGAGCAGGACCCAACACTAAGAAGTCTTAACACCCAAACATTTTCTATTTCATCCTGCTTTCTGTGTGGCATGAAAAAATTCTAGCTGAAGCTAATTTTGGGCTTCTAAACAAAGACACCTGTCCTTACCAGCCGTAAAGTCTTGGGCAAATAAAGTAATCTCTCCTGCCTCAGTCTCCTTGTCTGTAATGGGGTAATGATAGTTTCTAGCACTTGGAAGTGTTGTAAGTATTGTTAAAAAACAAGACAACAGGCCTGGGCCAGCCCTGTGGCTTAGCAGTTAAGTGCGCAATTTCGGCTGATGGCGGCCCGGGTTCAGATCTCGGGCACCCACCGACGCACCACTTCTCCGGCCATGCTGAGGCCGTGTCCCACGCACAGCAACTAGAAGGATGTGCAGCTATGACATACAACTATCTACTGGGGCTTTGGGGGTAAAACATAAATAAATAAAATTATGAAAAAAAAAAACAAAGGCAACAGGCCTAAAATGGAGTCACTTATGCTAAGCCCTACATCACCAAACTGAGACTTAATTATAGTTTCGGCTCTCCCAGAAATGAATCTTAAATCAGTCAGTCAGGAATCACCTGATCAGTGCTAGTTAGGTCACCTGCCTGATAGGCCACCGCCATGCCATGCCCTATAGGAAGGTAACTTTGCCATAATCAACCCGTTTTTTGGCCAATCTTCCTTGTTCCCGCTCCCATCTGCCTATAAAAGTCTTTCATTTTTTATAGCCCCTCAGAGCTCCTTCTATCTGCTAAATTGGATACTGCCCAATTCCAATCGATTTTTGCTCAAATAAACTCTTAAAATTGTTAATATTCCTCAGTTTCTCTTTTAATGGTATTAAATGAGTGAACACATAGAAGAGGTGCTAGCACATAACAAGGGGTCTTGCAGGGTTAGTAGATAAGGCCAGTGTTGTTGCTCTTGTCGTCATCCAATTGCAGGCCCTGTCTGAGCTGTGGGCCTTGGAAGCTTCTGGTTAACCTCTCCTGCCAGCCTCTTTCTGTCAGCTTCTCTGGCTCTATGTGTCTTTGCCTCAACTGGTCATAATATGGAGCTCATGCGTATGCATATATGTACTTTAATTTGCGCTGTATTTATTGCATAAATAACAATTTATTTCACAAATAATAATTTCTTGTTCCTAGTTCTACGAGTTCTAATTCTTTTTTATTTCTCTATCCACTCAGATTCACGTCCTGATACCAAACCAAGTGGGCTCGCCTCCTCGTGAGTTAAATAAGACTCTACACCAGTGGAAGTTGTCTCACAAAGTAAAGTGTATTTGCAGCAAATAGGAGGCCATGAGGAGTCATTTCCAAAGTCATGGTGTCCCCGAACAAAGGAAAGCAGGAACTTTTATTTGGTTGGAGAATGAATATTCAAAAGGGAGAGGCCAGTATTTGCTTGCACAGGCTTAATCGGAGAACATGCTTCCACATAATAAGGCCTAAGCTCCTCCTGGAGAGATCTTTGCATTAAAAATAAGGCAAAGGTAATAGGGCATAGCTCTTGTGGTGAGGCTTGGTCAGTTTCAGGATGGCTGGTGGTTACATCTCCTTAACACACAAAAGGAAAAGAAACAACTTGGAAAAACAGTTAATTGCTTCCAAACTCACCTTTGAGTCCCTCTCCTCATCCTGACCTCTCCACCACTGCCCAAGTCTAGCAAACTAAACTTAGATTAAATGGCTTTTTATTGTGAATTGCCTGTGCTGGATCAACAGCCTTCAATAGAACGGAAACTTTCCCCACCTCTCTGAAACTTCTCTTTGCTTTTGTTCCTATACTCATTGCATTGCTAAGAAAACAATCTCTTTTTAAGATTAAATTTACTTGCAGTTATTCAGAACAGTCAAGTTTGCTAGCTCTCGAAACCAACAGCAATTTGGCATTTCTAGGCATGAAACAAAAATAAAAGCAACATCACCAATTATGTAGCAGCTAAGCAGTCTTTAATTAAAGAAAACACAGACATCACAGGTGATATGGAATGGTTAAAAGCACAGATTTGAAACTCTGACCTGCCACTGTTAGCTGTGTGGCATTGAGCAAGTCACTTAACCTCTTTGAGCTTCAGTTACCTTAGCTGTAGGGTAGCCAGTGCTGTTGCGACGATTAAATGAGATAATTACCTTAAAATGCTTACTACACAGACTGGTCTTATGAAATACCAACAAATATTTTTAAGTCAAATGATTTTAACTCTGAATTGTCAATTCTAAACACGTCTAAACTTTGGACAGTACAAAAGCTTTTTAAAAATCCTTAATTCCTTAGCTATGTGTACAGTTTACGCAGGCAGTTTTGTTCTAAACTATTTCACTTGACTCAAGGCCATGGTCTCTCTTGTTTGAGCACATGACTCATTTGATTTGGGAGCTGGTGTGTCCCTGAACTGGGACAAGCATTTTGAGCCCTATTATCATGCATGACCAGGAAGAGATCAAAGCAGCCTTTATTTTCTTTCTGAAACTTAATACAAACTGACGGACCATAAGCAGCAATTTCTGCATTCTGTGTCAGTTCCAAGGAGCACACCACACCTCCTGACCTCCCCCTGACCTGTGTTCTCTGCCATTCCTCGGGACACTAAAGTAAATTCCCTCCCCAGCTCAACCCCTTTCTCTCTGCTTTGCTTTACTCTCCAAGATCTGCTAAATAAAAAGTGTCCAACTTCCAGGTTCCTTTCAAAACATTTAAAAAAATAAAAAGAAAGAAAGCTACATGTGGCTCCTGCATATGAGAAGCGGCTAACAGATAGGACCTACACACAGTCCAATATGGGGTATGCAGCTCCCGGAAAGGGGCTCAGCTGAAGACGACTCTGAATTTGGTTGGGACGCATGGACCCCTAAGATGTATCTAATTATTCCAATTCTAATTTTTCAGGTGGCTACTGAAGTGATGGGCTGGAGGAGAAACTTTCAGCTCAGTCCTGGATAAACCTTTTGGCAATGCTGCGAGCTTGGACAAATTTTGTAAGATAGCCCACCTGCTTTCATCATTATAATAATGTTCATAAAAATTCTTTGCGGACTTAAAAAACATTTCTTTTTTTCAAAATTCAGAATGCTAAAGACAATTAGATAAAAAAGTGAATCTTGAATGTCTCCTAATCTACTTTAAAATTCATGTCTTTGGTATTAAATTCAATGTTAAATCTAACATTTCCAGTTTAATACTGAATTCAATATGGAATTAAGCACGACTGATGTTTTTGCATGCAGAAGCCGTGTACCTTACCTGAAAATTTCTAAAAGCCAATTATTCTTTTTTATTACTAGAAGAATAATTAGAGTTGCTAGACTTAGCAAATAAAAATACAGAACTCCTGTATTCTGAAATTCAAATTTAATCAAGGGTCCTGTATTTTATCTGGTAACCCTAAATTAGAGAAAAATGTTAAAAATAAAGAAAAAAATTAAAAATGAAAATGTAGATGATCACATAGATCTAGGCCGGGCAGGGGCTGGTATCAGATTCATTGAAATCAGGAGATCAGTATATGAGGCAGGCACAGAGATACTGAACCCTGATTCTACAGATCAAAGATATCCAGATAGAACCAGAGAAATTAGTTTTAATATAGACAACAAATAAATGTTTAATGTCTATAACATAAAGTGCTTACAATTTTACCAGGAAATACCAGTGACCTACTGGAAAAACTGGAAAAGGCTACAAAATGAAGTTCACAGAAAACCAGGTTCAAATGGTTAAGAAACATGAAAAACACGGGAAAATGCAAAAAAGTAATTAAGATATGTATATACCCATCAGGATGACACTTCTAGTGCCCAACTAGAAAAGTGACAGCATTTTATTCCATTTAAAATGGATCTCAGTGGGATTATGTGTATCCATATGCACCTGGAGAGTGTTTGCGTTAAGGATTATTTGAGAAGAATAAAAAGGGGTATCCTGTTTCAACCCTAACAGATGTACTACAATTCAATTCTGTCACTAACCACCTGGAATTAGTGTAGACTCCACAAGTTAAAGTCTCAGTCCTCCACACGACTGACCCCACTTCAGACACCAGCCCCAATTTCAAGGGATCCCCAAGCCACTCTGGTTGACTGGTTGACTGGCTACAAATTTGAACATTTCCACAACCCCCGTCAGTCTCAATAATTCACTACAATGATTCATAGAATTCAAGAAAGCAGTATACTTATGATTACACTTTTATTATAAAGAACACAGCTCAGAAATGGCCAAACAATGAGACATAGAGCAAGGTCTGGGAGGGTCCCAAACACAAAGCTTCTTGCTCTCTCTTCATGGAATCAAGGTACGTCACCCTCCCAGCACACTGATGTGTCCACCAACCAGGAAGCTTTTGTTTGGTGTTCAGAGTTGTTATGGGCGTTCATTAAGTAGGCACAGTTATTGAAAACATTGGCCATGTGACTGAACTCCATCTCCAGCCACCTTCCCTTCCTCAGAGGTCATGCCGCTGAAAGTCCCAACCCTCTAATCTGTGCTTGATCTTTGTGGTGACCAGCCCTCATCCTGAAGATATTGTGGGAGATCAAAATTTGGACACCCTGAAATATATCTCTTTACCTTGATTGTTTTCTCTGATGGACATTTGACCTCCCCCTCTAACTGCCTAAAGAATTTAACATAGAAGACCTGTTCCAGGAAGGAGTTACTATCTGATGGCTGTAATATACTGTGAAATAGATGTTACAATAGGAAAGGCACCAACAAGCCCATCTTATCAAAAACTATCTCTCCCAGGCCGCATTCTCTAGGTGGTCCTACAAAGAGTTGCCAGAAAAACATTTACATTTATAAGGAAAATCTCTGTTTGTAAAGGTATCTCCCTCTCTGTATTGGGAAGGGGGAGGAGTGGCTTTATCTGTGAAATCTCTTTTCAGTACGGAAGGAAAAGACTTAAATCTACATACCCTTGATTACTGTGATTTCCCTCCCCACCCCCAACATCCACTTTTGTCTTTAGCTGAAGATAGTATTTAAGACCAGAATCTCTGCCATTGTGTTGAGAAACTCAGTTTCCCTGGTTTCTCCCATGTATACATGTTATTAAACTTGGTATCATTTTCTCCTGCTAACCTGTCTTTTAATTATTTGGCCAACCATAAGAATCTTAAGGGAAAGGGTGGAGGGAGATTCTCCTTCTTCCCCAAAAATATCTAGGCACCAACCAGGATTCACCTCATTAGCACAAACTTAGGTGTGATCCAAGGGGCTCATGAATAACAAAAACACTTCTACCACTTGGGAAACTCCAAAGGTTTTAGAAGCTCCATGCCAGGAACCAGGGACAAAGACCAGACAAATTCTTTATTATACAATAAAGGGTGAGAGAGGAGAGAATAAGCAGCAAGCACTAGAAAAGGTAAAGCACTCTAGATCAGTGTTTTTCAAACTAGAGGTCATGACCCATTCATGAGTAGAAAAAAGCAATTTAGTCCACTGGGAACCGGTATTACTTTTAATGTAATGTAACATACAATAGAATGGAATAGAACAGAACAGAACAGAATAGAATAGAACAGGAAATATCAGAGTATATCATGTATAGTAAGGACAAGTGTTATTTTCAGAAATTTTGCTTTAGATAGATAAACGTATATTGCTAGATATAGACATAGTCTATTAAATATATATACACACACACATATATATACATTTATATAAATGCAAAATGAATTTTTACTGTGGTTTAAGGTCAAAAATATTTAAGGCCAGTGGCCCAAATGGACAGACAACATTTCTAGATATTTTTAAGATCTCATGTGAGTTGCAGCATTATTTTATCTGTGTTTTCTGCTCACCATCAGTTACTATTAAGACTTCAGTAAACATTTTAAGTAGCATACAAGTTATTTGAAAATGACTCAGCTCATTGATGAATTGTGCTTATTTTTCTTGTTAAAACAAACACGTACTACAGTATCTGTTAATTTTTTGTTTTACAATCCAGTCACCTAGCTGAAAGTTATAAATTCACCCTGCTCCACGGAACTGTGGTCACTAAATGGTCAGAATAAGAAAGTTGCACCCAGGAATTCTTCCAAGGAGGAGCTCTTATTGAATTATGGTTCGGTTATAGAATGTATTTCCAGATTGCCTGTATTAATTGAATCCCTTTCACAACTGTTTGGTCTATGGGAACACTAATTCATATATGTTACAGGTATTTATTGTGCCAGGCCCCATGCTGGGCACTGGGGATATGGCAGCAAAAAGGCAGATGTGGTATCTGCCAGATGCAAATTTTATAAACAGAGGCACCAAACTTGACCTGGGCGGTGAGAGAGGCCACCTTGGGGAACCAGTGGTTAAACTGACATCTGAAGGTTGGCCAGGCAGAGAGAGAAACAATGGACCCCAAGATGAGAGACATTCAAAGAAACTGAAGGAACCACAGTATAACTGGTGGGGTAGGTGACAAGATGAGAGGCAGTAAGAGATGAGGTCTGAGACAGGCAGGAGCCAGGTTTTGGAGAATTTAAAAGCCATGTTGTGTATTCCATACATTATTTGAAGCCAGTTCCTATAGGGTGATTAGATCTTTCCATTTGATAACTCTTCTCAATGGCACTACAGGGCAAAGTACAGATTTCTGCAAAATTGGTTATTGACCTGGAGTTTCTAACGTGTGAACATTTATAGTCTCAGGGAAGACGGCCAAGCTAACTCACTTAGTTTAGGGCTCTGGGGAAAGAACTGAGAGCATTTTGAAGACAGGATTGAAGGATGCCTACAGAATGGCTGGTCATTCTAGAAATAAGAACCAAGGACAAGACTTGAATTTGGGTGTGGACAAACAAGACAAGGAAAGCAGAAAGCAGAAGAGGATGGAGAAACAAATTACATCTTAAAAGCTACAGCAGCTGTCACCCTTTGTTTCAGAATTTGATGTTTATCCTTTCATTTGCTGTCTATAAAGTGCACATACCAAAATTCAGTTCCATTTTTAATTTTAGCACAATATAATATTTAACACATGGCTGGTACAATTAATTCAGGCTGAAGGATCGCAAGTTTAAATTGTCATTTTTTCACATCTTTAGCTTTCATAATAATAGTATTTTTAAAAAGACCAACATTTGGAACTGACTCATTTAACACAATAAAAATAGAATCTAGTACTTAGAGACAAGAGTAGTAGGCCCCAAACTTGACTTAAAATAAAATTCCCACTTTTAAAATGTGAGACTAATTTACATTTTTTGTTTTCTTATATAGTTTTTTGGAGAATTTTCAGATTTTTAAATAGACTTTAAATGAATTCTGATGCTGTGCATTTTGCCTTGATACACTTATTTATATCATTCATATTCATTCTTTTCCATCTTTAAAATAGCATCTTATTTTCATTTTGCCTTTACTTCAAAAGTTAGAAATAATTTTATTCCTAGGAAAGTTTTACCCTAAAAAATATGATGCCACATACAGATTCCATTACTGAATTATTTGGTATCCTTTTGATTGCAAATGATAGAAACCCAACTCAAATTAACCTAGACAGAAAAGGGGGATTTTATTGACTCATATGCCTAAACCACATGGCTTTAGGTATGACGAGAACTAAAGACTCACAGTCTATCAGGTAGTTATCTCTACCTCTTGTTTCTGATGTTTTCTGGAAGTTTTCTGAAGCTGCAGGTGGGTTTCTTCACACGACAGGGGACATGACTGTCAGCTACTCATAGCACACATCCTAATGGTTCTGCAACCAGGGAAGAAAGGGTACTCTTTCCCCTGATCAATTGTAAAAAAGTCTCCCTGGGGAGAATTCTGATTGGCCTGACTTTGCTCATGTGATAAGTTCTAGTTCAATTGCTGTACACAAGGTGGCATATCATGATTGGTGGCCTCCACTAGAACCACATGGATTGAAGAAGTACTTTGGAGGAAACAAAAAAGAATGAACTATAATACAAGCTGAAAAAATATTACCTTCAATTACTAACTAGAAAATGTAAACAGAAATATACTTTTTGAGAATAAAATTAATTATCTTAAATCAAACATATCTTCTTCCATCAAAAACTCCCTTTAACATACCATAGCATATTGACATATTCTTTCTATGTTTGTCTCTTACACTGAATGGCAAACTCCCCAAAGAACCAATTATATATTTGGATTTGTAATGCTGGTGTCTAACACTGTACCTAGCACATAGCAGATGGTCAAGAAGTGTTTGTTGAACTGAGCAGATAAATATACATTAAAATCATTTGCAATAGCAAGAAAAGCATTAGTTACATTGACCTGTTCACAACCACAACTATAGACACCCCCAAGACACACACACAAACACAATACTCGCTTACTGATCCCCAGGATTTTTTTTTCCTCACGGAATGATGGACAGTATGGAGAAAGTTTTGATTATTCAACAAGCCTATTCATTACTCAGCCCCTATTCCTGGACACATAGCTAAATCACACTACTCAGACTTTCCTGTATTTGAGTGTGTTCGTGCATGACTAAGTTCTCACAAGTGAAAATTATATCTGCTCTGGACTGGCTTCTCAATATTCTATTGTCCCCCTTTCTGTCCACTGGTTCCCAGATTAACCAAACTTCAATCATGCAGATGACCATAGTGTCTTAGGAAACTGTGGAGTCATACAGTGAAGGAAGCCTAGGTCACTGGATGACAACGTGGAGCAGAGCTGACTCACCAAGCTAGAGCACTGACCTCAGAGTCATTAACACGAGAGAAAAAAAGTCTTTGTTCTTTCACCACTGGATTGTTGGGTCTCTTTGTTACAAAAGTTGGCATCTTACCCTATGTAAAAAAAGACTAAAAGCATTGTAAAGTTGGGAAAGCCAGAAGCTGGGAGACAGGATTTTGCACTGAAAATGAAAACAAATAGTAGAGGAAGAGAAAAGTGGATTTAAAAACGTAGGAAACTGGGAGCCAGCATAGTGGTTAAGTCCGATGCACTCTGCTTTGCAGTCGGCCTGGGTTTGCGGGTTCAGATCCTGGGCATGGACATACACCACTCATCAGCCATGCTATGGCAATGACCCACCTACAAAATAGAGGAAGATTGGCACAGGTGTTAGCTCAGGGCTAATCTTCCTCAGCAAAAAAAAAAAAAAAAAAAGTAGGAAACTGCATGACGATAAGGAACCTTCATTTGAGCTGAGAAATAAGAGATGTTTCAGGTTTGGAGAAGAATTTTTGCATCCGTAGAATGTGTAGGAGACAGAGATAACTGGAGAAAGAGTATTTTAAGAAACTTAGTTTTTATTGCATTTCCTTTCAACTTTTCTTTGAGAATATGAATATTTAAAATATCCTTAAATCATTCTTCGCCACCATGCTTGTATTAATTTAAATGTGATACTAAGTAAATGGCTGGCCCTTGCAACAGTCAAATTAAATCATCTTAGACATATTTCCATAAGAATTGAATGAATATTGCTTTCCCATTGGAATTTCAACTATTAAATTGCCTTTGAAGTTTAAGTTTTATTCTACTGCCAAAGAAGGTTTTTAAGCTAGTTATTGGGCGACGTGTGGTAACACTGATACTGAACAAGCATGTTTGCAAATATCTGCAGAAGTGCATTAGGCTGGGAAGTAATTGAGAAAATAATGATACTTATTTTTTTGTTGTCATTGATCATTGTCCTTTTGTTTTGCTTCACATTTTATTTTGAAAAATTTCAAACTTATGAAAAGTTGAGAAATAATACAATAAACACTAATATATCCTCCACCAACGTTCATCCTTTGATAACATTTTGTCACTTTTGCTCTCCCTCTCAAAGATATTCTCCTGTACTGTCTCCGTTTCCTTCTAAAGAGTTGTGTTTGCCTTTCATAATTAAATTAAAAATCTAGCTGGCATAGATTTTTGTGTATAATGTAAAAGAAATCAAGATTCATTTTTTAGTGTGACTATCAGTGCTATATTGCTTAATGCTATTTTCTGGGCTATAAACCCTCCATTTTCTATTCTGCTTTGTGATGTCGGGGTGGGATTCGACAAACCCATGTCTCGTTTGCCACTCTGCTCCCTATTATATCCCACCAATAGGAAACCATGGAGGGAGACTAGAAGTTTGAGACAGACCAGGGACATATTCCTTCCTGTTAGCTGTGTTAATGTCACTCCAGGGCCGGCCCTGTGGCTTAGCGGTTAAGTGCGCACGCTCCGCTGCTGGCGGCCCGGGTCGGGATCCTGGGCGCGCACCGACGCACCGCTTCTCCGGCCACGATGAGGCCGCGTCCCACATACAGCAACTAGAAGGCTGTGCAGCTATGACATACCACTATCTACTGGGGCTTTGGGGGAAAAAAAATAAAATAAATAAAAAATTAGTGTCACTCCAGCCATGACCCTTCAGCACAGCAATCACCTTTTTTTCAGTAGTAATTGTTCCAGTTTCTGGTTTTTTCCACACCCCTAGAAGTGGCCTCATTGAACCCCTTCAGAGAAATCAGCACCAGCCAGCTGGTACCTCTTCCTCTGAGGTCTGAGTCCCCACTCTGCTGGGCCTCTCCTCCAAGCTTCTAGGTTCTGGTAATCACCAGCTCTTCCTTTTGGACTTCTAGGCCCTAGCAGTGGCAGCTGCTTCCTACATGCTCTCTCTGTTGCCTAACATGCCCTTTTGGCCGTTGCTGTTCTCTAACACTGTTTACCATATTCCTGACACTCAGTTCTCTCTGTTGAAATAAATGGTATGATTTCTGGTTCCCTCACTGCACCTTGACTGGTACAATATCCAGTGACTCAGCATCATTTATTAAAAGACTATTCTTTCTTCCAATGTACTGCAATATCATTTTGCACAAATCAAATTACCATACATGGATGGATCTATTCTGAAGCTTTTTAGTTCCATTGGTATATTTGTTCATCTTTATGCCAATATCTTACTTCTATGTTACTGTGACTTTATAATAAATCTTGATATCCAGTAGTGTTAGTCTTCTCATCGTGTTCATTTTCTTCAAGATTGAGTTTTGAGAGTGCGCAGCTGTCAGCTCCTTTAGAGTCTCCCTCAACCATAAAGAACCACTTTGCCCGAGGTCATCCTGTGTTGTGTGACTGTGAGACGCAGATATAGAGAGACACGGCCATTTCAGCCAGTGCAGGACATTCTGATGGGCAACACCTATCACTCCTAAGCTCCCTACCTGGTTAGTTGAGGCTCTGCTGAACTATATGGTAGTTTGACATCTCCCTCTGTCAGTCCTTTCATAGGTGTTGATTCCTAATAAACATCTTGCTTCTCACTGTCCCTCTCCGCATCTGCTTCAGAAGACCCCAACCTCCAAAGAGACTTTATCTCTGACGCCTGGTGCTCTCCTGGTTTCTGTGCTAAGAATTGAAACTGATATTCTTGATTACAAGGATCTGTTTTCTTACTGGGGTAAAGGGAAGTAAGTCCTGAGCACTGTGGTAAAAATAAAAAGTCCACGCACTCAGAATATAAAACTTGTGGTGGGAGCCACCGCACAGATCATAATACTCCAGTTCTTTCATAATATTTTTTGGAGTCTTCTCTCTTCTTGATCAGTGTTTCCAGAAATTTGCCTATTTTAGGTAGTTTATCAGAGAACTAACTTTAAGTTTTATCGATAGCTGTCATATCTTTATTTTCCACTGTATTTATTTCTCCTCTAATGTTTCTCTTTTATCCTACTCTTTGGGTTTATTCTGTTGTTCATTGTTTAACTTCTAAAGATGAACACTTGGCTCATTAATTTTGATGTTAGCTCTTTTCTAGTAGAAGTATTTAAAGCTATGAGTTTCTCTTAAAGCATCATTTTTTACATAGTGTTTGTTCTATAAGTGTGGGCTATACATAGTGACTTCCTTTGACAGAATACACTATAGAAAGGGGGGAAGAAAGTACAACTTCACAGTAGAGAAACCCTAACAAACACTGCTTCAGTGAGGTGATCAAGGTCAACATCAACAGTGGTAAATCATGTTGATAGTAGTTACTATTGATATGATGTGATGGAAACGGCACTTCACCTCTGTGGTCTTCCTCCCAAAAAACCATAACCACAGTCTAATCATGAGAAGAACATCAGATAAATTCCAATAGTGGGACGTCCTACAAAATATCTGACCAGTACTCCTCAAAATTGTCAAAGTCAGTAAAATCAAGGAAAGTCTGAGAAACTGCAACAAGAAAGTTGCAGCCAAGAGGAGCTTAAGGAGACACAAGCACTAAATGTAATGTGGTATCCTGGATGGGATCCTGGAACAGAAAAAGGACATTAGGAAAAAAGTGAGAAAATCTGAATAAAGCATGAAGTTTAGATGATAATAATGTATTAATTGGTTTATTAATTGAGGCAAATGTACCATACTAATGTAAGAAGTTGATAATAAGGGAAAATGGCTGTAGGGTATATGGAAATTCTCTGTACTATCTTCTCATTATCTCTATAAATCTAAAACTGTTTGTATTAGTCAGGGTTCTCCAGAGAATCAGAACCAATAAGAGATATAGAGACATAGATATATATATATATATAGAGAGAGAGAGAGAGAGAGAGAGAGAGAGGGAGAGATTTCTTATAGGAATTGGCTCACACAGTTATGGAGGCTGAGAAGTCCCATCATCTGCTATAGGCAAGCTAGAGAACCAGGAAAGCCATGGTGTGGGGGTGAGGGTGAGGGGGTGCTAGTGTAAGTCCCTTAGTCCAAAGGCCCAAAAATCAAGAGCTCTTATGTCTCTTATGAGAAGATGAATGTCTCAGCTCAAGAAAAGAGGGAGAATTTGCCCTTCCTCTCTACCTTTTCATTCTATTCAGGCCCTCAACAGATTGGATGCTGCCCACCCAAATTGATGAGGGCAAACCTTCTTTACTCAGTCTACTGATTCAAATGCTAATCTCTTCTGGAAACATCCTCACAGATACACCCAGAAATAATATTTTACTACCTATCTGTGTATGCCTTAGCTCAGCTAAGTTGACACTTAAAATTAACCATTACACTATACTTAAAAAATAATAATATTAATAAACATATATGTATATTTTATTATCAGTTGGTTCTCGGTATTTTTAAATTTTCATTATCATTCCATTTTAACTCAGGTGTTATTCAACAGTGTTATTTTTCATTTCCAAATATTTGAGAATTTTTATCTTTTTTTGTTATTAATTTCTGCCTTATTTGCATTGTGGTCAAAGATCATAGTCACCATAATATCTCTACATTGAAATTTTTGAGGCTTTCTTTATGGCTGAGTATATGATCAATTTTTATAAATGTTTTATGTTTGCTGGGCAAATATATGTAGTCTATACTTGTTAGAGCAGAACTCCTAAAAATCCACTAGGTCAAACTTATCTTTTTTGTTATTTAGTTCTTCTATTTACTTGCTCATTTTTGTCTGCTTAGCCTTCAATAGTTAGGAGAGGTGAGTTGAAACCTCCCATTATGATGGTGAATTTATCAATATCTTCCTATTGTTGTGTCAATTTTTTTGTTTTAATTTTTTGTTTACTGCAGTAACATTGGTTTATAACATTGTAAAAATTTCAGGTGTACATCATTGTACTTCTATTTCTGCATAGATTACATCATGTTCACCACCAAAATACTAATTACAACCCATCACCACACACATGTACCGAATTATCCCTTTCACCCTCCTCCCTCCCCCCTTCCCCTCTGGTAACCACCAATCCAATCTCTGTCCCTATGTGTTTGTTTATTGTTGTTATTATCTACTACTTAATGAAGGAAATCATATGGAATTTGACCTTCTCCGTCTGACTTATTTCACTTTGCATTATACCCTCAATGTCCATCCATGTGGTCACAAATGACTGGATTTCATCATTTCTTATGGCTGAGTAGTATTCCATTGTGTATATATACCACATCTTCTTTATCCATTCGTCCCTTGATGGGCACTTACGTTGCTTCCAAGTCTTGGCTATTGTGAATAATGCTGCAATGAACACAGGGGTGCATGTACCTTTACAAATTGGTGTTTTCAAATTCTTTGGATAAATACCCAACAGTGGAATAGCTGGATCATATGGTAGTTCTATCCTTGATTTTTTGAGGAATCTCCATACTGTTTTCCATAGTGGCTGCACCAGTTTGCACTCCCACCAGCAGTGTATGAGAGTTCCCTTCTCTCCACATCCTCTCCAACACATGTTGTTTCCTGTCTTGTTAATTATAGCCATTTTGACGGGCGTGAGGTGATATCTCATTGTAGTTTTGATTTGCATTTCCCTGATAGTTAGTGATTTTGAACATCTTTTCATGTGTCTGTTGGCCATCTGTATATCCTCTTTGGAGAAATGTCTGTTCAGGTCTTTTGCCCATTTTTTAATGGGGTTGGTAGTTTTTTTGTTGGTGAGACACATGAGTTCTTTATATATTTTGGAGATTAAGCCCTTATCAGAAGTATGGTTTGCAAATATCTTCTCCCAATTGTTAGGTTGTCTTTTCATTTTGTTGATGGTTCCCTTTGCTGTGCAGAAGCTTTTTAGTTTGATGTAGTCCCATTTGTTTATTTTTCCTATTGTTTCTCTTGCCCGGTCAGACATGGTGTTTGAAAAGATGTTGCTAAGACCGATGTCGAAGAGTGTACTGCCTATGTTTTCTTCTAGAAGTTTCACAGTTTCAGGTCTTACATTCAAGTCTTTAATCCATTTGGAGTTAATTTTTGTGTATGGTGTACGGTAAGGGTCTACTTTCATTTTTTTGCATATGGCTCTCCAGTTTTCCCAACACCATTTGTTGAAGAGACTTTCTTTTCTCCATTGCATGTTCTTGGCTCCTTTGTCAAAGATTAGCGGTCCATAGATCTGTGGGTTTATTTCTGGGCTTTCGATTCTATTCCATTGATCTGTGTGTCTGTTTTTGTGCCAGTACCATGCTGTTTTGGTTACTATAGCTTTGTAGTATATTTTGAAATCAGGGAGTGTGATACCTCCAGCTTTGTTCTTTTTTCTCAGGATTCCTTTAGCTATTCGGGGTCTTTTGTTGTTTCATATAAATTTTAGGATTCTTTGTTCTATTTCTGTGAAAAATGTTGTTGGAACTTTGATAGGGATTGCATTGAATCTATAGATGGCTTTAGGAAGTATGGACATCTTAACTATGTTAATTCTTCTAATCCAAGAGCAAGGAATATCTTTCCATTTCTTTGTGTCTTCTTCAATTTCTTTCAGAAATGTTTTATGGTTTTCGGTGTACAGATCTTTCACCTCTTTGGTTACGTTTATTCCTAGGTATTTTATTCTTTTTGTTGCAATTGTAAATGGGATGGTATTCTTAATTCCTCTTTCTGCTACTTCATTGTTAGTGTACAGAAATGCAACTGATTTTTGTATGTTGATTTTGTATCCTGCAACTTTACCATATTCGTTTATTACTTCTAAAAGTTTTCTGGTGGATTCTGTAGGGTTTTCTATATATAAAATCATGTCATCTGCAAATAGTGACAGTTTCACTTCTTCCTTTCCAATTTGGATCCCTTTGATTTCTTTCTCTTGCCCGATTGCTCTGGCTAGGACTTCCAGTACTATGTCAAATAGGAGTGGTGACAGTGGGCATCCTTGTCTGGTTCCTGTTCTTAGAGGGATAGCTTTCAGTTTTTCACCACTGAGGATGATGTTAGCTATGGGTTTCTTATATATGGCCTTTATTATGTTGAGGTACTTTCCTTCTATACCCATTTTATTCAGAGTTTTTAGCATAAATGGATGCTGTATCTTGTCAAATGCTTTCTCTGCATCTATTGAGATGATCGTGTGATTTTTATTCTTCATTTTATTAATGTGGTGTATTACGTTGATTGATTTGCGAATGTTAAACCATCCCTGCATCCCTGGAATAAATCCCACTTGATCATCGTGTATAATCTTTTTAACGTATTGTTGTATGCGATTTGCTAGTATTTTGTTGAGGATTTTTGCATCGATGTTCATCAGTGATATTGGCCTGTAATTTTCTTTTTTTGTGTTGTCCTTGTCTGGTTTTGGCATCAGGGTAATGTCAGCATCATAGAATGAGTTAGGGAGCTTCCCTCCCTCCTCAATTTTTTGGAAGAGTTTGAGAAGGATAGGTATTAAGTCTTCTTTGAATGTTTGGTAGAATTCACCAGGGAAGCCGTCTGGTCCTGGACTTTTATTTTTGGGGAGGTTTGTGATTACTGTTTCGATCTCTTTACTGGTGATTGGTCTATTTAAATTCTCTACTTCTTCTTGATCCAGTTTTGGAAGGTTGTATGATTCTAAGAATTTATCCATTTCTTCCAGATTGTCGAATGGGTTGGCATATAGCTTTTCATAGTATTGTCTTATAATCTTTTGTATTTCTGAGGTGTCTGTTGTAACCTCTCCTCTTTCATTTCTGATTTTACTTATTTGTGCCTTCTCTCTTTTTTTCTTGGTGAGTCTAGCTAAAGGTTTGTCAATTTTGTTGATCTTTTCAAAGAACCAGCTCTTGGTTTTATTAATTTTTCTATTGTTTTTTTAGCCTCTATTTCATTTATTTCTGCTCTGATTTTTATGATTTCCCTTCTTCTACTGATTTGGGGCTTTGTTTGTTCTTCTTTTTCCAGTTCCTTTAGGTGCATTGTTAGATTGTTTATTTGAGATTTTTCTTTTTTGTTGAGATAGGCCTGTATTGCTATAAACTTCCCTCTTAGAACCACTTTTGCTGTATCCCATAAATTCTGGCATGTCGTATTTTCATTTTCATTTGTCTCCAGGTATTTTTTGATTTCTTCTTTGATTTCTTCGTTAACCCAGTCATTGTTCAATAGCATTTTGTTTAATCTCCATGTACTTGTGGCTTTTCTGATTTTCTTCCTGTAGTTGATTTCCAGTTTCATACCGTCGTGGTCAGAAAAGATGCTTGGTATTATTTCAATCTTCTTAAATTTATGGAAACTTGTTTTGTGGCCTAATATGTGATCAATCCTGGAGAATGTTCCATGTGCATTTGAAAAGAACGTGTATTCTTCGGTTTTTGGATGGAATGCTCTGTATATATCTACTAGGTCCATCTGTTCTAGTGTGTCGTTTAAGGTCAATGTTTCCTTATTGATCTTCTGTTTGGATGATCTATCCGTTGGTGTGAGTGGAGTGTTAAAGTCCCCTACTATTATTGTGCTACCGTCTACTTCTGTTTTTATGTCTGTTAATAATTGCTTTATATATTTAGGTGCACCTACATTGGGTGCGTAGATATTTACAAGTGTTATATCCTCTTGGTGGATTGTTCCCTTGATCATTATGTAATGCCCTTCTTTGTCTCTTTTTACAGTTTTTGTTTTAAAGTCTATTTTGTCTGATATGAGTACTGCTACCCCAGCTTTCTTTTCATTGCCATTTGCGCGGAGTATCTTTTTCCATCCCTTCACTTTCAGTTTGTGAGTGTCTTTAGGTCTAAAGTGTGTCTCTTGTATACAGCATATATATGGGTCTTGTTTTTTATCCGGTCAGCCACCCTATGCCTTTTAATTGGAGCATTTAGTCCATTGACCTTTAAAGTAGCTACTGTTAAGTATGTACCTACTGCCATTTTTTAACTTTTTTTTTCCCCAGTGTTTTAGTAGTCCTTCTCTGTTCCTTTCTTCTTCTATACAGAATTGATGGTCACTTTAGTTTGACCTCTGTCTGAAAGCTGTACTCTTTAACTCCTCTTCTCTCTCCTTTTGTGTTTTTGATATCATATCTAACCTCTTTTTTGTGCATTTTTATCCATTACCCTCTTATCATGGAAATAGATAATTTTTCCTATTTGTGGTCTTCTCTTTTCCCCTTAAATCAGTCCCTTTAACATTTCTTGTAGCACTGGTTTCTTGGTGACAAACTCCTTTAATTTTTGCTTGTCTGGGAAATTTTTGATCTCTCCTTCCATTTTGAATGATAACCTTGCTGGGTAGAGTATTCTTGGCTGTAAGTTTTTTCCTTTTAGCACTTTAAATATATCGTGCCATTCTCTTCTAGCCTGTAAGGTTTCTGCTGAGAAGTCAGCTGATAGCCTTATGGGGTTTCCTTTGTATGTAACTTGTCTTTCTCTTGCGGCTTTTCGGATTCTCTCTTTATCTTTAATTCTGGACATTTTGATTATGATGTGTCTTGGTGTGGGCCTCTTTGGGTTTATCTTGTTTGGGTCTCTCTGTGCTTCCTGTACCTGGATGTCTGTTTCCTTCCTTAGGTTAGGGAAGTTTTCAGCTATTATTTCTTGAAATAGATTCTCTGCCCCCTTGTCTCGTTCTACTCCTTCCGGGACACCTATAACACGGATGTGAGTGCGCTTGATGTTGTCCCAGAGGTCCCTTAGACTGTCCTCACTCTTTTTAATTCTTTTCTCTTTTACCTGTTCAGCTTGGGTAATTTCTTCTAGTCTTTCGTCCAGCTCGCAGATCCGTTCTTCTGTATCCTCTACTCTGCTTTTGAGTCCCTCTAGTGAATTTTTCATTTCCAGTATTGTATTCTTCATTTCTGATTGGTTCGTTTTTATATCTTCCATTTCTTTGTTGACATTCTCACTGAGTTCATCTATTCTTCTCCCCAGATCAGTGAGCATCCTTAACACTCTTAGTTTGAACTCTCTGTCGGGTAGGTTGCTCGTTTCTGTTTCACTTAGCTCCTTCTCTGGGGTTTTGTCCTGTTCCCTTACTTGGAATGTATTCTTTTGCCTCCTCATTTTGCCTCTTTCCCTGTGCTTGTGTCTATGTATTAGGTAGGTCAGCTATGTCTCCTGCTCTTGGATAGGTGACCTTATGTAAGTGATGGCTTAGGAGGTCTGCAGTGTGCTTCCCTCAGTTCTCAATGTTCCAGGGGTGACTCCTATGTGGGCTATGTGTGTCCTTCTGTTGTGGCCTGTTTGCTCTCCCTGTAGCCACCCAGGGAGGCTGAGTTATGCTCCTGGCCAGCTGTTGTAATGCTCAGCTGCTTGTAGTTGTTGTGGGCCCTTCAGTCTCTTTATGAGGTGTGGGGAGCCTCAGCACAGTTGGCTGCAAGTTCTAATACCACATTTGTGTTGCAGTATTTCTTTTAAGTGAGTAGGCCCCCAGCGTGGCAGGTTGTTAGGCCCAGGGCCTTACAATTGCTGTAAGCCTCTAGCCTATTAGGTCTCTTGTCAGCTCTCTGAGGATTGCAGCTGGGTGGGGCTGGCCTCAGGCACAGGAGCACCCAATTGTTTCAGGCTTTGGAAGGTGGGGCAAACCCCTTATGTGGGTCTTTGAGAAGCACAAGTCTTCTGCAGCTGACAAGCCCTGTTGCCCACAGGTCCACACACACAGTCAACACAGTCCTGCCCCGTGTGCATGCCCTGACCTCCCGAAGTGGACCCAGTCTCTCCACGGCGGGAGCCCCACAAACTCCGCCACCACCCCACACTCTCCACCCGCTCCTTGTGCACACACTGCCCCGCTAAAGTCGGCTCAGTTGCCAGGCTGCAGAGAATCCAGTCACCAATCTATGCAGGCCCACAAGTTGCCTGAGGGCTTGTTGTTGGGTGGGGCCAGTCTCTAGGGTGGGCTGCCTGCCCTGGCTGAGTTGGATTAAATCGGTGCTCTAGTGGGTGGGGCAGACCTGGGCTAGCAGGCCTCAGGGAGAACTCCTATGGTGTCTGTGTCAGCACGCCCACACCAGGCCACAACAATGGCCGCCGCCAATGTCCCAGTCCCTGGAGAGGTCTCACCCCTCACCGAGATGCACTCAGGGCCTATTAGGTAGTCCCTTTTCACCACAGCACTATGCACCTTTTTTTCTGGTGATTTTAGGATGCTTTCTGAAACGGGTGAGTTTGTGCGTGGGCCCTTTAAGAGTCGGTTTTAGTTTGTTTGTGAACCGGGTTTTCTGGGGCTGCTCCCCATTGCTTTAGTAGCAGGCACAGTCAGATATTATGCCGCTGGTGTCGATTGTGCTGGGTCCACAAAATGCCCACAGCGGGGGCGCTCCCGGCTCAGGGCCCCGCGCCTCCAGGGAGGGTGCGTACCTGTGAGCTGCTCCCGGCGGCCTTGACGCTGGCGGCTTGTGAAGGCGGTGTTTTTCCTCTCCAGAAGGGAGTCTCTGCCTCTTCCGCCTCAGTTAGGATTGTCCGTTGTTGCAGGAGTTCCTCTCATCCAGTTTTAAGTTCTGTCTCAGGGGTAATTTCTCCATGAGTAGTTGTAAATTGGCTGTGTCCACGGGAGGAGGTGAGTTCCGAGTCTGCTTACGCCGCCATCTTGACTCCGATCCCTTCTTGTGTCTATTTTTGCCTCATATATTTCGCAAGTCTTATTAGGTGTTTAATGACTTAAACGTTTTCTCATTATGCAGTTACAATCTTCATCTCTTTATCTTAAAATCTCTGTTAATATAAATATACCAACTTCCTTTTAGTTAGTATCTTTCTGACATGTTTTTAACATCGTTTTAACTTCAACCTTTGTATCTAATATATTTAGGTGTGTCTTTTGTAAACTGCATATGTCTATCAATATTGGTTTTTTAACTGGCATGTTTATTTCATTTGCTTTTTTGTAATAACTGATAGACTTCTCTTTCTACTATCTTTACTTATTATTTCAGTGTGTTCTCACTTTTTCTATTTTAATCACCCCAAAGGACAAGAATTTTTAGCATGTTCTCACATACCTTGGCCTACTACACCCCCAATCCTCGTAGCGCTAATACCATGCAAACCTTTAGTGGCCTGTCACAGCAATCTATAAAGACAGCAAACAGTATCAAAACATTTGATTGCCTTTTCTTCACACTATCTCTTGCAACATCTCCTACACTTGTCTGTCTTATTTAAATACTTCACATAAAATGTTTTTCTTTTTCTTTTTTGGTGAGAAAGATTGGCCCTGAGCCAACATCTGTTGCCAATCTTCTTTTTGCTTGAGGAAGATTTGCCCTGAGCTAACATCTGTGCCATTCTTCCTCTAGTTTTGTATGTGGATCGCTGCCACAGCATGGCTTGATGAGTGGTGTGTAGGTACACACCCAGGATCTGAACCCACGAACCCTGGGCCACTGAAGCAGAGCGTGCAAACTTAACCACTACGCCACTGGGCCAGCTCCATAAAATAAGGAGCTTTGCAGGACAAGGTGTCCAAAGCCTTGCGTGCTGGAGACTAATTTTTTCATGCCCTCATATTTGAAAGACAATTTGCCTGGATATGAAATTCTATGTTCTAAGTTTTTTCATCAATACTTTTAAAACACAACTCTATTTTCTATAGTAATCTGATTTTTGTTCTTTTGTATTCCTGTCTCTATATATGTAGTTTTTAGAATTTTCTCTTTGTCCCTAGTGTGCTTAAATTTCAGTGTTAGGTGTGGATGTTTTTCCTTATCTCTCCTCTTTTATAGTCTATGTATCTTCTCAATTTAAGGTCTATTTTTAATTAATTCTTCAAAATATATTTATACTTATAAATATATAAATAAATTAAATTAAATTAATTTTAAAATTTAATAAATATCATTGACTAAGTTTATTTAGTATTCCTTCAAGTATTTCTTTTACTATTTCCGCCTCTCCATTTTTCATTTTTCTCTCTTTCTGGGCACCTATTAGTTAGATATTCTACTTCTATCCTCCATATACCATAACTTTTCCTTTATAATGTTTATTCCTTTGCCCTTTCCTTCCTTCTCAGAGATTTTCCTAGTCTGGTCTTCTAATTTGCCAATTCATTCCTCAGCTATATCCATTCTGTTACTGTTCACATTGATATGTGCTTTACTAAAAGTATAATTGTGGAAATACCAAATGCTTCTGCTTGGTTATCGTTTTCTTTTTCTTGTTCTTATTGCTGATAACTTTCCCTGTCTCATTTTTCATGCTTATCAGGCTACATTTAAATTCTTGGTCCATCATTTCTAAGAGTTCTACCTCTTATGGGAACTGTAACACAGGATGTTTTTCTTTTGAAACGCTCCTCAAACATCTTGTTATTTTGTTTGGTGAGCTCCTGTGTGTCCTGAACCTACGGGGCAGTGTATCAGACAAGGCTGCAGAGAGCATGAGCCCAGTGGGCTCAGAGGAGGAGGAGTGGATGGACCCTGGGTGGAGAGCCCCAACCACTACACCACATCAGTCAACCTGTCCTTCATGCCTCAAAACAACCCCTCAGCTCTGAGCTTCCTAACCTTTACGGGTCCCTCCCACTCCACCCTGCCCCGAGCAATGTGAGCCTGAGGCACTCGCTAGATGATAATTTCTCACTTGGTGGCTGTGGAGGGACTGGGTGAAGAGAGCGCTGCCCAAAGTCAGTCTCCACTTGTTTTCTCAGCTCTCCTTAAGCACAAGACACCTGTACTGCCCTGATTTTCCTCCAAAGACCCTGAACCAGAGCTCCAGGTTTCTGCAGGTGGCCAGGCAGGCACTGCGTGGCCCAAGGCAATATCAAGACACGCAAAAGCAGAATTTCACCGTGTCCTTCCTATTTTATCCTCCCACCACATCAGCATCACTGCTGATGTATAAATATACACTATATATAATGTGTATTTATAATTATAGGTTGCCTAGTATGCCCAGCATGTTCTTGAAAACATAAAAGGGAGGAAAAATAGAAAAAACACACATGTGTATATATGGATAAAAAGGAGTAGCTGAACATAAACCAAAATGTTAGCAGTGAGATCGTGGTTAATTTTTTTTTCTCTTTTGTTTTCCAAATGCTGTACAACAGTCAAATAGTATTTCTATAATCATAAAAGGAAATACATTTTCTATGTAAAAAAAATTGTTTACCGCAAATGAACTTTGCTCTTTTGGGTTATCTTAGTCTTGAAAGGAAGTAATATTCTGAGCTACGGAACATGTTGCAATGTATTAGTATAGACTACCTAATGCAAACAGTAATTCCAATGAGTCACTTTCTTTCCGGCTCGTTTTAAACTCTGAGATGGCAATCAGGCCTAATTATTTAGATTTATAAATATTTGCTCTCAAGACAAGTTCCTTATTCTGATAATGTTGACTTAATAAATGGAGGTCGGCATTGATGTATTACTAGACTTCCTTTTCTAAGGGTTATGTATTGTATTGAAAGAACTTCATGAAGGAGAATAAGAATAAAGCGGGCAAAGAAGGCCTCCTCTGACTGCCCAATTTTAACTTGCAGCCTCTCCCACAAACATGCACCTATGTCTCCTATTCCCCTTTCATCCTTATTCTCCTCCATAGCACTTATTAACATACTATCTATACCACTTGTATATGTGAAATCTAATAAACACGTATGCATACATGTATTCAAGTATCTTTGGTATATATTAACTCAGAAATTCTGATTTACCTGGTCTATGGTAGAATGTAAGTATTGCTACTTTTGAAAGGTCCCAAGGTGATTCTTACGAGCAGCCAGGATTCTATATAATCAACTCAGTTAAATTAAAATGAAATTTTTGGAGCCTTGCTCCCATGTTCCATGAATGTCAAGACATTCTCTTGGCTCTTAACATTCCCGCCACCTTTGATGTCCCAGCCATCCTGATACCTGGTGGTTCCGTTCCCAGATCATCGCCAATATACCTATTTTCAATGTCTGCCTTTTTGTCTCTCCTTTGGGAAATCTAACTAAGCAAATCAACTAAAAACAAGGAAAACAGACGCCTAAGATCCTTTGAAAAATTATTAAGGGCAAATCCCATCTCTTAGGTACTTCAAAAAGGCAAAATGAAAGAAACACCTTCGATGGAGGAGTCACACCTGCAATAATTTGCCAAAGTCTGCTTTAAAATGTTTAATGGTGAACATAGAGCCCCAGCTGGCAAGAGTGTGGCAATAAGTTTCATCAGAAACCCTGGAGCGACAGCTGGCAGAGCTTACAGAGCTGCCGTAAGGAAGTTCATCCGGGGTCATGAAGCAGAAGCTGGGCGCACTCCTACGGGAGCAATCAACTTATATGACAAACTGCACTTTAAAAAATCACTTTCTCAACCAGCATCATCCTTTTTTTCAAGTTTTGCTTTTGCAATGAAACACTTATAGACTTGTAGGAAATTGCAAAAATACAGAGAGGCCCCTTGTACCTTTCACTCAGTTTCCCGCAATGGTTTCATCTTGTGTAACCACAGTCCAATATCAAACCCAGGAAATTGACATTGGTACAATGAGTGTGTACAGTTCTATGCCACTTTTATCACGTGTAGATTCATGTAACCATCACTGCAATTGAGATACAGAACTATTCCATCATTTTTCATTTCTCTGGGATAAATGCCCAGGAGTGCGATTGCTAGGTCTTCCTGGTGGATTGAACTTCTTATCATTATGATCCTCTCCTTATCTGGTAATTTTCTTTGCTCTCAAGTCTGCTTTATCTGATTGCTTCTGACTAATGTTTGCATGATATACATTTTTCCATTCTTTTACTTTCAGCCTACCTATATTGTTATAGTTGAATGTAATTTATTATAGACAGCATATAATTGTGCCAGTTTTTGAAACTTTAAAAAAAATAACTAGAGGGGCCGGCCCCGTGGCTTAGCGGTTAAGTGCGCGCGCTCCACTACTGGCGGCCCGGGTTCGGATCCCGGCGCGCACCAATGCACCGCTTGGCCGGCCATGCTGAGACCGCATCCCACATACAGCAACTAGAAGGATGTGCAACTATGGCATACAGCTATTTAATGGGGCTTTGGGGAGAAAAAGGAGGAGGATTGGCAATGGATGCTAGCTCAGGGCTGATCTTCCTCACACAAAAAAATAAATAAATAACTAGACCTTATTTTTTAGAGGTTTTAGGTTTATGGAAAACTTGAGCAGTGAGTAGAGAGTTCCCATATACCCTTCCTCTCCTTCTCCTTTCCCACCTTGCCACAATTTCAATTATATTATTAATATCTTGCACTAGTGAGGAACATTTGTTGCAATTGTTGAACCAATACTGATACATTATTACTAACGGAAGTCCATCATTTACAGTAGGATTCACTCTATGTGTTGTACTTTCTATGGGTTTTGAGAAACGCATAATGTCATGTATTCGCCATTACAGTGTCATGCAGAATAGTTTCACTGCCTTAAAAATCCCGTGCTCCACCTATTCATTCCTCCGTCTCCCTCCCCCCAAAATCCTCAGCAACCACCAATCATTTTGCTGTCTCTATAGTTTTGCCTGTTCCAGAATGTCATGCAGTTGGAATCATACAGTACATAGCCTTTTTAGGTTGGCTTCCTCTACTTAGAAATATTCATTTAAGAATCTTCCACATCTTTTTGTGGCTTGGGTGGCTCTTTTTTTTTTTTTTTTTTAACACTGAATGGCATTCCATTGTATGGATGTACAACAGTTTGTTTATTCATTTACATGTTGAAGGTCATCTCGGTTGCTTCCAAGTTTTGGTAATTATAAGTAAAGTTTCTATAAACATTCATGTGCGGTTTTTTGTTTATATAAGTTTTCAACTCATTTAGCTAAATACCAAGGAAGACTGCATCTATTCCATCTTTCTGGAAGAAGTCTCTGAGCCAGCACCACTCGAGAAGAGCAAATCAATATACTGTTAATCTGTATCTGATTGATTTTTTTTTAAGCCTGATTATAATTTCTTTTAATTATTATATGGACACATCAAGCCTGCTCTCTTTAGCCAAAGGATGAAGAAAGGGGTAGCCTAGAAAGACAGAAACTCTTTAGTATTAGCAGTCACCCAACATTAATTGAACTATTACTGGACCCAGAGTGCTAAAGTAAATACGGTTTAAAAATTAAAGATAGTCTCTATGCAAGGATCTTTCACATTCAGAACAAATAAGCAGATCCTATCACTCAATACAAACTTCTGCATAACTTATTGCCACATAATTTCATTCATGTTTTGGTAATAGGAAGGAAGAGTTGTTTTTGTGTGTGTGTGTGTGAGGAAGGTCAGCCCTGAGCTAACATCTGCCAATCCTCCTCTTTTTTTGCTGAGGAAGACTGGCCCTGGGCTAACATCCGTGCCCATCTTCCTCCACTTTATACGGGACGCCTGCCACAGCATGGCTTGACAAGCGGTGCGTTGGTGCGTGCCCGGGATCCAAACTGGTGAACCCCAGGCCGCAGGCAGTGGAGCGCGTGCACTTAACCCCTTGTGCCACCTGGCCAGCCCCCCAAGAACCAAGAGATTTTTTAAAGTATTATCTGACTGTCTTAGGGAATTATAAACTACCTAACTGTAAAAGAAAATTGAGAAAGTTAAATGAAGTTAACTGAAAAATAACTCGTGGAATCAAATTTCAATAAGCAAAATTAATATAGCAAATGATTAGCTCTTATTCAATGAAAAAATTGTTACCCTATTTTAAACTCATTTTAAATTTGATATAGGTATTTTTGCCTAGTGTTTACCTTTTAAACCATGAATTAATATTTTTCTTCAACTGTCAGGAGTCTCTGCCAAATTACGGATAGGCAATAGACGTTCCAAATATGAAGACAGAGTATGTTCATTGGCTTCTGATGTGTTAATGCTTATAACAGCTTTATCTCAGGAAAAGTGACTTTGCTACCTCTTACATAATTTAAGTCTGTGCTGTTTTCAGGTACTCATATTTTATACAACTGAGAGTAAAATATGTTTTTCATTGTTTAAAATAAACAATGGCAATGTAAGTATTGTAGATTCATCCTGAAAGTAATGGAAACTTTAAATAGAAAGGGAAGTCTTCAGGAAGACTAAAATTTGCTTGCTTGGATAATACAATGCAAAGTCATTCAGGGAAATATGCAAATTCCACTCATGGGTCTCAACAGTCCTAACTCTTCAGCTTGTTAATAGGACAGGACGGCTACTCTGAGCCTGCTTTGCAGCACAGCTCAATTCTCCCCACGCCTTCCTCTTCCCAGCTTCTGCGTGAACCACCCCATCAAGATGTATTCCAGTGTGATGGTGGCTAAAGCCCAGCATGCCATATTCAGTCCCTCCAAAGGCCAGGGAAGTCTCAGTTGACCCAGGGAAAGAAATGGGACTGGTACCTCTAACCAAACCCACCACAGTCTTCCACAGATGCTCTATCTTCTTTCTAGTGTTCGTTTATCTTAAATGACCGTTAAAGACAGGACACACATTGTTCAGTTACTCACTCATTTATTTATTCCATAAATATTTATTGAATACCTACCACATGCCACACATTGTTTTAGGCATTGGAGAGACAGCAGTGAACAAACAAATTCTCTGCTCTCATGGAGCTTATATTCCCAGGTTGACAGATAGATAATGAATAAATACAGTCACGTGCAGCAAGACATTTCAGTCAACAACAGACCACATATACGATGCTGGTCCCATAAATTAGTACCACATAGCCTAGGTGTGTAGTAGCCTATACCATCTAGGTTTGTGTAAGTACACTCTATGATGTTCACACAATGAAAAAATCACCTAATGACACACTTCTCAGAACATAGCCCCATCTTTAAGTGACGCATGACTGTATACAAGTAGAAAGATATACACGTATATGATGTAATGCCACAGTGATAAATACCACAGAGAAAAGTAAAGCTGGGTAAGAAAGTAGAGATTGACAAGGTGAAAGGTCATAGATGTGTCAGGGAAGGCCTCTCTGTGGCAGTGACCTCTGAACAGAGATCTAAGGAAGAGAAGAGAGGGGACTTATGGATATGTAGAAAAATAGAGTCCCAGGCAAGTGCAAAGGCCCTGAGATAGGAACATGTTTGTTATGTTTGAAAAAGCCAAGAAGGCAGCATGGCTCAACCAGAGAGAGTGAGCAGAGGAGGACACAAAGTCAGAGGGGAAGCCAGGGACAGAATCATGCGTGGCTCTAGAGACCATGAACAGGATATTGGATTTATTCTAAACCAGGTGGAAAGCTACTGAACGCTTTTCATTGGTTGCCTAGGTCTGGCTTGTATTTTCCAACAGTCACCTTGGATGCTGTGGGGAGGACGTTCTATAGGGGGCACCTTTAGAAACTGAGAGATCATGTAGGAGGCTTTTCCGGGAGACAGTGGCAGTTTGGGAAGGAGTAACTGTGATAGAGGCAAGGAGAAGAACTGTGATACAGAATATATTTCAAATTTAGAGCCGAAAGAATTCACTAATGAGTTAAATGAGTGTTCTGAGAAAAACAGAAGCATCAAGGAAGATGCTGAGTTTTTTGAGCCTGAGCAGGTGGGTGAATTGCTGTGTCATTTTCTGAAACGGGGAACACTGAGGGAGGAGCAGTCTCTGGAGAGAAATCAAGAAACCTCGATACAGTAGATGCTTGACTTTAACATTTTTTTTTTTTTTTGAGATAAGCATAGGATCTTTAGGAATCCCCTAAATTCATAAATACTACCATAACCTATAATATTTCCCATAAAATACAGTATAGTGGCCTCTTCCTTTTAGTCCCTTAAGGATCTCTCTCTTGCTTGAGAACAATCCTGGCTGAGGCCAGAGCAGTCTCTTTAAATGGTGTCACCAATGTCTTTTGCTTATCGCTCTGTAGGTCCACATAGGCACCCACCCAGGGTGTGACATTCCACAGATAAATTGACATTTCACTCTAGTTTACCCGGAAGTTTTAGTTTTAAGCTAAGGATTCTTTCAGGCATTTCACTTCCATCATCAGTGTTAGCAGTGAGTTTCTTTTTTGGCCACTTTTCAAAAAGAAATAGAATTGATTTCACCTCACAAGCCTCCCTGAATACGGGACAATGACTCAGCATCAGAAAGCCAAGTCATGACAAGATTACTAAGTGAGCTACGAGCATCTTCCACTAGCTGAGCAGATCCTTCAGGAATCTCAATGTGCCTATCCCTGAAATATTCAACTGTATGAATCAGTAAAATTTGAAATTCCTTCAAGTCATGAAACAAAGAGTCTCACAAATGGTTAAAACCATGAATTTTAAATCCAGGAATGTCAATGATCTGTCTGAATTGATCACATCCAGTTTCTGCTAATTAGTTTTATATCCTATATGCTATTGGTGAAGTTGTGCCCTCTGGGACCCCTCTGCCTCTGCCCTGTGGTAATGCAAAGCTTCCCCTGCCTACTTTTGAGAATTTGTTAAGAACCTCAATAAAGCATTAGATATCCTAAAGAGGACAAGTATGAAACAGAAACTGAAGGACCTTGATTTAAGTCCTGTCTCTGCTATTTACAAGTTGTGTGACTTCTGGAAAGTTGCTTAGCCTTTCTGAGCATATTTCTCCATTTTTAAGTGTGGATAATGACACCTACCTTTTGAGGTATTTGAAAATGGCCCAGAGTAAGTGAGTGCCTGTGGTGGTCATGGAGATGCACCACGCAGATTGCCCTTCAAGAAATCCTTCTGTAAGGAGTTCAGTTGGCCAACAGCTGTGGCTACCACACCTTTGGATTCACTGTGGTATTTACATGGAGGCCATTGATCCCAACCCATGACTGAAGAAGGCAGGAGTATTAGAGTTGGGCCATTTGACCTCTAAAGGTCAAACTTTGCTGAGGACTCCCATTGGCCTGGCTGAGATTTTTCTCAGTGCTGCTCTGAACAACCTATGACTATTTCTACCCAATCACCTTTCCTTTTCTCTCTCCATTCACAACAGTCAGACCGCATCCCAGGCTAAATGTGCTCCCTGCCTACGCCTGCTCTCAGCTGTTTCCCTCAATATACCTCTTGCATGTCTAATTGTGTCTTGGCATCTGCCTCTCCTAGGACCCTAACTGACAGGCTGCTCTTAATGGAGACCTTGCCCAGTAGGACCTTGGGCAGGGGTCTTGAAGGCTCCAGCATTTCTTCTCACCAGGGCAAGGAGCACATGCCTGCCTCTCTGCAAGGAGTTACTTGTGAGTACTGGTTCAACATTAGCCAGGCTTGAAAATTTCTGTTCCCGTAACTTCTTTTGACCTATGACCTCTGGAGCACATACGATCAATTTCCCAGCGTGGTTTTGCTTGTGCTTTTCAGAATTCTTAGTTCTACCTTTGTGTAGAGTCCATCATCACTGGCCCCCTGCCCATCCCATCACTATTCCAGCTCCTTAAACATTCCAAGCTCCTGGAAATATACATACAGATGACTTCAAGAATTGGGTCATAATCCCCTATATTAATATTACCAAGGAAATATGAACTCAACTGTGCAACCACCGAGACAGCCTCCAAGTTTGGGCAATGATCATCAGTGTAGTATGGAGCAAAAAGCATACACTCTAGAGCCAACTGCCAGGGTGCAGATCCTGAATCTGCCACTTATTAGATATGTGCTCCTGGCTACTAGATGTGTGACTTGAAGTAACTGGTTCCTCAATTCCTTTGTTTTGTAAAATTCAGATAACAATCACATAACAAATGCTCATTGCTCATTAATGTCTGCTGTTACATATATAACCATAAAATGTTTTTCCAGTCAATCCGGATGTCTTTATAAATTTGTTTTTTAAGCATGGATTGTTTTTTTTATAAATTTAATGAATAAATGAAATTAAAGTTAAAATTAGTTTTAAAAAGGGGCCGGCCCCGCGGCTTAGCAGTTAAGTGCATGCGCTCCGCTACTGGCGGCCCAGGTTCGGATCCCAGGCGCGCACTGATGCACCGCTTGTGTGGCCATGCTGAGGCAGCATCCCACATACAGCAACTAGAAGGATGTGCAACTATGACATACAGCTATCTAATAGGGCTTTGGGGAGAAAAAGGAGGAGGATTGGCAATGGATGTTAGTTCAGGGCCGGTCTTCCTCAGCAAAAAGAGGAGGATTGGCGTGGAGATTAGCTCAGGGCTGCTCATTCTCACACACACACACAAAAATGAGTTTTAAAAAGTTAAAATAAGTTTAAAGTTAAGAATTTTAACTTAAAAGTTTAAAATAAATTTAAAGTTAAATAAGAATAAAGTTAAAATCAAGGGATTGTGTTTCCTATCACTGTTAATTTACACAAGTTTCACAGTAATAGTTAAGCCACGTCAGAGTGCATAGAGCCTGAACATAAGAAGTCCACTGAAAACAAATGATCCTTACACAGACTGTAAGGAAGAAAGAATTAAAGAAAAACAAAAAGAGGGGCCAGCCCGGTGGCGTAGCAGTTAAGTCTGCATGCTCCGCTTCGGCGGGCCAGGGTTCACTGGTTCAGATCATGGGCGCAGAGCTACTCACCACTTATCAAGCCATGCTGAGGCAGGATCCCACACAGAGCAACTAGAAGGATGTACAACTATGACATTAAACTATCTGCTGGGGCTTTCGGGAGAAAAAAGGAAAATAGGAGGAAGATTGGCAACAGATGTTAGCTCAGGGCCAATCCTCCTCAAAAAGAAAAGAAAAAGAAAAAGAAAAAAATTGAGAAAAGAAAGGAAGAAAGAAAGCTAGACAATAAATAAAATAATCAAGACTATGGAGTAAAGATAAGGTATCAATATAGAAGGATGTTTATTTCTGAATTTGTGAAGTAGAGCAGTGGAAAGAACAGTGGCGTGGCTGTAAGGCAGTGGTTCTCATTTTTTAACAGCTTTATTGAAGCATATGTGATATATAAAAACCTGCACTTATTTAATATATACAATTTGATGAGTTTGAACATATACCCATGAAACCACCACAACCAAGTCAAATTTTTTAAAAAAATTATTGTCCCCCACCCTGCAAAAGGCCTTTTTAGGTGTTTCTTTTTCTGTAAACCTCTCTCTAGCCCATGAAAATTTAATATCACAGATATGGTACATATCTGGTTTTGTACTATGGCCCTTTGGAGGTGACCACTCTAATACCTAAAATATTTTTGCCCCCAAGAACCAACTTTCACCCCATTGGTGGCATCATTGCCCTTGCTGAGAAGACACGCTGTAAGGTAACTTGAGTTCTAGTTCTGCATTAAATGATTACTCAACCTTTTGCAAGTCATTTCTCTTTTTGAGACTCAATTTTTTCATTTGTAAAATGAAGAGGTTGAATAACATGCTCTGAAGACCCATTTGCAGCCCTGGAATCCTGTGACTTTCATGTGGTATACATGGACCCACATAGCTCACTCCTCTGGCCCTCCCTGTCCCCTTGCCCACCCACCTTTGCAGGCAGAAGGAGAAGGTAGCACACTTCATCGTGATTTTTAGTTTGTGTGCCAGTCTTCCTCCAAAATGACGTGAGCTCCTTGAAGAAAGTCCACGTGCATTTGGTATGGTAGCCGGCAGGAAGTAGGCACTCGGTCGACATCTGTAGAATGGGCTACACAGTGTACTTACAGGTTGAACTAGATGAAATTGTCAACATCAGACCTTTTTGACATCAAACATTTGACATCAAATATATAGGCTAACTCAGGCCCTATGGAATTAAATGACACCTGCCTGGTGCTGTAGCTCACAGGGTAGTATCTGACATGTCAAGAGGTCAAGAAATGTTTAAGGAAGGAAGGAAAGTTGGCAGTAGGAGAGGGAAAAAGCAGAGAAGTATTGTTACCAATTTTACATATCTTCAGAAACGCCTAGTAACTTTACCAGCTTTACCAGATTGTTCTGCCCTAGATCCAGCAGGCTAGTTAATGAGGTTGGTCAAAATTGGGCATGTAGAAATATTGCCACTGAAAAATTTTGTGCTCTTTATAGTATAAATCTATGTCATAAAAATTAAGAAGGCAACAACTGCTTATATTGGTAAAGTACTTTCTAGTTTCCAAGGGACTTGTTCATTAATTATCTCATTGCAGGCTCCAGAAAAGTTTCACATAGTGCAAAAGGCAGTCAAACTAAGTAAATCCACTGAACCAGTACTAGGATAATTCCTTTGTCAACCACATTTGTATCTTATGTAGATGTCTTAAGTGTTCTCTTTACAGACTAGTTGATAGTATTCAAAGTTGCCATGGATATAGGATAGCTATATAACTCATCTGCCATTCTTCATCCTCAGCCACCAAACCTACGACTAGACGAAGAAAATGTAAGAAACCATTCCCATCAGTACCTAACAAGACTTAACATCATAGAATGCAAGTGGTAGAAGGAAATTTATCTTCTGGTGCAGATATCCTTAACATTAGGTACATGAATCCCTAAAATTGACTGGAAAACTTTATGGCTATGAGAATGTTTCTCATAATGGTCCATAGGTTTCACCAGGTTATGAAGGCAATGGGCTCCATGATGACAGCCCACCATTTGCATATGAGATAACTGAGCCTAGAGAGGTCAAGAGAATTTCTTGGGGTTCCACAGTACAACTAGCTAGAGGCGGAATTTGACTGTGGCATTCCTAATTAAATGCTGTTTCCTCCTGTAACTCAGGGCCTTCAGAAACCATAAATTTTTTACCCCAATCAGGTAATAGTTACATCTGTGTGTTTCTGATGTTAGAATGTGAAAGGGTCTTGCACATGTCTGCCTAGTTTATCCTAAGATTCCAGCATTTAATTGGGATGAGGTAGCATTGTCTTAATTATACAACCTCAGCAGTAAAGTATACAGAAAATGAATCATTTCACAGGGTGAAAATTTGGTGAGTATGCATTAAAATTTGAATAGAACTGGTAATGTTCCATGATTACGGATTAACACGTTATTCAGTTTCCTCAGAAATGTTTAGGGTAAAGGCCATTTTTTTTTTAAACAATTATTTTTTTAATAATTTTATTTATTTATTTATTTTTTCCCCCAAAGCCCCAGTAGATAGTTGTATGTCATAGCTGCACATCCTTCTAGTTGCTGTATGTGGGACGCAGCCTCAGCATGGCCAGAGAAGCGGTGCGTTGGTGCGCGCCCGGGATCCAAACCCCAGGTCGCCAGCAGCGGAGCGCGCGCACTTAACCGCTAAGCCACGGGCCGGCCCAAAGGCCATTATTTAAGAATTAAGAAATTGGGAGCAAATCTCATTTGTAACCTGGAACAGCTTTAACTCATATATAAAAAGCAGCAATGAGGATGCTGAAAAAGCTTATTATAATCATGTAAATGTCAAGGACAGAATTTTTAAAAGGTGACAATGCCAAAATTTTACGTCGGAAGATAGGAAATACTCGTAGAATTATGTGAAATAATATTTCCCTTAGTTTTTGTAGGTGGGAATTTGCCCAAATTATCTGTACAGTACTTTAAAAAATATATAGTTATCAGCAAGAATATAGTCTAAGGATAAGCAATTAATTGGATGCCTAACTTATGTAAGAATAGGGCAACAGTTGAAGCTCGTTTTAAAACGTAGCATTTTATACCTCTTTTGTCCTCACCCTTTATTCTAGTTCCTTCCTCCACTCAGATTTTCGGATGCCGTATATTGTCCTCCCGTCAAAACTAGCTCTCAAGAGAAAGATCTTGATAATAAAAGATAAAGCCCTGATTATATTGTCATAGCTATATTGCAAACTGCCCAAATCTGAAAAATTGCAGGGAAAGAACCCAAAAGCATGTGTTACCTTATTAGCAAATGTCCAAATATAGGGTGTGGATCCAAGGAGAGGAAGCACCAGCTTCAAAAGGAAGGAGGACACAATGAGGGCATTCTCTGGTTACCAGGCAGCCAGCAAAGTTCCCCTAAGTGTTACAGGAAGCACCACTCCCCATTCTTCCAAAGCTTCCAGATCACCCCGGAGGGGAGGATGCAGAGAGGCAGGTGGAGAAGAGAGAGGCCTTGGACACCAAGATTCCTAACCACAGCGGGGAAGAAGGGGCTCCGCGGGCTGCAGAGGTGGAGCTGGCTCTCTATACTCCTGTGGCTCTGCTCCCTGTTACCTTAGAAGAAAGAGATGGATGGTGGCAGCCCAAAGACACACAGACAAAGGCATGGACCTCTGGAAACCTTCTTTACAGTTTTTCTAACTATATTGGGGCTCTCTGAGTGGGATGAGTGGGAGATAAGGAAGTAAGCAAATGGTGGGGAAGGGGTCGGACGCCGTGTGGGAAGCCATCCATCAGTTACTGTCACAGGACTGATTACATGCAATGTGGGGGAGATGCCACTTCTCTCTCCTGGTTACTGCTCCAGCTTTTGGCCATCCAGAAAACAACTGAAGAGTGTTCAGAGCAGCCAAGAATTGTGGCCTTCGGGAATTGTAATTCTTTTAGAGCAGGAAATCTTTTCGAGAATGTATCACAAAGGGTTGTTCTATTAGCCACCAATCACCCAAGGGCCAGCCTACTAGGCATAAGGCCCTGTGGTAAGTGTTGAGACAGGGAACGGGAGGGGTAACATGAAGTTCTTTCCCCAACTATCTTAAAATCTGATTACAACCTGCTGTTGGCAGCAACTGCAACACTCCTCCATCCACTCCTGCCAAAATAACTGAGAAGAGGGACACCCGGCCTGGAGGGAGGGCTTCTGAGGTGATGGTTGTGCTTGCCTTGGGGTCAGCAGTGGGCTCCAGAGAGATGGATTCGGCCAGTCATGCTCCTCCTGCAAGCCTTGTACCATTGTCTCTTGGGAAGATCTCCCCATCCCCCACTCCCAAAAGTTAATGTTTTTTGGCAAGTCTCTCTGGCAGGGTGCCTTAGTTATTTGCAGAGTTGTTATCTGTAGGATCAGAGCCAGGGGCAGGCCAAGTTTTTGCCAGTCATGCTGAATTTGCCATCCTTCCACCTTCACAACGTGCATTTTTCCTGGGAGTCCTAAGTGTGGGGCTAGGATGAAGGAGGGCTTTCTGTTGATTGGTGGGATTCTTCCCAACAACTCAGGACTTCTCTCTTGCTTTCTAAACCTCAGCCATGGAAAGCATTTTAGCTCTGAGTCCACAGTGTCCCCCAGGCTGAAAATATCTAGGCTTGCATTGTTGACAGGCTAGGGAGTAAGGGTTGGGGGGTAAGGGAACAGCAGGCAACCACACTCTGAATGCTCCCCTTTCCCTTTGTGCCCAACATGTGTACCAGAGTGAACCAAGGTCGCCACCATGAGCAGCTTCAAAGGTGGAAAGTAATTAGAGAAGAGCAGAAGGCGAAGGGGCAGAGGATCTCACACATCCTTCCTTGATGCTTTGAGGCAAAGGATGAGTGAGGGGCACATCACAGTGCCTGGTGCACTGTGGTCACCCCTCCTCTATAACTGCCTGTGTTATAGGTCATACTGCATACACAAGTAGGAATCACACTTGAGCGAGCATAATTCAGTGAGTGTTGTTGCTTATGAGATCTGCTCCTTCTGAGAACCTGAATTTGAGTCTAATGAGTCTGGTTATAGTATATCTTTAATACTTGAAGTGATCCTTTTATTTATTTATTTATTTATTTTGTGAGGAAGATTAGCCCTGAGCTGACATCCATTGCCAATCCTCCACTTTTTGCTGAGGAAGATTGGCCCTGGGCTAACATCCGTGCCCATCTTCCTCCACTTTATATGCGGGACGCCTGCCATAGCATGGCTTGACAAGCGGAGCACAGGTCCACGCCCGGGATCCAAACCTGTGAACCCTGGGCCACTGAGGCAGAGTGTGTGAACCCAACCACTATGCCACCCAGCTGGCTCCTTGAAGTGATCCTTTTAATTTGAGACTTGACTCTCTTTTTTTAAGGATTCACTGAAAATCTGAAATGACAATATACAATAACCTATGTGGATTTACCAAATTCTTAATGTACAGGCACACAGGTCCAACCAACTATAAATAATACTGAGCACAATTCTGGTGTTACAGCTAACCTCTCCTAACTTGGAAATAGAAAGAAAAAAAGACGCAGGCAAACCCAGCTAATAGGACAATGGGATATTTTTTCCATCCTAGTTCTATGTCATTCACAGATTCTCCTCTCTGTCTCATGCTGGTCTGACTTGGAAGTCACATCACTATTTTGAGGCTCTCATTCTGATTGTAGAGATCTGTCAGTTTATTTGTTTACAACTAGTCAGATTTCACGTTTTGTAGGCATTAGTTAAATGTAGTTCTCTGCCTCAGGCTACCTGAGTGATGACTTCACAGATTCATACAATGGGTCCCTCTCTTCCTCTGCTTGCTTTCTAATTTCTCACTTGAGCTATTCATGGCTGCCCACAGTTGTGTGATGGGATAAATCCTAAATGGGCTATCCTTACCTATTTTTAGGAACATAATTAAAATTTTAGGTTGTGTGCTACTTGAAAAAATCTCTCTTATGTCAAAAAGTCATTGATTTTATATATTTTTGGCATTACTATCAAATATAAGCCCTTACCTTACAAATATAAGCAGCTTCCCGGTGGCTTAATGGCTAACCATTTAATACCTGTGCAGAGAGTGCTCCTCAAGAAATTTCAGCTCATGAGGTACTGTAGGGCTTGGGGCTAAACTGAGAGGGTAACAAGAGTCTTGTGACCCTCTGGACTGTCTGGCAAAAGCATTCCCCAGGCAGAGGAACGGCAAGCACAAAGAGCCTGAGCTGAAACGTTTATGTAACAGCTTCTCTGCCCGATCTCACCGAGGATATGTAGATGAGGAAGTCGGCAGGCCTCACCCTGCTCTGTAGCCTGCAGGTAGTTTCCTAAATATTGTTTGTGACTTAGTTTATTTTCATATAAGCCTAAGCACGCTATCAAGCTGTTCACATTTGATTTCAATTTTCTCAAATTCGGGAAAGAGAATTTTTTTTAAAAAAACAATCCCTTGGGATACGTCTAAACAGTTAAAACTTGTGCACTTAGGTTTTTACACAATGGCTTCTCCAAGGATACCTTTTGGAAGCTGCATTCCTCAACTCTTCTTTTGTGTTGGAGACAGAAACACTAAGTGCAATATGGATGCCATAAAAAGTAGAGAAAATAGAACCATATAATTTGTGAGACAGCTGCTTGGAAATGATTTCCACTAAGTTTTACTAAATTAACATGCTTTCTGGTGCTGGGAGGAGCAGCTTCAGTGAACATCTAGGGTACTGGTCTCTGTCTCTAAGTCAAAGGGATCTGCCAACAGAGAAACGAATTCCTCAAGTGATGGAGTCAGCATGGTAGCAGTTTCATGAAGAATCACAAAATATTCAGGACTGTTAGTTAATAGCCACAATATAATGCTAAAGAATTTATTAAAGTAATGAATATTGTACTTCTTAAGTAAAGAAATACAGTAGATTTCAAATAGATTAGTAGTGGTCTTTAGATTAATAAAATCTTGTTGCAATGATACAAAGAGACCCTCCCTATTTTTCTTACTAGTGAGTTCTTTGGCAAAGTCCATTAGGATTTATTTTTTTGTATGGGCTCAGCAATGTTTATCATGTGCTTATGAAATTGCAGATTCATATCAGAAAGATGACGGTATAAAAAGGGCTGAGTTAATACTGATTTTATGTAAGGTATGCATGATTTCCCATAAACATTCAAGGATTTAAGTTGACTAATTGATTCAGTTTTGCATATTGAATAACACTATACGTTGGATGTAATGAAATTGGAGGATCCTAGAAACTAGTTGCAGGATACTTTTCTTTGGATCAGGGAACTGTTTCCATCTAAGGAGCATGGTTCTCATGAAAGACATAGAAATAATTACTTTAGTTATAGATACACACACTCATTAGATCCTTGAGGCAAATATAGCTTAAGTAAAATTATCTTGCAAACAAATTGAATCCTTGAGATTTCACCACATTTTTCTCTTTTCTTGATTTCTCCATTACTTTCTTAAGACTCCTAAATCACATTAACATTTCCTTTTATATACCACAGAATTGTCATTGTCTATAATCAGTTGTTATTCTCTGATTATTTGACTTTCTTTTCATGTTTAAGCTTCTTTGTGGGATTAAGTTTGAGATTTAAGAAGAATCAATTCTATCAATTCCCTATACTAGGAAACAAGACTAGTAATAGTCATTACTTAAATGCTATTTATTAGGAAGGGAATTTGGCACTATGAAGTATCAATCCTGATAGAAAAATGCAAAGAATTGAAAAGAAGAAATAAATTATAGGTTTCTTAGCTAATATGTTTTCAGATTATTTTTCCATATTACAACACAGTATTTCTAATTCTAATCTATTTTTGACTAGATTTAAAATTACTTCTGCTGATATAAATTCATTCTATATATTTATAATGTAGATACCTGCCAGGCTTATTTGTTCTTTGGTAATATAAAGTCAAGCTGTTTGATGAAAATGACAGTTCATTTACTTGTTGAGATATAACTCATATGGGAATAATTGCTTTGAGAACACTTTGAGTACAGAATGCCTTAAAAGTCCTCTTGTACTTACCAATAAAACCTTCATTGCAACGAATTCTACTAATGTAAAATGAAAACATACAATTGAATCATGACCAGTTGAAATTCATTTTTTCCACTATGGCAGAATTTACCACGGTAAGTAAAGATGAGGAAATACTCATTTTTAGTTTGCAATAATAAAACTTCACATTAAGAGGACTGCATACAGATGAGAGCCACTTTCTAGGAAGCACATTAAAATGCAACTTTAAAACAGTGTTCTCATAGGTATAAGTCAGTCCAGAAATATCTAATTTGGAAAGCATTTGACTGGAGGCTGTGAAGGGTCAACACGAGAAAAAAACTCACAAAAACTAGGACAAATCTTGTCCTCAAGTTCTCACTTGCAAGTCCCAGTGAAGCCAATGGAAAGTTTATGGAAATATCTGAAAGGCACATTTGGCCTAGTTCAAAAGCTCTATTAAATTAGTACTTTAATACGTTGTCCTAGTTAAGTCTTGTCTTTATGGCCCTTTTAACATTGCTTCACCCAGAGTTCATTCATAGCTTACTCAGAAATCACAGAAACGAGGATAGGCTAACAAGCGATAGTTGACCTTCTATTCAGTTTCAAAGATACTTTGACTCCCTAACCTCCCCCACTTCAATGCTGAGAAAAAGACCTATGTGAAGAAATTGATGGATCCAAGGCAAGCTTTGTGGTTTTTAATGCTCATACAGTGGGAAGCACAAACAGATGTAAAATGTATAATACCAATACTTAGCTTGGGGGAATTCAGTCCCCGAAACTAAACTGTATATACAACCGACAGTATCCGATGTTATACATTTTATCTTATAATACTGAGTCTATAAATGTTATTGCAGGCGTTTCCTTGTGGTACAAGGAGGAAGTCAGGTAACCTTTAACTTCCTGTGATCTGTATTTACAAAGCCTCTATTTTGGCCTGGTACTGTCTAAGATTACAGCAGTGTACCTTGTCAATGGTACCAGATTTGGTTTCTGGAAGTGCAGGAGCAAAGCATCACTTCAACATTTTGGAGTCAGTCATCAATGAACCTTGATTTCCTCAAAGAGGTGGACTTTTCTAAGCACCCAGCAACAGATTTCAGATAGATACCTTTGCAGGTAGGACCAAGGAGGCTTCAGGGAAACATCTGCTAAGAGAAGTGGGAGCCAGGTGAGACATTGTCTGCTCAAAACTAATCCTTGTCCTGGAAGGAAAATTTGGACCATAGACTCTGGAGCCAGATGGACTAAGTTAATATCCCTGCTCTATCACTTACTAGCTCTGTGACCTCTTTGTTTAACCTCTCCGGGCCTCAGTTACCTGACAATTACAGGGTTTTGTGAGAATAAGAACTCAAATATCTTGACCATTGTTTTTCTCAGCTTAACTCTCATTTTATTTTATATTAAGTACTATCACTGGATTTGTCTCTCAGCCCAGCTCCCCCTCTCCCCCCTCATTGAAATAATGTAATGGGCCTGGGTGGACCAAAGGATGTGTGGAGGCAGAAGGAGATGCCATAAGGTAAAAACAAAGGGCTGCTTCAGTAAAAACTCTGTGAACTGCCCTGCCCCTGCTCCACCTTGGTAACTATTTAACACTACTTCATAAAAAGGAAAGACAGGCCTTCTCCTCATTATGCAACACAACCCTAGGTGGGCTTCTGTGTGTCACTCGGCAGTTTCCAGCGGGATCCAGCCATTCGCAGCAGAAGAGGCTGGTGGGCCTGGGGACCTGTCAATGAGTGGTGGCAGAAGAGGAGTAAAACCAGATGCCACACTGCAACCACGCTCTCTGGTTCCTGAGCCTCCTTGAGACAGTCCCAGGAGGTGCTCCAAAACATGCTCAAGAATTAGGAGAAAGTCTTAAGGATTTGTCAGAAATGTACCAAACCACCACACTTCCTGCTTGTTTGTTACACACCAGGTATTGTGCCGGCAATTGGTGACACAAAGATGACAATGACATCTGTGACTTCAAGTCCCTGTCTGGTTTACCCATAAGCCCAGATATTTTTAAGACAATATGAGGAATTCAGAGGTAGCTCAGGCCCATGCACTGTGTGACTGCAGAAGAGGGGACCCATGGTTGGGGATATCAACGAAAGATGACTGTTAGGCGTTAGCCCAGCGCAGGGAGATTTCAGATAGAGGGTGCCATCCAAGACAAAAAAATGAACTTTTTGTTTCACATTTACATTTGCATCTGTTTAACTAAGATTCTCTGAAAATATTAATTCAACAAACAAAATGAAGTTCTGCTTTAAAACCGAACCTATCCAACACGTATGGCTTAAGCACTGAACTACCCCTAATATCACCATTTCAGAATGTCTTAATATTAATACTGGCAAGAACCACCTCTCTTTCTCAAGAAGCTGGGTTGCATTGCTTGGGGTCTGTATGCACATGGAAGTGGAAGCTAAACACAAGTCCCAGTGAAAGGCCAAGAGGCGGCACGCTCCGCCCGGACACCGCACACGTGCCCGCCGGCCCCGCCTCCGCACCCCGCCCCGTCCCGATCGTGCGGGGTCCGCCAATGCTCGCGAGAGCCACCTCGGCTTCCACGTTTGCCACGTTCCAAAGGATCAGGACAGACTGGAAAGACGAAAGCTGCCCGCGCTCACAGGCCACTGCGTCGCGCCAGCACAGCCTTAAGTCTGCAGGGGGCGGGGAAGCGCGGCAGGGTTTCGCCCCCTCATAGCCGCCTTTGTGATTGGCTACACTTCCCGTCACTCAAGCTTCCGGGCAGGGAGGAGGCGGGGCTCAGCCGGGAAGGGGCGTGGCCGAGGGCTGGCAAGCCGCGCGCTCTCGCCGCGGGAGGGAGTCACAGGTTCGGCGCACGCACGGCCGGGCGCGCGCAGCCGGCACGCGGGTGAAAGTCCTCGGAGGCGCGGCCGGCGGTGCCGAGCCACAGCGGCAGCTGCAGGAGCCGCGGCCCGCACCCGCTGCAGCGCTCGCCCGCCGTCAGCGGCCCCCGCGCCCCCGGTGTCCCCCGCGCACTGAGGGGGCCCCCCACCCCTCGCCTGCTCCGGCGGTGCGCGCAATGGCCCCACGCAAGAATGCGAAGGGCGGCGGCGGCAACAGCAGCAGCAGCGGCTCCGGCAGCCCGAGCGCCGGCACCAGCGGCGGCAGCAGCAGCCCCGGGGCACGGAGAGGTCAGAGGCGCTCCGCGGCGGGGGTCGGGGGCGGCCGTAGGGGTGGGGCCCGGGCGGCGGGGGCCGTGGCTCCGTCTCTGCAGCTCCCGCGGCGCGTCTCTTCCATCCTCCGCGTCGCGCCTGCTTTTGGCGCGGGGCGGAGGCCGTGCTCGGTGGGCCTGGCGGGCGGGCTGGAGCGGCTCCGCGGGCTCGGGGGGTCGCGCCGGGGAGCCCCTTCCCGCTGATCCCTCACCTGCAGGGCGCAGCCTAGATGGAAGTTATGGATAGACTCCGTCTTGGCTTTCCGTGGACTTGAAGATGAGAGTAGGAGAAACAATTTACCTTTGCCTTGCATAATTTGGGGAGTTTGGCAATGAGCCAAAGTCGAAGTAAATAAGTTCTTGCCAAACCGGCAGCCTTTAAGAGCAACTCGAAGTGTGATATTCTCAGGGGGGTGTGGGGGTGTGTAGGGGTGTGTGCGGGGAGTGATTTGAATGTTCTTGGAAATGATTTTAAGTATTTTTGCATTTATGTAGCTTTCTTAAAGGGCATTGTTGTTACCTTTAAAATATTACAGAATACTTTAGAATACTGGGCCAGCTTCTCTGTTGTTTTTCCCATTGTCTTTTTTTAAAAAAGTCTTTTGGATGTTCACCTTTCTCCTCCATGTGCTTACCCAGCAAAGACAGAGAACAGATGTTTTAAATCTGTTTCATCTCATATTTCAGTGGTTCTCTGTTTCTTTTATATTTCCTTTGACTCATAGTTAGGATATTGAAACTAACTGCAGGACACATGTGTATTGAATGTGAGCTGTAGACTTTCCTTGTTGAAATGATTTAGACTCTTTTTGTGTCCTGTGGTCTACATGTAATGTATTCATATATATCAAGAAGATAAATCAGATAACTATAGTCATACTTCACAGGACTTATTTTTTTTTTACAGCCTTTCTCACTACCTGAAATTATTTATTTTCGTTTGCAGTGTCTTCCTGTCTTACTCCCTCCTCTTGTTCATTCCTATCCCCAACTCCTAGAATGGTCCTGGCCTTTAATAGGTGCTCAATATATATTTGAATAAATTTATGTGGTGAAAGTAGTGCAAAGTCACCACACAAATTTACATTCTAAGAACTAACATTTGTATGGTAAATGGAAAAAGATACACACAGTTTGAAATTCAAAGCAAGCATATTAATTCACCTTCGACAATAAGTAAAAGTTTATGTTCTTTTGTCCCTTGTCCTTAAATGCCAGTCCGTTACTTAAACAGGCTGAAGAGTAGATGAGCTGTCACAGGCGGCTCCAGCTACACTTCTTAAAATTTAGAGATGAGAAGAGCCCATTGTGCCAGTTAAGTTCCAAGCAGAGAAAGCGGATGAACAAGACTTTAATGTTAATTGCTTTTTACAGTTTTCTGCACTCTTTACAAATGAAGCACATCTTTGTTCCATTTTATCCTTTGGGCTCATGAGTAGAGAGGACTGATTGCATCTGAGGAAGTCGCTTTGTATGGCCTGTTATTGGTAAAAATTAGTATTGGGAAATACGTATTGTGTTCCCACCCCTACTGGATCAATAAGTGAACCAGTTTTAACAGGCAAGTAATAAATTCAGGAAATGTTATGACCTAAATGAACATATTCTGACTTTCACATTCAGGCATTTTAGAGCAAGCTCTGTCCATATTTGAAGATCTACAGCCTTTTAAGCATTTTATACATTGATTCCATAATTATCATGAAACAGACATAGTATCTAAAGAGAAAAGTATCTCTTTTACAAAAAAAAAACACATTTAAAGAATATTGGAGTCTCGCATGTTACATAATGAGTAATCTTTTTCCATAGCCATTTTTTTCAGTAAATATTGACCTCTGGTTGTGTGCCAGGTAGAAGGCACAGGAGATGGAAACAAGGATTCTTTCAGTCATAAACAGTTATACCGCAGAGTGAAAGTGTGATTCTATTTATATTGTTTTCTTATAGCAGGATATACCTGAAAGATAAAACCAACTTCTCTGTTGTTGCAGTGGCACTGAAGTATAGACATTGATGCCCAAACCATTCCCATCTGCTGGGGAAATCATAGAAACTGAAGAAATTTTAGCAATGGCATTACTGTGAGGCCCCTTCAGTTCCCTCCTCTCATCTTATAGATGAGGGAATTATTGCCCAGAAAGGTTGTCTAGTTCATTAAAGGTTGTGTAGTTCTTGGAAACCCAACTAGTTAGTGGAAGATCCAAGACTAGAACCCATGTTTTCTGTAATTCATTCATTATACTACTACTTGGATTTTAGGTTCTCTAATTTGTAAGATTTTAATGGAATCTTGCAGTTAAAGTAGATTGTCTCTTAAGTTTCCTTCTGGATCTCTCTGTGGCATGCTACAACTAGTTAATTAGGAAAAGTGTGCTTTCGTCATATAACCAATTAAATTTTCCATCATCCTTGATGATGACATTGGTCACATTAAACATTATTATTTCTTAAATTTTTGTATAAAAGTATGGGGGAAAATGGACGCTATTCTTTGAAGCATGCATTTTAGAGAAACGGTGATTATCTGGCCTTCTGTTTGTCTTGGTGGTCACATTGTGTTGAAAAGTGATGTTTGGAAACTGGAATTTTGGGGATTTATATAACATTTGGAATTTTAAGTCTGTCTGCTTTTCTTTTAACTCTTCAACTAAAACTGAAAAATGATAAAATGTCTAGTTTCCTACAGAGCTCAATTTTACCTTTGTCAGTTTTATTCTTCATAACATAAAAGAAACAGAAGTAAATTGGACATCTTACTTGTAACTTGCATGTAAAAATTTGACTTGCATGGCCAATTGGGGTCAGAGGAAACCTCTTTCAGATTTATTGATTTGAAAATCTTTGGTTAAGAAGGATTACGATGTCCTTTTGGGCTTATTTTGTAGTACACAGACACTGGTATGTGTCATGTTTTTGTTTGCTTCGCTTTTCCCTTTTGAGTATCATTCATTCTTTCCCTGTAGCTTCTAGCATGCTACAGTGGTGTAAACATCTGACTCTTTATTTTGTCTAGTAGTGTCGTGCTACTACGTTCCTCTTTACCGGTAGGTGTCACTGTAGAACACTTTCTTCCTTCTATTTGAAGCTTCAGACTGTGTAACATCAATTGTTTTATTTTGTTTAATCAGTCCTGTACATACTCAAAACTATAGTGGGCGACCGCTTAAACACTCTTATCCACTGCTGTTTAATTCTCTCAAAGTCTCTCACAGCAGATTTTGAAATTTAGTAGTAAGAGTTTGTCCCTACCAGCCTATTTTTTTAGGCTTAATTTAGAATTAAATTTAGAATTAAATGCATTCGTATACTATTTGTAAAACTTAACATGTTCACAAATTCATTTGATGGATATTAATCATTTAGAATTTTTTTTTCTCTTTCTACTTTTCAGTATCTTTTAGACCACTCAGTAACTAATGGATACAGTACACTGCTGATTACATTCTGGATCCCTTGAATGAAGAGGGCTTGGTGAGATTTTCTTTCTTTAGCCAGAGGCTATCAGTTAGGGCCAGTTGCTTAATCCTCCATTAGTCAACGTAGGATGAAAAGATAGGAAGGCTATCATTCTTCCACTATAAGAACTGTGTGATATTTTGTGTTCAGTTGAACAGCATTTTGTCAGCCTGGCTATATCATATAAAACCAACTCCTAAAAAATGTTCTGAGAGTATTCTTGAACACATTTTAAAAAGACCAAGCGTATTAACCCGTGTTGGGCTTAGGAAATAAAAGAAAAGATCTATATTTTAGTCTGTCTTTAACATTATATGTCTCCAAGGATTATTAGAAAATGAGAGGTTTTCATTTTCAGCTAATTACCAGCAGAGTAACTCAGAGTAATAGAGATAAAGGCTCTTGTGGGTTCTCCTCCCTATTTTCAGTTAGTCTCAGAAATTGAACCTCTGAGCTCTCTGGTCCCAATAGAATAAACCTTTTTTCCTCCAGAAAGGTAGTGTAGTTTGGGAGAGTCTGATGACCTGGATTCATATCCATTCAAGAACCTTGTGGCAAGCCATTCAAAATCTCTAATCCTAGTCTCTTCAAATGGGAAAAAGTGTTCTCTCCTTTTCTTTCAGAGTTGTGATAGCTCTAAAACCAATTTTGAATCCCTTCGTGTTTCTCAGAGGCTTTCACTAAATTACTTCTGATGGTAAGGGTGAGTACCAGACTTCGGAGGATGTAAGGTATAGAGCTAAGCAGGCCATTGCATGCTTGAAACTTTTTGATGATACATTGTAAAAAAAGAATCATTTTTTGTTATATTCTGTGGCATCTATGTTTTAAGTAAAATGGATGTTCTAGAGGTGGTGTTTATACTGTGGCTTTGAGAACCATTTGACAGGTCTTTCTGCCTCTGGTGGTGTACATACCCCGTTGACACATCAACCTTCAAGTTGCTGATTTACCCTTGAGGTCTGGTAACATTGTTCTATTTTACCAGAGCTCAGATACATTTTAGTCTTTTGATGCTGTTCCAGCATACTGTTTTAATATGAAAATATGCAACTTAGTTTTGTCTTAGATACTTCTGCAACTCCTGAGTGGTTTGACTTCATTCTGTACCAAGATAAAAAATATTTTTTTTGAATTAACTTCCCTTAAATAAAATCTGTATGTACTTAGAACCCATCTACAGCTTACCCAAATCTCTGGAGAAAGCCTCAGCCACCTGCCGGGATATGTGGGGTTGCTGTGGCTCACTCCTAAGTTTCAGTATCTGCTGCCCAGCATCTGCTCAGCGCCACACACATGGGTGTACGTCTATCTGGGTGGACACGTGTCTGGTTCGGTCCTACAGTTTTGGCCATTTCTATTAGAGGACTCGAGATTAGGATGTTCATTTCCTCCTCCTCTTCTTCCAAAGTGCCACTGTAGGGGGATATTCTGGAGTCCAGTGCTTTCACCTTTTCACTTTCTTCTGGCAGTGCTGGGAGCCAAGATGGTATTTTCTTGTTAGTCATTATTAATTTTTTTCAAATTTTCCTTACTTTATTTCCTGCAATGAAGGTGCTTCATGCGTTTGGTCTGCATTTGATATTCGTTTTCAGGGATGTGTCTTGGTTACCTTTGGCTGATATAGTTATCTTTTAATGGCAGATCACTGAATGTAATTTAGTTCTGATCAGATTGATGACACCTGAGGACAGATTTACTTTAGATAACCTATTAAACTCAAAGGAAATTTGAGCTCACTTGGTGAATAAATCTTTTAAAAAATAGTCACATAAGATCTTTTGAAGGATCTGTATTGTTCTGTGACCCCCTGTGAGATCCAGGTGGCTTACCTGGTTGTTCTGACTGTAGTAGGACTGTCATCATCTGCCATAGATGCCCTTTGTGCTCTAATGTGGATAGGGTAGTGAGTTAAATGGGGCCGGGGTGGTGGGGGAGGGGTATCCACAGCGAGCAGAGTGGAACCACTATTGCTGTACTTGGAGAAATGCCAGCGCTTCTCTCCCACGTGTGTGCCTGCAGATGTAACCCAGTGACTCGTTCTGAATGGATGCCAGCGAGCATCCTTGTTAATTTTAAAGTGAGAGAATGTTGTTTGATAAAATAATTTTATTCCATAACTAATATTGTATAACTGCCTCTTCTCATATTTTATATGTTTGGCAGCCTTTTCTACCATAGTGCAGACTCACTGCTGTTCTGTTGTTCTGTCTCTAACTTCTGTTTCTTGTTTATTATATCACTGATATACACAATTACCTCCCCTTCCCATCTTTCACACTCTTTTTAATCTGAGTTTTCCTGAAATGGTATATTGGAAATCCTTTTTGGTCTTAGGTTCACATGTAAATTTTATTTAGGAGCTGTTAATTTTTTTTCTTGCATGAAAATAAAAATCTGTGTTGCAAATGTTTGTTGAAAGAATATCTAGCTCTTAACTTGACTTTTCCATTCTTGAATGAATCAAATCATTTTGAATAAGATGCTTGTCACTTACTGAGTTTTATAAATGAATCAAATCATTTTGAATAAGATGCTTGTCACTTACTGAGTTTTATAAATTATGTCATGCTTTTTGACATGTGAACCATCTCTCTAATTTCTAGAACACAATATGTGCTGCTCTGTTTGAAATATTACGTACTTAAGACTATAAATATATAGTGAATGCAGTGAATGCCCGTGTATCTACTGTACAGGTGAGGAAATAAAATGTTACCAGATTCTCGGTTTCTCCTTTCCTGTGTTATCCCTTCCCAGCCACTCGTACATATTTTGTGATAATCATTCTCATGCATTTCTTTATAATATATAATATATATACACCCACAAATAATATATAATGTTATGTTGCATATTATATATTACATATCCATTCATGTAAAAATGTATGTAATGTTAAAAGCAACATATATGAAAACTGCTTAGGAAGTATGTGTATATCCCTATATATAGAAATATATATATTCTTGTTTAGCACAGATTACAAGTTTTGTGAATAGGCTCATACTTGGCATAGTAGTTTGACACCATTTGTTTGAGATTCCACCAAACTCTGGCTCTTTATTTTCATTTATATAGTTCCTCACTCGTATGAATGTGCCCCTTTTTGTTTACCCACCTTACTGTCGGAGACCACTTGGTTTGTTTTGTTTTTTTCCTTCAAACACTGCTGCCCTGAACACTCTTGTACCTGTCTGTCCCCTTGTGTACGTGTCTAAGAGTTTTTCTAGAGCTTAATTTAGGATTGGAATTGTTGGGTCAGAACAAATACACATATTAAACTTGACTGGATATTGCCATTTTTTTTAACCCCAAAGTGGTGGTATCAGTTGACACTCCCACCCACAATGAGTGCAGCTCCTCTCGTGCTGCAACCACATTGCCAACACTTGGTAAGGTTTGATATTTGCAAGTTTGGTGGGTGTGAAATAGTACTTTGTGGTTTAAACTTCCGTTTTCCTGATCGCCAGTGAGATTACTAGTAAGAGTTGACCTTTGTGTTGCCTTTTCTATGAATTACTTGTTCATATAGTTTGCCTATTTCTGATTTTTTTTGTTTTGTGTTTTTAGGTTTGATTTGTAGAATTTTTTTCTATATCTTGAACCTTTTGATTATTTGTGTGGTGAAGGAATTCTCCTAGTTTGTGAGTATTCACATGGTCATTTTCTGTGGTATATTTTGTTGAATAAAATTTTAAGATTTTAATATATTAGCAGTAGAATTTTCCTCTTTTCCAATTTATGGTTTGTGCTTTATTTAAGACATCCTTTCTAACACAGAGATCATAAAACATTTTCTATTTTCTTCTGAAATATCTTAAATTTTGCCTTTTCTCATTTAGATGTCTAAACCACTGGACGTAGATTTTATTGTATATATTGTGAGGTAGGGATTTAATTCAATATTTTAAAAAAATGGATAATGAAAATTTCCTGTACCCTTAATTGAAGTGTCTTCCTTCTACACTAATCTGCAGTGTTACCTGCTCTGTATAAACATGTGTGGCTCTGATAGTTTCAGGTGTGTAGCAGCTGTCCCTCACTGAGCTGCTCTCTGCAGCATGTCTGATGGGGCAGGTCCTTCTGTTCTTCTCACCATTGTCCTTGCTGTTTTAGGACCTTTCTTCCTCCATCTCTATACATTTTAGAATTTACTTATCAAGAAAGTTTCATTAAAAATATTTCAGGGTTTTGACTGGGATTGTATTGAATTTATAGAACAATTTGGGACAAATAACATGTTTATAATATTGAGTCTTCCTATACTTGAACATAGTATAATTTGCTGTTTATTTAAATCTTATAACTAATTTTTATAAATTTACCCAAAAGTCGTATACATCTTTTATTAGATTGAGTGTAGGTACTTTATATTTTTTAAACTAACATATATTATGAAAATTTAACTATATGCACCCGAGTTAAAAGAATTGTGTAGTGACCCCACCACCTAGATTTTACAGTGGTTAACATTTAATGTATTTGCTTTATATCATATCCATTAATTAATCTTACTCTTTTATGCACTTCAAAGTTGTAGACATCAGTGTACCTCTGTCCTAAACACTTGAGCATGCCTGTCATTAGAGGTTTGTTTATGCCCCCCCCCGTAATATATTCATACAGTGAATTGCACAAATCTTAAGTGTGTGATTTGAGGAATCTTTATAAATGTATACATCTGTGTAACCCAACAACCAATTAAGGTAGAGAATATTTACATCATTCCAGAAAATTCCCTCAGTCCCCTTCCTTGCCACTACCTCTGTCATCAGAGGCAACTATGTTACTAAATTTTCTTACTACAGATTGGTATTGCCTGTTCTAGAACTTCATTTTGTATTTTTTTGTGTAAGGCTTCTTTGACTCAGCTTATTTTCTAGGTCCATCCGTGTTGTGTGTATGAGTACCTTGTTCCTTTTATTGCCAAGTGGTCCGTTGAATGACTGTAGCACAATGTGTTTATCCATTCTTTCATTGGCCACTTACACTATTCCTAGTTTTGGATTATTATGAAGAAGATTCTATGAATATTATAAATTTTTTTTTTTGTGTGTGGTCATATATCTTCATTTCTCTTGAGCAAATACCTAGGAGAGGAATTGCTAGGTTATAGGCTAGGTGTATGTTTAGTTTTATAAAAAAACCTGCCAAACTGTTTTCCAGAGTGGTGTGTAAGTATCTTTTACACTCCCACCCACAGTGTGTTGGAATTCTAGTTGTTCTACATCTGTACCAACATTTGGTGTTGTCAGTCTTCTCAATTTTAGCCATTCTGGTGGGTGTTCAGTGGCTTCTTATTGTAGTTTAGAATTACACTTCCCTAGGTAAACAAACAAACACGGAGGTAAGGAGAACAGATTGGTGATTACCAGAGGGGAAGGGGGTGGGGGGAGGGTGAAAGGGGTGAAGGGGCACATAGGTATGGTGATGGATAAAAACTAGACTTGGTGGTGAACATGATGCAGTCTATGTGGAGGCTGAAATATAATAATGTACACCTGAAATTTACACAGTTATAAACCAGTGTGGCCTTAATAAAATAATTAAAAAAATAAAATAGAACTACACTTCCCTGATGACTAATGATGTCATGCACTTTTTCTTGTGCTTATTGGCCATATGCAGAATCTTCCTTTGTACTTTTCCTTCCTTGAAACTTGTAAAGTTTCTATTTAGCTCTTGTGCCCATTTTTAATTGCTTTTTTGTCTTTTTGTTATTGAGCTGTAATTTTTATGTATTCTAGATCAAAGTTCTTTTCAGATCTTTGTATTGCAGATATTTCTCCTGGTCTGTAGCTTACTGTTTCATTTTCTTAATAGTATCTTTGAAGAGCAAGTATTTTTAATGTTGATATTTAATTTTTTGTGGTTTTTGCTTTTTGTGTCTTGTCTGAGAAACTTTTCCTATTCCCAAGTCACAAAGCTATCCTCTTGTATTTTCTTCTGGAAATTTTATGGTTTTGGTTTTTGTGTTTAGGTCTGTGATCCATCTCACATCAATTTTGGATTAGTTTTATGTTTTTTCATGTGGATATCCAGTTGTTTTGGTGCCATGTGTTGAAAAGACTTTGCATTCATCATTAGATTGCTTTTGGTGCCTTTGTCAAAAAGCAAAAGATGATATAATTATAGGTCTATTTCTGGGCTCTCTGTTCTGTTTTGTTGTTGTTATCTATTTGTCCTTGTGCTTTTACCACACACTCTTGATTACTCTAAGCTATATAGTTGAAGTATGTATTACTAATACTTGAAGCTGTATAGTAAGTCTTCAAATCAGATACTATAACTCTTCCAACTTTGTTGTTCTTTTTAAGATAGCTTTGGATATTCTGAGTCCTTTGTATACCCATATAAATTTTAGAATCTGCTTATCAGTTTCTACAGAATAAAGCGTACTAGGGTTTATGGTTAGAATTCATTGAATGTATAGACCAGGTTTGGGTGAATTGTTATCTTATTGATGTTGAGTCTTCCAGTCCATGACAATGGTATATCTCTTTGTTTATTTAGGTCTTTAATTTCTTTCTGCCTTGTTTTATAGTTTTTGGTTTTTTCTTACACATTTTTTGCTAAATATTTTTCTAAATAATATACTTTTTGAAGCTATTATATGGTATTTTAAAAAATTTCAATTTCCTATTATTTCCTGTGAGTATACAGACATAGAACTGATATTTGTATCTTCTATCATGTGACCTTGGGAAATTCATTTTTTTAGAAAAAAATAGATTCCTTGGGATTGTCTATGTAAATATCATGTCACCTGCAAATAGAGACAGTCTTACTTCTTTTCCAATCTGTGTACCTTTTGTTTCTTTTCTTGCCTTACTGCGCTGTCTAGGACCTCCAATACAGTGTTGAACCGAAATGAGAGGAGACCTTCTGGCTTTGTTCCTGATTTTAGTGGCAAAGTGTTTGGCATTTCACCGTTAGGTATATTAACTCTAGGTGTTTGGTGGATGCTTTTTATCAGATTGGGGGAATTTCTTTCTATTTCTAGATTGAGAATTTTGTCAAATATTTTTTCTCTAATTGAAATGATCATGTGACTTCTCTTTTATATTGATAATATGGTAAGTTATATTTATGTTTTTTTTTTTAACAATTTTATTTATTTTTTCCCCCAAAGCCCCAGTAGATAGTTGTATGTCATAGTTGCACATCCTTCTAGTTGCTGTATGTGGGACGCGGCCTCAGCATGGCTGGAGAAGCGGTGCGTTGGTGCGCGCCCGGGATCCGGGCCCAGGCCGCCAGCAGCGGAGCGGACGCACTTAACCGCTAAGCCACGGGGTCGGCCCTATTTATGGTGTTTTGAATGTTGTCTTCCTCCCTCTCTCCTCCATCCCCCTTATTCCTTTCTTCCCCTTACTAAGAATTATGATTAGTACTGACTTTTTTCTGTCTCTATTGAGATGAGATAGATATATATAGAGAGATATAGATATATATATATGTATATATATAAAATTTTTCTTCCATATTTTAATTGGTAAATTATAATAATAGATGTTCTAATTTAAAATCACTCTTACATTTCTGGGAAAAGTCTAACCTTGTGATGATATATATTTTTCAATATTATTGAATTAGTTTCGTTAATATATCCATAAGTAAAATTGACCTTTAATTTTCTTTGCTGATTTTGTTGTCAAGGTTATTCTAGCCTTGTAAATGAATTTAAGAGCATTGCCTCTTTTTCTATTCTTTGGAATAGTCTGATAGGATTAGTTATTTGGTAGAACTCATTTGAACCTTTTTGTCATTTACCCCCACTGGGTAGGGTGTGGTAGATAGGAGGGGAAACTTGTTTCCCTTTTTACATGTTTAAATGACCATTTAAGGTTTCTGTTGCTTCTTGAGTCAGATTGGCTTAGTTACATTTTTGTTTCTTCTTAGGCACATTACATTTATTAAAAAGGTTTCTGTCTTTAAATTTTCAAACTTACTGGCAAAAGGTTGTTTATGGTTTTAGTTGGACCTCTTGTAAATAAAATATAGCTATTGTATGCCTATTACCTTGCAATAAAATAATTTAAAAAAATCACTAAATATTAACTTTCTTTAAATTGTAGCTATTTTTTAGACACAGAGAATATTTTCTGAGTTTATTAAAGTGAAAAGTCTTTATAAAACAGACTGATACTCTAATATCTGTGAGAAGTAAGCTATTTTACTGGTGATTTGGTTGGATTGACTTGGGATGGTACCCACTTTCCTCCTTGAATGCTGGCACTGGGTACATTACTTTGTTCAAAATTGGACTTACTGTCTTCATAAACAAAACATAATGCTTATTTTCTGGAACCTTCAGATTTATTTGATTATTTTATGGGTTTTAGCTCTTTGGTCTATTTAGTCGTAACCAGTAAATAGCCTGGAGGCCTGGAGTGCCTGACACAGATCTAAGACAGTTATTGATGGGCTCTGTGGCTCATATGGAGGTGCGAGGAGAATTATAGGCCAAACATAGCCCAGTGTTTCTGTTACGCTTTTGCTCTGTGAGATTATAGAGGTCGGACACTTTTAAGGTGAAATTAATGTGTGTGCAAAGCTCATAAGCAACTTGTATTTATTTAATTTTTTTCTTCTAGAGGTAGTGCAGTATTTGTGTTAACAAGCCCCCAAGCTGATTTTTAGAATTCTCTTTCCGTCAGTGAGACATTTAAGATGATTGAGTGAGGGTGCAGTGAGATCGAGGTAGAGCATTGTTCACCAGCTTAAGTAATGCTGATGTGGAGTAGACTATGTACATTCAAGAGCTTCCCCCTCAGCTGGCCCCTCAACAATGCCTTGCAGTCTTTCCTGTGTGTTCTTAGTTGATGTTTACCCGTGTTTTCAGCACCCGCTATTTAAATCTTCACCTCCTTGAGCTCAATACCTTACTACTTCCCATTTAATTTTGACAGCCTTCCTTCCATTTTGTAGAGAAACCGGAGCTTCCTTTAAGAGTTTGCTCATCTCCTGCGTGATGGGTGGGGTTGGCCTCTGAGTTGTCTGACATTGGGAGCCAACTGACATGAAGCTGATTACCCTCCTAGGGGGGAGATAGGGTCTAGAACCTAGGATGGCTGCAGAAGCCAGTACAGTTGAACATCTTGGAGAGATTGCTCTAATTTGGACGTGCAAGTACCCAACAACTGAGCTTGTGAGGTGTGTCTTTGATGTGTGGTTCAGTAAAGCCCGTTTTCTCCATTGAGCCTGAGGAAGAAGGCCAGTAGGGTGGTGGGTGAGTGGAGATGAGCCAGTACCACAGTTAGAATTTAAAATCTTGGCAGTCACGGGCTATTACGGACCTTTGGGCCCCCATCTACCTAAGAGGAAAGCAAAAGCTGGGATAGGAGTCTGGGCAACTCTGAGGGAGCCCTTAGTGGACACCACTTTCTCATGGACCTTGAGTTTTCCCTTGTCTTCTCTTTGAGAACTCTCCTTCTCCACCCCTCCCACAGCTACCCCCCTTTCTTTAGTCTTTCTCTTTTAATGAAAAACAAAACAAAAAACACGAAAACCTTGAAAACTTCTTTCTACTCTGCCTACTCTACCCAGCCACATATTACAAATGAGTAGTATGAGCTCCTTGTCTTCTTCCCTTTGGGTCTTGGTCTTTCTGGCCAGGGTCAACAGAGACTACCTTAATCCCAGATCCACTGGGCTCTTCTTGTTCCTTTATCTGCTCCATAAAGGATAGTCTTCTCCACATTCTTTGCTTGGCCCTATTTGAATCCTATGCCACACAGTCTCCATAGCTTTAACTACTATCTATTGATGGCTCCTGATTCTATAGCACTCCTGAGCAATAGACTTAATCATAACAGCAATGACCCAGGAAAAACATAGCTGCCACTTACTGAGTGCTAGCTATATGTAAGACATCGTGTACTTCTTATATTTTAGCATTTTATTCTCACAGTATTTATCTAAATTCTCTTTTTGTAGATGAAGAAATGGAAGCTTAGATTAATTTGTCAGAGATCATGGAGCTAGTGTAAGTAGGAACCGTAGTTTAGATATCCATTTTGACTCTAAAGCTTCTTTAGATGAACAGTGTAGGTCCTCATTAACTGCTTAGATTACTCATAACTGGTCCTATTTCATCCTTCTGTCATAGCCATCTTTATAAAGTTGAAGTTAGATCATGTCTCTTCCTTATCTGAAAACATTGAGTAGTTAGTTCCCCAAAGTGTTCAAGATAGAGTTTAAATTCTTTAGCATGATCTAGGAGGCCCTTCATGATCTTGCCTCTCTTACCCTCTCTAGCCATTCTCTGCCTCACCCTCTGTATGTTTATATTAATTTAGCCGTGTTCAGTCATTCTCTGTAGTCTTTGTATTCACACAAGCCATTTCTTCTAGAACAGCTCCTCCCTTTCCCTTTCCCTGTGTGGCTTCTGTATAACCCTCAAGAGGCGGCTCCTTGGTCACTTCTTCCCCACTCTCCCTTCATCATCTTCCCATGGACTAAGTTCTGTAACTACCTGCCCTCCCCTCCAAGCATGAGCTTCTATAGCACTCTGCATGTCGCCAATCTAGCATCCTCATTCATTTACTGGTTCCTTCAGCAGGTGAAAGTGTGACCCAATCATGATATTAGACAACAACATATCATCAGACTAGACTAGGGTTGGGAGAGTTGGTCCTTATGTTTTATGTAGTAAACACCATGTTTTATTTTCCTTTTTATTTTTAGTGCTTAAATGATTGTCTGGACATAGTAGGTGCTCAGTAAATGTCAGAATGAACAAATACAGGTAAAGGTCTTACTTCCCTGTAGTAGACCAAAAAGGCATTGAGTGGGGGGACTGGGTTTTTGTGTCTGCTACCCTGTCTTGAATGTAATAAGTGCTCAAAAATTATGTGTTTTATGGTGGATTTTTTTAGGTTTATGGTATGGGCAAGAACACAGATCAAAAAGTCCTATTGATGTTTATAAATGTTGACGCTAAAGACACAAACAGAAAAATTATTAGGAATTATGTGGAGAATTGTTGTCCATTAATGTGGAGAATTGTTTCAATAGATCAAGTCCTTTAATAGGTACTGCTTACCATGCTAGTAGTTTCAGCATAGTAAGCTTTTGGGGTTATACCTGTAGGAAGCTGTTCTGAAGCTGTGAGCGGCTTTCCTGATGCTCCTTCATTTGTAGTTAGTTCCTTCTGATTGGCAGGAAGGTGGGGCAGAACCAGGCATTTTATTTGTTCTGTATTTTGTGAATTTAGAAAAACTTTGGAAGATTTTGGTTTTTCCCTCATTTTATTTTTAAATATGACTCAAGGATAGGCTAAAGTTATTTATGTGAATACTGAAATACTTCTGAATTGTTCTGTTTTTTTTGTTTTTTTTGTTTTTTTTTGGTTTGGGCTTTTGAGATTACTTGTAAGAATAGTGAGTATATTTCTTCCTTGACTTAAACTAAGGTTTGTTGATTTGGATTAAAAAATATAAAACTATGAAGTGAACAATGCTAGCATTTATAAAGAACAGTTTGGAACTTAGAATGCTATATCTTTAAAATTCAAAGTTATGATTCTTCCCAAATGATTGTTTTCATCTATGTTGTCCATATACCCCTTAACTCTAATATGATATACTTTCCCAAGTAAATTTTTATTTGTTTTTTCCCTCCATTGGACTAAGTGGCTGTTCATCGCTGTAGCACAGGGTAGGGACTGAAAGGGTTTTTGTTGAATGAATGAATATTCAGATGCATGGAGAAAACCATGGAAACGATTTGAAATTTATCATCGTGATTTTTATTCCTTTGTATCTTAAAATCTGTATTAGCTTATAGAGCTGAAAGCGCCTTGTTTTGCTGATCTGAATTCTATGTTGAGCAGAAGTGTTCTATTTAGGGCAATACTTTTATCCAGGATGGTATTAAACATATTTAACCTCTACTATGGGACAGGCCCCGCCTGGTCAGGTCAGCGCCTGTAAAACATCCCTGTGCTTGCTGCCTGAACACGAGCTTCTCTGTGACTTGCATAAAGCTTTGAGATGTCAGCCTTTTTCCTTCCTCAAATCTTTTGGGGGGTCATACTCCTGGGAACCTTCAGCAGCAGACTCAATTATTCCAGAGCATTGTCAAGAGGCGAGCATTTGAAACAGTGTTTACTGCAGTGCAGCCCGGCAGCGCAGGACAGCGGGGTGCCTGGTGACTTATTCTGGGTGACCTCAGCCAGGGGATAGGGGGAGTGCATTTGAAGCTGGAGCTGAGGGAGGGGGTGTGGAGGGACTTGAGAGCAAAATGGGTCAGTGAGAGTAGGGTTAGGGGACCTCTCTGAGCATGTGGTGGCATCAGTCATCACTTTGGTTTTGAACTGGGGGAATTGGGAGAAAAGGACAGACTTGGGGTGAGGGGCGGGGCAGCTGAGTCATTGAAGCTGGCGAGGTTCTAGCTGTACCCGCATTGGCTGTTCCTGTCCCTTACTCAAAACCAGCCTGTCCTTTGCTGCTGTGTGGTTTGGGTTTGTTTTTAAAATACTTCATGTATGTTAGATTTGCTTTACCATTTAGATGGGACAAAAACAATGTATATTTACATTTTAGATTTTTGTGGGAATACCGTGTAAATTGTCCAGTGAGGTTCCTGAGGACTTAACTGTGTTCCAGCCCTGTGCTCGGTGAGGGAGGACAGCAGTGAACTTGAGCACCCAGCTTGGGAAACTCGCCGTCCTGTGGGCTGCAGAGCAGTAAATATTTGTTGAATGAAGGAGGTATGTGTGATCGAGGAGTAGGGAGAGGAAGACTGAAATGAGGAAGAGCTCTGAGGCTTTTCAAGACTCTCAAAATATAGCCCCAACTGAAGTTTTCTGGGGAGTTAATCTCTGGGGAATCATGAAAATTAGAAGAGGTGGCAAAGACACTCAAGGGACAATGGCCCATTTTTATTAAAGGAAAGAAAGGTAGATTCAGGGCAACTATAAACCGTTGTCTCATCACAATCCTAGGCAAATTCTAGAGTTAAAAATTAATTTTAAGTATTTAGAAGAGAAAGCCATGAACACTAGAAGACAGTACAGGTTTACTAAGCACAGATTATTTAGAAAGATAAAAACAAAAACTAATAATTATGCATTTTGATAAGCTTTCTAGACTAAGTGGTCAGGATACAAGCTTGTAATTTTTCCTGACTTCACCAAGGTCTTTAACACCATCTCTGAAAACCCCCCTGTGCCTGCGATGGTCAAACGTTGGTTATATGATATGGTTGAATCACAGCTGACTGTAGAACTCTACCCACAGAGTGCTGACTTAATGGGTTGATGTCAGCCTCAAGGGAGCCGGGCCCAGTTACTGCTTATGCAGATGTGTGTGGTACACAGCTGCGAGGGAGGCTAGCACCCGAGGGACGAGACACTGTGCAAAAGACTGGCCTGGCTGGGAAGGTGGACTTTAAAAGGTTTAGCACATTTTTGCAAAATGAGCTCACTGCTGAGGATTAGCTGGGAGAGGCTTGAAGTAGTAGAGATATTTTTTTAAGAAGGCCTGGTATTTTGTTTGGGTTTGGTTTTTTAATTGCTTGCAGTTGCAGAGGGAGCTGCCTGCGTGCTGTGGCTGAGGAAGACTACCCTTCAGTGTTCGTGTTATTAGCGACCAGAGTGAGAGAGGTGGAAATTCCGCTCTGTGGTCAGGGCTGCATCTGGAATTGTGGTTTCGGTTGTGGGGGCTGCGTGTTAGGGGGATGATGACAGCAACTGCTCAGAGGAGGATGAGCTTTCGGATGAGGCCCTTGGGTGAGGGTGTGTTAACCTTAATGTGAGGGAGCGGTGAAAACCCTGTGGATGGCTGGCCTGGACTGGAGAGTCCTCCTAGGGGACGTCACCATCCCCAAGCGATTTTGCGGCTTTCAGGTGGCAGAGGAGTTAGGTTTATTCTCGCAGGTGAATTTGAGGCGAAACTCAGGGTGTCCAGTAGAAAATGTCCAGCAAGCAGATGGAGAAATGTGACCAGAACTTGCATGTAGGAGACGTCAAGTGGAGACACTTTTCCCTTTGGGTTTTAAGTTTGAGACCAGAGGCTGAACTGGTGTTTTTTTCATTACTGCTGGGTTTGGAACTTGATCCTTGACTTCTTGTGTCGTCTTTTTTAAAAACAGGTTAATTTTGTTTTTATGTTTTTCCAACGTTTTGTTTTCAAACTTTTAAGCCTATTTAACAGCAAAAAGACTCATGCATTGAAAGACTCATATGCTCCTCATCTGGGTTTACCAACTAGTTGTTAGCAATTTGCCACATTTGCTCTCTTTGTGTGTGTGTATCTGTCTGTCCGCCTGCCTTCGTTTCTCTGTCTCTCGTTTTTTTGGAACTCTTTGAAAGTAAGCTGTCGTCATCATGACCGTTTAACTCGCTCAACTACTTTTCCATGTGTCTCCTAAGGACTAGGACATTCTCCTGCGTAACCACGATAGAGAGTGTTAACACTGATACAGTATTATTTAAATGCACTCCCTTTAGATAGTACAGTATTATCTAAATTTAACACACAGTATCATTTAAAAGCATCCTTAAAACTTGAAGCTGCATCTTTTTTTCTAAATTTTTTACTTATCCAGAATCCAATCATGAATTAACCTGGGTGCTTTTAACATTTCAAATTCTTGGCCCTTACCCTCTAGAGTATCTGATTCTTTAGGACCAGAATGGGCCTGGAAATCTGTATTTTCCCAATTTTTAATTTGAAAAAATTCAAACCTTCAAGACAGTTATAAGAAAGTTCATTTACATTCACCAGTTGTTAATATTTTGATGCCTTTGCCTTCTCTATTTCACTCTCTAGACACACACACCATTTTACTTACTTACTCATTTTGCTGCTGAACCATTTGAAAGTTAAATCATGATACTTTACCCCTGAATTCTTCAGTGTGTTTTTCCTAAGAACAAGGATATGCTCCAACATCATAATATAATCATCACACTCAGGAAATTTAACTTTGCTGCAGTACTGTTACCTAATAGAAAGTCAGTATTCAAATTTTCCTGATTTATTCCAGTAATGTCCTTTAAACTGACCCTCCAACCCATGTGTAAATTCTTAATGTCTCTCTTATATAAAGATTTTTTTATTAGATTTTCTCCCCCAAAGTCTCATAAGTAAACTATATGCCTTCCCTCTAAAATATGTTGCTTTTTGTAATTCTTCTAAAGATTTTATGAGTTAGGGGGAAAACACAGTAAAGAGAAACTTTTTAATTTCTTCTGATTACAACAGTCTTGAAATTTAAATTTGTGACTGAAAAGTTGGGGGGGAACATACCAATAAAAACACAAGTAAACCAGTTTTTGAAGGAAGTGAAAGAGTTCAAGTGTTAGCAGGACTTTTGGGTGGCAGGAGAATTAGATTGATTTCATTCTGTTGAATTTGAGGGGAAAATAACTGGCTTAGAAATTTTTTATAACTCATCGAAACTAATGAAAATATTCCTTAAAATTATCAAAATGTTTCTTGCTTTCACTCTCTGCGATACGCACCACTGATAGACATTTAGTTGACATACTGGCCTCTGATTTCATGACCTCTCTTTTCGCTGACAGTGTTGGAGCCAGTACCGGGGCTTTTGTCCGTGACTGTATGTCACAGAGCCGATGATTGTGTGTAAGTGCTGAAATAGAGGTCACGTTTCACAATGTGACGCGTGGAAACCCTGTTAAGGTCTAAGTAACATTTTCCGATCTGGTGGTATATTTAAAAATATATAAAATTAATACATTAGACATCATCAAAATTAAAAACTTTTACCCATCAAAACTTTTTACCCCATTTAAGAAAATGAATAAGAAAGTCATAGCCTGGGAGAAAATTGTGTAACACATATCTGTTAAAGGATAGATGTCCGGGAAATATAAAGAACTCCTGCAATTCAATTAAAAAAAGCAATGAAAAATTATAGGCAAATGTGCAAAAGATTTGAACAGACAGTTCATAAAAGAAGATTAATAAGTGGTCAATGAGCACATGAAAAAAGCACTCAAATATTGGTCCTCAGGGGAATACGAATTAAACCACAATGAGATAAAATTGCATATTTGCCAGAATGGCTAAAATGAAAAAGACTGACAACACCAAATGTTGACAAGATCACAGAGCAAAAGAACTTTCCTACCTTCTTGGTGGGTATATAAAATGGTAGGACCACTTTGGGAAAATGTCTGGCAGTTTCTTGTAATACTAAATGTACGTATACCCTATGATTCAGCAGTTCCCCTCCTAGGTATTTACCCAAGAGAAATGCAAGCCTATATTTCTAATATGCAAGCAATAGTCTTGTACAAGAATATTTTTGGCAGCTTTATTTGTGATAGTCCAAAATGGGAAACAGTCCAGGTTTCTACCAATAGAAGAATGGATAACCTCTGATATACTCTGGTATATTTATACAATGGAATACTACCCAGCACCAGAAAAGAATGAACTACTACTACACAAAACATACATGGCTTTCGGGAACATAAGGCTGAGGAAGAGAAACCTTACACAAACAAGCACATATTGTGTGTTGCCATTTTTATGAAATTTCAAGAACAGGCAGAACTAACCTACAATGAAAAAAAGCAGAACAGTATAATGGGGCTGCCCCCAGGGAGCTTGGTAGAATGTGGTAGAATGGAGTTGTGGTAGAATGTGAGTGGGGAAGGGCCGTGAGAGAACTTAGGGGTTGTGTTAATGTTTTATGGCTTGATAGGGATTTGGGTTGCACAGTGTATATTTTTGTGAAAACTCAGGGAATGTACACTTAAAATTAGAGCATTTCATGTAAATTTTACATAAAAATGATTGAACTGTAGTTATGATACAGAAGCTGAAGTACTTAGGGGAATTGAACTAATGTCTACGATTTATTTTGAAATACATTATACATATAAAATGGATTAGTGGATGGATATAGAGGGATAAATAGACACGCCATAAGTAATGTAATAAAATGTTAATGGTAGAATCTAAGTGATAAGTATATGGGTATTCTCTGTAAAATTCTTTCAGCTTTGTTGCATGTTTGGAAGTTTTCATAATAAAATATTAGGAAGAGGCTCATATATTTGTTGCATCATATGAAACCCATTTTTGTGGGCCAGAACCATGAGGTGCTGGCGCTTTTTTATGTGTCAGCCTAACATACACAGCTACGGTCTTTTTCCGACAGGGTATTGGTGTGAAACTTCATTTCCTCCACTCATCGTGCTCAGTGGGACTAGATTAATCTCTGGGTGGCAGAGGCTCTTGACTGTCTCCGGCACAAATTCCTTAACGTCCCAGTCACTCTCCTTTTCTAAAAGTCTGTCTGGTTTAAATCTGATGTCATTTTCAATGCAGAATTTCCTGTCTCCTGTTAGCAGCAAGGCAGGAGGGCCGAAGTGGGGAGGGGTAGTTGCGCTCTCTGCATGGTCTGCTTTGGGGCAGTGCCCTCTTGCCTCTCCTAGGACCTAGTTTGTCACTGGTGCTGAGTAGGGAGAGGAAGAGTGGGAAAGGCCTTTGTCACCTCACAGGTCCTAGTCAGGGTCTCTTGTGCTGGTCGATAAGAACACCTGACCCTGGTTGCCCACAAGTGACAGGTGCGCAAAGGCTGCCTCTGTGAGTTCTCTGGAGAGCCTAATGAGGACCTTCCCCACGGCATGCAGCTTCTTTCAGCCCCCCGGGCGTCCACTTCTGGCAGGATGCTCCATCCTGTCTTGCTCCTGGGAGTCCCTCACCTGGCGTTCAACCCTTTTAAATGAGATGCTGCAGGATGGTACGAACCCGGGTACTCCCGTGCTGCCCGCTTGGGTCCGTGGGCAGCTGACATCCTGCCGGGAGTGCAGGCTGCTTGGTAGCTGTCGCCTTTGCTCTGCGGTCATCCCTCTCCAGTTCTCCTGCTCAGCCTGGCATGAGGTGGGCCATCGAGTCCATTGCTTAAGTAAACATCCCCTGGGGAATGAGAAGCCAGTCTTCCTTTCCTCCAGGCACCCCTCGTCTCCACAAAGGGCTTCTCTTGCAGGACGTCTCTCTCACTGGGCTTTAGGCAGGGGATTTTTGGAACTTATAAATGAGTATTCGTGTCTTACTAAGTTTGCTGAAAACTCAGATTCATTATTCTACAGAAGTGTGGTTAGTTAGCTTTTGGCAAAGTTGTGAAATTTCTACTGAAGGTATATATTTAAGGATGGTTGCAGTTCATGTAATTTGGGAGAAGGACACCATTAGTGAATCATCAGTTTATTTAGTTGATCATGATTTCTGCACGGAGTTGGGCAAACTGTACATTCTGAGGGAAGTGTCCACACAGGATTGCCCGCATCAGACACCAGCAACAAGTTTGGGTGGGTCCCCTGGGCCACTATCACTTCAGATCAGCTGGCCACAAATTTGGGGGTTCCCCACGAACACAGAACTCAGGAAAGTGCCACCCTTAACATTGCAGTTTTGTTACAGTGAGAGGATACAAATTAAAACTAGCCAAAGGAAGACACGCAGGGCAAAGTGGGAAGGTTCCAGACACAAAGCTTCCATTGTCCTCAGGGACATCTTGCCTTCTTGGCATCAGTGCATGACAGTACGTATTGGAGTATTGCCGACTAGGGGAGCTCATCCAAGCCTTTGACATGCAGAGTTTTTATTGGGCCTCGATCACGTCTGCAAGCATGGCTGACCTTTAGTCTCCACTTCTTTTGGAGATTGGAATTGATACTGCCTGTCCCAAAGCCTCATCATAAATCACATTGTTAGACTATCCGGTGGCCAAAGCCCCCAGGCAAGCAAAGTCATTCCTATCAGGCAGGATGTTTCAGGGACCAGAGATCCCCTCCAAGTAGGCAAGGGCAAAGCCAGACAGACCTCTCTTTGGGTAAAGTTAATTCTTTACTACGCAGTTTTCAATTGCAGCCATTCTTGATTTTTACTTATTACTGTTCTTCAGGTTCATTATTATTAATTTCTTTAGTAAAGGGTTGTTGGCTGTCCCCAAAATGTATTGTGATATATAATTGCATCAACTGTTTTTTTTTTGGTCTATAGTTTTCTAATCACTTGACTCTAAGAGGTATATGTTTTGTAATTTACAACGGAATCTTCTGTGTATTTTGTGCCAGTGCTTTTAAATGCCCCCCTCTTCCCTCCCTATTTGCATCTCTAGGACACTTTTTTGTAATTGCTGAATTCTTTTGCCCCAGAAAGTGGGAACTTGTGGCTGTGGATCTTCTGCTGTCTAAGTGGGTTAAGGTCAGAAAGCCTTCGGTGACACAGCTGCATGTCAGTCCTGGTCATACATATCGGCTTTGTGACCTGGTCTCATTGCTGCAGAATTAGAGTTAAATGACGAGAGGTAGGCTTTTTTGTTATTTTTCTTAGTTTTGGAAAAAAACCTCTCTTTTTTTTTTTAAAGAACTTTTCACCACCTCCGAGTTTCTGAATGGACACCATAACTCACTTTTCTTCATTCCTTTTGCCACTCCCCATTCAGCAGGAGACTGTCGCACTCTGAACACCATCCTGTTACCCACGTGGACAGATGATTGACTAGCCGAGGAGTGGTTTTCCCTCTGAGACTGAGTCTTCCCTCTTTATTGAATGTTCTGTAGGGAGAACTGGTTAAGTTTAAAGAACTAACTCATTAGGCCTGGCTTGATGAACTAGCTTTTGGAGTTAACTGCCATTTCTATTGTGTTTTTAGCTTCCTACCATCGGAGTTTGGATACATCACAGATGCGTAAGGTGGGGGTTGAGGGACCCGTGCTCTGATTCAGTTGTTCTCTTCTGCAGTAAATCAGGAGTGCAAACATACGTGTGCACGAGGGCAGTGGGTCCTCAATTTGGGTTCCAAAGAATAATAAGGGTTCCAAAAAATATCTGGAGGCTGATATAGATAGATATTGCTAATATTTCACTTTCTGTTGCTTATACTGATGAAAATGGAAACGCCTTTCACAGTTTTGTGTTACTCAGTTCTGAAACTCCTGGTAGCCTCTTGTCACTCCTTCAGCCTTTTCTGCACAGAGTCAGTCAAGAGAGCAGCGTTAGGGGCCTGACTGCCGGGCCACCCTTCCTCCTTGGGCTTCTCATGTTCAACCTGGGGTCAGTCACCCAAGATTGATCAGGGAGGAATTTATCTGACACAGAGCAGTGGAAACTTGATCATGGACCGCTTTGGGTTCAGAGCCAGCGTTTGGGAACAACGGGGCTTCTTTCTTGATATCTCTCTTAACTATTTGAAGGTCTTTTCCTCTTGTGAATTAATTTTAGGATAATTAAATTCATGGAGATGAGGAAACCTGAAGGAACCTGGCAGTTGTTGGACCAAGCTTTGCTCCCTTTTTTCTGAAGTGTTAGCAGGAAGAGCTTTGATTACTCGTGTAATAACAAGGATTTGAGAGGAGTTTACTCACTTGTTTAAGAGATGTATGTTGAGTTCCTTCTAGGTGCAAGGCGAATATTCAGTGATGAACAAGGCAGATTTAGTCCCTGGCTTCATGAAACTTGCATTCTGGAGGTAGAAAAAGATTAAGAAATTAATTATGGTATAATTGTCTAATTACCAATGAAATAATGCTATAAAGGACAAGTGCATATTAGAAAATGCTCTAATAGTAGTATGGGAAGGCTTCCTGGAAGAGGTTGGATTTAAGCAGAGTGAGCAGGAGATAGCTAGGCTGTGGGGACATGTGTGATGGTGCAGCAGTGTTGACATTCCAGGAAGAGGGAATGGCCCGTGCAAAGATCCTGAGACATTAAAGAGCATTAAAGAGTTGTTTTGTGTCTGGAATATACACAGCTAGGGGAAAGGGCACAAAACTAAGGCCAGAGTGGTAGGCTGGGGCCATGTCAAGTAGAGTCTTATAGGCCACACTGAAGATTTGTATTTTATCCTAAGACTAATGTGAAGCCATTGAGGGATTTTTAACAGGGTAATGATATACTCAGATTAAAAAAATTATTCTGGCTACTGTATGGAGCAATAAAGGTTATGTTAAGATATTTTAATTGTAATAGCCTAGGAGATGATGGTAACTTGAATTTGGATGATCACAGTAGAGAGACAGACATATGGGTGATTTGAAACACAGTTTCCCACTTTTTCATATCATGGCATACACAAATGCTTTTTAGAGATACCCTACTGGGATAAGTTGACAAGGATGACCCGGGTACTGAGGGGAATTCATATCTGGGCGTAGTTGTAACCTATTTGCAACAGCCCGATGAAGAAACTTTGATTTGAGACGTGGCTGTTTGGGAAAAGAGGAAGAGTAATGAAGTCAAGGATAAATCCCAAGTTTTTGGTTTAAGCAACTGGCTTGACGGAAGTGCTTCTGAGATTGAGAACACTGGAGCGGAGAGGAGAGAGATCATGGGTTCAGTTGTGTATATGCTGAGTTTGGGGTGTCTGTAAGTCACTCAAATGGGATATTGAATAGACAGATCTGTGGGTTTGGAGTGCAAAGGAGAGAAAAATATAAGCAATATAGAATGCAGCTGAAGTCAGCGAGGGAGAAGGCAGAGGACCAAGGCTTACAGAATCTCCGCTTTTAAAAGTCCGCTAGAGGAGAATGAACTAGCAAAGGAGATTGAGAATTAGACAGTCCAGAAAGGTAGAAGAAATACCAGATGATTCTGAAGTAATGAAAGTCAAGGGAAGAGAATGTTTTAAGAAGGAGGGAGAATTCTTCTGAGAGGGCAAATAAGATGAGGACTGAAAATGTTTCATTGAGTTTTGTGACGCGCAAGTCGTTGGTGCGACGTGAGAGCTACTACAGCACACTGTGCAGAAGCCTGCAGGTTGTAAGGGGCGAATGGGCAGTTAGAAAATGACATAACTGCTCTGTTTAGTGTTTCATCTGTTATGGGAAGGAGAAAGATAGAGCAGGCGCCAGCTGTGGGGTTGAGGGAAGATGTAGTAAAGGCAGAGAGGCTCGTGGTATAGGAGAGGGAAAAGATAAAGAGTGTAAGGGAGCTGGGAAATTAGTAGGAAACCAGAGAATGAATGCAGGTGAATCCAGGTTTGTAATGGTTGGCAGTGCATAGTCAACACAATTTCTTGCCAGTGGTTCTGTTTTCTCTGTGATGTAAGAGGCTGTGGCATTTTTTGAGTATGAGAAGACAGAATACCTTAGGAGCAGAGAAGTTTGAAGTAGTCTGTGGAAATTGGGAAAGTGAGTTTTCTAGAGATGTGTGGTGGGATTGACAGGCAGTCCTGAGGGCTGTGGTTGGCTCCACTGTGTCCTGTGCCTGATTTTCCCCTGGTGTGCCTTGCTGCCCATGTAGTCATGGAGAAGTTGAATAATTGTGTTCGTCTAGGGAGGCAATTATGGCAGATTGATGCAATGAAAGGATAGAGGAGCAAGGGAGTTTAGCGAGTCAGGAAGTGATTTAAATGATGAACTACGAACTCTTAAGACCGGTATGGGTAGATGTGGAGGTAGGAGGTGAAGAGGGGATAAGAAGAAAGTGGAAGCAAGATAACTGCAGGATCCAAGAAGAAATGGTTGAGTAAACAAGCTGGAAAAATAGGACAGTTGTGATCAGAGTGGATGTTTTCATTCTATGCATCACACACTCTGTAGAACCTAAACCTTCGCATATAGTGGTGGTGTTCCCTACCTGGGGGTGATGTATTTAAGTAGATTTTACTCAGTGTTTCTCTGCTGAGTTGCCTTTTGTTACTTATGTAAGACTAGCTATTTAATATTAGGTTTAGAATGCTAAGACTCGCTCATGTTTGCTTTGGAGACTATATGTAGATGAAAAGTTTTTTGCTTTTCTTATAAAGAAACATATTTTAGGTATCTCATGACATCTTGCAGCCTATGATAGACCCAAACAAGCAGAGCTTTTTTTTTTTTTTTAAATAATTTTATTTATTTATTTATTTTTCCCCCAAAACCCCAGTAGATAGTCGTATGTCGTAGTTGCACATCCTTCTAGTTGCTGTATGTGGGACGCGGCCTCAGCATGGCAGGAGAAGCGGTGCCTCGGTGTGTGCCCGGGATCCGAACCTGGGCCGCCAGCAGCGAAGCGCGCGCACTTAAGCACTAAGCCATGGGACCGGCCCAAGCACAGCTTTCTTAGCAGAGTTACAGAATCCATTAGGATGACTGTACCAGGAGAGCTACAGAGATATTTCAACAAGAATGAAGATGTGTTTAGGAAGGTGAATTAGGTCCATGGTAAGAATGTAAGAATGAGTGTTGGATATGGAATGGAGGGGAACAGGTCACTGGGCGTGAAGAAATGAAGGGAAGAGAACCTGTCATGTTGGCCACGCAGATAGACGTTGAAATCACGTGGTTATGGCTGGAATTGAGGTGTAGAAGATTCACTGAGGGGAGAGGGCCCTGGAGGTGGTCGATGACAGTGATGAGGCAGGCTGGAGGGCAGTATAATTGGATCGCATGGACCTCTGAGCAACAGGGTTTTGTTTTCCTTTTTAGGTGGTAAGGAAATGATGGTCTGGAAATGGGTAAAAACAAGAGCTCCTTTCCCCCTCCTCCACACCCTGAAAATTAGGGATGGCTAGTGCGGTAGTGGTGTGATCCCTAGACCAGAATGCAGATTCTCAGGCCCCACTCCACACCTACAAAATCAGAACTCTGGAGTGGGCCCAGGAATCCGTTTTTTGTTATGCCCACCAGGTGACTCTGATGTGCTCGGAAGTTTGAGAACCATTGCTGAAAATGATAGCTGATTGGGTGAGGGGAAGAAAGTAGTCAGTGTTGACCCATGAGCAGTCTGAGGGATTTTCACCTGGTAGGGTTTGGAGCCAGGTAGAGCCCTGGACTCAAGGACATAGGTCTTGGCTCTGTGGTCTCCAGTGACATCAGGCTGGTAATAGTACTCAGAGCACATGTTAGAAGTTAGGTCTTTGCTTGGACCTAGGAGTTTGCTGTTAGTCCCAGCAGCTAGTATAAGGACTAGTTAACTTTAGTTGTCTTGGCTAGGGTTTTAAAAACATGATTCGCTGTATGCAAATTAAATTTATTTTTAAACTTTTCATGAACATTTTCCATCATAAAAATGAGTTATCTTAAGAGATAGTTATTTGGAATTCAGAATTTCTTTTTCCTTAAGAAATGTGATAGATTAAATGTTATTTCAGAGAGATTTATCCTAATCACCCTATTTAGAATAACAGATATGCCATTATTGTGAAACTGAGAAAGGAAGACATTTAATCGAAATAACTGTAAAACTCTTGCAAAAGACGAAGGAGAAGGTTAGCCATGGGATGTGTGAATATGTGTAATAAAGGTTTGTTGAGGAGGAATAATCAGAGCTGTGTTGAAGAAGCCTCAGGTGTGAGGTATACCCAGATTTAATAGCTATGACTCTTGTCTCAGTTTAGCATTTGGCCTCAGACCTGTAATTGAGAATGCAGCGGGCCTTGCACTGCCCAGTACAGAGAGAGAAGAAACGCTGGCACTCTGGCAGTCTTGGTGGCAGGCTAGCATCCTGAAAAGAGCTGTGAATTGGAGATGAGGAGACTTGTGCACTCGTCTTGATTGATTCAATAAAAATGTATCGCATGGATGACTTCAACAAATATTTGCATGCCTATTTTGTACCAAGGCGCATTTTATAGACAAGGAAATTGAAGTACAGAAGTTTAATGACCTTCCCCAAGTCAAAGTAAATGAAGAAGCTGGGAATTGAATCCAGGACTCTTAAGTCTGAAATGGGTTACCCGCCATGTGACTGTAGTGGCTTGGTTTCTAGTGGTCCCAAGAAGGGTCTCTTGTCACTCTCATTCTCCTTCTGAAAACAACAAAACAAAAGAAAGCCTCCAAAATATTTGTCTAATAAGTTTGTATGATGATGGGTCATCTTAAACCCCTGTCAACAGATGATTCATTTTCATGTAACGTTTTAGCCAGCACTGACTTTAGTTGGACAAATCCTTGAGGAAAGGAAGGTGGGGACATGGCTCTTGGTCAGAGGACACCTAAGACACTCCTCCGTTTTGTTTCGTTGGCCCTGATGCCTTGTTCACTCTCTCCCAGCTCTGGGCCATGGAATATTGGTACCCTGGGTTGCTGACTCCTCTTCAGAACATTTAAATGTTTGATTTGCATGTGAAGTTAAAGACTTACAAATGACTTTAAAGGCTACTGCATTGCTCTGGATACTATTTGTGCTAAATTAATTTAGTATACTAATTAGAGCTCTGATGAATTCTGTCAACTGCTAATCTAAAATCAGTGAATAAATGGTACTAAAATTGGGCTGGTTTTATTTCCCAGAAGAGAATATTTGGAGATGGGGTTGGAGGGAAGTAGAAAAAAATCGGAACGCAGTTGTACAATCTCCAGTTCCCTCTCTGAGACAGTGTTTCCTAGATCACCACTCTTACTGCTGAAGAGCCCCTTCTTTCCCTGTCCCCTCCCTCCAGCCTTCCTTGCATTCCTTCCCTCCTTCGTGTCCTCTCCCTTCCCCTCCCCCTGTGCCTTCCTTCCCAGCTCTCTCTCCCTCCTTCTCCAGTGAAACATTTTTTAATTGTTGCTTTACCTTTGCTGTTGGAGGAATTAGTCTTGGGATGGTAATGCCTATGAATCAGAATTCTAGAGCATTAATTAATTTCTTACCATTTAGGCTTCTGTTTCATTCAAACAAACAAAGTAATGGCGTTTTCATGTAGGCGTTTGGTTCCATTCTGAAGGGCCAAATCAAGCTCTTTCTGGGCATGGGGCCACATTTTATAGCAAGGCTTGTTTCAGTTTTGAATGATTTGGTAGTTAGGCTAAAACCATTAAAGATTGATTCCAAGAAAACAAAACTGGCGGTACAATTTGTTCCATTTCATTTTTCCGGCATGCTTGATTTTTTTAGAGTTTGGGTTTGGGAGACAGGACCAACTGAGAAAGGAATCCCATAAGGGGAGAAAGGCTGTGGAATTGTTAGGAGTGCATTTCAGCCTGAGTGATTAGCAATATTTGGCCATGAGGAAGAGCCCTCTAAAAATAACTGGTGAGCAGAGTGTGCAGTCAGGTCCAATTTCAGGTCTGGAGGCCTTGCCGGTGGAGCGGGTGGCCAGTCCGGAGCTCCAGTAGGGACGGGCATGTGGCCTGCCTGATAGCTGCTGATTGCGCAGTGATTTTTTTCCTTCAATACATATTATTCATGGATTGAAGAAATCAAAATGGCTGAAGGTAAATGTGTATTTTTATTGTTTGAGTTAAAAGTGGTTTGGGATCCAGCTGACAGTCTTTAGCTTTATTTTTGGTTGTGCACTGTTAAAATATTTTTGACTATGTGCTTTGACTGCCTCGTCTGCATTTTCTATTTTGAACTCCTGATTTTCACGGTAGTTTAATTTTTCACGGTAGTTTAATTTTTCATGGGATGATCTGTCTTTAATCTGAATATGTTTTGGTGTCTTAACTTGGAATATCTTTTAGTATATTGTACTACCAGAGACCGCATTTTATAAACTTCAGAAAAATGTACAAGCAGTCTTCCTTAGTCTTAGAAGTTAATTACAGTGAATTTAAAAAGTGGTGTGTATTTAGATCTCATAAAATTATAGGAAATTGAAGGCGTGTATAAGTCCCATCTTGTGTTAATGAGCACTCTTGGTTGGCTCAAGCAAAGACTTAACCATATGTGGAAACTGACCTAATTTTGGTGAGGCAGATGATAAATGCAAAGAAAAAGACACTCGGATTTTATTTTGTTTTTTAAAATTGAAACATTAACTTTCGAGTGCTCTTTAGTGATGTGTTGAATATACATTTTTTGTGTATGTTTGCTTTTGCTTTACTTTGTAAGTTAAGATTATCTTTCCATTTAATTGAAAGCAAGCTACATTGACTCATTATATTGAAAATTTAAGAAGGAAAAAATAGATGTATTAAGACTGCTTCCAACTCTTAGCTGCCTAAGCGACGACTGGAAGGATTCTGTTGTTAATATGGAGAATATGAGTATTTCTACTTAGAACACTGTTTTGATAAATGGTTAGGATAGGTCACTTGACTAGTCTCATAAAGTGCCTCATGTAGCCACGAAGAAGAACATGAAATATATATCTGACTTTTAGTTCTTTTAGAATGCATTTCTCCCCTTCTCCATGGATCACTTAATGTGCATAGTGAGGTAAGGTCAGCTGTTACTTCTGACCCACTTTTAACAGTTCTTGGCTCTCAAAGGGTGAGATTTTGTAACGTGGAAAAATAATCAGTTTGATGAATTACTTGACAATTTTTAAAAACTTTAAATGCGTAGAGTTTATATATAAATATGAAATCACCAGCAATGCTAACCAAAACTCGTAAATGGTTGGTTTGTAATTCAGTTAGTTGTAGTCTGGTTAAGTAATTGACTACTGTTGAGGTGTGGGGTATATTTTCTATTTTTCCTTTCCTCAACCAAATAAATAACATTACCTGTTGTCCCTAGCCCAGTCTTCATTTTGGAGAGAGACATGTTTCATTGCTCATCATGGTAATTTTCTGCTTTTGGTAGTATGGAGGAACATTTTCTGATTTGGAGCTTGTTACTTTTGATGGGTCACCATGGAAAACAGTGAATCACATAGTTCTTGCCATATTCTTAACCCTCATTGAAAAAATCTTTTTGACTAGTCTCTGGGACTACAGGTCAAATATGGAGCCAGAAAATGAAATGAAGACTGTTAGATTTATTCTGACCTTAGCAAATATGGACAACTGCTAGATGTTCTTCCAGAATACCTTTCGAACAAAGTACTGGTTTCAGGTTTGCTTAGGGAGTTTTAAACCCTCTTGAAGGGTTTATCTTACTATGTTTTTTTCAGTTTAATTGGACAGAAACTGATCTGCCCTTTGGGACTAGGCACACCATATTTAGAAACTGACATATCAGGAGTATATGATTTGGTGTCAGTTAAAAAGTTCCCCTAAAAAAGATGTCTTAGGAAAGACTCTTTTCTATAATTTACTGTTTTGTTCCTTTATGGAATTAGTAAATATTAATAGTCATAAGATTAATAACACCAAAGTAACACCTCATTTATTTGACGTTATAAAGGGATAGGTAAAATATTGCTAATAACTTCATAGTCTTAAGTAATATTTATACTTTTTTGACATGTACCATTTAAAGTGATAAATCTGTTTAATAAAAAATATTTTGAATGAAAATCTTTCTAAGATTTATTATACATTTCTTGCATTCTTAAGCAGTTTGAAATAATATTTTAATGGCAGAATCAATATGAATATCATTACCTCGTACTAAAGATTATTTTAAGGACTATTCAGGATTTGCCCGCAAGCATCAGTCATAAATGGCCTCCTGCCGCTGCTCTTTTCTAGTCCTTGTGTCTACTCTTGCTGCTGGTTTTCTCACCTTTTATAGGCCTTCCCTGTGTCAGCGCTTTGTTGCTTTAACTCTTTTGGATTAGATTTTCTTTCAAGTCTATTCTTTAGTTTTGTGCAGTGAGTTAGGAAACTTGATTGAAGTGGTTAGAATCATGTCCAAAATAAATGTAAATCAGTTCTAGGTAAAGGTGTATTCTTTATTGTGTTTGGCTTTCTCTCTCCTCCCCCTCCCAATCCCTTCTCTCTGTTTTGGTGCATGCATTTATGCAATTTTTTAAAAAAACCTTTTTCCACTTTTTACTTATATTTGGTGTTGCAGGTTGCAACCTTAGATGAATGTTACTAAATTAACTTGGATAAATGATACTTTCCTTTTGAGAATCTCAGAAATTTTCCTCCTCCATTTCTGCTTTAAGAAAGACATAGAAATGGAGAAAGAATTGAACTTTGAATTCAAATTATTATTTTGTTTTATTAGTATTTTATGATGTTTATTTTAAATAGCATTATCTTGGGTGTACTTTTATTGAGGTCTACGTCTTGAAAACTTAATTGTTGAGTAAAAATTGTATCATGTCTGGTACATGTATGCTGAATGAATATGTGGAATGAATAAAAGGATGAACTATTTATTTAACTTTACCATTTCCTAGTTAATAAGGAACAGTACAAGAGACTAGTGTCAATTACAAAGTGTCCGAGAGGAGATAAGAACCCAGTTTTCCTGCAATTTTAGCACTCATTTTAAATAGAAAATTTCGGTTTGACTCTTAGAGGCAATAAGTAGCTAAGGGAGGAACATTCTTAGTCATGAACTATTATAGTTCCATATTTGGAAGTAAAAGGATGCTCCTGAAGGCATTACTCTTATTATAATTAGTATTCTATCCAAATGGGTATTATGCATATATCACTATGTTATATAGAAATAAGGGTTTTTAAATGCAGTATTAAAAAATGTCTTCATGTTTATAGAACTTTAATAAATGAAACACACAACACTGCTACTGAATCTATGCTCCCCTCCCCCTGCAGAAGCTAGCCACTTTTTTCTTTTCTTTTTAACAATTTTAGTGGTGCTTTATTTTATATTGTTGTTCTTATAATTCCTGTGCTTAAGACACATAAGAATATCAGGAATCATCATTTCCCCCCACCACCATTGCAGAAATTTTCACCCAGTCTCCCCCTCCCATGGCTATGTTCAGATAATGAAACAGTGACGCCTGTTTTAAGTGGATTTAGTATGCAACATTTTGATCTGTGCCCAGCAAGGACTTTTTTAATATATAAATTAAGTTTTTATATAGCTGGCTTTTAGGAGACTTGTAATAGATCATGTTAGAAACAAATTAGTGGGCCGGCCCCGTGGTTTAGCGGTTAAGTGCACGTGCTCCGCTACTGGCGGCCAGGGTTCGGATCCCGGCACGCACCGCTGCACCGCTTCTCCAGCCGTGCTGAGACTGTGTCCCACATACAGCAACTAGAAGATGTGCAACTATGACATACAACTATCTACTGGGGCTTTGGGGAAAAAAAGGAGGAGGATTGGCAGTGGATGTTAGCTTAGAGCCGGTCTTCCTCAGCAAAACGAGGAGGATTAGCATGGATGTTAGCTCAGGGCTGATCTTCCTCACGAAAAAAAAAAAAAGAAACAAATTAGATGGCTGTGTGTTATTTGGTAAGTGTACTTCTGTGAATTCACCATTTGATTATTTATAAATCTGGCCGTTCTTGATGGATCTGTTAATATTTCAAAGAACATTAGAAAAGGAAATTGACTTTTTCTTTAAGAATGAAATTTGTCTTTTTTAATCATCATTATTTTATATACTTAAACATAGATATTTAGATAAAGACGTGTATGTTTGAATGTGTATATACACACATATACATACACTCTCTCTCTCAGATTGATTTAGTTTTTGTGGCTCCTTTTAAAAAGTTGATCCAGTGGTTGGTTTAAAAAATATGTATCTTTTTAACAAGAAGAATTTCATTTTATTTTTTCTTCAGAAAGGTTGGCAGTATATTCTTGATTTGAGCCACTGAAAAACTACTACCAGTATTCTGTGATTAGAAATGGATTTAGGAGTCAGAAGGCAGGTTCCAAATTAGAGCTAGTGAGGTTGTTTGAAATCGTGTAATTTAGCCCACTCATATGGATCAAGGAACTAAGGACCATAGAAGTCAGGGTTTATTCCTAGCTCCACCCAACTAGTGCTGGTGACTTTGGGAATCACTTAATCTTTTCTCTGTAAAACAGAAATGATTGTTCCTGTCCTTACCCCAGTGGTTCTCAACCAGGCACTGCCCCTGTAGGGGATGCTTGGAAATGTTTGGGGGTGTTTTTGTTTGTCATAATCACTTTGAGCTGCTTACCTTTGGGACCAGAGGAAACCAGGGGTGCCAGCTGCCCTGCAGTGTGAGGAACAGTGCACAGGATGAAGAATGTCCTGTGTAAACATCCAGAAATGCCCTCTTGAGAAACACCAAGAAGACCATTGTGAGACTCACGTGCAGCCATGCGCGTAGAAGCACTTTGAAAGAGATGACACAGGTCAACAAGAGAAGACAGTGTCCTACTTTCTACGTGGCTGATAATCTTTTCCTTTTCTCAAAGGGCATTTTGAGATATGACATATCCTTTTAATTTATTTATTAGCATTCATATAATTTTTATTCCATTCCTTTTTAAGAGAAATTTGATTATTATGGTCCTTCCTTTTAAGGACAATGGTGACCATTTTCTATTAATATCACTTGACTCTCATTATTTTTGGCTGTAGGAAGAATGTTTCCAGAAGACTATAAGCTGTATTAAACATATCAAATGTGATAAGTGACACTTTTGGTGGACAGCAGTTTACAAAGTTGTTTCCTGCATCGAGACCAATTGTGAACGAGCCTTTTCCTGTTTCCGTAGGTCCCAGTGGATCTTGTAAAGGAGGAGGACTGAGTTGTTGGACTGTTTTGTTTCTCTTCTTCCCTGACCTCTGTTTCCTATAAATAGTTTCCTTCCTTCTGTTTCTCTCTGGCTAAGAATATGGAGTGGTTTTTGGGGGAGATATTTTCAGTGGCAGTTAACAGAGTTTTTAAGATTCTACAGAAACTAAATGAGACAGAGAAAAGGATTTGGCTACATTTCTATATGATTTCATTAAGTTGTTGATATGCTCTGAACTTTGAAGGAGGTTACATTTAGGTAGTTTGGATAAAGGACTTAGAAGGAAGAAATATACATAATATATGAGTGTTTATTGTTAGCCCATCAGTAGTTTATTTCCTTTGTTACTTTGAAGTTAAGGTTTTACTACAGTATTGTCTAAGCAGAATCTTTTCTAGTTTCAAAATCTTTATTTTATGTAACATGTTTTGAGAATTTAAGTGAAAACTGTTTTTGATATGATTTACCATTATAAATAGTCTCAAATTACTGGAGAAATAATTCAGCAAAAAGAGGTGTTCAATAAAGGATTTTCTTCTTATATGATGACATTGTACATCTATTTTATTTTTAAACAGAGACAAAGCATGGAGGACACAAGAATGGGAAGAAAGGAGGACTTTCTGGAAGTTCATTTTTCACATGGTTTATGGTCATTGCATTGCTGGGAGTTTGGACATCAGTAGCTGTCGTCTGGTTTGATCTTGTTGATTATGAGGAAGTTTTAGGTAAGAATTTTGATATTGTTTCTTATGTGAATTTATACGAGTGTAAATGACATCCCTTAGTAATCTTAAAGATTTATCATCATCTTCTTGGTACTGTTAATTTCTGTAGCCTTTCGGTGGTTCTCTACCTTGGAATAGTGGCTTTTCAACTTCTTTGACCATGATCCGTAGCAAAAAAAAAAAAAATAGGCTTTATGTTGTATGTATATCACACCGAAAAGTTTTATCAAACAGTACTGACTCTCACTACGTGTGATACTATATAATTCTATTCCATTTTGTTATATTATGAATTTTAGAAATATTGGTCATCATTCACTGAATTTATTTAAGGACTCATTAATAGATCACACACAATTTGCAAAATAACTAATAAACACAATTCGCAAAATCGTGCCTTAGAGAGCATTTCAAAGCACACCTTTTTGTCTTTGTGGGAATCAGTGTGTGTAGATGTGAGTGTGTGTGTGTGTGTGTGTGTGTGTATGTGCTGGTATAGGGGTGTGTGAATGTGAGTGTGTGTAGGTACTGGATAGGTGTGTGTAGGTGTTGGTATAAGGGTGTGTAGATGTGAGTGTGTGTAAGTGCTGGGATAGGGGTATGTGGATGTGATTGTGTAGGTGTTGGGATAGGTGTGTGTGTGTGTAGGTGTTGGTATAAGGGTGTGTGGATGTGTGTACAGGTGTGATCTGTATGCTGTTCTGAGGAAGTTGCTGTGTTATTCTGGTAGTTGTCCTCCTTTCTCCTCCATTTTCCTTTTCTCTCCCCATAATCATTGCAGTTTTTCGTGATTTTTTTACATTAATGATTCTTTGCCATTTTTGGAATCACACTCCTTTACTTTTTTCACCTCACCAAGTCTTTTTTTTATTTTGAGATAAAATTCACAACATAAAATTCAATGTTGTAAATACTTGAAAATGTACAGTTCACTGGTTTTTAATATATTCATCATTTTATGCTATCATCATCATTATCTAATTCCACAATATTTCCATCACCCTCCAACCCCCCCAAAACACCCAGTCCCCCGCTCTTTCCCTCTCCTGGAAAACACTAATACACTTTCTATATCTATGGATTTGCCTGTTTTGGACATTTCGAATAAATGGAATCATACAACATGTGGCCTTTTGTGTCTGCTTTTTTTGCACTTAGCATAATGTTTTCAAGGTTCAATACTTATTCCTTTTTAAGACTGAATAATATTCCACTGTATGGATACACCACATTTTGCTTATCCATTTATCACTGGTGGACATTTGGCTTGTTTCCACTTTTTGGCTGTTGTGAATAAACGGCCTTCTTTTTTAATAATCTAGAGAAAGATGTGGACCCTGTCACTGAAAAAAATGCATATTCTCTCTATGTACAGTGTTGCACAGAAAATCTCCTCCTTCCATAGAACCTCCTGTTCTTCTGCTTTACTTGGTAGATTATTGCCATCTTTCTGGAGTAAAAAAGGCAAAGAAGAACAAAACACACTTACATGTAATCTGCCTTTTGTTGAAGCTTCTCATTTTTATTACTTTAAGAGAGTGTTTCTGGGTAGGTTGATAGAGTGATAGAGGAAGAATTTTAGTTTAGAGACAAACTTCTTAGTAGACCTGTGCTTTTGTTGACTGACAGTGATATGCTGCTAGGGAAAGTCTATGAAACAGAAGAAGAGATTTAAAGTGTTTGTACCTTTGAGCACAAGTAACAATTTTCATGTTTTTACATGCATGCAGCCAAAGCAAAGGACTTCCGTTATAACTTGTCAGAGGTACTTCAAGGTAGGCTATTGGAGATGTGTTTTAAGTCTCTTGTGTTAGTCTCTAAAACCTCCTCCTCCTACTACTAATTTAGTTATCGTCTGCATCAGAGAATGTAAGTGGTAGGACCAGTTTCCCCTTTGAAGTCTGTCAGAAAGTATAGTATTTTCTATCTTTTTAATGTTATTTGAGCTCTGTGCTGTATATAGCTTCCACCTGCGGATAGATCAGTGCTTTTCATTTATATTTTCTTAGCAAAAAAAATAACTTCCTTATCTCTCCACTGTTATTATCATCATCGTTTGTAATGTGTGTGTGCTTTCTAAACCAGACTTCTCCATAGCAAGTTAACTATCTTCTTATGTAGAACCAAGACTCTGGGAGGGTAAAGAATGGTCATAGCCACTGTACTCCAAAAGTTGCCTGCTCTTACGCAATGTTTTAATTTACGTTTTATTAAAGAAATGGTAACAGTGCTGCCAACTGGTGTTTTATAATGCTATATTTGTGAATGTTGATTAAAATATTGCTATGCATTATGTCTCTTCAGAGCCATTTTCCAGTGATGAATTATAAATCATGTTGATTTTAGGACGTTTTTTAGGAAATTGAATGTAATTGACTCATATATGAATGCTAAACATAATAGTGCTCTTAGATGATAAAGGTTTATTAGAGCCTTAGAATATGTATTTACTGTTCTTGAAGAGGAAGGGCCGTAGTGGTGGTGCCTTCTCAGCTCATCTGTTTTAAGCCTTCTTTTTTTCCTTAGTAGTAGATGGCCAGTGCTAATTAAGTTTTTAAGTAGGATAACTGCAAGTTTTCCTTTATAAATTCAAGAAGCCAATTATACTTTGTTTCCAGAACAGTGTTTTTTTTAAGGTTGATTCATGATGCTTTTGTTGTAAATCATTTTTTTTTTAATTTTATTTTTATTTTTTAATTTTTTTAAATAGTTTTATTTATTTATTCTCCCCCCACCCCCAAAGCACCAGTAGATAGTTGTATGTCATAGCTGCACATCCTTCTAGTTGCTGTATGTGGGACGCGGCCTCAGCATGGCCGGAGAAACGGTGTGTTGGTGCACGCCCGGGATCTGAACCTGGGCCGCCAGCAGCGGAGCGCGCACACTTAACCGCTAAGCCACGGGGCCGGCCCTGTTGTAAATCATTTTTGTAAAATATAAAATTAATTGTCCTCATATTATACTCAATTATTTCTATGTAGTCTTTATTTGAGGTTTGGTGGGTGTTCTTTTTGTTTTGAATATTGATGGTGTGAGGAACTTTCATACTTTAGAAACACTACATTTCATGTAACTGTTAGAAATGGATCAATATTGTTTCTTACATATGTTGAAAATTTTACCTAAAATATTTTTCAGCAGTATAATAAAAAATTATTCTGTAGTGATTAAATTTAAACCTTTAAAGAAAATATTATTTCAGTTATATTTCTTAGATTTGTTAGGTGGACATTTCTTGAATCTCTAAGTGAATTGCTCTCAATTTTAGGTAAGATATTTATTTAGTACTGTTTTTTAGGATTTAAGGAGGAAAGAATTGCATTGATTGGTAACATTTATGGCTGATGTGCAGGACTGCAATAAGTGGATAATACCTTATTAAATTTGTTTCCCCTTTGTTTCCATATCCATCTTTCCTCCCCTCTTGTAGGAAAACTGGGAATCTATGATGCTGATGGTGATGGAGATTTTGATGTGGATGATGCCAAAGTTTTATTAGGCAAGTACACATTTTATTTTTTGTTAGTGGTAGTAAAATGCTGGAAACATTCAAGAATATTTTTGCTTTAATAATATGTCAGTCATATACATTTTATGGAAGATATTTTCCCACTTAAACCATATATTTTTGTTGAGATGTTAAATGGCTTAATTATTTTTCTATAAACTGTCACATTTCACTTTACTTTTATAAATGGATAAGTATATAGCTCTTGTACAGATATTTTTAGTAAGTATAATAATTTCATATGTTTTCAGATTCAAAGCACTTCATATTCTGAACTTAATATTTGAACATATAGATTATGTCTTAGTCTGTTTTCAAATATGGTAATTACAGCCATTCTTTAGCATCATTTGACATAATTCACTTCCATTTGAAAATGTAAATTTCAAAAAGCTTATGTAAAAATGTCCTATGTGTATTTGAAAGGTAACATTAAAATATGAACTAGTAGTCCTTGGCCTGTTTCTTTATTTTGAAAGTCTTGGACTCTTCTCTTTCTATCACCAGAATTACTTGTCTTTATCATTGAGATGTTTGTTGTAATAAATAAAGATGTGATATTCCTTCATTTGTTTCAAAATGCTGTCTTACTAGAAAGGATGGTGCTAATTTTAATATGCAAATTTTTTATTCTCTGGCCTGGTGAAATATGTATTTCTGCTTATTAAATAGCATCATTTCCTTTGCTTTAGTATGTAGCATAATATGTATTAAAACTTTTTATATTTAAAGTCTTTAGGAAAGTAATGAATATGGCATGGTATTATACGCCAAATTTAGTAGAATAATGGCACAAAGAAATTCTTCCTAGACACACAATTTTGTGTATATTTTATGAATACGAAAAAATGGGATGATATCACATCTGTGACCAATGAAACTTTTCAGTAGATTAATCTTACCTCTTTATAAAACCGTAAGTTCTAAATATGAGAAAAAGTTTTAGTTGTGATTAAATATAATAAAGCTTTTTAATTTTGACTTTAGTTTATGTTTTCTTATTACTGCTCAGTGGGAATTATGTTTGCTACTTAACAGTGGAAGCTTACTATCCATGAAATTTCTTTCCCTGTCTTAACTTTGATAGAATTTTCTATGTAATTCTGTTATTACATATCTAAATTTGAGTTTCTATAAATATAGTAAATACTCACAAGACTATAATTCTAGGCATGTGAAAGAAAGAAAATTATATAGAACTTAGAATGATGCTGATTTGCTTGCCTGTAAATGGTTTATTACTCCATTATATTACTTTACTTTAAATGTTGGATTCTGAATAGTAAAACTTTTTGTATTAAAGATAACTTCATGTGGGCCAAGTTCCCTTATTTTTAGAAATAATATTACTTCTCATCTACTATATTTTGTTATTTTTTTGGGAGAGGGGCTTAAAATCAGCTATCTGGTCTGTCAGCTAGGAAGTGTCAACTATTAAAAATTAAAACATCTTATTTCTTTTATAGAACACACTGATTTCTATAGCAAACTTACATTAATAACTTGCTTTTAGTTTGATATTTTAGATTTTAAAAATTTATTCACCTTAAGGTTTTTAAGCAACCATTAAGAGTTTAATTAGTTGTAGTTTAGAACATTGCCATTTGCAGGTAGACACATAAGTGGTACAGGCAAATCTTAACTTGTTCCTTTTACAAAAATTATATACTTGGAGGTTGAGCCAAATTTGCTGAATCTGAGGGTTCATTTTGGTAATTTGACTATTAAATGCACAAAGGCTAAGATTAACTTATTTTACCGTATATATGTAGGAATTCACAGTTGGCTGTGGGTTTAGTAAAGTTGCAACAAACCAAAGTTGAATTGTCGGGCTCACTTATGTCCTCTATTTCATTTCTGTAGTGTTTGAATTCTCTGCACGAAATATAACCTTGACTGAAATTGAATTTTATGACTAAAGTTCTTTTCTAGCTTGTGAGGTTATTGTAGCTTAGTTGTGGCTCTATTACTCACATGTGGTTATAAGAATCTGGTGAAATTCTTGGAGTTTAGAGACATTAATGGGCTCTGTATGTTGAGGGAGAAGTTATGGGGGGAGCAAATTTAATGAGTGTATACCCAAAAGGGAGCCATACTTTCTGGGTACATTCTCATTGGAGAGGCCACTCAAGGGTAAGGGTTTTGGATTAAGGCAGAGGGAGTTCAAAGGGAAGCGTGAAAGCAGGACAGCGGAGATTGGGGGAGAGCTTGGCACGGTAGGTGTAGTAATAGTTATGTTGAACTTTTGTAGGTTTGGCATTTATTTCATTAGTACTCCTTTCTGGTTTCTTAAATCAGAATATATATTCATAGCTTACCAATCTGAGGAAATATATACATTCGTGTTTACATCTCTTTTACATTTTAAGGTGTGACTTTTCTTGTGAAATGTAAGGAGAGAGTGAAATATGTGTGAGTAAATCAAGATCAGTAGCCATTATTAATTTTATTATTTCATTATTTCTGGCCATGGCCCCCTTATGATATACTTTGAAAATATTCTAACTCTATTCTGGTTTACGTAGCTTCCACTTTTATGGCCAAATTATCAAAAACAAAGTATCTTTGATTTTGGTTTTGATTATTGAAAACTACATTGTTTGAAAATGTATTGTTTGGAAACTTGTTTCCCAAATAAAATCAGCAGGAAAATGATCTGAAGACTAAATGCCGAGAGTAGCATCTTCTTAGAGTAACGCCACCTCAAGATTACATAGTTATCCTTTTGTCCTATGACTAGCACCTAGCTGGCACCATATCAGGTATGGCTGGAGAACAAAAGGGAAGCCAGTCAACAATTCCTAGAGCCTTGACAAACATTCATAGACAGGATAGATGCATGAGTGAGCTGAGGGACAGGACTGGACCTTGCCCAGTCGAAGGCATTCACACTCTGCTCTGTGGGTTGCACCTACTCTTAGAGGTTAAGAAGGAATTGTATATCCAAAGTATTTTCCTTTTCTCTTTGGACTAGTATTTTATCTTAAGAACCACAGGAAGGTTGCATAGTTGGGTAAATAGTTTTGTTCAGATACTTTTGCGTATTTGTTGTACACGTCAGCCTGTCATACTGAAGGGTGGTAAAGTTTTATATTTTATATTCGATACTTGGAGGTACTTATATTGGAAAATGGACAAAAATAAAAATATTTAGCCTAAATATACAGCTATGGTGTTTTAAGGCAGGAAGAAGAAACAGTGTTATTCCCACAGAGACTTGGGTGGTGGGAGTACAGTTCTCCTCTGTTCACAGCACTTGTCAACTGTGCAGTTCAGTGAAAAAACATTCTGGGTTTGTCAAAAGTAATTTAAATACCAACTACAGTTTGTGTTCCCCCCCCCCCCAAATACATGAAGAATGACATAGTTCTTCTATGGACTAAAGTGGGGAAAATTCACTATGATGTTTGATATTTATACTAGTTGTCTTATTATTATCCGTTACCTGCCAATCTTGATTGCTGGTGGTTATGCTACGTGGAGAAATTCTGTGTTGCCAAAGCCTGAAATGCTACGTTAGTGGTTATAATCTGAACAGCTCTAAAGTCATGAATGTTCACATTTCTTATAGCTAGAACCCGCCACCCTGTTTTTTTCCTCCTCAAAATTATGGGTCTTGCTGTATAGACTTTGGCACTGTTAGTGGACTTTAATACCTACTGAAGCCAAGAGACCTTTCCTACCCAAAGTGGATTCTTCACAGGAAAAAAACAATGATAAAAACAATACGTACTCTGCTTTCTTCCATCATGGGGGCCTGTGTTGGGACTGAGACTTAAAAACAGCAAGAGTGAGGGGTCTTTGCCATAGAATTTCATGGGCTTATGGGGAGAGAGCTTCTGAATGTTTCTGTTGCAAATAACTAGCTAAGGCCTGATTGAATTTCATATTGGTAGTCAGAGTCAATTATTATTAATAGCTGACTCTTACTATTGGCCAGAATTACAGGACCGTGAGTTGGTAGCCAGAGCATTGTAGAGCTAACGTATTTTATAGTGTTAAAATTTAAGTTAGTTATCTGAATTACATAATTTGAGTACATTTCTACCCGTGTATGGAGGCTATGATCAGTAATCCTGCTATTCATATTAATTCTAGAGTTTGCTGAGTTAACTCCAAGTCCTAAGGGGAAAAGTTTGGGGAAATGAACCTTTCTATTTTCAGTGAATATGTATTGATATATGTAAATGTTTGTATAATCAACTCTCGATAATATCTGGTTGGTAAAGGAGCAAATCTAGAGGTTGTCGGAAGTATCTATCTTTTTGCCCTCATACTACTTTTATTCAGTCTTCCCGTTGACATTAGTCAATCGATTTTAGCTGATACAATTTTGTGTTTTTCAGCTTTAGATTCTCTAATGAGACAAAGGCAAACCTGGTTAGGTGCCGGTAGGAATGGTGAGGATTGTTCAAATTGTGCCTTTCCTTGAGCACATATGATTGAGAGTTGATTGTAAAGTGTGCATCTTAATTGATTTCTTTATTTTCCAAAATATCTTTTCTGTAAACTTCTGTGACCATGATGCACATCCATTTTGAGATCACTCTTCCTCAACTTCTTTTTCTGCCTAACTGCTCTCCTTATTTTCTCTTTCTCTCTTCCTTTATTCTTATGTAGGCCTGACCAAAGATGGCAGTAATGAAAATATTGATTCCCTTGAGGAAGTCCTTAATATTTTAGCAGAGGAAAGTTCAGATTGGTTTTATGGTTTCCTCTCATTTCTCTATGATATAATGACTCCTTTTGAAATGCTAGAAGAAGAAGAAGAAGAAAGCGAAACCACAGATGGTGTTGATGGTACGTCACAGAATGAAGGGGTTCAGGGAAAGACTTGTGTCATTTTGGATTTACATAACCAGTAACTTGTATTCAGGGACTGATGTCATTGGCTTATGAAAACCCTGAGCAGTCTCCTTTTTCTTCCTTTCCGTCGCTCACCCAGGGCTTAATGTGCAGTGGGGCAGCTGCGGTCCTATAATACAAGGCAACCACGTGATATTTTCCCTCAGTACAGCTCCTAGCTAGTCCCTTGCTCAGCTCCCCCACTTCTAGTGAAGAAAGTAGCATTCTCCATTCTTGTAGTAGCCTACAAAGTGCATTGAGAATGATGTCCTTGGTGGTATAATTGGTTTCTGTATCGTTTTGTTTCAGCTTATGTATTCACTGAACTAAATTTAGAAACTTAATAGCAAATTGTTTTGTGATTAACCCTTGATGCTTGTCTTTCTGACACACTATTAATTAAAATGATTATAATTAAATGATTATAAAAATATTTCTAGCATGATTCATGAATTAAATGCTTCTCTGTTGATCTTTAACATGACTGATGTGTAAAATGATGGCTCTTAAAAAAGCTAATTTTTTTTTGTAATTAATTTTTCAGGTTAATACAAATTTCAATATAAAATTCTGTATTAATGGTGCTTTTAAAATAATTTGAAAATAACCCCATGTTTTTGCCATAGGGTAGTTAAGTTACTATATTCAGATAGTAGTATATCTGAATATTTCTGTCTATGAAAGCAAAATTTATTTTTAATTTCATTTTCAAATATACATCCAGAGAAAGTAATTTGTATTTTTTTGGAAGTAGGTGTATTACACAAGAGGGAAAATGTGAATATGTATCTTAAGTAATGTTGTACAAATTAAAATTATTCATCCTAAATAATAGTCTTTTTCCATTTTTTTCTCTATTACCTTATTAACTGGCTATCAACTTTGACTTAGCCATAATATATGATTTTTAGATTTATAAATTAAGTTTATAAACGTGATAATTCCTTTTAGGAGCATGAGTTTTTGCCATTAGAAAACATCTTTGAATCAATTCCTTTAAAATGAGTTTGCTTCAGTAATAGCAAAAGGAATTGTATTAGTCATATATAATATGCATTTCTTAAAATGAGATTTCATCCATTTCCTCCCTCAAACAAAGCTCTTACAGCTTGAAATCGATAAGACCTAAGACCTTTGGTTTCTGTACCCTCTTAGGGAGTGGTGTTTCATGTTTTTAAATCTCTTTGAGCTTCCATAAAACTTAGTTTTGGTTCTTCATAGAGCTTAAAATTTGAAAATGTTTGCATTTTTTAACATTTTATTTAACTATAATAATTTCTACTTTTCAGATATTCGTTCCTTATTTTTTCATATTTAATCAAATTGCTTTCAGTAAGTGGGTTATTCCAAGGGGAATTTTTCCAAGGGGAATATGACAAATTTAGTTTCTTTGTTAGAAGTCACTCTTGTGGGCTATGCAAACGATAGCCTGAACGTAAAAGTCTCAAATCAGAACACAGGAAGCACATCAGCTTCTCCCTCCACTCACTATTTACATGTGTCAGGGAGAACCGTCCAGTTTGCTAATCTTAGCAAAGAAAAAAGCATTATTCTAAAGCTACTTTTGGAAATGGATGTGCATGTTGTACATCGGGTGGTGATCTCCTAAAACTTAAATGGCTATTAGAACTCCAGTTTGTCTTTCGATAACTATTTGGAGAAATTGATTCCTTCTGTTAATGTTTCTGACAGTCGAAAGCTTCTGATTTTGAAATGTTAATATTCTGGAACAAATGGGTATAATTTGATAATGTTCTTTCTGAAAGGTTATGCAGTCTCTGTCCACATTTATTGTATCTTCCTCTCTGCATTTGAGTACTGTGAAATATCCGAGTTCGTTAGCTTTAAATTCACAGGCAATCTTAGGTCTCACTCTCAATGAAATTCACTTAGCCAGATGTCTGAGATGTATTTTTTAAAGCAGTCTTATGTTTTAATGCTTCATTGCTACTAACTCTAGATGTTTGATCAGTTTATAAGAACTGAATAATTAAATTTGTGTGTTAAAAATGTTTGGAATCATTAATTTCTCATCTGGCTCTTTTTCTTTTTGTCGTGGTACTAATGCACATTTTATGTACAGAAATTAATTATGCTTTCAGGATATGAGGTAGTAATTAGCCATTTATTTAGTACCCCCCATTTATTTAGTATTGAGGATGTGAGATAATAATTAGCCATTTATTTAATAACCCCCATTTATTTAGTATTTAGCATGTGAGATAATAATTAGCCATTTATTTAGTAATCGGCCCTTTTGAAAAGCCTCTGATGCAGGTAAAATCCAGTAGCTGGTGAACCCCTGACTTCTGTGACTTCCTTCAACTTGTGCCTAAGGCTTGTTTTGGTGAAAGAAAATAAAATTGTTTGCAAAACTGGTGTAGAGTATTTCAAAACTGATCAAAATTATTTCACTTAAATTTTATGATATATAATTCTTAATTTTCTAAGGATTTGTTGTGAAATTTTCTATTTAATAGTATAGATATTTTACTAGCCTATGTCTTTTAAACTTAGCAACTTACAAAGGCATGATTGTATTCTGTACGTTTGAATATTTATTTATAGTTACAGAATTTTAAGCTGTACTATATTTACTTTGCTTTTCTGATTTTGAACAACCAAAGGAACTTTGTGGAATACACTCTTCTTCAGATGTGGTGCTGTCTCTTCAGAGCTGCCCTTCTTGCTTCTTCGGACCGATACTCTGCCATTTGTCCAGTTGGAAAGGGACTGAGTTCTCTGGAGTTTGGTGCAAAAACAAGGAATTGGCACTCTGGGGGTTTCTTTTCTGCACTTTAGCTTCTTTCAGCCCTGATTTTCCCTGGGACGAGAGTGGTGGATGTAAGTCAGTTGAAGAAGCATCTTCTAGGTGCTGAGGCCCAGCTGCCAGCTTGCTGCCTATGGGAATCATGCAGATGCCTTGGACATAATGGAATGCTGGGTGGTCCTGCTCTTTCATCTTGTATTGGATTCTTTATTCTAGAAATTATCTCCCTGTCTTACAGAGCTGTATCCAGACATGAAAAAAAATGTTTTTTCTGTTTGAATTCTGATTTTTTTTTTTCATTTACAGTTAGCTAGACTGAACAAAATGTTTCCTTGTCTATCCTGATGTTTATAACTTTGGAGAATTATCAAAAAGCAGCTATAGGCATAGACAGTTATTCCTTTTTTTTTTTTTTTGTGGGGAAGATCAGCCCTGAGCTAACATCCATGCCAATCCTCCTCTTTTTTTTTTTTGCTGAGGAAGACTGGCCCTGGGCTAACATCCATGCCCATCTTCCTCTGCTTTATATGGGACACCACCACAGCATGGCCTGACAAGCGGTGCATCAGTGTGCGCCTGGGATCTGAACCCGGGCCGTCAGCAGCAGAGCACGCACTTAACCGCTACACCATGGGGCCAGCCCCCATAGACAGTTATTCTTAATTCAATCCCTTGGCAGTTACACCTTTTGGGGATTGATACCTAATGACCCTTTCTAGATAAGATTCTAGTCTATAAAACAAGAAGTTTTCTGTGATTTGGGCTGTGGAATTTTCTTTGATCACAATGCATATTTGGAGCACTTTTATGAAATCTAGTGACTCAGACTTTATTATCACAAGTTGATCGATGAAACAGTATACCAAATTCTCTGCCTCTGTTATTTGTTGAGAAAACCATGGAATACATAGGAGTGGGTATTAACTAGACTGTGAACGCCTGGGAGTTAGCAACCGTTAGAATCCCTCTTCAAGGCTGAGCCTAGCATGTGATATTTATTAAATATTTTGTGGGGTTAGTTCTGATGAGTGAGAACTGCAGGAGTTACCCATTGCATAATAAAACATTGACATTTTCTTTTTCTTTGAAAACTAGTTTAGATAAGTGAAAAAATTATGGGACATATTTTTTTCAAGAGAAATGACAATTTTTTTTCTTCTTTTTTTTTTTTTTTTGGTGAGGAAGATTAGCCTGGCCGTGGGGTAACATCCATGCCCATCTTCCTCTACTTTATATGTGGAACGCCTGCCACAGCATGGCTTGATAAGCGGTGCATATGTCTGTGCCTGGGATCTGAACCTGCGAACCCCAGGCTGCCAAGCAGAGGGTGTGAATTTAACTGCTGTGCCACCAGGCCAGCCTTGAGAAATGACATTTTGAATTTTCTGCAATAAACTGACCTGTGTTAACAGAGGTCTTCAGGTCACATTTCTGATATCTCAGTTGTATTTGAGTCTGCATTTTATCTTCATCCAAACTCTCAGTCTCTGGATGTAATCTCTTTCTAAACTTGTAGCCTTTCAGTTCTCTTATGTTCTAATCCTCCCGTCCCCACTTATCTTAGAGGGTTGGAAGGTTTGTAGCTTCCTTTTTTCAAAACATCTGTGATAATATTGTTACAACATGTATTTAAAAATAAAAAGGAAATTGGTGTAGTGTCCTAACAAGCATTTTACCAAGACTAGACATCCATTCTAGAGCAACAGTCTGCCTAACTCACAGAACCTTTACTTAGGCATTTGGGCCTCTTTTTGCTATCTGTAGTCTATTAATGTTGGAATAAATTATGATGTTTCAGTATGGGAAGGAGGAAGATGAGAAACAAACTCAAAGTGACTCAGGTCTCCCCAGGGACTATGGGCGTGACTGAAGTGACCTAAGTGTGGAGTAATACCCAGCCGACCAATTCTAGGGCCAACTCGGAAAGTCTGCAGTAGCTGCGTGGGTAATGGAGCCAGTATCCTAAAATTCAGTCTGTTACATGTGGTGGAACCACACGTCCAACAATTGGCTTCATGATTCAACATTTTAATTTCATACAGAACATATCATTTTGAAAATGTGTGGGATAGAGGCCCTGCAGCAGTTGCCAAAATAACGTTAATTAGCTTTAGGCAACTCCCTCGTGTTCTAAGGGAAGAATATAAGACCACCTTTTTCAAATTTCTGTGTAAGAATTCCCAAATAGTCAACAGAGCTACTAACAGTAATCACCTTAAAAACCATTAGAATAAACATACAGAGCAAAAAGGAGGTAAGCAACTTGGTAATTATTTATTTTTTGCCATTCTCTTTGACTATAACCACATCCTGATCCTTCTTTGATGACTCCCTTCAATTAGAATGTATTCTCTCAAAAAAAAACAACTTTTATCCCAGTGGATTATAAAATACCAAGATGCTTCCTTTTCAGGCTCTAATTGGTAGAATTTTCTCCGTACTAGTTGGAAACTATTTTTAAGAAGTTATTTTATTGTCATCGATTTTATTGTTTGATTGAATTGTTCCCTTTTTTCCCCTGGGCATTGACTGTGGTAATAAAGAGAGAAAAGGAGAAAAACAGGGCATGCTTGTTGATTTTTGACACTGTAGGGAGAGTCCACCTCAACCATAGTTACAAATGATAAGAATTTAATTCTGAATAGAATTAGGAGTTATGTGAAAGCAACGTGTTGCATATTTCCCTTGTAGTTTTCTCTGGGGCCACTTCTCTGATGTCACCACACTTGTTTTTTTCCTCTACATGCTGTCACCAATTCTGGATCACCACTCACCACTCCATCCCTGGGCTTCACGTTGTTGGGAAAAGATCTGTTCTAAATTCACCTGAATCAGACCTCTGTGAGGTGCTCTCTGCTCTGTGACAGAGTTATTGACACAAAGGTTTGACAGGTATTCACACCCTTTTCTACACTCTTCCATCTTCCAGGTTCATTTTATTCTTCTGTAGAGGTGTTTTTGCCTTCTGCTTTACCAAGATGGTCACCTCTGGCTTGGGTTCCATTATCTTCATCTCTCTACACTATACAACATTTCTTTACTCTCAGAATTTTCTTGAGTCGTCATTTCCTTTCTCGTTGGTCATTTTTGCAGTTGTTGCATCTTCTGGTTTCTCAAGCTAACCCATTCCCTTGTGTCTGCACCTGCTCCTCTGGCCACATCATTTCTCCCCTCTCTCGGTGAATCAATTTTTTTTCCCATAGACAAGCCTGTGCTTCCTCTAGCCTTCAAAACATACGAACACCTATAAAAAGTCCTTCAAACCCTTATTTGCTCACCTTTCTTTTCACCTATGCTTTCTCCTCATTGTAATGTGACTGCCTCTTCTGTGCTTGTAAAACTGTAATCTGAAGAACCTTACAAGACGTTTAATAACTAAGATGGGTCAGTAGTGTTCTGATCCTAAACTTTTGTCCATGCCTTCTTTCCTAAAACTGCTCTTTTGACTTTTAGAACACTGCATTTTGACTATATCATAACGGTAGGGTGGGGAGTGGGCAGTCTCATTCCCACCCCTCTGCTTTTTAACAGGAAAATCTGGGCCTGCATTGTGAGAACATGCAGGAGTGGGGAGGGGACATTAGCATCACTAAAAGTATATTTTAATGCTTTATTGTATCTAATTTCTTTTGTACTTTGGATAATACCCATGTATTTAAAAGTTGGTATTACAAGAATAAGTTTGATATTTTCTTCTGAAATAAACTTTAGTGGAGAGTAGTCCAAGATAGCATTTAGTATTACAGTATTGGCATGCTATTTTTAATAGAGTTTAGGAAAGAATCAAGTTTTGTCTGTGAAAATTAATTGTCACTCACACTGTTTATGGTATATATGTATTTCAAGTAATTGGACAGATATAGATAGTCATGAGGAACAGTTAATTCACATTTCTTTTTTTATATAGTTGGTAGTAAGACATACTAACACCTTGTTTTCCAGAATGATGATGATGATATTTCCATCAAAATAAATTGCCATTCTCAGAGGGACTATCTCATTTGATGAAAAGAAATTGCTGTGACTAGAGAAAGTGGAAGGAATTCAGGAATGGAGGATGATTTGAACAATAGAACAGAATGGGGGGTGAAAACATCTCATACTGAGTGTGGGGGTGTGATTACGGTGTTGAGAAACATATAGAGTGAGTTGTACAGTTTCCAGCAGGAACAGTGTAAAAGGGTTTGGGGGCTTTCTTGAGACAACACCTTAGACCCTAGCTGTTGAGTGACAGATTGTGCCTGATGCTGCCACAACAGGAAATGAACAATAATCACTGTACCTCCCACCCTAATATGCCTAGAAGATGGATTGGCAACTTAGAATGCCATTTTGGAAAGTTTGCTGATACATGAGTATAAAGTAGCATTTATGTGAACAGGCGATGGAGTTGGGAACATCAGTGGGCTGGGATGCTAAGCACGGCCTGCTTGGGATAGGAGTGTGCTGATAGGTAGATGATATTGACATTTGTTATGAGGTTAAAAATAAACCCATTATCAGAACTTTCATTTGCCAAGAGAGAAAATAGAAAGCCCTCACAAAGTGTTTAGATGAAGAGTAAAAAGTTAATAGACACTTACCTAATAGTGTAATTCTTACTTGCTTGTGTAATTAAAAGAAAGTTTGAAACCATGGGGGAAAAAAGCAATGATTGTTCAAACAGTAAAGATGAAAATTCTAGCATAATATGCTGCCCTTTTTTGGATGGCAGTGATGATTGAGTGGGCAAGTCAACTCTCCAGTAAAGCCCCCCTGGTGCTTGTAATGGTCATCTGTGTCCAAGTAGACATCCACTGGCCCTCCAGGCACCACTGAGGGGGAAATGCCATTTCCAGTGGTGATTAGGCATTTCTAAAGCCAACGCTTGATTCTTTCAGGTCTAAGGCAAGTTGTGAAGTTGACTTAGTCATAGGCTGATTACAATGCATTTTTCTGTTATGGATAGTGAAGGTAAGATTCTAAAATGACATATTAATGATAGATATTTATATGTTGAAGGAGTGTTTTATTTTAAATTTGCTTGATAGATGCAACGATTTTAACTATTTTATAGATCCTTGTTTTTAAATTCCCTTAATATTTTCTGTTTATAACCTATTTTCCATTTGTAAATACCAACAGAAGGACCTGGTGGGGTAGCCAAGAGAAAAACTAAGGCTAAAGGTATTTTCTCATTTTCAAATTAGCCTTGAGTGAATCAAGTTTAATGCTTGAAAATGCATGACATTTTCTAGATATGTTGTGTAAATGCAGCTACTAATGCTAAACGTTATTGCTTTTTTGGTTTTGGGTGCACCTTTGGTCATGATTAGTTTTATCAAAGACTTTATTAAAGAATATTCTGCCTCAAGCCTATAATTTTAAGTAATTTCTTTTTCATGTTATCGAAACTTTGTAACAGTCTTTAAATTAGGAATATATATTATAACAATATCATGATATTGTTATATACAAATTTACATATACACATCCTACCTTCCAACCTAAAACCTTCCTTAGTTTGAATTTTTCAGTTACTGTTGGAAAAAAAGATGAATTCATCAGTGATTTCATTTCTTCAAAAGCTCTGATGACACTGTCTCTTAGAGCACATTAAAAGCTAGTGTGATCAAGCTTGTAGTTTTCAGTAAAATGAAAACTTAGATTTATAATCTGGAATATAATTTGGAATACTGTATTATGTTGGTATAGAATTTGATATTTTAATTCTTTAAAAATTACTATACTGGTCAACCATTATATATAGGCTAACAGCTTATTATTACAGCCTTATTTTATATCCCAGTGGTTTTTCTTGTTCATGTGTAAAGATTTAGGGAGAGGGGCATGGGGGAAGTGCATGTTTTTTTTAATAAACTTGTAATAGTCTTTTGTGTTCAAGTGCTTGGCATATTGTTGGTAGTTTGTTTTTGGTGAAACATTAACAGGTGAAACTTCACTATGTGGTTTGCAGGGTTTTGTAATTTGTATTTTAATTTTAAGATGAGGAGATTTTCATGTTTTAACTTTGTATCCCACCTGAATAATTCCTGGAAAGAAAACAGAATTTTCACCATTTTATTTTTATATAAATGTGAAATAAATGGCTGATAAAGTATAATTTTACTTCTTGATTTAGAGAGGCAAATTAAACTATTAAATGACAGATGTAATATTTTAGAAACATTGCACGAGCATTCTACTTTTACAGTGTCGTTATCTGTGTTACTCTATGGATAGCACTGAAGTAGAATGAAGCCTCTATTGGTTGATTCTTTATGGATGCTATTCTGTATTTTTATAAGGTTTTAATAAGATTTTCAAGAAGAATTGAATAACATTTTGTGTCATGTGAGTTTTACATGATTTCGATGGGCAAAAATGTCTTCAGCATTTTATGATGTTAAAGAAATCTTTCATTTTCTTTGTTTCTGCTTAAATACTACATTATACAGTAAACACCTCGCTTCTCTTATGATTTCCTAATGAGAGAACCAGAAAGTGAAATTTAAAGATTTTGCTCGCAGCTCTATTAAACTTTATGTAAAACAAATCGAAAACAGCATCTTACACGAGATTTGAAATTATCTGTGTATTGCATTTAATTACTCTCTCCTCTGTGAGCATGGACAACATATGTGTTGGCTTAAGTGGCCCTACGTAAATTAACAGGAAGCATACTTAAAGGAATACTGATTTCATAATGTTGAATATAAGCAGAAAAAAATCTACTTGTCATTTTAGATACTATATAGATAATGAATTTAAAATTTCATACTCTCATGGAAATTGTATTTTTCTTAACTAAGAAAATTAAATGGTATTTAATTTACTTTTTGTGCATTATACTTGCTTTCAAGGATTGTAAGGACAGGTATTTTAGATATAATTTTTTGTTGGAGCTAAACAGGTTTTAATTATCTTTGTACAAATACTTTCATATTATGGAAAATTGTTCTTACATTGCCAGTGTTCCTTTAATTATGTTGTTATAGTTTTGAAATGTGAGTTAACACTTTGTGTAAAATACTGTCTTTATGGATGGACTCATTTTAATAATATTGCATGTTAACCTTGTTTTAAGATGGGTCATACCGTATTTCAAGCTGGAAAAATATGATGCAAGTTTCTAGCACTTCTTTTATAGCTGATACTTTATAGAGGTTTGCGTGTATTTTGCGCCCATTTAAAAATAGTGCATTACAGTCATTTTTTGAATGAGCATTTCATGTGTGTGGGGAGATAAAATAAAAAAAAGACAGTATTTTTGCATTAAGTTGCTGTTCTATGAATTGAGATGCTTTCAATAAACTTTTTTCCTTTGATTGGAAAACCTGAAAGTTAAAGAACTCACTAAAGAAGAACTCAAGAAGGAGAAAGAGAAACTTGAGTCAAGGAAGGAAAGTAAGCACGAAGAGAGAAAAAAGGGGAAGAAGGAAAAAGAGGATGGCCGGAAGGAAAAGAAAATTGTTGATTCAAATCTATCCAAGAAAGAGTCTCCAAAGGGCAAAAAGGACAGAGAGAAGGAGAAAGTGGGACTAGATAAAGGTGCTAAAACCAAGGAAAATAGGAAAAAATCAACGAATATAAAAGATATTTCTAGTAAAATGGCATCCAGAGAGAAAGATGACAGAAAGGAAAGTAGAAGCTCTCCCAAACACGTGCACTTAGCAAAGGGAAGTAACCAGAAAAGAAAGAACTAAACATCATCCCAGGAAATGGTAATGTTCTTCTTTGTGATCGCGGCTAAAGGGCATAGAACATTTGGTATTGCTCTGGTTGGCGAAGATGTGTCAGTTGGCCATTGAATGTATGTATTTGTTGGTGCTCAGCAAGTAAATTCTATGAAATTTAAGTATACTGTCTCCTGCTTCTAAATTAAAAAAAAATATGTAATAAAAATGTGATGTAATAACTTTTATTTTTATTAATTTATTGATCATGTATCCAGATAAATGTATATGTATAATATGAATTGTAATGAGTTTATTAATATATTGGATACTGTCACTGGAGTTAAATAAGAATATTAAGATTTTAAATAGTATTTATATGCAGAGTGACTTACAACTTGCAGGTTTGATAAATACTCAGGTAGGTAGGAAGTGATCTACTTTGTCCTCAGTTTTCTTCCTACTGCTTCCTGCTTTTCTGATCCTCTTTCTTCTTCACCTACCATTTTCCTCCTGCACTTCCTTTCTCCTTTCCTTTCCCCTTCCCCTCCCCCAGCTCTTCAGAGGGCACCTCCTCAGGCTCTTGTGACATCCCCTGCATTCCTCCCTCCCCTGCATTCCTCTCCCCAGTCCCTCCTTCCTCAGGCTCTTACCTATTTAACTTTTCCTTCTCCTCCTATCTCTCTCTGTTTGAGTCTCTCCTTCCCAGTCTTACAATCTCTTTTACCTCCTTCATTTCTCCATGCCTCCTCACTCCTTGCCCCTCCTCAACTACCCCTCCCTTTCCTACCAAGAGCTCTCCCCCACCTTCTCCTGTCACCTAATGGATACTTCGTGTCTACTGTGTGTCGGATACGCTGTTGTGAGAACTCTGGATATAGTCATGAATAAAAGAGAATTTTATTTAGAAGAACAATTTTAGAACACTTTATGATGTCTTTACAGACTCAGAATAGTTAGAGAAAGGCTTTAATTACTTCAAATTAGGATATACTTTCATTTTATATCACATGGTTTTCAAATATTTTGTGGAATGGCATATATTTTTCATATTTGATTGTATCATAATTGTTTACCATTTCTAAGGGCTTACAAATTTGAGATCTAACTAGACATCAGAATTTATCCATCAGAAAACATTTAATAAAATGAAATTTCAGTAAGAATACGTTTCTACAAATGATTTGTACTCTTCTATGCATGAAGTCTTAAATCTCTAATTGTGACTACTGGTAAAATTGAGTTATTGAATTTGAGAAGAGCAAGCTGGTATATTGTAACAGAATCAAAAGTGCTGCCACAAAGACTTTATTTTTTTAAATAATTCTTCAACTTTTTCTATGAAGAGCTTAGAAACAGATTTGGGCCTCATGAAAGATATTTCAAGTCAGAAATGAGTAAGTATTAAGTGCAAATGTTTCTAAAAATATTGTGCACCTTTTTCTTAAATGCTAGCACCTGTTACTGCTTAAAATCAAACACTTAGACATTTAGTTGACAAAAATTCCCACTGACATAATAGAATTACACAGCAAGGGGGAAATCCTAGAGAATATCTAATCTAATTTCTCTCTCTAATCCAATCCTATTATTTTATTGTTTAAAAACCGAGGCCCAAAGGAATTGTAAACACTGGTAACTTGGGGTTTCATTTGTTGATTAGTCAGGATTTTGTTGTTTGCATAGATTACAGGAACATAGTAAACCAAAAAGGAATTTTGTGACTTATTTGAGTGGTAGATACAGGGACACTGGCTTCAAGTGAATAGATCTCTGTAATCAGAGCCCTGTTTCTTCCTAGCTCTCTTCTCAGATCTTGGCTCTGCTGTTTTCTACTGGATTTTGTTCTATATGGAGGGGTTACCACTTAATGAAGAAGACAGTCCTCAGCAGGCCCCGGACACATCCTTCTAGTTTAGCAATATTAGTGCAAAGAGGCGGTTTTCTGGGATGGCTCTGGGAGAAGTGTCCCTGGGTGAATTCTGACTGGCTGGTTGGGCCTAGTGACCATTCCTCTAGTTGGGGATGGGTTGTCTTCCCAGGCTGGCTCCTGTGCACAAAGCTTTGGGTGGGGGTGAATGGGTCCTAGTCAAACCACATCAGATGTTTCCTGTGGGCAGGAGGGCTTCTGGGAGGAGAAGAGGAAGGCTCTGACTGAGAACTGGACGGAACAAGAAGCAAACTATATCCACCGCACACATACAAGTTACAACATTTAAAAACTATATCCTGATGTTAGATCTTGCTGCTAAGATAAATGGATTGTTTTTTTAATTTATGTACCACATTTAAAGTGTTAATTTCTGTACAGATGATTTTTTTTTCCCACTTGCAAAAGGGCAGAGAATTATAATTAGATTTACTGAGGGCATTCTAGTAATTTTTACCTTAGTTCTTGAAGGACAATGGTTATGGGCATAAAGTACGTAAATGCTAAATTCTAAGAAAATGAGCAAAAAAAATTTTAGAATAAACTAATCAGCATAAGCATATAAACGTCTGTTGGTATTTAGTAAAGCACTTGGAAATACTTTAGTTCTATCATTTAGGTTTTCCTTTGAATGTCAGCTCAAGAATTGAAACATCTCTACTAAAACATTTAAAAATACTTCACGAGCTCTTGTGAACTGGGAGTTGATTTATTTTCTTTCTTTCTTTTTCTTTCCTTCCCTTTTCTTCAGTAAATAAAGGCTTCACCTGAATTTTATTGAAGTTGAGGTCACACTTTACCCAACTGCATTGGCACTTATTATTCAATTAAAAAACTTAGTGCAAGATAAGCTTTTGGTCGTGATTAATGAATTACAATTATGCTTGCATTCGCTGTTTTACTTGCTTTTTTATTCAGTGTATAGTTATTTCTGTATTCTGCTTCCAATTGTTATCTAAGGATAATTAAAACCAGAAAGGTTCCCCTTCTTAAATAAGTAAGCTAAAAACAGGGACAAACATTTTATGATAGAGTAGTTGGGAGTCAGAAGTCCTGAAAGTGTGAATTAAATACTTAAGAATGTAAGTTTATTTTGTTGTATCACTAACAAATTATTTATTTAAATTGCGCTGAGATGATACTTAGAATTCTAAAAAATGACATTATTGATGTATTTTTCCTTAAATTATGTATGATAGTATCTCACATGTGAGTAGCACAATCATCACAGAGATGGTCAGTTTTGCAAAAATATTTGCGAGCCTGTCAGATTTCCAAGAATCTTTTTTTATCCTTTAATATTCAAATTACTTTCTTTTAATGCAGTTTATCATCGATTTTTTTTCTTCATTTCTTATGATGTGTAACTTCTATGTTTCATTTGTTAATGGCTTTGTGTATGAATTTTAGTTGTTTCTAACATTGGTTGTAATCAACCTTTTGAAATATTATTTTTTTTTTAGAGGATTTTCATTTTTACCTTATGGGTGATATGCATTGTGTCCTCTCAACATTTCACAGTGAGAGAGAGACTGGTAAAGAAATTAACCTAAATCAGTCAGCATGAACGCTTGAGTTAATCCAGGGTGATTAATTCTATAAGTGATTGTTCTTAAGAGGATATCTTATAGTGTTATGGCCTGCTTAGCCATACACTCTTGTAACTTCAGAGGTTCTCATAGTGATTACTTGGATAATAAGGACTTCCTGTATATATGTTCTTTAAAAAACAAAGAAAGGTAGTAAACAAGTGTGATTTTTAAGTTTAAATGTTTTAAATTAACTGAAACGTCATTTTCCATGAAATGGGTGTGATGACTTAAGCTACATCTCCTGACTTTGGTTCCTTTCTCTTGTGTCTTTCACTGTTCCTTCTCCTGTTAATGCCCATCATGTTACTGCCCACTAATGCCCAGTAACAATTCTCCATGTTGATTACTCAGATTATTTCACCATACAATGCATCTCTGAAATACCAGTTTTCCTCATTTGTAAATTGAAGATAACACCGTTTGCTGGAGGTGGTTTTGAGAACTAGCTGGTATTACATATCCACAAGCAGCTGGCACATTGTTGGCACTCGTTGATACCAAAACTCTTAATCTCAAGTGTCCCCAGTGATGTGCAGCAAGCCAGTCACTGAGACATCAGTACTTGGAGATGGAGAAAGGTTTATTTGAATTCATCAAGATGAGAAGGTGGGAGCGTAGGTCTCAAATCTGCCTTAACAAGAGAAGAGAGCAGGGGCTTTTATAGAGCTCAGGGGCTTCGGAGGAGGAGTTTTGGAGAAACAAAGGAGTAATCCATGTTTTTTTCACTCCTGACAAGCCCCTTGGCAGTCTGGCTTCTGGGTGTCAGCTGCAGCTGGGGGCTGGTTACCTGATTATCTTGTTAACTTCCTTGAAGGCATTCTCTTTCTTCTGTAATCTGTAAAACATGCTCATATTTCCTTGTGACCCTTGAGTTACCCCTCAGATTAAACAAGAAAACAGCAAATTGACAAGATTAACTTCTTTCCATAACAGGGTTGAAATATTCAAGGTTATTGAATATTACAGTAACCCTCAGGTACCCGCTTCATCATGTTTCCCTTTCCTTTGGTAAGATAATGGTAATAATCATTGCAAGGTGTTTTAGTCAGGTGTTAAAAATTTTGAAGCACTGAGGCTGTAATTTCTACTCTGTTTTGTCAACAGGTTGTGAGACAAATACCTTCCTCCTTTATCCTTTGTAACTAATATATCTTTGTGAAATGGGTTTACTGGGTCCTGATTTGTTCTACTGAGATAATTGAGAGTGCAAATAAAAGTAATTATAAAGGTTACATATGTGTAAAGCCATAAGAATGCATAGTTATTTAAAGGATACTGCTACAACATGAACACACAAGATATGAAATGTAGAGGCTGGAAAAAAGTTATGAAGTAATAAACTATAGTCTTAAGTATGTGGTACAGTTAAGAAATTTCATAAACAACCTAGTTGTCGAAAACTTATTTATATGTTTTCTTTGTACTCAGAACATGTTTTTCTGCAGAAACAATTTTGTGATCTTTAGAGATTTTCTACTCCAGTCCACAAAAAACCTATTTAATCCCTAATGTCTAGTTCTGCAAGTCTCAGTGTAACTATGTTTCTTTAGACAAAGGGATTCATCATTCTTCCTCAGAGTATTAGGAACATATTTAGTTTTATTTCTAAGTGTTCTCCAGAATTCTTTTGGTTAAATATGTGAATCCGTTCAAATTAGCTTATATGGATAAAAAAAACATTGATTGGCTCACATCATTGTAAAGGCCAGGGGTAGCTGTGATTTTTTTTCCTTTGGTTATGCTGGATCTAGGTGCTCCACCAGTGGTCTGAACCTCTCGTTCCATCCCTGGACTTTCTGGGATGCGGGCTTCCTTCTCAGGCAGCCTGTCCCAGGTTAAGTGTCATGTGCTCACATTTACCCCTGATCCTTATGGAGTAGGGTAGGGGGAGTGAAGTTGTGATTGGCAAGACCTGTGTCATGTGAGTGCCTACCCTTAAAACTGTGGGGTGAGGGAAAAGCAGTTCCTCAACAGAAAAATCAGTGTGCTTTTACCAGAAGAAGGGGGAATACGTGCAGAGGGGGCTACACAGTGACTATTTATAGCCTGTGCTTCATGTGCACCAATGCAGGCAGCGTCTGGGGTTTGTTTTCCCCATCTCTTTTCCTCACCCCGTTCCTACTTCTGCTGCTGCCCACATACGAGGAGTTGAATGGGACGGGCCTAAATGGGTATTTCAGAGTTAGAGCCATGGGGAATAGAGAGAATCCATCCCAACCCTCGGTCGGCAATAATTTTAGACAGATGAAGGAGTGGAAGAGAATATTGCCATATGATAAATATTGCCATTTAGTTATCAGGTCTGTTAGTTTTATTTATGTTGTTAAGCTCTTTCCATTTCCCTCCGGTTCTATCTAAAGAGAAAGTTGTTGTTCTTAGGAAACTGAAGGGTGAGTGTTACGTCGCAGACCCTTAAGAGTTCTTCTCATGAAAATCTTATTTGGGGGAATCTGAAAAAGTCCTCAGTAACAGCATTCAGTGTCATGTCCTTGCTCCTCCGTTTGCCTGAGGGTAAAACTGCAGGAGCTAGATGTTGATTACCGGTTTGGATATCAGTTTACATAGGAATCAGTTTCTACAAAAGCTTCAATTTTATAAGCCCTGCAGAGCAGAAGGCATCTATTTTCCTTTTCTTTACTCCTCATTTCATGCCTCGTTTGATTTCACTTCATGTATGTGTTTATGACTTTATTAGCATCCATACATCATAGAGGTCTGTCTGTCATTTACTTCTTTCTTGCCTCAAACGTTAGTTCTCTTGTATCCTAAGAGATTGGAGGAAGACCTATAACTTAAAGCTTCTGTGTTATTTTTGATAATTATATACCCACCTGCTGTGTCATCTCTATTTCCCATTTATTGATTCATTCAACAAATATTTGGAGTATCTGCAGCTTACTGGGGTCTGCTAGGCTGCGGGGATACAAGTGATCAAGATGGCTCCAGTCCTTCCAGTGAAATGCTATGAGATAAATAAGGAGATGAGGAAGAAAGTAATGAAACTGGAGCTATTGCTGGTACTGCCCACTGTCCCTTCTGCCCGGGATATGCTCCCACTCCGTGTGGTGGGCCGCCTTCTGTCTCCTGCAGGATCCAGCAGAGTCATCACATCTGCACTCCTGCTTTCTCTGATCCTCCCAGGTGGGTGGACTGCCTGTCTTGCAGTTACTGTGCTTATCACCTTGCTTTACCCCTAGCCTTTGCTTTGCTATCAGCTTATGATTTATGTCCAGTACCTATCATAGTAACTGAGAGTGATAGGCATTCAATGTGTGTTTATTGAATGGGGAACACATAGAACACAGATCATTTAAAAATATTTCAGATCTGTATATACTGTTGAATAGTAATAGAAAGAAGAAAAAAAAATTTGTTTTAAAGAAAAACCCAGAAGTTTCTTCAGTAATTGTTTTAACCACCTTGGAAGTTCCCTATAACTGTTTGTGTTGCTGTATGTATGTGTGCAGGGAGTGGGGTTATATTTGTTTCTTTAGAAGAAATAAAGGAAGAAATAAGTTGGCAAGAAAAAATGTATATTTGCTAGGTTTAAATGATCTCATTTAATTCTTAAAACCCTTCTAAGGAGGTACCGTTTTATCTCCTTTCTGTATTTGTGGAAGCCAAAGTTGTAGCCGTGGTAATGTGCTCGAGATGAGATTCAAATGGAATTCAAAGGCAGCCCTCCTGCTTCACATGCCTGAGCTCTTACACACCATCTCGTGTTGCAAGAGGTTAAAGTGAGTCCATTCCATTCCAGTCTGTGGAGTCCCTTCATTCGTTCTGAAACTCAGGCTTTTAGGAACCTTTTTGGCAGTGTTTAACTCTTTGGAGATTTATGTCCTCCTCTTCCTGAATCTGTCTCTTCATCACTTGGGTTGTGTTAAGATGCTTTGAATCTGGAATGGCTCTCATTGTATATATCTTGGGGTAGCTCTATTAGTCACTGGCAGTCTCAGAATTTTGATAAGTTCTAGGACCGCTGTTGGGATACCTGCTAAGATCTGTGTTCGTGATTATACAAGCCAGGAACAACAACGAGGTTTAATATGGCTGGTTGGTGTGCATGCCTTTCTGGTTTGATTTCCCAGAATATTTCTCTAGTTTCGTGTACCTGTTAGGGTATATTGATTTACATTGTTAGACTCTAGATCTTCCTTGACTTACGGTGGGGTTACGTCCTGATAAATTCATATTAAGTTGAAAATATTGTAGGTTGAAAGTGCATTTAATACACCTAGCCTACCAAACATCATAGCTTAGCCTACTCTACCGTAAACGTGCTCAGAACACTTACATTAACCTGCAGTTGGGCAAAATCATCTAACACAAAGCCTATTTTATAATAAAGTGTTGAATTTTCATGTAATTTATTGAATACTGTATTGAAAGTGAAAACAGAAGGGTTGTCTGGGTACAGAATGGTTGTACGTGTGTTAGTTGTTCACCCTCGTGACCGCGTGGCTGACGGGGAGCTGTGGCTCGCTGTCGCTGCCCAGCGTCACGAGAGTGGATTGTACCGCGTATCGCTAGCCCAGGAAAACATCAACATTCACAATTCCAAGTGTAATTTCTACTGAATGCATATCAGCTTTCTCCTTATTGTGAAGTCGAAAAATCTTAAGTCGAACCATCATAAATCAGGGATCTCTGCTTGCATTTGAAGCAGTAGCAGTCCTGAGCACTTCCCCTTCATGAATAACAGTAGCTGGAGTAACCTGGGTTGGTAAAATCAAAATTTTCATCGATCTGTACACCACTGAATTAGTAAACCAAAGATTGATAAACTAATTTTTAGCAATGTCTTACCTTTTATGGGCTAAGTATATAAAATCCTATGAAGCAAAATACTATTTATAATTCTTACTTTCCCAGATTTTGTTGAGGAACAGTTCGTATGTAAGTCTTATGAAAAGTGTCATTTTCACTCAGAGTAAAGGCCTCGGTGATCTGGTCACCCAGGGCCTTTCCGATGCCCACGCCCTTGCTCGCTCGCCAGCTGCGTTGACCACTGGGCTCTTCCTTGCTCCCAGCACCCTCTCTGCTGGGGAATGTTGAACTTGCTGTTCCAGAGCCTTACCGGGAGCACTCTTCCCCTCTGTAACTCGCATGGCCACATCCCTGATTTCCTTCAGGAGTCTGTTCAGATCTTATCAGTGAGTTCCTTTCCTCCTCCATGTGTTGCAAATAGCCCTGCCCCCTTTCCCTAAGGGCCTGGCGCTGCCTGTCCCAGTCTTCCCCATACCATCTTTCCCCATCTGATATACTCTATTTCATGTTTCTTTTCTTTTAATTGTTCCTCTCTATGGGAGGTAGGGGTTTTGTGTGTTGGTTTTCTGTAGAACAGTGCCTTGCATTAGTACGTGCTAACTATTTGTTGAATGAATAAATGCAGTATGCAATTTAGTAAGTTTTAAACTATCGCATATTTGTGGGAAGAAAATACACTTATTCTTTCCCATATGATCAGGTGTAGTTGGGTAGCAGTGAATGAAGTAAGCTAATACTGGTCTAGGGTGATTGTGTCAGATAATCAAATTTGCTATGAATGGTTATTTAAAGTGCTCATTTTCATTTACTTTTTGTAACTTCTTCCATTTTTACTTGAAATTGGAGGAAAAATTATGTATGTTTGAAATGCAAACATAATGTTTTGTGTTTTTTTTTTTTAATTTCCTGATTTATCTGATGTGCCCAAAAATCTAAAAAGAAGGTATGCTTTCAGAGAATTAATTTATTTTCCAAATCACATAGGGGCTGTTGTGGTTGACTTGAAACATTTATTCAACCCTAGATAATTACTGTCAGGCAATTGTGGTCATCCTGTTCCTCTTGCCAGCTTAGGAATGGAAGTGGATTCTGGTTTTGACTATTAAAACCAGAAGAGAAGACTGTTGGGAGCTTCTAGGAAAGATTTCCTCACGCCTAAGAGAGAAGCAGGGCACCTTTTGCTTCTGGACATCATCTTATCTGGAAGGGGAGCTTGCAGCTGGTGGGGAAGCCCTGATTGCCAGCCCGAGGATGAAGCCGTTGCTGAGAGCAAGTCAGCGTGCCTCCACGCTTCTCGTGAAGTTAGATAATAAATTTCCTTCTTGCTCAAAGATAATAAATTTCCTTCTTGCTCAAAGATAATAAATTTCCTTCTTGCTCAAGCCAGTGTGCGTTGGTGTTTGTTATATGCAGCCCCAGGAACATCCAAACTGATACATTCATTTCATCACATAATTCTGAATATTTATTTCAGTGCTATGTCCTTGCCATTGTACCTTATAATAAATCCAATTTGAAAACCATTCTTCTGATTGTGAATTGACCTTATATGCATTCATGTTCCTTGTTTAATTTTTGTTTATGTGTTGCCTGAAATCTTATAGGAAACATGGATTTACCACTGTTGTCTGAGGAGCACTTATTCATGGACTAAAATGGATGTGGGTGGCGAAATGTTTTTTGGGAACACCAGAGTAAAAGCTTGTAGGGTTCATTCTTCCATATGGGTTATCAAAGCAGTAAGAATTAGTCTAGAATGTGTTTCTGTTAAGTTTTAGAAAGTTTATAGGGGTTTAGGGAAGGCAATGTGTTAATATGATCCTTAGCTTCTTTGAAGTTTACAATATTTATTTTTGTGCTGACTTCTCTGGAAAAGGAGGTATCAATAAATTGACAATTCTGCTGCCACTTTGGACAGAAAAGTGCTCAGTATTTTCTCTTGTTATATGCTTTCCCTTTCTCCTGTTGTTTTTCACGTTTTACAATTTCAATTTTAGAAACTAATAACTTCCAGTTGATTTCGAGAAAGCTGACTGTTAGGGGCATTGTATGTCTGAATATTGGTATACTAGTACTTTGCAAACACTTAGCAACAAAATTTATTTTCAAATGAAACTTCTCAAAATCCAGTAAGAATGGGATTTTCAGGCAGTTTAAATCTTTATTATTTGGCAGAAAAATATTTTACTGCTTACTGAACCCACAGTTTGAAAACCTGTTACGTATGGGCTTAGTGAAGAATGACCCTGTAATTTTTCCTCCAAACTGAGGGACTGTTGAAAGGGAAATAATTATACCAGGACAACAGACATGAACTGGGACTGCCCCAGGCAGACGAGGCCTGTGGCGTTGAACTGGTGGGTGCTGGAGCACAGATCGCAATCTCGTAGGTCAGCAGTAGTAGGGAAATAAATGCAAGCCCCTTCCCCCCTTCACAGCACTAAGCCACTCTAGTGCAGCTGAGAAGCCTTGGCCCTATGGAGAATCTCTGCAGCCATTTAAACGAGCAGAGTGGCCACACCGGCGGGTGTATTCAGCCCTTCAGCACATATTGAGCACCTGCTGTGTGCCGGGTTTCCTGAGGTGCGGAGGGTGCAAAGATATGTTAATTGATTCTGAAGATTCTCAAGGTTTGCCCTATTCATTTAGCCAAACATGGCAGTGAGTAGTTCCCTTAACAGTTGAGAGATGTAGGAATGGATTATTTAAATGAGAAAGGGCATAGGGATTTTCCGCCCTGAATTTGGAGTTTGAGCTGTGATGTGTTTTAATAGGCCTTCCTCTCTGCCCCTCCACCCCGTGAAATTGAACTGCATTAGGATTTGTGAATACTGGTGTATGATCTCTTTGGAATCTATCTTATAGTTAGAAGTCACTTTATAGTTAGGAGTAGAACACAGCTGTGTGTGTTGGTTGTTTTACTCGCGCTAGCGTTTTTGAGTAAGTAGTGTTGGAAATAAGTAACGAGAGGATTTATGAGTGATGAAGTGGAGTCCTGTCTCAGTGTCTTTTTAGGATTTGGAAGAGGAAAGGGTGACTTTGTTTTTGTCAATGAGAGAAAAAGAATGATAAGGAAAAATATAAAGAATCAAAACAGAAGAGTAAAAGACATTGAAATGAGAATTTTCTGGACAAGAGTATATGTACGTTAAGAGTTGGATAAAGGTGCCAAGATGAGAAAAACGCTTCTCCGTTCTGTCTTGACCTTTTCATTCTAGGCTGTTGACATGCACAACACACTCCCTTTAGTGACAACTCTTGGTACCACTCTTGGTGGGGTGGTGAAGAACCCAGGACTTGGTAAATGGAATCGCCAGACTCTTTAACCCAGTCGGTTTAGCTTTCTAAATAGTTATATTTAATTGAGGATATATTTAAATTTTCTACATATGAAATATCAAAGAACTAACTTAGTATAATAGATTCCAGACTCTCGTTGACTTTCAAATCAGCTTTCATGTTCCTTTACCCTGATGTCTTATTTTCCTTAAGACAAAAAAAACAAAAACCAAAAAAGAACTTTTCTTCATGCCTTTGAGCTCTTATGGAATAATATGATTGCTTAAGTGTTACCTTTAGAAGATTGTAAATAGTGAGTTATGTATTATTTCTTCTCGTTTTTAGCTATAATTTTCAAGAAGAGTATATGCAAATCAAAATACAGAGTGTGCACAAATAACAGTAGAAAGTTCAAATGCATCTTAGTTGTGTTATTGCTCAATTCAGAGTTCAGGCTTAGGAGTTAATTAGTCACTTATGAACACAAGGAGCTTGAACTCATACTGAACTTCTTTTGGCAAGTTCAGACATGACTTTATATTTTAGCGATTCATGAACATGTAAACAATGACTTTGTTATTTTTTAAGTGAAAGGTTAATTTAGATAAGGAGATGTTAAAGGCCCATGTGAAGTTAAAGAGCAAACTATTTCCCTACTTCAGTTTTTAAGCATATCAACATTTTCCTGTAGTATATAGTCTTGGAAACTATAAATTGCGCTATTGATGAAGTGTTTGAGAATATTATTTTTCCTGGCTTAACATGTCAAAAAAAAAAGAAAAAAAACTTAAGTTAACTTTGTGAATAAAAATGCAGGCCTTAAAGAAAGATCTGCTTCAAAGCCAACAGTCCCGCCAGAAGAGGCTGAGCCATACCCGTGGCTGGAGGATCAGATTCTCGAGGGGCCAGGTAAGCGTTCTCTAATTCTGACTGGATGTGCCTCAGCCTGCCAGGGATCCCAGTTTGCAGTTTGCAGAATCCTGTTTTACCCATAATTTGTTTCACAATGTTTGCAGAATGATGAATTACCTTTTCTTCTTCTGAAATTTTATAGTGAACTTAATTTTTTCTAGTACAAATTTACACAGGATAATTTTAATTTTTGAGATCAAGAGTTGAAGGCGCAGATGGTTGCTCCTTGCCTGGGATCACACAGTTAGGAACATCATGAACTAAATGCTGTGTCTTGATTCTACTTCCAGGACTACTGTCCCATATTACATTGAAAGTAAAATTAGACACGTATTGTACACTAGTTTTGTCATCGTTTGTCACATTATTTACTAGAGTTGGTCTACTGGGTTCCCAGTCTTTTTAATATGAGAGTCTCCTTTCTACATCAAAAGACTTCCCAGATAGTCTGTGAAGCCTGTTTTGCATCTACATGAATTCATAGATCAATACAAGTATCTTGTTATCACCCACAGGCCTGTGACCCATAGGATCGAAACTCCTAAAATCTCTTAATAAATTGGTAAATGAAATTTGAATCCATTACTATCATTTCCTTTTTATGCTGTGGTATTTATTACAAAGTAGTATGTCATTTCTGTACATTTTTCATTTATTCAGTAGTTCTCAAAAATCTGGTTTCATTTTGCCACCTATTGAAAGTGTTAGGTATGACACTGCATATTTACTGGCAACTTAAGTACTGGGTCCACATGGTACTTGGCTGATTTTATCACTGCATACTGATGAGTAATATTTGATTTACCTTCCTTCCTTCCTTTTAAGATCAATATGTTGCTTTGATTTTTTTTTTTTTTATTTGTTCAAATCATAATCCCAGGAGAATTTACTGTCTCCTGTTCCTGTGGAATTGCCATAGTCATACTACGGCTCTGGAGCAAGACTTTTTTTAAATTTTATAATTTAAATGTGTATTTGTATTTGGAACCTGAAGCTTTACTTTGTACTAAGTACATTTATAATTTAAAAATCTTGTTTTTTAAAACTGGTACCTGCTCTGAAATATTGTTCCATTTGCTTCCACTCTTCCGTTTTTGTTTTTTGTTAATACTACTCTTTGCATATTACCGATAACTTGTCCTCCTAAATCCATCAATTTATTATCAGCTCATATCCTTTTCAACTTTTTGGCCATATTTGTTTTAGTTTAAATGTTGCCTTCTCAACCTTTCTGTTACCTAGTCCTTTAGCTTCTCTCTCTTCTCTGACTACTCACCTATTCTGTAGACATAAGTACATACCTCTCATTAAAACAGAATGAAATAAACTCCCTCTTGGTCCCTACAGTTCTCTCTATCTGCCCTTCAGTCCCTCTCCTTGCTGCACTAACCAGGGTTTTGAAAGAATAATCTACAGTTGCTTTTTTGCCATATTTTCTACTCAATCTTTAGTTCATCACAGTCTGGCTTCTGCCTCTACCAACCCTCCCCAAAGGAAAAGAGGAGCATCGTATCATCATGGAAAGATGGAACCGCATGGTGCCCTCACCAAGGTCAAAGCCAGTGCTGTAGCAGAGGTTCTGGAGAGGCATGTGAGGGCTGGATTGTGGAGGTCTTGTATTCTGTTCCGAGGAGCTTAGATTTTCATTTGTTCAGGCAAAGGAAGCCAGTGGCGGGTTAAGTGAAGGAGCAGAGCTTCACCCCTCTGCTTCTCTTACGTTACTCATGTTATATTCTCTGGGCACTGCTGTCAGTAGGTGGAAAACTGGGAATCCAGTTAGGAATCTATCACAGGCATCGTGAGAGATGATGAGGGAGGAATAGATATCAGCAGACTCTTCTGTAATTATTTGAGAATATATAAAAAACTGGTTTGTGAAATAAAAACATCCATAAAAATAGAAGGTACTTTTTGTGCTTCAGAAATGGTTTTGTAGTGTTATTAGCATAATAGATTCTTAAATTTTTTTTCCTATCTGAAGTTCAAATTAACTTGCTCTGTTTTTGTCATTGAAGATTAGCTCAACAAAATAACTGATGTCATTGGTATTATGTCATGTGACAGCATTCATGATACTAAGTCTAGTACTGCTTCTATTTACTGAACACAGATTATGTTTATTACACAGAAAATTTATAGTAGTGTCAATGTAATTATAGCTTCTTGTTTGTTGTGTGATGTTGCAATAAACCTGATAACCCAGCAGGCATCACAGTGTTGTCAGAATGTCATTACTAATGTTGTTCACTTTTGTAATTTACATCTATTTGAGTCTATGGATCTGGCTGCCAGATGGGGTTCTCCAAAGCAGAAAGGATTGTCAGTTATAATGTAAGGTCTACTCATGCTGCCTGCTGACTTCTGGGAGCGGTCAGCCAACCCGGACCATCCCAGCCCTCACCCGAGCTTTGGGGCCCTTTCTCCTAACAGGGAAGACAGAGGCTGACCATATACTTTAATGTCTGTTGACTTCCTCTTCCACATTGTTATCCTTAGTCCCTAGTACTTTCCTTTCTGAAAGTTTTGCTCTTGCCTTTTTTTTTTTATTCTACCATCAGTGTGAATTTTGTTAATTACAAGCTGAAGTAATTTTGCTCTGAGTGAGGTTTCTTTAAAAAAAAAACTCTAAACCTGAATTAGTTTTCTTTTTTTAAAATCTTATGGAGAAGTTTTTTTAACACTTATAACTGCTGTCAAAATAAAACCGATTTTAAATATCTATCATATTTGCCAACATAGAAAAAAAAGTGGTAAACTGATATGAAAAGGATGGATAGTTGATTAGCCAATTATATTCAGTTGAATGTGTATATATGGATGCCATATTTCATGTTCTACATTAATGTCTAGATTTTTTCTGCTTAGTTATGTTTTGTAATTATTTTAGGACCTCAGAATATTGAAGATGAAGTACAAGAACAAGTTCATTCCCTTCTCCAGGAAACGGTATACACAGAACCTGGTATGAATTAAAATCTACTGTTTTTTCATGCATTATTAAAATAATGGTTAATTACATAAAATGACTTGGGCATTATTTTAAATAATAATTGAGTGTTTGGGGTGTTTTTTTTAAGTTATTAGAGGACAGGTATTTCTGAAATAGCACTAGACATGTTTTATTTTACCCCACCTTACTGTTAAGGAACTTATTGCATACATCTAAGAAAGAAATGGTAGGAATAAATGAGAATAAACAAATCGAGACCAATGATACATCAAGAACAGATGGGAAGAGCAGGGTAGAGGAAAATAGAGCACAACCAAGCAAGCTGTCAGGGGCTGTCTGGGTGCTGTGGTCAGACCTCAAATTTTACTGTGTGCTTTGGTGGTTGCCAAAGCAAAAAGGAGAAACTTTCAATTATGTAGGTCCTGTTACCAGAGAGGAAATAAACATGCTGTCTACTTAGAGAATATAAAGCGTTTTCCCAGCTCTTACATCTAAAAAATTTCTTCTATGAAGTTCTATACAGAGAATGTTAAATGATACTCTAGAAACCAACGTTTTAAGATTTTATAAGACTGTTTCTTGAAACATCCCTTGATAAAAGCAGAGAGTATAACCCCAAAATATAACTCACAGAGGGATTTTGCAGGGGACAGAGCACTTCGTCTCCTGATAGTCCTAATGGTTTGGTGTAAGCTGAAGATAGTTCTGAAGGAAAGATTGTGTTTCTTAAAAACAAAAGGCAGAATTCCCTATCATTTAAATTGGGCTTTAGCAGGTCTCCTAAACCAACTTATTCAGTCTTGGGTGTTGGGGTTAAGTGTAGAGCATCCCACCTGGCTCCATCTGTGCTCGTCTGGGGAGACCAGGTGTGGCTGAGTGGTAGGTTTGTGCCATTGGCTGCTGGGGCTCTAGGAGCCTGTATTCTTTCGTTACCAGCTTCTTCTCAGCTGGGAGAGCTACTTGCCCTGAGTGTATGTCTGCACATATGAACAAGTGCGGACCTTCCCTTCCTGGATCTTCTTTTTTTTTTTTTTTTTAACTTTGCCTAACACACAGATGATGCAGTCTACATAAAGAAGTGATTTCAATATGATGAGCCCAGTGCTGTAATAGTGAAACACAGGATGCTATGTGGGGCTTGCTCAGACTTTGGGGTTTGCAGAAGCTTCTTGGAGAAAATGACATCTTGACTGAGGAGCTGAAGGATGGTGTAGTGCTTTGCTAGGCAGATGTTGTTAGTGACTAGAGTGTTTTAAGCAAAGGGCGTGGCATGTGTGAATGTCCAGAGGCTAAAGAGGATCTGAAAGTAGTTCAGGATGCCTGGCACGTGGAATATGTAGGTAGAGAGTGATGAGGAAAAGAGTATTTTTACTTGATTCTGGGAGTAATTGCAGCCATTGAAGGGTGTTGAGGAGTGTTGTGTGTTCTGTCTGCAGCATGAAAAATGAGTTGCAGGGAGTGTGCAGCAGGGAGATCTGATGGGAGGTGGTACTGGTAACCTGAGTGAGGTGGAGATGGTTAGTCAAAGGTGGGGAGAGAGGATAGTGGAAGGACATGGTAGACATTTAGGTGGGTGGGTGTAGGAAGCTATACAGAAGAGGGAGGAATCAAGTCTAGCGCTGGAGTTTCTTGCCACAGCCTTGGTCTTGGACCTGTTCTCTTCTCTTCTTTATCAAGACTTTCTGCCTAGAAAATCACTTAGGCCATGGCTTTAGATATTATTTGTGTTGCTTCTGAGTGTACACCTGCAGCCCTGGTCTTTCATCTAAGCTCCTGGTTTATGCAGCTGCGTACTTATCTCCATTTGCATGTTTTAGGGTATCTCAGACTTAAAATGTACCTAAAACTGAATTCTTGATTCCTCTCCATATCACAGCTCTCCCCCCACCCCCAAATTTTGCTCTTATTCCAGTCTTTTATGTTTTGGTTAGTGGTCTCCCTATCCACTTAGTTGCTTAAGCTAAAAACCTGAGAGTCCCCTCGATTTCTCTCTCCTTGTCTCCCCTCGTATGTAATCCATCAGCGCGTCCTGTCGGCTTTGCCTCCAGCCTGTGTCCTGACTCTGCAGTGTGTCAGCATCACCATCACCTCTTGCCGTGACCACTGTAGGAGCATCCAGTTGGCTCCCCGTTTCCGTCCTTGCTCCTCTACACCCCGTGTTTGATGTGGCCCAGCCCACTGTGCCTTATCTGGGCCAGTCTGTTTCTCCCTCAGTCACTTTTCTCTAGCCCACTGGCCTTCTCTCTTTTCCATGTAATGGCTAAGCCCATCCCTACCTTGAGGCCTTTGCACCTGTTACATCTTCTGCTGGCGTGTGTGTGTGTGCGCGCGCGCGCGTGCATGCGTGCGTGCGCACACGCCAGGCCTCACGTCTTATCAGAGCAAACATGGCCCCCGTGACCACCATCTCTAAAGCAGCCTCTCTGTCCCCATCACTCTGTATTTCATTATTGGGTTCAGGCCCTGCAGCTGCCGTTTATTAGCCGTGTGGCTTTAGCAAAGTTTCTCAAGTCCCTGCTTCTCCAACGTAGGATGATTGTACCTCCCTCATAGGGTTGATGTACTGGCTGCAGAGGGCCTGGCAATGCCTTGAGTCCAGTAAGCCCTCAGGAAACTATCTTCTTTATACCAGGCTGTCACTGAGAGAGCAGTGGAGACTCACAGATAGTGTACGATGTTTGGTTGGTTTCCCTGCTGAAAACAGACTTTCCACTGAATGGTGATGGCTGAGAGAGCTAAAACCTGCTTATGTAAAAACTATAAACTTGCACTGGGTAAAATGAGAGTAAGGAAAAAGGAATATGGTAAGAAGAAAAAGAGTTGTAAAATTAGTGACAGGAATTAGAATTGGTGATTAGTTTGCTGAGTAGCAGGAAATCTGAAATGAGGAGAAACAGTATAGCAGGCTATGATGAGAAGACAGAAAACAAATAAATACAGTCATGTGCTGCGTAATGACGTTTTGGTCAACAACAGACCCCATATACACAGTGGTCCCATGAGATCAGTACCATATAGACTAGCTGTGTAGTAGACTGTACTATCTAGTTTTGTGTAAGTGCACTCTGTGATGTTTACATAATGACAAAATTGCCTAACGATGCATTTCTCAGAACGTATCCCTGTCGTTAAGTGACACATGACTGTAGTGTTGACATGAATGGACCTACATAATTCAGTAACACCTGAGAGCATCACTATGCCACAGTGAAAGTAAAGTAACTAAGGAAACCTTCCTGCAGTTTTGAGAGGAGAGTTTCTATTGGGAGAATTTTTTTACACCATAGTAACAAGCTAAACCATATTGCAGTGGAATAATGTAGCATGTTCAACATCTACACAAAAAAACCACAACAGTTCAGTATATCATAAAAGCTAGTCTCAGAAGAGAAAATGGGCATCTTTGCGTAACTTAAAGGCTAAAGATAGGAACCTTCAGATGCAAAGTATAATACCAGTGACCTAGCTAGATATGCACGATGACCTAGCATGTGGTTTCGATAGGTTGTTGGCTAGTCTTTGAAACAGAACATTTGTATAGAGTTATTTAAGATTGTTACATGGAATTTTACGTCAATTCTCAGGGAGAGGTCACAGGGTAACCTTTTCTCTGACCTTGTAAAAATTGAAGAGGCAAATATATTAATAATTATGAATTCATTTATTCATTCGTTAAATATTTGTTGAGCACTTCCTATGGCTTGGCATGGCCCTAGGTGCTGGGCATACCTAGTGAACCAAAGAGATGAGGCCCCGGTCCTTGGTGAGTTCATGTTGTAGTGAGAGAAGACCTGTTCTCTACTGAGGTGGACTAGCACTCGACCAGAGTGGGAACAGAGCTTCAGAGCGGGCAGCAGCACGTACAGTGGCCCAGAGGAGGGGCAGGGCATGCCCATAGCGGGAGTGGGTATGTGGCAGCCTTTCAGAGGGGCTTGTGTGCCTGTGGGCTGCTGCCTGTACACATGTGTCACTTTGTGTGTCATCTCTGTTCAAGGAGAAGACCTGCAGCATGAGGAGGGTGAGCCAGCAAGAGAGCTGCCACCAGAAGATGATGATTTCCTTGTGGGAGGTAACGCAGATGATAGATTTGAGGCCCTGGAAACTGGAACAGTTCATGAAGGTAGAACACGTTTTTTGGTTCTAGACTAAAATACACTAGGCAATTTGTAATTATGATTGTTGAATTTTTTCTTAAATGCCTTTAAAACCTATATTTTTTTAAAGTTGAAGCCGAAACTTAATTACAATGAATTTTTTTCCTAAATTAGATATCCCAATTTTGATTGAAAGCACTTTTAGGGAAACTCTCAGAATATATAAATTTCTTATAGAAAGTCAGTGAAATGCTTCAGCACATTACTTTTACTGTACTCTCCTTCCTAGAGTGTCAAGTGTTATAAGAAATTCGAACAACTGATGAAATATGCTGCTTGATAATCTATCACAGGCTCGTGTTCTAACATGAAATCTAACTACAGAGGGTAGAACACAATTCTTGGCTTCTGTACTAGGCATTGGCAAACTTTTTCTGTAAACGGCCAGAGGGTCAACATTTTAGGCTTTACAGACACTGTAGCCTCTGTTGCCACTACTCAGCTCTGCTATTGTAGAGCAGAAGCAGCTGGGCAATACCTGATGGGTAAGTGTGGCTGTGTTCCAGTAGAACTTAGAATCGGAGGCAGGCCTGGTCTGGGCTGTGGACCATAGTTGGCTGACGTCTGTGTGTATCAATACTGTAAATTAAATGCTAGTTATTTAAATATCAGTTGAGTTGTTTACCTTGTCTCGTTGCAGTAGGCAACCTAGAGTTATCTTTATTCTCCACTGACATACAAAGAAGTAATTTCTGTGATGATGAAAACTTTTTATTCTTATATTTTGTGCTCTGCTATGCTTTAACATGAGACTACCACGATTATTTGAAACCCTGTTGAATGAAGTGCACATTCTTATGTCCTCTTTCCTTAAAGGAGTCCTTTAAGACTTTATGAGTTCTTAAAAGATTTTAAGCCACAAGTTTTCAACTCGGATTGATTTATGTCATTTTATTTAAAATATATAAATATATAAATGATATAATTTTAAACTTAAAATGAGTGCTAATGAAACTTTGTTTATTTAACATGGATGTTTCATTTCTAAAGAGTAATAAAAGAAAAGCAAAAAGAAAAATAAAGCCTGAAACTGAGGGGGAAAGGTCGATGGCACCAACACAAAATTAACCACATTGCACATTAAGTTCCACCATAAAATAATCAGTCTTTGGTTGAGTTACCTTACAACCCGTGCAGTTACACGGCACCACAAGTCACAAGGGATCTAGACCAGAGGCGCCTGGCAGGGTTCAAGGATTAGCTAAGCCCAAACCGAGTCCAGAGAGGGAGACAGAACGGTGAGAAGCAGGCAGTAGATCAGATCCACAGCGCCAGTAAGAGTGGAAAGGGCTGGAGCCATAGGGTCATGGATTCAGAGGCAGAAGCTCTTGTGAGCAAGATCCACTAAGATGGACTGATAACCCTACAAATAGTTTTCAATCCTGGATGCAATTAATATCACCTAGAGAGCTTTTAAAAGAATCCCTGTAACTCAGCCTAGACAAAGTGACTCTGAATGTTTGGGGTGTGGGGCCCCCAAAATGGATAATTGTACAAAGTCCCCAGGTGATATTAAAATGCAGCCAGGGTTGAGCAAAAGGATGGCTGGGCTATTTTTTCCTGTGCCTCACGTCACATCTCCTACTCTGCTGTTAGGGCTTGAACATCTGTGCTCAGAGCCAGTGGGGTCACGCGACGCCCCGGGACTCGTCCAGGCTGAGGACTGAGTGGAGAGGTAGCCTGCACACAGTATGGTTGGCAAATGGTTGCAGGACTATTTTAAAGCATAAAAGTTATGAAAAAGTGAGATATATCTACTCATAATATTTAATATATTGGGAAACTACTTTAGAAATCAGCAGCTTCTAGTTTATAAGTGAATGTATTTCCAAAAGTTTATATTCATGCCTATTGTTGAGAGCAGGAAATGCACTTTTTCATAGAAATAGTGTTATAAGTGATGGTTTGGTTTCCATACCAGCCTACAAAATTGTATGTAAGGCATAATTTCCTTTGAAAAATGTAAACTCAAAATGCTTCTGAATATGTATATGATTTCAGCTGCATTGTGCATTGAAAATAGGTCTTTATAGACTAGCTTTAGAGCTTTAGACCTTTAGTTATCATGTATGTCATGATTTCTATGGGGAAAATGTTTCTAATTTCTGAGTGGGAATGCTGACAAAATGGTTTCCACGTTTCCCTGGTGTATCCTGCTCCATCCTGTCTTTAGCCAGGATGGCTCAGAAAGATTGACAGTTACTCAGAATTTTGGTATCTTAGATGCTGTTTATACAACAGATTTCAGTTAAGAAGCTCAAATAATCCGAATCATAAGAATTTTATATTTTTGAGGTTAGGAGTTAGAGATCGAGGGTAGGAAGAAGCATTTCTAAAAAGTTCATAAATTGAAAAACCTAATTTTATTTAATTGGGCTATAGATTCACTTTGAACTTAAAAGTTACTTATTAAAAGTCTTCAGAAATTAAAAATATTTACACTTCATATAGCTGTTGAATAAAATTAACAAGGGTTACACGAGTGGAGAGGATCATACAGTGGCAGCAGCTTGCGATTAGGGGTATGTGGGTTAAATTATCAACACATTTACCTTCCAGCTCCCCACACTTGGAAAGTCTCCCTGTTCTTCCTTTGTGTTCCCACGTATAGACGAGGTTCTCTTGCTCTAGAAAATAAAACAACTTAGTGGAATGCGAAGTAGACCAGAAATGAGCCCGTTTCCTGGGTCCAACCTTTGTCACTGTGTTACTCTGTGTAAATCATCTGTCTCTTTTGCCCAAGTTAAGGTGTGTGTCAATCTTGTGGGGTTGTTGAGTGGATTAAATAAGAGAACATTGAGACATTTCTAAGTGTAGTTCTAGTGAAAGATAGAGTGTCTAGCAGACATTTAATTGCTATTTTCATGTTTTGTTTTAATAGTTATTTGCTTTCAAAATAAAATCAACATTAAGCATAGATTCAGAATATACATACACAGTATATGTACATACCATTTTATGAAAGTAGTAATACTGATTTAATGTTATTTTTTTCAGAAACTGAAGATAGTAACCATGTAGAAGAGACAGGTGAGATTTTAATTTAATACTGTGTTTTAATTAGAATGATTCTTTTCCTATAAAAGAGCATCATGAGAGAGAGAGAGATAACGTTATCTATAATTATTAATAGTAATCTGTTTTATAGTATATCTAATATCCTATATAATATACATCTAATAATTAAGTTATATTTACTATATTGTGTCATATATATGTATATATCTGTCTTTGTGAATATAGCTTTTGTGCCTTTGAAGTCTACTTCCTGAGGACAAATTCCAGTAGTGGAATTACTAGGTCAAAAGATATAGTAGAATTGCATGTTTTGTAGTCTTAAATTACAAAGTCAGTGAAAGGTCAGAATTGTGTATTGTCACATGTCATGTGTCTCCAGAAGGTATAGCCACACTGGAGATGAACACATCATCTTTCAGTAAGCCTGAGTTGTTTGCCAGTTTTTCTTCCAGTGTTGGAATGGATCCTTCTTTCTGTGCTTGAGGACCACGTAATATTGTTGGCTGGCATTTAGGCCCTGTATCGTTTCAACCATATGTATCTGTAAGCACTAGAAGTATGTTGCAGTCTGGGAGTAGTCTGGTATTGAGGCCAAGTGAGAGTCTGGGATGTGCATGTCTTCACTCAGGCTCACTCAGTGGCAGGTACCGCTGAATGGATGGCAGGAGGGCTCACCTGCACTGTTCTCTCTGTCTCATTTTTGTTTTGCTGAGTATAGTTGAATTCACATAAGCTAAATGTGAATATAGCTCCACGATTTTGTGGTTCAATTATAAACCCACTGATGATGAAGACTGTCTTATTCATCATTGTATTTGGCATTTAGCACAGTTAGTGCCTATTTGTTCCACGAGTGAATGAAAGTTTGAACATCATTATAATTTGATTTTACATTTCTATCATCACTAAAAATTGTTCTTTTCCTGTCTTAAATATCAAGTGTAATCCTTCTAATTTGAAACATATTTATAATTTCCTAATTATTTTCTAATTTTTAGCTTCACCAGCCTATAATCAGGATATGGAAGAGATGATATATGAACAGGAAAATCCAGGTTTGTGATATGTGTTTCTGTTTGAGGCAGTGGCCAAGGCCGTTTCAACCCAGAGTTAATGATTCGATCTGATTCAACACAGAGTACTCTTTATAATACTCATAATCATTTTTAGTTGCCCAGATATTTATAGAAATTTCTGAATGTAGTTTAATATTACATGAAGAAATGAGGAAAAAAGGAGATTTGTCTTTCAAACCACAGGTTGGGACCTTGGTCTTCATAGATAGGATACTGGAAAGAATATTTGGAAATTAATGAGGCGTTGTATGTAGTGGAGTCAGACTAGGTGTATATCCTAGTTTTGCTAGTTCCTATCTTTGTGACTTCGCAAATTATAGAACTTTATTTGGCTTAGATTTTATTAAATGATAAGGATAATATCTATCTTACGTGATTGTGAAGATTAGAATTAATTTATAACTGTTTTAGAATGGTGTCTAGTAATGTGTTTGTTTTTTTCATGTTTGGCAAAGGTGTATATTTTTTCTTTTTAGATTCCATTGAACCAGTAGTAGACGATGAAAGAATGTTCCATGATGCAGGTATTAGTGAACATATTCATTAGATTTTAAACATTACTTAAGACTTCACAGTTGCAATGCTGTGCTTAACATGGTGATTTTTCTTTCAATGGAGTCAAAGAAGTAATTTTTTTTGGGGGGAAGCGAGGAAGATTAGCCCGGAGCTAACATCTGTTGCCAACCCGCCTCTTTTCGCTGAGGAAGATTGGCCCTGGGCTAACATCCATGCCCATCTTCCTCTACTTTATATGTGGGATGCCTGCCACAGCATGGGTTGATGAGTGGTGCATAGGTCCCTGCCCGGGATCTGAACCTGTGAACCCTGGGCCGCAAAAGCAGGGCACGTGAACTTGACCACTATGCCATTGGACTGGCCCCTCAAAGAAGTAATTTTAACACCTAATATAAGACTTTGCCTAACAAAATTAGAAAATATCAAGCTTTCATCTTTCACCTCATCTACCACCGGCTCCACAACAAAACAGGATATTTATTCCTAATGCTCCTTTTGCATATCTTTTTTTATGCCAGTTTGAGGAATTTTTATGAAAATAATTTACCTGCCCTTTCCTCTAGTTACTTTTGGGCAGAGTCATTTATCACTAACTGCAGACATTAATATTTAAAAGAATAGAATTCTGTATTTCAGAGTGTTGTTTTTTAGGTAAGCAATTACACAGAATGATCGTTCAATATTTATTTTGGTTTTATTCTCTTTTTTGCAGATGATGTAACACACCAAGACTATGATGAACAAGGTTTGAAAATGCTTCTTACCCTTAAGCCCTCTGTTTGTTTTAAAATCTACTCATAGTTTGACTGTAAAGTATGGAGAATGATGTCTTAAGCTACAAACACCATAACTTAAAACGTCCCAGTGAATGATAGATTTCAAAGAATTTACTTGGGGAGAGTGTTTACCTATTCCAGTGGTTCTACCATTGCCTAAATAATTTCTTAAACTCTTTACAAGTTGCCTTAGGAAGCAGTTAAAAATTATTCAAGAGAATTTATCTCATTATTTTATAGTCATAGCTCTCTTTTGACTAAAATATGTCTTGTGCTTGAAAAACTACTTTAGTCAGAGTTTAACTGCTCCAGCTGCTTCTATAAATTAATACCACTCTTGAATAAAGATGACTGATTGGCCAGTATGGAGAAAGGTACAGAAGAATTCATTCCAGGTTTAAAGGCAGCATGGAGAAAATAATTCTGGCAAATTCGTGGCATGAGTAGCAGCAGATTCAAATTTAGGCAGTCATAGTTTCTTTTAGAATGCACTTCTCTACTGTTTTATTAAACTCCATTAAATAGATTATATTTTCCTTACTTCCCAGATGAGAGAAATAAGGTTCAGAGAATGTAAATAATTTGCATAAGTTTATATGACTAAGAAATGATAGAGCCAATAAGTGTACCCTTTTCATTCCAATATCTTCAAAGATGACTCTGTAGAAGGAAAGAAGTCAATTGAGTATAACTTTGTGTGTGAAGCGAGGAGGAGGAAGAAATGTGTAGTGACTGAGTCAAATATAGAGGACTTTCTATGTGCTAGGTGGTTTTAGCGCTTGGTATTCAAATATGGATAATAGAGAGTCCCTACTTTCAAGAAATTTGTAGTCTCATAATAGTTGGTGAATCTCATTGAAGAAAATTAGGAATGGCTATGTGTAGACTTGTTATGCTTATTTATTAAGCGTGTGTATTTAAGATGTGAGACCCTACCAAGATCACCGTCCACAGTGGCCATTTCTTTTTTGCTGAGGAAGATTCGTCCTGAGCTAACATCTGTCACCAATCTTTCTCTTGTTGCTTGAGGAAGATTCGCTCTGAGCTAACGTCTTCCTCTATTTTGTATGTGGGTCACCGCCACAGCATGGCCGCTGATGAGTGGTGTAGGTCCACACCCAGGAACTGAACCTGGGCCGCCAAAGTGGAGTGTACTGAACTTAACCACTAGGCCATGGGGCTGGCCCCCACAGTGGCTATTTCTAATGGGATGGGAATGACACCATTGGAAGAATCCTGAATCTTGGATTGTATCTTTAGGAACTAATGTTTTTTATAAGAAATTAAAGAACTTGGCCACTATGATTTCATTCAGATTTTATTTTCAATTTTGAATTTGAAGGGTAAAATAGACATTTGGGAGTTAAAAGTTGCTTATAGAAGTGGGATTTGAGATAGTTTTCTAGTCTCTGCCAGTCATTGTAGTGTTTTTCTAAATATGCTGGAGAGAACATGCTTGGAATGCAATTTGCAGAATAGATCTAGAGAACTTTAAAATTAAACTTGAACGATTGGAAAGCAGGATGGGGTCATGAGTCCAGTCTGCATGTGATAGTGCATGTTGAGACACCCAAGGGGAGATCTCAAATAAGCTGATTGATAGTGTTTGGATCTCAGAGGAGAAGTCTAATTCATGGTTGTGAGTTTGAGAATCATCATGGTGATTGGAGCCAAAGGCTGAGATCACTTAAAGAAAGAGGACAGAGAGGGTAGAGAGGAGTTTCTATGGCTGGACTTGGCTGAAAGCCAGCATTTGGTAAGATGAGGATGAAGTGATAAAGAAGATTGAGAAGTAGAAACGGAAGAATAAAAAGAGTATATGGGGGCCGGCCCAGTGGCGTAATGGTTAAGTGCGCGGCGCGCGCTCCGCTGCTGGTGGCCCGGGTTCAGATCCCCGGCGCACACCAAGGCACTGCTTGTCAGGCCACACTGTGGCAGCGTCCCATATAAAGAGGAAGATGATGGGCACAGATGTTAGCCCAGGGCCAGTCTTCCTCAGCACAAAGAGGATGATTAGCATGGATGTTAGCTCAGGGCTGATCTTTCTCACACACACACAAAAAAAGAGTATATGGTCCCATTGAAGTCCCAGGGCAATAGTGTTTGAAAAAGAAGGCGCTACTAGGAGATTTAATAGGGTAAGGGCTGAAAGTGTGCATTAGACTCAGTGAGGGGCTCATTGGTGGGCTCACCGGAGCCTTCTCAGCCTGACGTGGTCAGGGCCCCAGGGCAGATTGGAGTGGGTTGAGGAGAGGAAGTGAGATGAGAATGTAAATGACTCTTTGAAGAAATTAGATTGTGAAATGGAGGAAAAGAGAGGGCAAGGGGAAGCAGCTTCCAGAAAGGGCTTCTTTTTTTTTAGTTGGTGGAGACTTGAGCACATTCAAATGCTGACTCAGTTCAGGGTGACAGAGTGAGCAAACATTCCCTGCGTCTTCATCTTCCAGATGCGCAGCACTGAGATTGATATCTGAAAGATAGTAGGTGCTCCAAAATTTTTCTTTGTTAAATGAATAAAAAGAATAAATTTATAACCATGCTGGGAAAATTAGAAAGTGTGCTCCTCGTGTGTCAGAAAATTTGAGGCATTTTGGAAGATGGAAAAGCAAGAATCAGGTTGACTAAGAAAGCTGCGACCCACCTGGGCATGAGACAACTGTAGCAGAGACCAGAGCCCTAGCAGCAGAGCAGAGAAGCAGTAAGCTCTGTACAAGCAAATGAGAGGAGAAATGGGTGGTGGGCTGTGGTTAGGGTACTGAATTAAGGGCCTGCCAGCTGAGCCCTCATTCTAAGGGGCTGGCAGCAGGGGTGTTTGCCCCTAGGCAAAAGATTTGAAAATTGTTCCCTAAGCAAAGGAGAAATCTAGGTTGCCTGGTGAAAATCTAGATCCAGAGGGATAAGCAGGGTGGAGCCTCGGGTAACTCAGAACATCCACCGCAGATGTCAAGAAAATGAAGAAAGGAAATTCATGCCACCTGAGAGTAAACAAGTTGTTGGATCCTGGTAACAAGTGATTGGGGAGGAACTTTAATTTTCCCCATTTTACAGGAAGGAAGCGTATGTAACTGCCCATCTCCGTGGCTAAAAAGTGCCTGAGGTGGGATTTGAATCTGGGCCTGTTTCACTCCAGACCAAACTCTTCCCCACCCTGCTCTGTAGCCTGCCTTTCTCCAGTGACTAAGCCCTAGAAGTTCAAGGATAAATTAGACATTCTCTCTGCTCCTGACTCCTACAGCCAATGTTGTGTTATATTGTGAGTTATGCAGTGTTAAAGGATTATTTCTTGTGTGTATTTTATAGTATACGAGCCATCGGAAAACGAAGGGATAGAAAGTTCAGGTAAGCTTTTTCTCTAAGCAGCCGTTTCCTGCAAGTCAGCCACCTGTATTTGTTAAAACTCGTGTAACTTGTGGAACAAACATAGATGCAGTAAGAAATACAAGACATTTTCAAGTCACCAAGGAAGTAATTGGATATTGTCAATATATTTATTTCCTATTTATGATGCAAGATTTATGTCAACAAGGATGATCTCTGCCTATTAATGTATTCTTTGAATATAATTTAGAAATTAAAGTTGATATTCTAGTATAAATACTTATGAGTCTCTCTGTGAAAATCCTCAGCCTGAAAAGAGCCACATTTAGGTCTCTGAGTGGCTATAAGTTAATTTAAGGACCTAGTGGAGGTGAGTTAATGTAAGATGTGTTTACTTTTTTTTAGATACTGCTGTAGAAGATTCAAACATAATTTTAGAAGGTAAGTTAATTTTATAGAGATAGGTTTACTTTTCATATTAAAATTATGTTCATTTTTTCGACAATATTGATTTAGCACTTAGTCTTTGCTACCTATGCAGTGCTCAGGGGCTGGGAGGACGAGAGTGAATGAGGCAGGTGTAATTCCTGTTTCCAGGGCTGGCATTCTAGTGGCCAAACAGATGATAAAGTAATTACAGATTATGAAAAGTGCACTGACAGAGATAGAAACAGAATAGTGTAATAGAAAATAACTGGTTAAAGTGAGGAGGGCTACACTAAATAAGAGAAGGTGATCTTGTGAGGAGTTAGCCATGGGCAGAGATGGGTTGAACACTGGGTCCTTTATGTTGTTTATTCAGCTGGGAAAAAATTTTGAAAGCGAAGGGGTGGTTTCTGAAACATAAAAATTGTGGCATATATTACACAGTGGCACTTTGACACAACTTAGGTTAATATAGTTCTTAACAGTTTGCAGAGTTCTTTCACATATGTGATTTCAGGTGTTGCTCACAGAAGACACTGAAGAGGAGGTAGGGCAAATATCATTGTACTTATTTTACAAATGAAGAACTGAAACTGACGTGGAGTCAAGGGGCTGGCCCCACGTTACCGGCTAGAAGTGACTAAGCTGTTATTCAACCCAGGCTTGGGGCCTGCAGTCGACTCTGGGGTCCCCGTGCTTTAACAGCAGTGGGTTGCCACAGGGAACATGTAATGGGGAATTTTGCTCATAGAATTACTCTTAGAATTCATTTATGAGCAACTGTCAGTTTTCAGACTAAATGTTACTTCTTTTGAGCTTTATTAGGCAGAATAGATAATAGTACAGTCGTAATGGGAGCAGAGAGAGAGGGGTGGAGGGAATGGGGGACACTAAAATTGCCCTTGTTGTGCACTTAGCTGCTGGGAGAGACCCCTGCATGGGTGCTGTGGGACCACTGTGTACAAGCAGGTTCATCTCCACGTAGCAGGCTGGATTGAGTTCAGATTTTCTCCTACCTTTACTCAGTTCTCTGTGAAGAATGTGGCTGCCTCTGTTTTTTCATTCAGTTAGAATCAGAAAATGGAAACCCAAAATCCCTAGGAAGAACTTCATCCAACCCACCCCACATATATTATTTTGTGTAAGAGAACTAAACATCACAGTATGCAACTTGGCCCTGCCTTTCTTATATTAGAAATGCAGTTTTTTCCCTAAGACTTTTCAGGCATTTTAATAAGCCAATAGAGGACATGGCAGAGACTGCTCAGGGAATTCCTTCTGGTGGACGGTGGGGGTCTGGACTGGGCACCATCAGCCCAACCTGCAGTTTCTGTGCTTCTGCAGCACCCGAGTAGACAGTGAGAGGGGACTCATCATCTTCCCATGCTTGCCAACCTTCTCTTTCCCCGCTTCCCTTATCTTGGCTGGTTGCATCAATATATGCTTGGATTCCCAAACCAGAAATGTGGAAGTTATCATCGAGTGCTCCTTTCCCTCTGTCTCCATAGCTAATGCTGAGTCCTGTTGACTAGTCTACCTGAACCTTTCTCACATCCAGTCTTTTCTTTGTAGCTCTAGTGATCTAGTTCAGCCTCTTGTCATCTTCCTGGACAATGGCAGTAGCCTTCCATCTAGTCATCTTAACTCCATACTTGTCCCTTTCAAATCCATCTTTCACAATGCCATTAGGATATTCTGTTCAGAAGTACAGATCTGACTATATCAATCCTATGTTTAAACCCTTCTGTTCTTCCTCATCTGTGTCAGTAAGGTTACTTTCTATTGCAGGTAACAGAAAACTGAACTTGAATTGGCTTAAGCAATAAAGAGACAGGAGATAGATCAGTTTGGGCCTTGGAGGACCTAGTATGGAAGTTGGATTATATTCTAAATATAGTGAGAATCCATGGAAATACTGAAGTGAAAGATTGTGTAATCTGATTTATGTTTCAAAGAATTACTTTCACTCCTAGTTAGAGAATAGATTGAATGGAGCACGGATGGAAGCAGGGTCCACTCTGTTAGAAAATTATTGTGTACTAATCCAGGGAAATGATCCTGGTGGCCTCGAGTAAGATCATGGCGGTGAAAGTGGAGGGGAAAGTTTTGAACTTGAGATATATTTTAGAATTACAACTGATGGAACTTTCTGAATAAAGGGGGCCTTTGGTTTGGTGTGAATAACTATTGGATGATGGGGCCATTTGCTGAGAAGAAAACTGGAATGCTAGAAGAAACTGGTTTAGGGAAAAAATCAAACACTCCATATTAAATATTTTCAGTTTGGAAATTTTGTGATACAGCAAGGTGGAGGTATCAAGTAGGGAGTTGGATATGCCACTCTGAACTAGACAAGTGAGATCTGAGATGGGTATAAACATTTGGAAGCCATCATCATGAATATGGTGTTAACTCCATGGAAACAGATAAGATCGTTTTGGAGATGAGTGCAGAGAGTAGACAAGCAGTCCCAGGACTGCGTTCTGAGGACCCCAACGTTGTGAGGTTTGGTGGAACATGAAGAACCAGTGAGGCTTGAGGAAAACCGGGGGGGCAGAATGTGAAAGAGCAGAAGGAAGGAGGGAATATGTTCCATGCTACTGCCATTGGAATTTCAAGACTGAAAGTGTCAGTTGCATTTGGCAATGTGGAGATGGTTGGTGATCCCAGCAAAAGCTATTTGAGTAAGTTGATGGGAGTGAAAACCATACTGAGGTGGGTTTAAAAAGTCCTGGAGTAAGAAAAAGTAAGCTATATCAATAGACAGCTCTTTCAGGTTGTGCTGATATAATTAATTGGCTATTTCCTTTTAAAAATCCTCTTGTTACATCATTGCCAAAATAATTTTCAGATAAGTTTTTTAAATATACATTTTTTCAGAATAAAATCAGATGAAAATTTAATTTTAATATTGCAATAATAATAAAGGCTTTCTTAGTATGACATCAATGGTGGAAATAACAACAGAAGCGATTAATACTTTATGATGTACACAGTTTTTTCACATGTACCTAAAATGACAAAAGTAAAGGAAATTCTGAGAAAAATATTGGTAAAATTGGGAAAGTGCTAATACGTCTGTAAATTATTGAGAACCAAATAAATAGGCAAACCACTAACAAGCCAGTCACAACACAGCCAGCTAGTACTGGCACCAAAAGAAGGAAATACACCAGAATACTAACATTGATCAGTGGGAATATGTATGAGATTTTTCTGTTTCCTTTTTACTCTTATGTAAATATTTCTAAATCTTATGTTTTGAGCATGTATCATTCTTATAATTAGAAACAAATTAATGCAAGGAGAAAAATGATTAAAATAGCTGCATAAATATTTTCAGTTTTAGAAAATGCTATTAAAATTTTTTTCTTTTGGGCCGGCACTGTGGCTTAGCGGTTAAGTGTGTGCGCTCCGCTACTGGCAACCCGTGTTCGGATCCCGGGCGCACACTGACACACCGCTTCTCCGGCCATGCTGAGGCCGCGTCCCACATACAGCAACTAGAAGGATGTGCAACTATGACATGCAACTATCTACTGGGGTTTGGGGGGGGGAAATATTTTTTTTTTCTTTTGACCAAAGCCTGTTAGAAATCTTAAGGAGCAAAAGGAAAGCTGATATAATCTTATCTCTAGATTAAGGTAATGTCAAATGAGCTGTTAGGTGTGAAGATATTAATATGTGATGTAATTTTATAGAGCAGACCAGATCAGTATATCATTACACCATTGGGTGGTGAGATCTACAGTCTCTTTAGTTGTAAGTGGGTTGAAGCAGCCAGGGAAAAAGACAAGACGTTAAAAATTCATATCCATGTTTTTGGCTAGTCTTATAATATGTCATCTGGAATATTATTTTTCAATGACAACTTTAAGGATAATGATTTATTTTTAAGATTCTATTTCAATTTAATTTCGTTGTTGTTTCATTCACGTTAAAACTAGGGTTATGAAGTAAAAACTTGTAAAGAAGAAACAAGATGCTGTAAATGTCTTTCCTCAATTTTCTTATCAAGTCTGATGCAAAATTGTGAAAGCCTGAGTTTGTTCCTTTCTCCTTTGCTGAACAGTGAGTTTTGAGGTTAGTCATTAGGCAGATTGTGTTATAAAGCCGATAGTGCAGAACAGTTGAGAAATATACAACATGTTATGAAGTTATAGCTCATTCTTCTTTGTTGTGATGGTGTAAAAACCTAATACTTTTATGATAATTGCAATTGAATCCCAAAAAAGTCTGTAAAAATAATCACCATAACTTAAATGCAAGCAATCTGTGTTTTAAATACTGGTCAGCAGTATGTAATGGATTGTAACTTTATCATTTATTTTAGAAGTACGTGCGCCCCCTGCAGAAGAACAACAGGAGATACCACCAGGTATGTTTTGTTAGATGTATTGCTTTTTCCTTTTTTGTTTAATTTAATACGCTATCGATATTCGTACTAGCTGTATGAAGTAAATCTATGAAGAGTAAAAATCCTGAGAAGAATTAATTATACCTAAATTTAAAAAGAAAATTTTCTGTTTTGATCAGATGAGCCAAAGTAATGGAAAATACACGTCAGACTCAGTCTAGTACATATTTGTTGAGCAGAATTTGTGGAGTATTAATGATCAAAGTACCATATGATTTTTGCCATTATAGATGGCAGTAATAGTAGAAATTAGGGGATTTTTTCCTCCTTTTTTTGACTGACAAGCTATTTGATGGAGAATATGGAATCAGAATTGCCTTGAGATGAAGTTTAACAGTGCATAAATTTGTGACATTCCTCCTCCTCCTCCCCATACCCCATCTTCCTTGAGAGCATCATGAGTGCCCCCTGGCAATGCAGGCTGCCTGGGACTTCTCCGTACTCCCCAGTCTTTCCCTTCAGCCCACTGTGTTGAACCCATGTCTCTACTTTCCCTACCTTCCCCACACGTCCCTTATCATCATCAGTGAATTTAAAGAATGGAAGTGGTGCTTTCAAATGCATTTTAGAGATGATATTAACTATACCAGCAATCAGAAGATAACATAAACCTCCTATTCTCATAGTGGGGGAAAAATGTTTTATTAAGAGACAATTTTCCAATATCTCTTTCCCAAGTGTATTTCTTCTTGTTTTTGTGTTTTATTTCCATTTTTTTCTTTTTGGGTCATTTATTGGTTCAATTTTTACTCATTTTTCACATTATGCTTAATATGAATTTTGTAGCAATGGTATGCATTACTGTTATTGATTTTGGTAGAAATAATTGAGCCGCCAAAATTTATTGAATACTCAATTTTAAGGAACAATATAACTTTTTAAGCAAAGAATATTTTTAGTTATACCTCAGCTCACCTTTGCTTTTTTATGATTGGGATGTTTTAGGGTTTTTTTTTTTTTTTTTTTTTTTTTGCCGAGGAAGATTGGCCCTGGGCTACCATCTGTGCCCGTCTTCCTCTACTTTATATGTGGGGTGCCTGCCACAGCATGGCTTGATAAGTGATGCATAGTTCTGTGCCTGGGATCCGAACCTGTGAACCCTGGGCCGCCTAAGCGGAGCGTGTGAACTTAACCACTATGCCACCGGGCCGGCCCCAGGATGTTTTAGGTTTTGATAGTTGTCACACCATGTACATTTATGATGATATGTACAAATACTTAAGAGAACTGAATTGTTGGTATTATAGTATGAATGAGAAAAGAGATCCGTGGAGAAATCCATCTTTTACATGATGATTGTTGGGCGTGAATGTATATTTTGTGTTTAGGAAAGATGCACAGGGCAAGGAAAATTGATGTTTCTGTCCTACTTTTGTAGTTTCCTCTTTATCGTTGGGCGATGCTTCACGGAGTACCTTGTTTTTATCTTGAGGAGGCAGAGCAGGTTACTGAATGAGCATTTTGATTACTATCCATTCCTTTAAAGAAAATTGTTTTATAAGTATACCTAAAAATAATGAGTGTCTACAGTATTGAGTTTTTTCTAGTTATAGTTCATCTTTTTAGATATTGATATAATTTTAGTGAAGGTGTGAAAGGTAATATTATTTTCTGGCCAAAAAGTTCTGTGCTTTTCTTTCCATGTTTTATAAACTAAGCCCAAGAATTTCCTTGGAACATAAATATAAAATGCTAGGTGGCTAGAGTGCTGGAATAAGATGCTATTTTAGATGAGGTATTTAATGACTGAAGCACATAAAAATGAAAATTTGATTAATATACATACTTCCTGGCACATAAAAAGCTCCCAGTAAATGGTGGCTGTGGCTGTTATTGTTTAGTAATTAATGAGCCTGATCTTTGAGGTGGAGCGAGAGAAGCTAAATTCTGAAAGACCTGCTCAGGAAGTTATAACCTGTAATTTGGTATCATAAAAATTTGATTGACCCACTGCATGCTTGTAGTTTGACCTTGCTAAAAGAGAATGTAAGGCCGAGAGTTAGCGATAGTTATTTTTAATGATTGCACTTGATTTGCTTTTTCCTATTATCTTCTTAGTCTTACTTTTTATTACATTTTTTTTAGTATTCAATCTTACAAAAGAATAATGTTCATAAATCTGTATTCATGATCTTTTTGTACATTAAGCTTATTGCTTTTGTAGTCGTGTTTAATTGTGTTGTGCTTGCAGAAACTGCAAACACACTAATTGTGGGGCCTGTCTTCTTACTACCTTTCAATCCTGAAAATTCTGTTTTTAGTGGAAAACTCAAATTGACGACCTCTGCAAAATACTGGATATTAGCTCACTTTTTCCTGGCTCTCAGAATCTAATTGACAATTATTTTGCCTTCCCTGATCATTCTAAGACTAGGTTATACAGTCTTTATATTGCTTATTAAAGTTAATAATAGTATATTTATCGGTGTGATAATCCCATGGGTAGGAACTGTCAATCTACCATTGTATCCAGCCACACACACGGGACAGGGAGTGCTAACGTTTATTCAGCATCATGTAGGTGCTCTTCTAGGTATATTACATGAATTAACTAATTTTATTTCCAATAGCCCAAGAAATAGATATGCTGTTAAGATGAGAAAACTGAGACACAGCAAGGCAAAGTACTTGCTGATCCTTGCATCCTGGCTCCAGAGTCCACATTTCAGCTGCTTGTGCTCTCGAGGATGTTAAATAAATGATGTCTAAGAGCTGATGAGTTTGGGAGCTGTTTGTATGTGATAAAACTAGGGTATCGTACTCTTTGGCATCTTTCTCTTAATATACGTTAATACTTCAGTTAAGACTCAGAATGTTGAAGATTAATTATGACTCATTATAGAAAAATAAGTTGTCCAGTGGTTTAAATTTTGCCATCTTTTGTTTATATTTGTAAATGTATAAGTGTTTTGGCAGTGGACGCTTGGCAAGGATGTAAAAGATCAATCCTAAGAATTGATCATTCTGATATTAGAAGTCAATCTTTGTTTTTTTTTTTTGTGAGGAAGATTAGCCATGAGCTAACATCCATTGCCAAGCCTCCTCTTTTTGCTGAGGAAGATTGGCCCTGGGCTAACATCCGTGGCTATCTTCCTCCACTTTATATGGGACGCCGCCACAGCATGGCTTGACAAGTGGTGCCTCTGTGCGCGCCCGGGATCCGAACCTGCAAACCCCTGGCCGCCTCAGCAGAGCGTGCACACTTAACCGCTACGCCACTGGGCTGGCCCCACAGTAAATCATTTGTTTTAAAAAATTGATTTTGGAATCCCTGCTCCTTTAGTGGGTTTTCACCATTCTCTCAAACTCATATTTTTACTTGAAATCGTACTGCGTATTTCTAGCAGTATGACAGCATAAATATACATAGCACAAATTGAATGATTTTTGAAGAAATTGCTTAGGAAATTCATCAGAGTCAAATTTCCTGCCAAATAGTACTTTAAGGCCATTTGGCTAACTGTTTCCATTAACAATTTTTCTGTCATACTATGCCAGAAAAAAAAGTTAATTTTATGTTTTGTGATGATAATCATGTTATTCAAAATGGAGTTATGTGAGCATCCGTGTTTCTGGGTGATTCTGCTGCCTTGTCTCTCTGAAAATGGAGATAACATTAGTAACTCACTCCATTGTGGAATATTCTAGCAGTGGTGGTGGTCTCACCCCATTACATCTGTGCAGAACTTTCACTCATGGCTCCCCTGTCACCAGCATCTTCTGACATGATCAGTAAGGCCCATACCCAGCTTTCGGCTGGCAGCCCTAGAGGTCTTAGCTGATGTTAATAAGTGCCTAATACGCATATTGTTATTGATTTGATCATTTATTTATTCAAGAAATACATATCGAGCAACTGCTGAGGTACAGGCTCTGCTCTGGGCCGTGAAGATACACGATCGACGATATAGGCCCATCTCGTAGTGGTTCACAGTCCTGTGGGCATACTGCTGAGTAAAACAGCCACTGCAGTCCTTAACTTCTCAGAGCGGTATGCAGGGCCCCCGCAGAAGGAGGGCTAACTATTCCAGCTTCGGGGGGCGAGGGTGCGGAGGGTGAGGTAAGGCCTGCCACGTGTTGTTGTGCTAGAGCTGAGGTTTGAGGTGCTGCCGGAAGCAACAGGAGCTGGCAGGCGGGGAGCAGGGGATGCAAGTGCTTACAGAACAAAGACCAGGATAGTGTGCCACATGAAGGTGTCAGAAGACAGGGTGGAGAAGTAGGCAGGCGTCACTTCTTGGAATGTCCCATATATGATGTTTAAAGATTTGAATCTGGCCCTAAAAGTGACAGGAAGCCACCGAAAAATTCCAAGTAGAGGAGTCACATGATCAAATCCAGATTCGTAGAGCCGTTCTGCAAGGAGGTGGAGACTAGTGAGGGGCAGGTGTATTATCTAAGATGGTAATGGGGGGAGTGTGGACTGTGGTGGAGGGAGGGAGGGAGGCAGGGAGGGAGCGACTTTGTGGAAATTGGAGTTGGAAATCATTAGACGGGAGAGGGGGCTGATGGAGGGGCTGGAGTCAAGGATGATTCCTGTTTTTGACTTGAATGAATCATGGAACCTCAGAGGAGGTACAGAAGGCAGGAAAAAACGGAGAGTAGCAGAGATGGGACCTGATTTCGGAGGTGTTGGGTTTGCAACTTGGTGAACCACTTCTGAGTGGAGACTTTAAAATATTTAGGAGCATATATTTGAGTTGTTCAAAGTTGAAAATGAGCTTTTAGTTTATTTGCGTTTTTATCAGTACCCATTTTACTTGGAACAACTTCCCATAGTCTCGGTATTTTTGATTGCCAAGTTACAGAAATGCTCATTCCTCTCAAAGTCTGAGTAATTGTTAAATTCTAAGAGAAGCTAAAATCAAACTCATTTTTAATAACTTTTTCTATTGAGGTATAATTTACATGCAGGGAGGTGCTCCGATGTTGCGTGCACAGTTTGATGAACTTGTACCTGCTACTCAGAGTTCTTCTAGCACCCCAGGAGTCTCTCCATCTTCCCTCTCAGTGACACCTCACCAAAAGTAACTACTGTTCTAACCTGGATCATCATAGATTGGCTGGCCTACTTTTGAATTCAATTAAATAGAACTACAAGAAACACACACACAAATAAATGTATACTTTTCTTGTGACTGGTTTCTGTTGCTCAACATTGTGTCTGTGAGTTTCATCTACTTTGTTATGTATAGTAATTGGTCTTATTCGTTGCTCTTTACTATAAACATATTCCTTTTTAAAAATTCTGTTGTATGTTGATGGCTGTAGTGAATGTTTGTAGTTTTTGGCTATTATGAAAAAAGCTGCTGTGAATATTCTTGTACATGTCTTTTGGTGAACATAAACTCATTTCTGTTGGATATATAAAAGTATACATATAATTTCCAGTTACTTCACATTAACACCAAATAATTCTGCTTATATAAAAATTTCTGGTTACACACACACATGCACACATGCTTATTGTAGATAGATGGATAGATAGGAAGGAAGGAAAGAGGGAGAGAAGAAGGGAAGAAAGGAAGAAAGAAAGGAAGGAAGGAAAGAAAGAAAAGGAAAGGAGGAAGGGTCATAATCCAGCTTTAGAAATTATATCAAAATTTGGCTGGGCCTTTATGTGCAATAGCTTCTTTTCTACTCTAATATAGATCCAATGCTGTCTGTGATGGTAAAATAAATCAGATACTAAAGTTTGGAATGAGAAAGTATTCGTAAAAAGTTGGACTGGAATGAATTTTACTTCTTTTAAGATACTGTATACTTTTTTTGCTAGTCATTTATATTGTCAATAACATTAAAAATTGATAAAAGATTATTAAATTAATATATTTTAACTGCAGCTTACAGTATCCAGTTGCTCCTTGAAAATCTTTCCTATATTTGTTTTTCAAATGCCATACTAGATTTTTTTTTTCTCTTACGTTTTTTTTCAATACAGTGAAAACATTGATGGGAGAAAGAAGTTTAATGCTTTATAGTTATCAAAAGATTGAAGTTCTTAAGTTCAGTTTTAGTTCTCAGATGCTCAAAGGAACCTCAGATTTTCATCAGCAGCTTTGCAAGTAATCCCCAGGAACTTCTCTAGGTAGTTAATCACTCTGTTATCAAGTTGCCCTTAACAACAACACACAAAAAAGCATTTACTTCTGTGGGTGGGTTTTTTAAAAAGTATAATGAAAATGAAGCAATTTCACAGTCTATGTCTAGTTAGTCCTTTAATTTAGATTTCCCCTTATTTTTGCAGATACTTAAAGCATCAGAAAGACTGCCCCTACTACCACAGGAGGACCAGCCTAACCATACGCTCCAAAAGATGGCTGTGATAGATCTTGTGAAGCAATTACTGAGCAGATCAAGATCTTTGGGAATGAACACTAAAGATGTTTTGAATGAATCATAGTCCACTGGCATTTTAGTGTATTTTTTTTAGAGACAAAAATTACCTGTAATATTACATTCCTGCATGTCCTTTTCTGATAGCGTTAGTGGATCCATTGGGTTTCTTTTCATTTTCTTTTCATGACACAGCTTTTAGTCTTGCATTTATGTGTGTTTTTCAGACAATAATTATATTGATGATGTAGCAGCAATTGTCTTGGCAGGGTTTTAATATATATTATTAGTAATTACCACTAACCGTGTTGGACTGACTGTGTAACCTGCGGTAAACGTGATTTAAAGCCGTGAGGAGTACCTTGCGTTAGCGTTCTTGGAAACACTAACAGAGGTTGTCATTAGCTGTGAAGATTTGAGTTGTATACATCTGCACTGATATCCTTATAAAAAAGTTCTGTGTTTCGAGTATTCAGGGTAAAACTCAAAATTTGACATTCCTATAGCTTTTAGCTTGTTAATTAGAAAAATTTAATATTTGAATGAAAGTTTTAAATTATCATGGTTAATAGAGGGAAAAACTAAAATTCCTTGTTAGGATATAGGGAAACAGAATGGCCTTCTATATCCTGCAAAAACGCTTTTTGGCACTTTGATTGATCATGTAATAGCTATAGTCCAGTCGGCATTTGGTTAAGTTTTAGAAAATCTATATCAATTACTAGTGTATCACTTAAAGATTGTTCTGCCTTTGGCTGATTACGTAATGTCCCCACAACACTAAAGGCGGCACAGTGCTCTTAGTGAATAAGTTGGTATTGCCTCCTGCTGGGTTGATTCAGGATGTGTGACAAGTGCTCACAGAGCCAGGTGCCTGCTGCTATTTCACAACATATGAGCCTTTTTCTTTCTACACTGAAGAGTTTCTTCTATTTTTAATGTGGTTTATTTGTGGCTCAGAAATAGTTGCTGTGATGAAAATATTCATTTGTTAGAAAAGAAGCTAGCTACAATGTCGTTTTGAAAGGACCATGAGCTGTAAAGAAGCCATAAGAAGTGGTTTCATTTACGTGTCAGGGGTAGCTCTTGATTATGTTAACGTTGTTTTAAGATAAAGTGACGTTTTTCCTGCTTTTAGGGTTAAAAACAGAGAGATTTTATATTTTTATCACTATAGATCACAGTTGCAATGTAGTGAGTTATGCATGCTGACCCAATGTGTAGTGAAACCAAAATAATAAGTTAGTAAGAAAAGCAATAATTTTCTAAAGCTGTGATATGGGTAATACAGAGTTGCTACTCAAAGTCTAATAAACCTCTTAACTCATATTGTGAATTATAGAACACTACTTTTTATAAAGCCATATTTTTTTAGGGAAACTTAGGCGTGACATAGAACTGATAAATGAGTAAAATAGATTTTACTGGGTTTTTGTATATAATCATCTCTAGAACTCTGGAAATTGAGGATTCATGATGCTGTGGTCAACTTCAAATACTTTTTAATTCCAAATATCTGACTTAATGAGCCTTGTCTTTACAAATCTATGCCAAGCTGGGCAACATGAGTGGATTTTCTAAAAATAATGTTAAATGTCTTCTGTTTAATGTTACTTGAGTGCAATAAAATGCAGAATTCTTCTCTATATTGTCATTATTTTGAAGTATATATTTTTTGTTATATAAAAAAATCAGTTCACTTCATACTTACTAGTATTTTAGAATATTATGGCGTTTTTGATGACTAAAATCACAAAGGAGTACCTTCAATGCCTTTCTTCACCTATTTCTAATAGGTAATGTTTATTTATTTTGTTTAACATTTACTAGTATGCTACATTTCTGGGGGCAGGATTAAAATGAAATAGCCCCTGCATCCATCCTTTGTAGGTTTTGGTCCAGCACCTAGAAGTTTTGATAATTCCCTGGTGAGGCCTCCCCTACTCCGCCATACCCTTCTGATCCTCCAAGACCGTCGTGCTGGGAGGATTGTAACTTCATCCTGGTTGAGATGACTAAAGAGTCCGAGTGGGTGGAAGGGCAGAAAAGGGTACAGAAGGTTCTCTTTCTTCCGATCTTCATTCTCTGGACAGACAAGGAGAGCTAGACAGGTAGGGAAGAAGCTTCTGGGGTTCTAGAAAGTGTTGTTTTCTCCTCCAACATGCCCAGAAGAAACAATAGGACACAGACTTTAAGGGTAAGTCGACCCACTTTCACTGACTACACTTCCTCTTCTAAGTGCTCCGTGTGTGTTAGGGAGATGAGTTTTCCCAGCAGATGGGCATTATTCCTGCTTGCAGATGAGGAAACTGAGGGTCAGAGAGATTGAAACACCTGCTGGCCTGAGGTCATTCATGGTATTCTAGAATGAGCACATGGGCACCAGGTGTAAACAATTGGAGGGAGGCCGAAGAGCAGGCGGGAGAGCAGTTAGGAAATTAGCTAGTAATAGTCCAGGTGATGGTGAGAGGGCCTGACTTCAGGAAGTGCTAGGAGAGAGAGAGACAGACAGGAAAGATGGGACTCCAAGACTGGGTAGTGTGGGCGGTCAGGGAGCCCAGGACTGGGTTTTGGGGAGTAAACAGATGCTGGTAAAATGAGGGACTCAGAAGGACAGATGGGCCTGGATGGAAATTAGCTTTGGACGTGCAGTGGATCCAACAAGAACTGCCGAGTAGGCGGATTAGCACAGTAGCGGGAACGTAATGGAGTTCAGGATATTTGAATCCACAAGTGATTTTTTTTAATGGTGCTATGACAGTTTTTAAAAGATTAAGATCCCATTCTTTTTAGTAAAGTTTTCCTTATTCTGATAAAATAATGTTGAAAGGGAAAAAAATAATGTTATTACAGTTAGAGAATGTGTAACATCTTTCCTTCTTGGGATAGGTGTTTAAACACTAAATATGAGTGACAAGTGAGCTTGCACTTTTGTAATTTTCAGGGTTGGGCTGAGCATATAGCTCTCTTTAACTGATGAAGTGCTCGTTATTGGAATATACAGAGTATGATTAAAGTAGTATTGTTATAGAGTATGGCCTTCTAAATCAGTCTTGTGTGTTCTGTAACCCTCGGCAAGATTCCTTAGCCTCTCTAAGCCTTAGTTTCCTTATCTGTAAAATTAAAACCACCTCCCAGGGTTGAGAGAGTTAAATGGGATAATCTGCGTTAAGTGCTTAGAGCAATAAGGCATTCCCCCCCCCCCCACGCATCGAGGTCCATATGGGGTCTCCCAGGGAAGCATGTGTGCAGAGAGTAAAGTAAAGCGAAGTAACACTTGGTTATTAGCTGTGCAGAATGCTAGTGAGGTAAGCTAGAGCTCTTAGAAAACTCCTTTACTTAAGCTAAATTTAAGCACTGAAAACCAGAGAAGCTAAAATGCCTGTTGTGTGTTTTCCCATACCCAAACAGGAGTCTCAGATCTCAGCATGTCCCTGTGAGGTGAGGGACAGAGGGGACACTAGAGACAGTCTTTGCCCCAGGGCTGGGAATGATTGGCCTCGCGATTGCATCCTAGGTCCTGCACTGGAGGAGGACAAAAGAGGATGGCTGTTGTTCCTGGGAGCGTGCCTGGCCAGGGCCCTCCCACGCCTTTTAAAATGTGACCAATTCAAACCACTCCTCCTTTCCTATGTCCCCCCCAGAGGCGGGAAGATCTGTGGAGAGCCCTAAACTCTTCATGATCCGCATCCGCCTGTTTTCTCTAGTCAGGATAGAAACTTGCATTTTGTGCTTGATTTTTCAAATGACACTAATGTGGGCCAGGTAAAGGGTTAACTAGAGGATGTGGAGTCTCACAGCCTGCCTGCAGGCATTACTGACACTGCTAGAAAGAGAGCTCCTTGAGATTTTTGACGATCTTCTTCAATCCTGTGTCCTTGATGCCTATGACAGTACATTCTATTAAATAATGCACTGCCTAACTTTATGACAAGGAGATTATAGTTAATAAGATCAGGAATTCTAAAACATTCAACAGAGATCTAGAAGTATATATACATATATATATATACCTCCTACATATCTCCTGCAGTGCTGGCCAGAAAGTGTATGGCAGTCAACTGTGTAAAACCTACACTTTGCAAAAGTGAAGAGCTGCACTTCTCTATTCTTTCTGTTTCAAGAAAGGAAGTGAATGGCACAGTGGAAAGATCATATGCTCTGGAAGGATGTAAACTGCTGACCTTGATAACTTTGGGCACCCTACTTTCTCAGCCTCGGCTTCCTCCTCTGCACAAGAGGAAGACAGACCTTCCCCGTAGGGTGTCAGAGATGGGAGACGTGTGTGACGTGCTCAGCACTAAGCCTGGCACACTGTAGCTTCGAAGTTAATTCCCTTCCTCTCCCCTGGGGTCTCAAAGGAGAAAAATACTCAACCTATCAAAATTCCTTCCTTGCATCAGAAGTCTCCCTCAGATTTACTCTCACCCCCAAAAAGTGAAATGTTTTATATGAATGAATGTGGGAAACTGGGACCAACAAATCAAGTGATCCGTGATTGCATCCCTGATCCCTCCCTGCACTGCACCCACACACTCTCACGTCTACTGTGGGAAAAGGACGGAGTCTGTGATTTTCATCAGTCTCCCAAACTCTGCCCCATCCCCACGCCAACACATATGCGTACACACGTGTTCCTGGAAATACCCAAGGACTAGATAAGTACCTACTGGGACTATAATCAACTGGTCTACCTTGAAAAGTAGCTAGATCCTAATCTATATTAAACAATAGGCCAGATGTGAGGTTATAAATGCAGAGGTTATAAACACATGGTCAGGTCAGATGCTGCTGTTTTGCCTGTGGGGGCGGATGTTCTTTGGCTGGTCCAGGATCTTGGTGGGTTTCACTGTGCTCTGTAGCCCCATTTGTGGAAGAGACACTATGATTCACTTAATGAGAGGCTGACACAGGTGGGCTCTCGGGTTCATCTTGATTCTTCAGCAAGTGAGCTGTAGGACACCTGGGCTCAGTGCAGGCATCCCCCCTGCCCCATAGGTCAGCTGTGTATGTGTGAGGTCCTTAGAGGAGTGAGACTAATGTTCTCAGTAGTGTGACGTCATTCTTTTAAAGCACACAGTGCCTATTATAAAGTAGTCTTATGCTTTTAGAGAACAATAAAAATATCGAATAAGCTTTGATGAGGCCTTCTCCCTACCCCAGTTTCCCTTTGGATCCATAGAGCACTTGGAGTTGATGGAGACGACCCATGCCAGCTCTCTTATAGACGAGGAATGCTTAGTCTGGCACCTGATGCCTAGTTACTGCTTAGTGACTTTTACAAGTAATTCAAATGAGTCTATTCTTAATATTTTATAACAAATTTCATGTGTGAAGAATTCAGGATTTAGGAAAATTGAATTGTTGGCCCAGAAATATTTTTCTTAAATTATATTTATTTGAATTCATTTAAATATAGTCCTGTATTTTGAGATATTGAGTGGTGACTTGCACAGTATTTATTTTGTTTTGTCTTTCCTTTTCAGAAACAAATAGAAAAACAGATGATCCAGAGCAAAAAGGAAAAGGTGAGATCATCAAATAAACAGCCTTTCAAATATACATATGAAAAAGTCATCATACCATCCATGAATAACATGATGGTTTTATTTTATATCACTAGGTAAAATAAATTGCTACTGGATTTATTATTTCAAGGACTTTATCAACCAACATTTATTAATATTCTACATAACCATTAAGATCTAAGGCTCTGGAGAGAGAGTGCCTGACTTCTAATCCTAGTTTTGCCATTCCTTATATGTGTGTCCTGGAGAATTACTTAACCTCTGTGCCTCAGTTTCCTATTAATATTAATAATAATAATAATAATAATATTAGTACCAACTTCAGAAACCATAAGACTATAGATTCCACAATAGTAGTTAAGTGAAAATATATGTAAAGTGCTTAAAGCTGTGTTGAGCACAGGGCAAGCACTTAGGAAATGTTAAATATTCTTTATTGTCACCTGTGTTGACAACTGTGCTAGGTATAGGGATCCAAAGATTACTAGAACATGGTGTCTTTTTTCAAGGAACTCTGAATCGTTGGGAAGAAACAAAGTTACGTCCATATAGAAAGGATCATCTCTGCCTTCCAAGAGTTTGTTACCAAGGCATTCTAATCAATTTAATAACCCAGTAGAATTTTAGTTCAACTGTCACAAAGCTTCCTAAACTTAGAGTGAGGAGCTGTTTTTAAGTTAAGAAATTATATGGATGATCATAGAGTAGTGATTATACTTTTAGTACCAATTGAGTAATAAAATCTTCAATGATTAAACGTTATTACAGTTTCAGGAATGCCTTTAATGTGTGGTGATGAAAACAGTGTCTACATTGAAAAGATACAGTACACAGAAGGTACAAGATCTTTCTCAGGATGGAAATAATAACTTGAGCATGGGGACCTGCTGGCCTCTGCTGCAATTTCATAGCCCTTAGGCTGGGAACTAGACATCTAGCTCACGCACTTTTTTTTCTGACTTGTTTTTAATTTTTTATCGAAGTAATATAGAGATATGGGTTTTTCTTTTTTAATAATTTTTTTTCCCCCTAAAGCCCCAGTAGATAGGTATGTCATAGTTGCACATCCTTCTAGTTGCTGTATGTGGGACGCAGCCTCAGCATGGCCAGAGAAGCGGTGCGTCGGTGCGCGCCTGAGATCCGAACCCGGGCCGCCAGTAGCGGAGCGTGCACACTCAACCACTACGCCATGGGGCTGACCCTATAGAGATATAGTTTTAAAAGTTGTGACTTACAAAGAAAAACAGTAGTCTTTTATCCTCCTTCTCCCCATCCATGAGTCCCTTTCCCAACTTTCTTTTAGCTGTTTCTTCTAGTACTTACCTACACATTTCTAAATAACTTAATTCTGCAAGTTTCTCTTCAATATTGGAAACTGTCGGTTGACTTTTATGTATAGATGACTGGGGTTTCACTCAGTCATCAGACTCACTCAAGCTCTCCATGCTGCCCTACCTCCTCAACCTTCAAGTACATTCCTGACATACTCTGTTAGATAATGATAAGGACCAAGGAGAAAAAACAGCAGAGGGGAGGATGTCAGCAGCTTTTGATGAAACGAATCGCTTCTCTCCTCCAAGACACTTCCGCCACTTGGCGGAAAGTGGAAAAACCACATTCTCTTGGTTTTTCTCCTGCTCTTTGTTGTTTGTTTTTTCTCAGCCTCTCTGGTGAATGGTCCTCATCTCCCTGACCATCACACAGTGGAGAGCCAGCCCTACGACTCAGTCCTCAGAGCTTTTCTCTCTCCACACACACTCCCTTGGTCTTGTCTAATCTCATGGCTTTAAATCTCTCTCTATGATATTACTACATCTACCTGCAGCCTGGGTCTCTTCCTTGAACTCCAGACTGGGACGGCCAGCTGTCTACCTGATGACCTTAATTGGGTGTCTAATAATCACTTCAAGTTTAACAGATGTAAAACTGAACTCCCAACCCTCCCCCCTCGAAACCCACTCCTCCCGTGAATCTTCTCTTTCATGCCTCCCTGTCATTCCGTCAGCAAATCCTGTCAGTCCTCTCTTTAGAACACATCCAGAATTTAACTACTTCCTGCCACCTTCACCCACTACCACCCAGGTCCCAGCCACCACCGTCTCTTGCCTGGGTTATTCCAGTTGCCACCTAACTCGTCTTCCTCCTTCCACCTTTGTCTCTCTGATCTTTTTCATTACAGCAGCCACAGTGACCCTTTTAAACCTAAGTCATATCATGTTGCTCAGATGCCTCCAGCGTCTTCATATCTTCCTGCAAGTAAAGCAAAGTCCTTTGCAGTGGTTTGCAAGGCTTCACACCGTCTGTTCTCCCTTCTCCCTTTTCTGTGGGTTTCTTTCCCAACCTCATGCCCTATGACTCTCTCTCGCCTTGGCTCACTCTCTTGCGGCTACGCTGGCTCCCCTGCCAAGCACAAGACTCAGGGCCTTTGCACTGGTCATTCCTTCCTGGCTGGAGGTTCTCCCCCACAAGTCCACATGGCTTGTTCCTTTAGTCTTTGCTCAACTTTACCCTCCTAGTGAGCCTCCCTACCCATCTGCATAGCACTTATCACTATGTGATTATATTTGATAGTTTAATTCTTTATGTTGATTGTCTGAACCTCTTACTGGAATCATGTTTCCATGAGGACACATTTTTGTCTGTGGCTCACTGCTGCATTTCCTGTGCCTGGAACATAGTAGGTACTCAGTAAGTTTTGCTGAATGAATCTCTATTATTTTTTAATTACTAAGCATTAATATGAACAGACATTAAAGGCTCTATAAGACCCAAAGTGTAGCAATAAGACCCAGATCCAGATAGAACTCCTAGGATGGAAGGCTTGGGGGACCAAAAACCATGGGAAATCTATGGGAGACCCAAAACTTTGGGGACCCTGGGGTAAAAAGACTCTGCTGTTGTCATCCCTAAAGAAACCAGATGGTTATGTGGTCTCCTCTGTGACTTAATGTGTCTCAGCTCAGTGGACACGTAGAATCATCATACCCACACTATTTGGAACACAACTAACAAGGAGGAGAAAACCTTTATTTAAAAACATTTTAACCTTCAGTATCTTTGTCCAGAAATGAGGATAATGATTTGTATGCCTTACAGGGTGTATTTCATAGCAGAAGGATAAAATGAAAATAGTATTTGTAAATAATAAATGCACTCTGCTACTATTATTATTATCCAAACTTCAGTCTACTACTATTATTATCGAAATATCTGGATTTCGTGTTGCTTTTGATTAGCAATTGAATTGGTTGATTTGGAGATCTAATGTAGATGGGCCAATTTTTAATTTTGTTAAAGCAAGACTTTTAAAAGATCCACGTGTACTATCATGATCAGTTGTAAAAGCAAAGGTATTTTTAGCCCAAAAGTAAGACATGCATAATTTAAGAATAAAGGACCGTTTTTTACATTGAATAAATTTAGATTTACAAAAAACTCACTAAAGTGACCCACATCACTCAGTTTGCCTGGGACTAGTGAGCATTTCACGACGTGGCTTCAAGGCAGAGACCACGAGGCTGCTCTTTGGGGCCAGACTTACCCAGTTCTCCCTCTGCCATCCCAGATGCCAGCCTAGAGTGTAACAGAGAAGGGAGACAAATTCTCTTTGTCTTTTATTCTTGTTTTCGTGTCCTACATTGGTTAGGGAAATAAACGCTTCTAAGGAAAATTCTGCTTTTTCTTAATAGCCCCCTATTTTTACCCTCCTCCCCATCTTGTCTCCAAGAGGTGAGTTATAGTTAAGTTCAAACCTCCCCTACAAATTACCACATTCCCGTTACAATTAAATTCAGTTACATATAATTTTTTAAAACCTCAAATTTCAGTGGCTTAACCAAGATAGGAGTTTATTTCTTAGCCACGTAAATAACCTAGCACCAGGTCAGTGGCTCACTGGGGACCCAGCTCCTGTCCTGCCAGTCTGCCATCTTTAGTCTATCACCTCATGTTCCAAAAGGGCTGTTCAAGCGCCAGTCATTGTACCCACATCCACGTAATAGGAAGGAAGGAGGGAGAAGGAGTAGGCTTCTTAGAAGAACTACATTTAACTGACAGAATTTTGTTCAAGCTGAATTCAGGGTTCTGGTTCTCAGGAATAAGGGAATATCGACTATTGAGAGGAAGCAGCAATAGCAGTCTTAGGCATGCTGTATTTCATTCTGTCTGTTACCAGGATATACTCTACCATTGTAGTTTAGGAAAATGGCTACTGTTCTGTGTTAAAAAGTTTGATAGATCATCAGAATATGTTTATTAAAAAACTATCAACTTCTCATCATTCACAAAAAAATATACTGATTTATTCATCCACTTAAATATTTGCATGCCTGCTGTGGACACAGGTGAGAGTAAGCAGGCAAGGTTCCTGCTTTCATGGCACTCACATCTCCCCAGAGAGCCCAACAACACACACACACACACACACACTCAAACACAAACTGAAACAGTGAGAGTGCTCTAAAGGAAACAAAGCAGGAGAGTGTGCTCGAGGGAGACGGGGGGTGAGTAAGGGGAGAAGGTCTCTGAGGAGGTTAGCGATGAGATCAAGGTAGCTGTGTGAGTGCTCAGCTAAGGGCACTCTGAGCAGAGGAACAGTCTGTGCAAAGGTCCTGAGACAGGAGTGAAGGACCTGAGAAGCTGGAGCATCCTGAATAAGCCGCGAGTGTGTGGGATGCAATTGGAAAGAAAGTCAGGGACCAGACCGTGGCGGAGAGTCTGGATATTTTTCTTCATGCAGTGGGATGCCGTACCCAGCCCATGCAGGTGTCTGCAGATCAGAGCCTTTCTCATTCACACACTCCCTGGTTTGCTTCTGGGAGGTCTGCCTCAGTGCGTTCTTACAAAGGTGGAGACAGGGAGGGTGGAGGGTGCGCGTCGTTTATTGCAGATGGTGAACACATACAAGCCCTGTCCCCGGACTGGGGACACAGCGTTGTTGTGAGCCGTGTTCTGCTTGCTCTCCAGGGGCTCCGTTTCATCCTTAGGGGCCGTGCCTTCCTTTGCACTGCCCTGTGGATCTACTCCACACAGCTTTATCCTCCAGGGGCTCTGATCCTAAAGGGAATTTTCCAGTGAAGTGGGGCTGGGCTCTCGGCGATTTCTTCCCGGAAGCAGTGGAGACAGTCAGGGCAGCAGCTTCGCTTGATGGTTCCTCCCTCTCCATCATGTGCAACTGGCAGTTTCTGTCAGTACCAAACAAACGGTGTTGTAACTGAAGTCCTTTACTGAGTGTGAAATGCAGGAATGGCCTTAGAATTAAAAGATAAAATGAATCGCTGTTACTACAGATTCATTGAAAACCCTGTTTGAGCAAATTGTCAGCTTTGGGAATTCCAACTGTTTTTTACTCAGATAGATTTATATGATGCTGTTAACTGATAGAGGAGAGGGAAGGGGAAACATTCCATTTTTGGTATATGTGTGAAAAAAGTGAATGAGTTTCAATAGACTTTAATTTCGTGATAATAGAAATGGAGATTTTTTTTTTTTTTAGTGGTAATTACAAATTTGTCTCAGGATGAATTATTAGGTTGCCTAATTTTCTACCTGTATTATCGTCCCTCAAGTATATTGATGAGGAAATACTGATGAGAGTGGGAAGATTTTGTTTTTACTTAGAACTAATAATTATATGATCCCTTTCTTTTAGAGAATCAGATTTAGTTTATTTTGATAGAGTTCATGGTTTGGGATAGGGCTTATTCCAAATAGGCCCACACTTGGAGATACCAGAGTCTTAAATTGAATCAGATTATTTATATATCTGTTTTAAATAAAATTGCTATATCAGTTTCTCCCCACTGGATGTCATCTTTTCCCACATATTCCGTATTCTACAACCATAAAATGTTAGAGTGAACGACGAAGTAATGCAACGCAAAAATGGCTTGTTAGATATTGACTTCAAACACTTATTCTCATTCATTCATTTATTCAATGCATATTGAGTACCCACTATGTGCCAGGCCTTGTTCTAGGCACTGGGACCAGAACAGTCAATAAAAACAAAGCCCCGGTACTCACCATACTTATATTTGTGTGTGGAGATATGTAATTAGAATATAATAGGCAGAATATAAAAATTAGAATATAATGGGCAGTGGTAGGTGTGAAAAGGAATATAAAACAGGGAAAGAGGACAGAGATTGACAGTGGGCAGGGGTGCTGCTCTGTAGATAGGCCTCTGGGGCAGTGACACCTGAAGATGCGAGGGAGTGAACTGTGCAGCCACCTGGGAGAAGAGAGCTCTGGGGTGGCACAGCCTATTCATAGTCCTTATAGTGAAGTGTGCTGAGAGTGTGGGAGGGTTAGTGAGCCAGGAGTGAGCTGGTGAGAAGTGTGTGAGGGGAGAGCATTAAGAGTGGCTGAGGTCAGAGGGGTTGCAAGGTCCAAGTCACATAGGGCCACCCCCTGTAAGGGCTTTGTGTATTATCTTGAGTGAGATGGGAAGCCACTGAGATTCTGAGCAGAAAATTAATATGATCTGCCTTATGGTTTAAAAGGCTCATTCTGGCTCTAGGGGTGCAAGATTTGGAGCAAGGAGACCACTTAGAAGACAATTGCACTCGTCCAGCCAAGCCATGATGATGATTGAGGTTAGGATGTGGGGTAGAGGTGGTGAGTGGTGGTTAGATTCTGCCCGTCTTTATGGGTAAAGTCAGTAGGATGTCCTGATAGATAGAATACAGGGTATGAGAGAGAGGAGCCAAAAATGACACTAAGCTTCTTAAAAAGGTGTGCTTTAACAAATTCATTGAACATCAAGTATGCAATGTGTTACTGATTTAACATATATCAAGTGTCAGTTATTACTTGAGGATTTGTGAGCCTTTAAAGAAATTTGAGGAGCAACAGAATCTCCGTGCCTGCAAAAAGATGTGTTTTTGCGCGCGTGTGTGTGTGTGTGTGTGTGTGTGTGTGTGTGTATGTTAGACAGAATTGCATTTGGATCAGGGACTTTTCCTGAAGTTTTTCTTTGATTTAGACTAATATTTAATATCCCATTATATTATTCATTATGATTGAGGATATGCTTAAACAGTGTATTTTGTGAATGTCTTTAAGAAGGCATTTAAAGATTTCCTGGTTACTGTTAGCATTCTTTTAAAAAGTAATAATCAGTGTCCTAACAAAACACCAGATGGCACTAAAAGACAAGTCACATTTACACTAACAGACATCACATTTGTAGTTCAACTTAAAGAAAAGGCTGAGATGGCTGTGTAATAGCCATTAAATCGGCCTGGTGTAACTAGTACCTCATATGGAGTTTTTTGTGATCATAAGGAAAATAGAGGGCAGGAATCAAGCCTCATTAACAAGTTTTCTTATTATTTTTTAAAAAATATCTCCTATGAAGTTTTTCCTGTGATTCTTACAACCATATGTAACATATCTAAGCAAACTTGTTCTCCATTGCCCTGAGGATGAACATCAAATTCCTTAATACAGCACAGAAAGCATCTCAGGCTCTAGCTCCTACCTCTGGCTTTCCTCTGTTCAGAATGCTCTTCCTTGCCTCCCGGCATCACATTCAGCTGGCAAACTCCTAATCCTCAGAAATGAGCTTAGAGCTTATCTCTGCTAGGAAGCCTTCCCTGACTATACCTCCATCTCCTACCCCAGAACAGAAGATGTGCTTCTCCTCTGTGCTCCCAGGACACCCTGTGCTTACAGATTTTTAGCATATATTTTGAGTTTTTCCCTTAATTTTTAGATGAAAAGCTTCTTAAGGGTAGGAACCATGACCCTGCCCCTTATATTAGTCAAAGTTCTCCAGTGAAACAGAACCAATAGTGTGTGTGTGTGTGTGTAGAAAGAGAAAAAGTGAAGTAGAAGAGAGATAGAGACAGAGACACAGAGAGATTTATTTTAAGGAATTGTCTCAAGTGATTGCAGAAGCTAGCAAGTCCAAAATCTACCAGTTAGGCAGGCAAGCTGGACATCCAGGGAAGAGATGATGTTGCAGCTAGAGGCCAAAGGTAGTTTGGAGGCAGAATTCCCTCTTCCTTGTGAAAGGAGAGGAGGTCTTTTTTTTTTTTTTAAGACCTTCAACTGATTGGATGAGGCCTACCCACATTATGGAGGATAATCTCCATACTGTACTCAAAGTCTACTGATTTAAATGTTAATCTCATCTAAAAAACTAATTTCCCAGCAACATCCAGACATGTTTGACTAAATATCTAGGTACCATGGCCTAGCTAAGTGGACACGTAAAATTAACTGTCACATTCCTCCAGCAGCACTTAACCATAACATAGTAGGAACTGAATAAATAGTTGTATGAAAAAAATGTGGTTAATCCCTTTCCCTTTACTTGTGTCTTCATCTGATGGTGATAACATGAGATGCAAATGATGGGCAGGAAGAGTTAGTAAACAGAAATATCAAAATATGAATGAACTTTAAGTGTCTACAATTTACTGCATTTCGAATTATTTCCATATAGACTCTCATTTAATCCTCACCAAAAAATCTTGTGAATTAAGTATTTTTTAGCCATTATTTCTTCAAGTGTTTTTTTCTTCTTCCTCTCTCCACTATGTCTGGTACTCCAATTACATGTTGGACTTCATGATAATGTCCCACAGGTTTTTGAAAAACTTTGTTCACTTTTTTTCCTTGGGATTGCATAATTCCTCTCGCTCTGTCTTCAAGTTCAGTGATTCCTTCTGCCATTTTAGATCTGCCGTTGAACCCATCTAGTAAAATTTTCATTCCAGTTCTTTTCAGCTCTAGATTTCCAATTGCGTCTTTTTTTTTAGTTTCCTATTCACTGTTGAGATTCCATATCTGCTCACTCCTTGCTACCATGTTTTTCTTTACTTCTTTGTACTCATTTATAATCATTGATTTGAAGTGTTTTTCTAATAAACGCAATATCTGGGCACACTTGGGGGCAGTTGCTATTGACTACTTTTTTGTCCTGAATGTGGGTCAGGAGATTCCTGTTATTTGCATGTCTAGTAATTTTTGGTCAAAAGCTGGATTGTATATATAATATGTTGTAGCAACTTTGGAATTTGTTTTGTTTTGTTTTTGAGAATTGTTGGTGTCTAGTAGACGATTAACTTGCCTGGACTCAAACTGAAAAATCTGTCTCCCCTGCAGTGTGAAGTGGTGCTGTCTGCTCAGGTGTTTTGGCTTCCAGCGGCTGTTTTTTCAAATCTAGCTCTCTGGAGGGTGGGGATGGAAGTGCCCTGTGCCTGCATAGGTTAGTGGTCCACTGAAGATTTGGGCAGAATTCATACTTTGATTTTGGAGCTTGCTTCTGCGGTTTCTCCTTGCATCTGGGACTCACCATCTAAATTTCCAGTTGCTTTGCTAGCTGCAAGTTCCACTGTCTTATACCTCACAGCAGTAGGACTTTTCTTTTCTGCTACCCAAACAGTGTATGTGTTGAGAAGTGTATTCAGGTAAAACACAACAAACTTGCAGGTTTCACCAGAAGTAGTCCTGTCTTTCAAAGGTAGATTTCTGTAGTAGTTAGCCTCCAAGAAGACCCTCAGTGATTCTTGCCTCCTAGCACTCATGCCTTTGTGGTACTCTCTCCACTGAAGAGGGCTGACCTGTGTGACCAATAGGGCATTGCAGAAATGACAGAGTGTGACTTCCCAGCCTAAGTCATAAAAGATGTTGGAGCTTCTCCCTTGCTCTCCTCTGGATCACTCGCTATGGAGGAAACTAGCTGCCATGTCATGAGAATACATGAGCAGCCCTTTGGACGGCTCTATGTAGCAAGGAACTTGTATAAGATAATAAATGTTTATGGTTGTTGTAAGCTGCCAACTTTGGGGATAGTTTGTTTTGCAGTCATTTATAACTAATCCATCCTCCTTGAGTTTCTGCCTGCTTTTTCACCAGGCTCCCTGGGGCTACCCATGAAGATGGAAAGTTATCAGTCAACCAGGGATTTGGGTAGAGTGTATTCTCAGATTTTGGGTCTCAGCCCTTCTGTGGCTCTCCTGCTTCCAGAATGTCCCCTTTAAATTTCCCTCTGCTCTGCTGCTCTGAATGCTGTCATCTATCCCTTTCAGAGGGGAACGACAGAGTGTTCCACTGCCTGACTGGGGCTGGTTGGGGAGTGTCCCCACAGAAGAAAATCACAAACACACCATTCTTACCCAATGCAGAAACAGTCTTTCAAGAATAAATTCTTCTGTTTATAAGTTTCTGCCTGTCTTTGGTCATTTTTCAGTGCCTTCAAATAGTTGTTTTAACGTTTCAGTGATACTTCATTGATTTAATGAAATATAAATATTAACACTCTCTGAAGATTAGAGAAGCTGAATATCTCAAATTTGTAAGCCATTCTGGATTCCCTTACTGTGATACTGTTCATATCTTATTTTTTTGTGATGCTGTTCATATCTTATTTTTTTATGTTGATTTTCATTGGTTTTGTTTATATTACTGATATTAATCCCTTGTTTGTTTTTATATTGCAAAAATATTTTCTAATTAGTTCTTTATCTATTAACTTCATGGACAATGCCTTCCAGATACATAATGGTTGGAATAAACGAATTTATGAAAGAATGGTGTTCTCTGGCCTGTTAACAGCACTTTGAACAGGTCCAACGATATCTTCTTGCTTTCATATATTTTTCTATTATAAAATAATAAAGTATGTACAAAAACATTGGACAGATGGTTTTAGCTGGGGAGCTTGCGCAGTGTGAAGCATGGTCCTTCCCTCAAAGAATTCCTTCATTTATCTCATTGAGATAAGAATTGTAGTACATGGCTGTACTTGTACATGCCATCAAGCTTCCATCATGTTGTCTCTGAGGGTCCTTTCCCTTGATGCACATGAGCTCAACCAAGTCATCACTGCCTTGAACTTAATTACTGCATGATCCATATGGGTAGGTCTTCTGTCTTTAGCTGCCCATTGGAGGTGCTTTGGTTCACTGTCTTGAGCAGTCCCTAAAACACTATATATTCCTTAGGAGTAGTACCAACAGCCCACTTAGATGTAGCACAGGCTGGCCGTTCAATTCAGGCCACACCACTGCGCTTTAGTAATTTCCCCATATTGTAGAAATAGCACACTTAAACCAACTCAGGAAAAAGCTTTGAAAAAACAATCTCCCTCCCACCATTGCAGCTGTGAGAAGAGGTTACGAGATAACTGCTGTTCAAGATTTATTATACTCATTACATTCAACAGCTACAGTAGTTTTAGTGGTTCCTAAAATACACCAGCAGTTATTGTCTGATTACTTCTACAGATAAGTTAATTATAGGAGATTTCTGACTCCTATATAAGTCTGATTTAGAGAGAAGTTTAATTACAGCTATTTTAGTGATTTAAATAAGCTTAGCATATATTACCAGTCTCAGCAAGTGTAGGAGTGGTTTTTAGCTGTGTTGAAATACACACTCGCTGTGTTTTTATTTTTCGTTTCACGATTTTAGCCATACTGTAGTACCAGTGATAATTCAGGAGACCTGTTTCCACCAGAGTGCGTCTTCAGTCAAACACACCACAGGACAGTAACAGCAAATTCTTCGTTATCATTAAAATCCCATTCTAATACTTCCCGTTGAGCACTCAACATTTTACAAAGCTAATTTCTATAATGATTGTGACAACATTAGCAGGAAAGAAAAATAGATTTCTTAAGGAAAAAACTTCAGATATTAGTGTATTTTCAAATTATCGTTAGGATCTAAATTTCCTTTTAATTGATGGGAAATGTGACCCTGTCTTCAAATCAGAATAATCCATGTTACTGTGTATTAACACATCGTCTATTTGTATACTGTGGCAAATTAAAGATTAACGTATTAGCCACATATGCCCAAGCCAGCTTAAAGTTAATCTTTCAAAAATGTGCCATAAGAAGACAGAGCTGTCGGTGGTTGAATATATTCATTTGTTTAAACAAGACTTCAAATTGGAGAGTGCATTAGTTTGCAAAATGCATTACTGAAAATTACCTCAGTCAGTGAGAGGTCTTCCCCACAGCATTTTTCATTCTTCTGATTAATGATAGGTTGTACTGTCACTTACAGCAGTAATTCTTGCCATATGTTTATATGTTTTTCACTTAAAACTCAAATATATATTGACAAGGAAAGTATTAGTAATAGTGAAAATAAATCCTCTCTCTGTTTCAGTTTGGGTGATTTTATTACATTCTGCTCAGGAAGCCTCATTCCTAACACCGTGGAATGTCAGTCATGTTTTTCTCCTTTGCTGGAATGCTCTTTCTTCTTCATCTGTTCAGATCCTAAGGTCCGTTGCTGTTCCCAAGCCTGGTCAGCAGTGACACAGAGTAGGCGGGGAGTAGCTGGAGCTCAAGTATCAGACAGAAAATTAGACACACGCAGCACATCGTGTCTGGGAGGCCAGGCAGTAGGCAGTAGGCAAATATGTCTCAGAAACGAGGAGAAGCCTCTATCACGGAGGTTCAGGCACACACCACAAGTCAAGCTGGGAGCAGGAGGACATTTGCTGACAGAGGCAGGATGTCCTCCTAGAGGAGTAGCATTGGAATTCTCCAGAGGCACTGGCATGCTGCAGAGCCCCATCACGAGCCCTGCCACGGAGCTGCTCCAGGCTGACGGCAGCAGGGCGTGAGGTCGGTGCAGGAACATCAGCAACACTCATGGTTTATCAGCTGCCTTAACGCTTTTAGTTAACCATCCACTTTCCCCCTCGCCCTCCATCTAGAACATGTGAAGCTAATATATGGATAATTAACTGCTGTTGAAACCAGCGAGGCACCCAAACACAGATTCTTTTTTGGGCCCCAGGGTATGATACAGCATTTCTCAACCCTGCCGGCATGTTAGCATCACTTGTGGGATATTTCAGAAAATGCCCTGGGTCGCACCCCAACCATTCTGATTTCATAGCTCTGGGGCCCAGTAGCTCTAATATGCAGTCCTGGTTGAGAAGTGCTAGGTGAGGTGTCCTGCTTACCAGGGCAATCTAGTCTGTCTACCAGGATCGTCTTAACTAAAAATTTTTCACTGGGTCCACTTGGTTCAGATATCATTCTTTGATATTATTTGAATGCCATTAAAGGGATTCTTTAACGTAATGAAATATAAAGACAACAAAAGGATTAGTTGAGGCAAGCTGAACCTGTGCTATAGAAAGAACCATTGTAAGTGGATGAAACACCTTCTGAAAGAGAAGTCTGAACCGCAAGTGGTGAGCAAGCCCAGCTGCATTGCGGACCTGAGAACAGCTGACCACCTCCGGTCGTGGGCTTGGTAGGCTGCTGGGCTGGGTTTGGGAGGTGTCCGGGTCTGAACATGGCAGCAGACCCTTCTCCTCTTTTGTGGCCCACGTTCCGTCTCATCGGTAGAGTCTCCTCTTACCTCACACCGGTCCATTCCTTTGCTAAACCTCACAGATTTGAATCAGAACTAAGAGAATACCGTTAACCAAATTCTCACTTGCCGTCTACACGTGCTCAAACTTCGGGTATTAAAGAATGTGATTTTTATTGATGACATTTTCATAGGTCTAGCTTTTTCTGTTTCTGTTAGTTGCACTGATGCCAGCAAATGTTGGAAGCAAGGTGAGCCTTTTCCAATGCTGCAGATATGCTGCGTGGGAAGGACGGTGACCAGGAGAGACCCATTTCCGGGCTGACCGGGGCTCAGGCCCTCTCCCCACTGCGCTCCTTTGTATCCACCCTCCTGCAGCAGCCAGGGTGGAAACTGTCCTCTTTGGGATTTTTGCTGCTTAACTGTTACAGGCAACTAATTTAACCCTCATCATGTGTGGGTTACAAAACGTCTGGGGACCTAGGACATATCGTTTATTGAAGATATATTCCTATATGGGATGAAGATGTTTGGGAAAAAATATAAGCCTAATAATAAAAAGCAGATGCATTCCACTCTGTTGGTTCACTTTTTGCCTTTTCCAGCGAGCCTGGCTGTGCCCTGCACACAAGGTGCTCAACATTTAATGGATCGTTGCCGCCTTAGACCCATTCTTGTGTTGCCAGGGAGAACTTGGTTAAAACTCTTATCACTAAAGTAATAAGAAAACATCACTGAGGTTGTTAAAGGCGTCTGTTTCATACATCCTCCAAATTATTCATTACTAGAGATTTTAATCATTTAAGGCAAATATGCCGTAATTTACATTGCAAATTCTAAACTCATTTCAAATATTAAGCACATTTGTCCACTTGGTTATGGCAGAGTCAGAAAACACTGTGATTTTTGCCTTTGGCTTAATTTTTAAGAAGTCAGCATGTGTAGGAGAAGGGAGTAAGGAAGGAATTGCATAGAATCTAACACGTTTTCTTTTCCAGGGGATTCATTGGTGTTGGGTGAAGGTAAACCCTCTTTTACCAGGTCCTGGAACTCCAGCCACCCCTCCGTGTGGTGACCCTTCTTAAAGCATGGATGTGGGAACTGAGTAAAGGGACAACAGCTTCTAGCTAAGAGGATGATTTATTAATTCAACGAACATTTCAGCTTCCTTTGTTTGCCGTGCTCTGTGGAGTGCCCTGAAAACAAAGCAAATAAAAAACTACACTTTAAGGAGGTGGAGGTTAGGAGCAAAATGCTGTGGGAGCTCAGAGGAGAGAGGAACTCTCTGCTGGGGAGATGGAAAGCAGCTGAAGTGTTCATGGAGGGGTGACGTTTGAGCTGGTCCTCCAGTGGTGAGCAAGGGTTATATCCTTGCAGTTCTCTGCCTAGACCTGGGAATTCAGATACTTAATTATTTTTAGTGACAGGGATGATGGATTGATATGGAAAACAGCTTGTAGGTGTTTTTGCGCGCAGCCAGCTCATCTTTACTCCAAGAGCAGTACTGCTAGGATATCATGGGGGATGCGCTCTATAAAACAGTTTAAACTAATTAGAGTCCTGTCTTGCAACTCTTGACCACTTTTTGGGAAAAGGTTATCATAATTCCTTTTTTTTTGATAGCCAGTGATTTTTACACTTTCTCTCCTTTGATTCTTCAAAGGAGAGATACCATTGATGGTATCTTGTCTTCTTTGTTTCTTTCCTGTTTCACATAATAGATGTAATTAGAGCCTACATCTAGGACTATATATATATTATTTATCTGGAGCCTTCGGGGCTAGTTAGCTACCATGATTATAATACCACCTCTGCTCAAGTTGGATGAAACACCCTCAAAACTAAACTTAAATAAAAGTGGATAAAATCTGTTTCTATAGCATGATGCCTTTAATTGATATCCTTTGCATAAAAGCCAAGGCTTGATAAAGGTGTGTTTCAGGTTAATAACCCTGATGTTTATGCTTCATTGAAATTGGGCTCCTCTCCCCCAAGGATCATTGACTTCTTTGTGCAGTTATACCACCATATTAGGGATGTTATTACTAATGTCATTCAGCTAGTCATTGGGTGGAAGTAGCATTAATTGCAAATTATAGCTTCAACATAAAACCAATAGACTTGGGTGAGCTTTTTATTTCTGTGCCTTGTCACTTTGATTCATACTGCGTCTTGCTTTTTAACTGCTGCCTTGAACCCCATGTGCATTTCTCCACAGTATATTTTTCCATGGCGCTTGCAGACACTCATGGGAGTCAAGCAGTGTAAGACCCAGCAGGGCACGTGTTGTTGTGCCATGAATTGTGTACTTCTGTGCGTGGTGAGGAGGGAGGCCAGAGGCAGATTGTCTGTTACCCCCTGAGAAGTATGGTAATAGCTCGACAACGCACTTCCTGAGTATTTCCCTGTGATTATAAAACATGAGTGAAGAGACTTGTTAGAAAGAAGGAAAAAATGAAGAATAGTTTAAAGTTGCCTTTAGATTATTAGCAAACATACTTAGTGCATTGGCACTAGAGTGATGGAAATATTCACATGGTGTTCCCACTCTCGGTCATTCACTTTAGACTGAGTTTTTGGTTTCATCTGTTTTGTTTTTAGATTAAAGTAAGTGGCTGAATGTGGTTTTTGGAGGTTGAGGTCCGTAACAACATTACAGGAAATTTGGGAATATAAGAGTATTGTTCAGCCTGCATTAGCCTTTAAAGTAGCCATCATTTTTTTTCCTTCTATCCCTGAACATTTTCCTCATAGGCATTTAAATCCCTCTTACTAGTGTGAAGTAAATTGATCAAAACAGAAAATTGTTGTAGTATGGTGAAAGGGGTCCTTTACCAGGAGTTTTAGTCTCAGCTCTGCCAATTCTTATTTGCCATTTGATGTTGAACTTCTTATTTGCTATGTGATCTTGAATAAGTCTCTTAGCTTCTTGAAGCTTTCCTTTTCCCATGTGTAAAATATGGAGGTGATTCTGCCTGCCCGCCTGCAGTTTTTGGGGAGGTCGGATGACCATTTCACTTTGTCTCTGGTGTCATGCTATACAGATAGGAGCAACTATTATCATTATTTCCGCTCCTAGTGTTATTTTATATAAAATGTACATAATGCCCAGATCCAGATGCTGTTTGATACTGTTTATTTGTATATGTTCCTTTTCTAAGAGGCTCTTGATGGATTTGATACATCTTAAGTGCAAGAGGAGAATACTGATTCTTCAGGGATGTTCCTCTAGAAAGTGTTTATATGTGGAAAATGAGCATCTACGAGCTGAGTAAGCTGTGAGAATATTGGAGAGCTACTGTAGTACATCTTGTAGTGTACTTGGAGTGGCATCTCATTAAAGAGTAAGTTATTCTTTCCTTCCACCTGGGGTGTTAAAGCTTTATTAACACTGAGTTTGGAAACAGCTAGCAAAAAAAGCTAAATGTTTAAGGGATTTATTATAAAACTCAGTAGTGCCATTAATTTCCACATCTCTTTAAATTGCTGGGGTAAAATCACGTATTCAGCAAGGAAGCAAGTTCTTGCTTCCTCCCATGAGTCTGCTTGATTGTGCTATTGGTATCTCATTCTTTAATTAAACTTGTCCAAAGATAGGATCAGCTAAAGTGTTTACTGTATAAATAGTTTTCATTCCCAGTGTGCAAGTTTAAAACCCTGGTTAAAACAGTTTGCCATCTGTTAAAAACAAAAATATGTGGTGTGGCATTGCATAGAAATAAACTGCGTATTATTCATAAAAAGAATCACAACATATATCATATCTTTTGGGCCGACAATAATCTGTGCTGTTTTAGAATGTCGCCACCTTCTCTCTAAGTGACAGTATGCTCAGTTCATTATGGTAAAAAACATGATAATCTATAAACATAATAAAATTAATATATGCATTTTTATCCACGTGAAAATAGATTTGTCTGAATATAAGTTTTACTGGTGAGGAAGTACAATATTTTTGCTATTTTCAAATTGAATTATTTATGAGAGTTTAATGTTCAAACCTTGTTTTCCCCTAATTTAACCATTTAATGTAGCCGGGACTGTAACTCTTTCCCACATTGCCATTCCCTCAGCCCCGGACAGCTGCTCTGGCTCCGGTGATCGCTTCTGCTTCTAATTTCTACTCTTTGCCTTTCCTCTTACACGTACTTGTCACAGGAGACACTTCCTAAAACACAAGTTATTTACAGTCACTCATTAAAACCATCAGTAACACCACCTTGCCTGTGGAACAAAGTCTAAATTCCTCGGAATATTGTTCAGGATACTCCATAATCTGGCTCTAAGCCACCCTCTCTGCCCCTGACCCAGAACACTGTGTAGTTCCGCCTGACTTTTCACAGACCCCTGAACTTGCCTCTTTCCTGTTTCCACCACTGTATCTTCCTCTTTCCATGGAAGATTTTTCCCTGCCTCGGCCTCATCCCAAATTAGATCTGTGCTTCAAGACTCGGCTCAAACACCAGATTCTTCCTTAATTCTTACCTTCTTGTTCCGATTAGAAGTAATGCCTTGCTTCTCTGTGTTGCCAAAGTATTTTATAATTCTTATTTTGCCTGATAATTTTCAACCTTCTATTCTCATCATTAATTTACTTTTTTTTCACTTTCTAATGTCTAAATTATTTGAGGGTAGAGATTTGTTTTAGTCCTTCCAAGCTGCTATTACACATTTACCATAAACTGGGTGGCTTAACAGAAGTTTATTTCTCACAGTTCTGGAGGCAGGGGAGTCCAAGGTCAGAGTACTGGCAGGTGTGGTATCTGGTTCATGGACGGCACCTTGTTGCCGTGTCCTCACGTGATGGAAGGGACCAGGGAGCTCTGTGGAGTCTCTTTAATAAAGCACTAGTCCCATTCATGAGCTGAGCCCTCATGACCTAATGGCTTCTGAGAGGACCCACCTCCCAATACCATTACCATGGGGGTTAGGATTTCAACATATGAGTTTTGAGGGGACACAAACATTCAATCTATAGCAGGATTATATCCTGTTCCTCTTTGTATCTGCTATGTTAACAGCATAATACTTTATGAGGTACTCCATACATGTTTGTCGAAATGGTTTGAAAACTGATACACACGTTCCTCTGGGGAATCCATAATAACCAAATTAATGCAGTGGAGAAATTTAGATTAACAGATCAGAGCAGATTGTCGGATTCTAGGCTGGATTTTTTTTTTTTAATAGAGCTACTGGGCAGTAGCTATGGATGTTATAAAATATTCTTGGCACTCTTTTGTTAAGTATTTCTTATTGGATGATCAATATCTCACAAGATTCTGTGGGAAGTTCTGACTAATTTGTTTGAGACAAAACTAGTTGTAATCTTTGTGTGAATCTCATTTCAGAATAACAAACTCTAAAAATATAAATAAGACAATGAGGAAAATATAAACACTGATTATCTAGTGGAAGTATCAATTATGATATTCAGGAATTATTATTAATTTCTTTTTAAATAAGATTATAGTATTGTGGTTATGTTTTTATGTTTATTATAGCAGCTTTATTGAGATACAATTAACATACAATAAACTTCACCTAAAGCCTACAATTTGATAAGTTTTGACATATATACAGCCATGAAACCCTCACCACAATCAAGATTATGACCATATCCAAGGACACCAAAAGTTTCCTTGTGCCCCTCTGTAATCTCTCCTGTATGCTCATCCTACATGCCCCTCTCATCCCCATCCACTAAGGTCCCTCCATATCTATTAGTTTACATTTCCTAGAAGTTTATCTAAGTGGAATCCTATAGTATGTAACCTTTCTTTATCTGGCTTCTTTCACTCAACAATTATTTTGACATTCATCCATGTTGTAGTATGTAATATAGTTCATTCCTTTTTATTGATGAATAGTATCCATTTTATTGCTATAATAATTTATTTATCCGTTTGCCTGTTGATGGACATTTGGGTTGTTTCCAGTTTTTGGCTGTTACAAATATATCTGCTAGTAACATTTACATACAAATCGTTGTGTGGACGCATGCTTTCAGTTTCCTTGGGTAAGTACCTGGGAGTGGAATAGTTAGATCATATGGTAGTTGTATGTTTAACTTTTTAAGACATTCCCAAACTGTTTTCCAAAGTGGATAACTTAATTTTACATCTCACCAGCAATGTATAAAAATTCCAGTTCTTCCGCATTTTTACCAATACTTGGTATGGTCACTCTTTTTCATTTTAGCCATTCTAATAGGTATGTAGTGCTATCTCATTTTGGTTTTAATTTGCATTTCCCTGGTGACAAATGATGTTGAACTTCTTTTCATGAACTTATTGATCATGCTTATCTCTTCTTTGAAGTGTTAGTTGAAATCTTTTGCCCTTTTTTTACTGGATTGTTTGGTTTTTTATTCTTTGAGTTTTGCGAGTTCTGTATATATTATTTTTCTAACACTTTTGTCATATATATATGACTTGCAAATATTTTCTTCCAGAATCTTGCTTATCTTTTCATTTTCTTAATAGTAGCTTTTCAAGATATTTTTAATTTTAATGAAGTCTGATTTATGAATGTGTTATCTTATGGATGGTGCTCTTGGAGTCAAGCCTAAGAGATCTTTGCTTAACCCAAGGTCACAAAGATTTTGTCTTATGATTTTTCTAGAAGTATAATGGTTTTAGATTTTATATTTAGGTCTCTGTTCCATTTTTTTTTAATGTTTTTTTTTGGTTCCTTTTCTTTTGTTTTTTATTGTGAAATTTTTGTTGTACATTATTGTGTATCAGTCACCATATAAGTGCATCCCTCCACCCCTTGTGCCCACCCCTCACCCTCCTAGCCCCTGGTAACCACCAAACAGTTCTATCTGTGCGTGTGTTGGTTTATCTTCCACATATGAGTGAAATCATGCCCTATTTGTCTTTCTCTTTCTGGCTTATCTCACTTAACATAATACCCTCCAGGTCCATCCAAGTTCTTGCAAATGGGACGATTTTGTCTTTCTTTATGGCTGAGTAGTATTCCATGGTATATATATACCACATCTTCTTTATCCATTCATCAGTCGAGGGACACTTGGGTTGCTTCCATGTCTTGGCTATAGTGAATAATGCTGCGATGAACATAAGGGTGCATAAGCCTCTTTGGATTGTTTATTTCAGGTTCGTTGGGTAGGTACCCAGTAGTGGGATAGCTGGATCATAAGGTATTTCTATTTTTAATTTTTTGAGGAATCTCCATCCTGTTTTCCATAGAGGCTGCACCAGTTTGCATTCCCGCCAGCAGCGGATTAGGGTTCCCATTTCTCCACAGCCTCTGCAGCATTTGTTGCTTTTTGTCTTGGTGATTATAGCCATTTTAACGGGTGTAAGGTGATATCTTAGTGTGGTTTTGATTTGCATTTCCCTGATGACTAGTGATGTTGAGCATCTTTTCATGTGCCTATTGGCCGTCTGTATATCTTCTTTGGAGAAGTGTCTGTTCATTTCCTCTGCCCATTTTTTGATTGGGTTGTTTTTTTGTTATTCAGTTGTGTGAGTTCTTTATATATTATGGAGATTAATCCCTTAATCTTCATAAGGGAGATTGTCAGGTATATGGTTTGCAAATATTTTTTCCCAGCTGGTGGGTTCCCTATTCATTTTGATCCTGGTTTCATTTGCCTTGTAGAAGCTCTTTAATCTGATGAAGTCTCGCTTGTTTATTTTTACTTTTGTTTCCCTTGTCTGAGTAGACATGGAATTCAAGAAGATCCCTTTATGGCTGATAGCGAGTAGTGTACTACCTATGTTTTCCTCCAGGAGTTTTATAGTTTCAGGTCTCACCTTCAGGTCTTTGATCCATTTTGAGTTAATTTTTGTATATGGCGAAAGAAGGTGGTCTACTTTCATTCTTTTGCAAGTGGCTGTCCGGTTTTCCCAGCACCGTTTATTGAAGAGACTTTCCTTTCTCCACTGTATGTCCTTAGCTCCTTTGTCAAAGATTAGCTGCCCATAGATATGAGGTTTTATTTCTGGACTTTCAATTCTGTTCCCTTGATCTGTGTGTCTGTTTTTGTACCAGTACCATGCTGTTTTAATTACTATCGCTTTGTAGTATGTTTTGAAGTCAGGGATTGTGATGCCTCCAGGCTTGTTCTTCTTTTTCAGGATTGCTTTAGCTATATGGGGTCTTTTGTTGGCCCATATGAATGTTAGTATTCTTTGTTCTATTTCTGTGAAGAATGTCCTTGGGATTCTGATTGGGATTGCATTGAATCTGTAGATTGCTTTAGGTGGTATGGACTTTTAATCATGTTTATTCTTCCAATCCAAGTGCGTGGAATATTTTTCCATTTCTTTATGTCATCATTGATTTTGCTCAATAATGTCTTCTAGTTTTCATTGTATAGGTCTTTCGCTTCCTTGGTTAAACTTACTCCTAGATATTTTATTCTTTTTGTTGCAATTGTAAATGGGATTGTCTTTTTGAGTTCTCTTTCTGTTAGTTCGTTGTTGGTATATGGAAATGCAACTGATTTCTATAAGTTGATTTTGTACCCTGCCACTTGTCTGTAGTTGTTGATTATTTCTAATAGTTTTCCAATGGATTCTTTAGGGTTTTCTATATATAAGATCATGTCATCTGCAAACAGTGAGAGTTTCACTTCTTCGTTGCCTATTTGGATTCCTTTTATTCCTTTTTCTTGCCTAATTGCTCTGGCAAGAACCTCCAGTACTATATTGAATAAGAGTGATGACAGTGGGCACCCTTGTCTTGTCCCTGTTTTCAGAGTGATGGCTTTCAGTTTTTCTGCATCAAGTATGATGTTTGCTGTGGGTTTGTCATATATGGCCTTCATTATGTTAAGGTACTTTCCTTCTGTACCCATTTTGTTGAGAGTTTTTATCGTAAATGGATGTTGGATCTTGTCAAAAGCCTTCTCTGCATCTATTGAGATGATCATATGGTTTTTATTCCTCGTTTTGTTAATGTGGTATATCACATTGATTGATTTGCCGATGTTGAACCATCCCTGTGTCCCTGGTATAAATCCCACTTGATCATGGTGTATGATCTTTTTAATGTATTGCTGTATTCGGTTTGCCAATATTTTGTTGAGGATTTTTACAGCTATGTTCATCAGGGATATTGGTCTGTAGTTTTCCTTCTTAGTATTTTCTTTGCCTGGCTTTGGTATCAGGGTGATGTTGGCCTCGTAGAATGTGTTGGGAAATGTTCCATCTTCCTCTATTTTTTGGAATAGTTTGAGAAACATAGGTATTAAGTCTTCTTTGAATGTTTGGTAAAATTCTCCAGAGAAGCCATCTGGTCCTGGGCTTTTATTTTTGGGGAGGTTTTTGATTACTGTTTCAATATCTTTACTTGTGATTGGTGTATTCAGGTTCTCTATTTCTTCTTGATTCAGTTTTGGGAGATTGTATGAGTCTAGGAATTTATCCATTTCTTCTAGATTGTCCAATTTCTTGGCATATAGTTTTTCATTGTATTCTCTTATAATCTTTTGTATTTCTGTGGTATCTGTTATAATTTCTCCTTTTTCATTTCTAATTTTATTTATTTGAGCCTTCTCTCTTTTTTTCTTGGTGAGTCTGGCTAAGGGTTTGTCAATTTTGTTTATCTTCTCAAAGAACCAGCTCTTTGTTTCATTGATCTTTTCTACTGTTTTTTTTTTAATTTCAATTTCATTTATTTCTGCTCTGATTTTTATTATTTCCCTCCTTCTGCTGACTTTAGGCTTTGTTTGTTCCTCTTTTTCTAACTCTGTTAGGTGTAGTTTGGGGTTGCTTATTTTGGCTTTTTCTTGTTTGTTAAGGTGGGCCTGTATGCTGTCAGTTTCCCTCTCAGGACCGCTTTTGCTGCATCCCATATGAGTTGGTATGGTGTATTTTCATTTTCATTTGTCTCCAGATATGCTTTGATTTCTCCTTTAATTTCATCAATGATCCATTGGTGTTTAGTAGCATGTTGTTGAGTCTCCACAGCTTTGTCACTTTGCCGATTTTTTCCTTGTTCTAACTTCATGGCATTATGGTCTGAAAAGATGCTTGTTATGATTTCAATCTTCTTAAATTTGTATAAGCATGCCTTGTTTCCCAACATATGGTCTATTCTTGAGAATGTTCCATGTGCGCTTGAGAAGAATGTGTAATCTGCTGTGTTTCGATGGAGTGCTCTGTATATGTCTATTAAGTCCATCTCATCTAATTTTTCATTTAGGTCCATTATTTCCTTATTTATTTTCTGTCTGGATGATCTGTCCATTGATGAGAGTGGGGTGTTAAGATCCCCTACTATTATTGTGCTGTTGTTAATATCTCCTTTTAGGTTTGTTAATAGTTGCTTTATGTACTTTGGTGCTCCTGTATTGGGTGCATATATATTTAAAAGTGATATGTCTTCTTGGTGGAGTGTCCCTTTTATCATTATATAATGCCCCTCTTTGTCTCTCATTACCTGTTTTATCTTGAAGTCAACTTTGTGTGATATAAATATGGCAACATCTGCTTTCTTTTGTTTGCCATTAGCTTAGAATATTGTCTTCCATCCTTTCATTCTGAGCCTGTGTTTGTCTTTAGAGCTGAGATGTGTTTCCTGGAGGCAGCATATTGTTGAGTCTTATTTTTTAATCCATCCCACCACTCTGTGTCTTTTGATTGGAGAGTTCAGTCCATTTACATTTAGGGTAATTATTGATATATGGGGTCTTGTTGTTGTTATTTTATCACTCTTTTTCTGGTTCTTTTGCATTTCTTTTGTTTCTCGTCCCATGTATTTCGGACTACTAATGCAGTTTGGTAGTTCTGTATGGAGGTTCTCTTAGTTTTCTCTTTCTTTATCTTGTGTGATTCTGTTCTGATTATTTGGTTGGTGGTTACCATGAGGTTTGTATAAAAAATCTCGTGGATGTGATAGTCCGTTTTTTGATGGCCTCTTATTCCCTTAGACTAAGTCGATTCAATCCCTTTACGCTTCCCCTTCTATGTTATTGTTGTCACATCTTATTTCTTCTTGTGTTGTGAGTTCATGTTTAACATGATAAGGTTATATTTATGCTTGGTGCTTACCTTCCCTTGATCTTTGGTTTTATAATTAAGTGTTTGCCAATCTATTTTGATAGAGGACTGAAATTTTTCTGGTTTTGTCAACCTATTTTCCTCCTCGTTCAAAACTTTGAATCCCCTTTCTCTTTTTTTCCTCAGGGATGAGGGCCTTCTTGAGCACTTCGTGTAGTGGGGGTCTTGTGGCAATGAACTCCCTTAGCTTTTGTTTATCTGGGATAGTTATTATTTCTCCATCATATCTGAAGGATATTTTTGCTGGATAGAGTATTCTTGGCTGAAGTTTTTGTCCTTTAGCATTTTGAGTTTATCGTTCCACTATCTCCTGGCTTGTAAAGTTTGTATCGAGAAATCCACTGAGAGCCTGATAGGAAATCTTTTGTATGTTATTTTTTGTTGTCTAGCCGCCCTTAATATTTTTTCTTTGTCGTTGACTTTTGCCAGCTTTACTGCTATATGCCTTGGAGAGGGTCTTTTCGTGTTGATATATTTAGGAGATCTATTGATTTCATTCACTGGTATTTCCAGCTCCTTCCCCAGGTTTGGGAAGTTCTCAGATATTATTTCTTTGAACAAGTTCTCTGCTCCTTTTTCCCTCTCTTCTCCCTCTGGAATACCTATAATCCTTATGTTGCATTTCCTAATTGAGTCGGATATTTCTCGGAGAGTTTCTTCATTTCTTTTTAGTCTTAGTTCTCTTTCCTCCTCCATCTGGAGCACTTCTGTGTTGCTGTCCTCGATATTGCTAATTCTTTCCTCCATATTGTCAGCTCTGGTGCTTAAGGCTTCCAGATTTGTCTTTATCTCCTCTATTGTGTTTTTCATCTCTAAGATTTCTGATTTTTTTTTTTTAATTGTTTCATTCTCTTTTGTGAAGAAACTCCTGGTTTCACTGAATAGTCTGTCTGTGTTTTCTTGTATTTCATTAAGCTTTTTTATCATGGCTATTTTGAATTCTCTGTCGTTAAAGTTATACATTTCTGTGCTTTCCGGGTTGACTTCTGGGTGCTTGTCATTTTCCTTTTGGTCTGGAGATTTAATGTATGTTTGCATGGTGCCTGTTGGTCTTGGCTTACCTTTCCCAATAGTGAAAATATGTGGTCGCAGTTTCCTCTTGCTGCCGCTGGGTGGGGGTCAAGGGCTGTGTATTCTGGCCTGCCTCAATCTGTGGGCACTCTTGTCGGCCCCTGGCTGATCTGCGGTGTGGCTGAGTGGAGGCTGCTGGGGGGAAGCGTGAAAACAGCTGGAGCTGGAGCGCAGCTAGGCCGAAATAGCTGGAGCTTGGGTGTGGGTGGGTTGAAGCAGCTGCAGCTGTAAGTGCCGCTGAGCCAAAGAAGCTGGAACTGGAGTGTGCTGGGCCGAAGAAGGAGGAGCTGGAGTGCCACTGGGCCAAAGAAGCTGGAACTGGAGTGTGCTGGGCCAAAGAAGGAGGAACTGCAGCGCTGCTGGGCCAAAGAAGCTGGAACTGGAGTGTGCTGGGCCAAAGAAGGGAGAGCTGGAGTGCTGCTGGGCCAAAGAAGCTGGAACTGGAGTGTGCTGGGCCAAAGAAGCTGGAACTGGAGTGTACTGGGCCAAAGAAGCTGGAACTGCAGTGCGGTGGGCCGAAGTTGCTGGCGCCAAGTCAGCTGGAGCCTGCGCACAGGCCAAGCCGAAGCAGCTGGAGCCCGGGGGGGCGGGCGGGGGGGGCGGTCAAGCTGAAGGAGCTGGGGGCGGGGCATGTTGCAGCCGAAAGAGGTGGGGCCGTGGCACGGTGGAGCCTGGGAAGCTGGGGCTGTGGCTTGGTCCAGCTGGAGCAGCTGGGTCTGTGGCGTGGTGGGGACTAAGCTGCCGCTGCCTCTGGTGTGGGAGTGCAGGCTTGCCCCACTGCTAGTTGGGCCGGGCGCCTGGGGGCCACTGCCTCTGGGGACAGGGCTGAGCTGAAGTGCCACTGTGCTGAAGCGCCAGTCGAGTGGGCCGGGTAGGGCAGGTGCACTTACTTTCCCCTCCCTGATCTCAGAGGTTTCTCACCTCGCTGTTGCTCTCTGCTCTCCTGAGGGGCTAGCTTGTTGAAACTACCCTCGCAACAGTTCTGCTCCCTCCATAGGGGGATCCCCTTGGGCTGTGAGGGGTCTTGAAGAGCACAATTTTTCACTCGGCGAGCTGCCCCACCCCCTCCTCTGAGAGCCGCATGGTCTCAGTCTCTGGGTCGCAGTCCTTGGGGAAGGAAGGGAGCTCCTCTTACCTCCTTCCACTTACTCTGGAGATTCCAGCACTCAGTCCTCAGGTGTACGGCTGCCTGGGTGCCTCAGACGTCCCCTGTGTTGTGTGAATAGCTTCTGTTGGAATATGAACGTCCTTTTTGTTGTGTCTTAGAGGGGGAGAGTTCAACGGCGGAAGCTCACCCACCATGATGCTGACATCACTCCTCTGTTCCATTTTGAGTTAATTTTTGTATATGGTAAAGGTATAGATGGCAGTTCATTTTAAAAATATGGATATTCAATTATTCCAGCAGAATTTGCTGAAAAGATTTTTTTTTACACTGAATTGCCTTTGCCCCTTTGTTGAAAAAGTTCATAAATGTATGAGTCTATTTCTGGACTCTCCTGTTGATCTGGTTATCTGTTTCTATAACAATACCACACTGTCTTGATTATTGTGACTTTATAAGAAGCCTTCAAATCATAGAGTATTAGTCTTCAGAGTATGCTCTTTTTTTTCACAATTGTTTTGGTTATAGTAGAGGTCTTTTGTATTTACATATGCATTTTAGAATTAGTTTGTCAATTTGAACCAAATAAAAAAGCCTACTAGGATTTTGACTGAGATTGCATAGAACCTATATATTTATTTGGGGAGAATTGATATCTTTACTAAGTTGAGTCTTCCATGAACATGGTATGACTCTCCTCTTAAGGTCTTTTAAAATTTCTCTCAGCATTGTTTTATCGTTTTTCACGTACAGGTCTTTTACAACTTTTTTCAGATTTGTCCCTAAATATATCATATTTTTGGATGTGATTATAAGTGGTATTACTTTATAACTTCCACTTCCTGTTGTTTGTTACTAGTATATAGAAAGAAAATTAACTTTTCTTTTTTTTGTTTTTTAATAATTTTATTTATTATTTATTTATTTTTCCCCCAAAGGCCCAGTAGATAGTTGTGTGTCATAGCTGCACATCCTTCTAGTTGCTGTATGTGGGACGCGGCCCCAGCATGGCCAGAGAAGCGGCACATCGGTGCGTGCCCGGGATCCGAACCCTGGCCGCCAGCAGCAGGCCGTGCGCACTTAACTGCTAAGCCACGGGGCCAGCCCGAAAATTAACTTTTCTATATCAATCTTGTATTCTGGAGGCTTGCTAAACTGACTTATACGTTCCAGTAGCTTTCTTGTAGCTTTTATCAGATTTTCTACAAAGATATTTATGTCATCTCCAAATAAAGACAGTTTTACTTCTTTGTTTCTAATCAGGATGCTTTTTCTTTCTTTTTTTTTGCCTGATTCAATGCCTAGAATCTCCAGTATAATGTTGAACAGAAGTTATAAAAGTAGACATCTTTGTCTTGTTCCTAATCTTAGGGGGAAAAAAAAAGTCAGTCTTTTACCAGTGAGTATGATGTCAGCTGTAGATTTGTCATAGATGCTCTTTATCAGATTGAGCAAGTTTCCTTCCATTTCTGTCTTGCTGCGAGCTTTTATCAGAAATGGTTTTGAATTCAGTCAAAGGCTGTTTCTGTACCTAATCAATTGATCATATGGTTTTTCATTTTTATTGTATTAATATGATAAATTATGTTGATTGATTTTCAAGTATTAAACTAACTGTGTACATTCCTGAGATAAACCTCATGATGCATTATCTTTTGTATATGTTGTTGGAGTAAATTTCCTCACATTTTTTTTTTTTTTGTGAGGAAGATCAGCCCTGAGCTAACATCCACGCTAATCCTCCTCTTTTTGCTGAAGGAGACCGGCCCTCAGCTAACATCTATTGCCAATCCTCCTCCTTTTTTTCCCCCTTTGTCTCCCCCAAAGCCCCAGTAGATAGTTGTATGTCATAGTTGTACATCCTGCTAGTTGCTGTACATGGGATGCCGCCTCAGCATGGCCGGACAGGTGGTGCATCGGTGCACGCCCAGGATCTGAACCTGGGCCGCCAGTAGCAGAGCGCGCGCACTTAATTGCTAAGCCACAGGGCCAGCCCCAGTTCTGTCAGTTTTTGATTCATGGATTTTGAAGCTCTGTTACTAGATGCATAAACGTTTAGATTATTATGTTCTCCTAATGAATTGACACCTTTGTCATATGAAATAACCTTTTTTTTTTTTTTACCAATAATAATATTCTTTGGACTGAAATCTACTTTGACAATCATATAGACGCTCCAGCTTTCTTTTGATATTTTTGATATTGTTAGAATGGTATGCCATTTTCCTCCCATTTGCCTTTAACTTACTTGTATCTTTCTATTTGAAGTGCATTTTTTGTAGTCAGCATATAGTTGAGTCTTGCTTTTTCATCCAAGCTGAAATTCTTTGGCTTTTAATTGGACTATTTATATTTAATATGATTATTGATAAGATCAAGTTTAAATGTCATCTTGCTGTATGTTTTCTATTTGTCACATCTCTTTGTTCCATTTTCTTCTTTCTCTACCTTCTTTTGGAATGATTGGATAATTTTTTATGATTCTATTTTATCTCCTTTGTTGGGTTATTAGCAATAACTCTTTGTTTTGTTACTTTATTGATTGTTTTAGGGTTTATAGCATACATTCTTAACTCATTACAGTCTGCCTTCAAGTGATATTACACTACTTCACATCTACTATATATGTATTACAATATTTATTACAACCGTATAATAATATGCTTCCACTTCTCCCCTCCGAATCTGTGCTATTGTCATACATCTTACTTTTACATATGCTTTAAAGCCTATGTTACGTTGTTATTATTTTTGTTTAAACAATTATTTTATTTAAAATATTATCTTTTAAAGAGTTTTAAATAATAAGAAAGAAAACATATGTTAACCCCTGTAGTTACCATTTCCAGTCCTTTCATGTTTTGTGTAGATCTATCTTCCCAGCTGTTACCATTTTCCTTCTGCCTGAAGGTTGTCATGTAGTGTATCTTGTAGTGCAGGCCTGTTGGTGATGAATTCTTTTAGCTTTTGTATGTTTGAGAAAGCTTTTATTTCTCTTTTGTTTTGAGAGATATTTTTGCTGGGTATGGAATTCTCAGTTGACTTTTTTTTCTGTCAGTACTTTAAATATACTGCGCCACTCTCTTCTCTTTTCCATTTTTTTCTGATGAGAAATATATCATCCTTATTTTTGTTTCCTTGTATGTAACATGTCTATTCTCTCTGTCTACATTTAGAGTTTTCTTTTTATCACTCGTTTTGAAAAATTTGATTCCTTTCTCTCGGGGATTACTGCCCTTCATTATTTGATGTACAGTGTCTTGCAAACCATTATTTCATATATGGTATGGACATATTTAGCAATTTGACTTTGTTTTTAAAGTATGCCATCAACCTTAGTATTTGAAGATAACATCCTCTTCTTCTTTATTGTTAATTCCACTACATTTATTTCAGAAAGGTAATGAATTTTTCAATATATTGAATTATAGGTTTATTTCTCTGTTACTGATCCATATTCACATTTGTCTGTAATGAAAATCTGGTCATTTAAACATTTATTTTCTGTTTGTTAAAATATCAGATCCCTCACTTTATCATTCTGCCGTTGCCCAAGTAAACTCAACTATTTCTCATCTCCCAGATATCCAGATGTTTACAGTTGAGTTTCTTGTTGAAAGTTTGTGTTCATCTTATCCTACAAACCAAGATGAATAAATTCTGTAATATGAGATTTTCATTTTCATCACACAGGAGAAACTCTAAAGGCACTCTTGGGATTTCTCTTATTGCAATGATCAAATTATATTTAAAGGTTTTCACTTGGGTTTGGTGAAATCTCAGATGATGTCTAAAAAAATATGAATCAGGTTTAACTTCTGTCTTGAAAGATAAAATAGTCAAAACCAACCAACATCAGTGCTGACAAACACCAATCAAACATACAGACTCTTACTGACATCTGAACAATCAACTAAAAAAATAAGGTAGCATAAGAAACTAAGCTTACAAATACCTAAATTATTTACTCATATAATATACACTGATCTTTAGATATATCTGAGATGTTGCAGAGCAGAATTACCTGTAACTATTTGTTTTTAATATAAGTTTTTGTCACCCTACCTCCATACTCCCTCCGCGCCCTGCCTGTGATACTTATTTGATGGGGCTTGGGAATGTCTATTTTGTTTCAGGTTCCCCTGGTGATACTGATGTACGGCCAGGCTTGGAAATTATTGTTTTCTTTGACATTACTGGGAAATCAATATTTCATAGAAACGTATTTAAAGATGACTTTAAATACCCTTAAGCACCAAATTTAACAAAATTTGGTAGATACTTTTCTTAAAAACTTTTTATGCATCTGTGCCTTTTTAAATTGTATACTGCACATAATTTAACTTTCTGTGGTGGTTAGAGACTATAATGCCCATTTTGATGAACAACAGCCTTTTGGGCTGTTGAAGTGCAGAGCACTGTTTCCCACTATATATTGCAGTGCTCTTTGAGCTGGGTTCATTTCTGGTGATTTTTCTGTCTTTTTACTTCGGTCTGTCAGCTTTTACTTCCTTCTGCTGAGTATATATCTGGTTCAAGCAACCCTCACTCCCTCTGATTTGTTACTTGTAATAAAGCCTAGACAACCAGAAGACCAAGAATCTTAGAATTGTATCTAAAATAAAATTTGAGGAAGGTGGCTATTCTCTCATGGAACACTGCACACAGAGATGGAATTCATGATGTCTGAAGCAGCTGTTGTTAGCCTATGGACTGCCTTGGTGCTGAAAGGGTTTCTGTTATGTATAGAAAACACATTACTTAGCGTCTCTGAAATTTCTAATTTAACATATGGGGTCACATCTGTTAAAGGATTATTACTCTAGAAGGGGAGTGATGTATAATTTATTAAAACAACCCTATGGGGAGACAGAGGACTACATTTAATAAACTGGAATACTTGCTGGCGCCATTGAATGCTCCCAGCTGAATCCCACATTATTTCCATAGAAGGGACAGATGAAAACAATTGCCCTTTATATAATGTTTACTGTGTTGTATTATTAGTGTCTCTCAGCTGAAAAATATTTATGGTAACTGTTTGGTTTAAGCTTTGAATATTGAACTCCTGCTGGTGTGTAGTTGCTATTTAATTATGAGGAGAACCAAGTCCATTATTCTTTAGCTGTAGGAGGCAAAGGAAGGGCTCACTACCCTTCTTCCCACCAATCTGCAGTGAAGGCCGGCAGGTAAGAGAGTCTCCCCAGAGTTGCCCAGATTTCTCTCTTCTCCCAGTACTATGCTCCCATGAGGTAGATAGCACTAGAGGAAGTAGCCTCAGAAAGAGTTCTTTTTGGATCAGACACATTAATTTTCCTTTCTCATGGTGATAAGACAAAGACTACTGCCAGTAGCACTTCCGTGGCTGCCTGCTGATTGGGTTTCTCAACAGCAAATAACATGACTCTCTTGATATGAGATCAAATTTGTTTCAGACCCCAGTGTGAAGCATAGCAATAGGATACCTTGCACAATTCCCATTTTTAAACGGAGGAGAAAAAAACAGAGAGCTCCTACGCACGTCCCCTGCCTGTGCCTTGGAGGAACACTGGTAGATGCGGGCTTGCTTTCCCAGTACCCAGCAGATAGAATTTCATCAAAAATCCTAGTACTGGATTCTTGAAGTCTTGAATGTTTTGCTCTATTGTTTCCTGCTTTTCTATCATTTGCCTTAATTTAGAGATTTACCTCACTGCCAGATAAATTTAGAGATTTTTTTTTTCTTATATTGAAATTATCATTGATTTTTTTAAAAAAGCAAAATTAACTTCCAATTCTAATACGGGAATATTAAAATAGGTAGTGGGGTCTGTCTTGGATTAACTGTGAGTTAACATGAATAATATTGCAATAAAGCAATTACGTGACTTGCAGCTTCAGGCTGCATCTCAGATATAAAAGACATTTTTCTTCAATATCTTATTTTAGTCTTACTTTTTCTTCTCTTTAATCATTTTGCTTTTTAGATTATTTTTCATCAAATTCCACCTTTGGATACCTAGAACAAAAAGCGTGGTCCTGCTTGAAAACATGTGGTGGGGTTTGAGGAGCAGAGGAGTAGAGTGTGTGGCTCCACTGCTCCTTGGGCCTCTGTTGACTCAGGAGGTAGAAGCTAGGTGTGGGTAGAGTGTGGCAAAGTTATTTGTTGCCCCAGATCTCTGCCAGGGAAATGTTTGACTGTAGAGCAAATGTGGTATCTTAAAAAAATAATGATGATAATTCCTCAAACGTTTACTAATAAGGTATATCATACACATCTCATTTAATTAAAGAGCAGAATTTTAAAGTAAGTGAAAATAAGGTGTTACAGATGGAATGCATGATTAACATTTATGTGATGGTTTATGCTCCTTCATGGTTGGTAAGTGGGGATCAGATATTATCCCCATTTCATAGACGTGAGATTAAGCAAGTTGCCCAAGAAGGGCAGAATTGAGGCTCACATCCTGGCCTCCAGACGCCACACCCTGGGATCTTCCTACTAAGCCTGGGTGTCTCTGTAATGTGTAAACGCTGGGTCTTTGAGACACAAAATGAAGGAAAATTACTGTGGTTGTTTAACTACCTTTATCCTTTGAGACAAGTCGTACAAAGTTCAACTACTTCCTTTACACAACATAATACTTATACTAATACTTAATTCTACTCTGTCATCACTTGCAAAGCCCTTAGGAACACCCTAGTTTCTTAACTTCCGGGCCAGATGCCAGAGATATAGCAAAATGGTCAAAAGCAAAGACATTGGAGTCGAGGCAACCCCAAGTTCTAGTCTTGGCTCCTACTGTTTACAGTTTGTGCAGCCTGGGTGAGTCACACACATCTAGCAGAGTCAGATGGATAAATGTCAGCTGTTATCATCAGCAAATAATTTGATAAGGCATTAACAATGACTCAGAACATAAATGCAAGCTGCTTAGTGAAGTTTTTATGTTCTACTGAAATAACCTGAACTTTGCAGTCCAAAAACATGCTGGCTTATTGTGTTTAGTATTCTGCCATTTGTGTTCTAAATTGCTAAGTATACTTAAGTTATGCTTAAGTATAATTGCTAAGTATAATTAAGTATAGAAAACTTAAATGGAATAAGACATATGAAATAAATATCAGTCTTCTCTATAAGATCTTCAGTGGAGATTGTCTCATACATACCTTGTTTCTTTTTCTTATTTTCCTCCTCTGTCTCCTCCATTGTTATCCATTGACGTTTTTTGGATTAGACCTTATTTATGAAGTAAGCTACTCTCAGTTTATTCTCTATCTTGGTTGCTTATAATTTTCTAATTTCTTTAAACAGCTGATATGCCTAAGTTACAAATTGACATTGCCCTTTCTCCTTCTAGAACATCTTGATTTATTCATGCTTGCATGTATTCATATGTTCAGAAACATTCATTGGGGCTGGCCCGTGGCTTAGCGGTTAAGTGTGTGTGCTCCACTGCTGCTGCTGGAGGCCTGGGTTCAGATCCCGGGCGCGCAGCGACGCCTCGCTTCTCCTGCCATGCTGAGGCTGCGTCCCACATACAGCAACTAGAAGGATGTGCAGCTATGACATACAACTATCTACTGGGGCTTTGGGGGAAAAATAAATAAATAAATAAAATTATTAAAAAAAAAACAAAAAAGAAGAAATAGGATCAATGTTTAAAAAAAAAAAAGAAACATTCATTGAATACTTTCTGTAGGACAGGCCATGTGCTAAATGCTGGAAATAAATTGTGAGTAAGACACACTTCTTTTCTCACAAAAATTAACAATCCAGGGGGTCAGGGGTGGATAGAAAGAGAGTGAGCGCATGCTATATATACAACAAACTTAAACACAGCCTGAAAACTTTACTAGAAACAAAATGTTATATGAGCACAGAAGAGAAATATTTTATTTTGTTTTTTGCATTAAGATGTCTTAGATGACTTGAGAGAGGAAATGGCATTAAAATTAGGTTTTGAAAGTTGAAATACAGAGTTTTCTTTGGTAGAAATAGAAGGGTTTTCTAGGCAAAGAAACACCATGAGAAAAGTCACAGAAGGGTCAAAGTTCACTCCATATTTCAGAGGCTGTATAAAGGAGAGATAAACTGCCCTACAGGTAGGTAACAGGAGATGAAGACTAGGGGCCACTTTGTGAAAGGCCGTAAAGCTGATTCAAGGAAACACAACTATGAAAGAGCTGAAGATGTACATTGTTTTCTTGAATAAATACAGCATTTCAGATGGGTTTTGAGTTGATGGGAGAAATTCTCATTCTCTCTCTCTCACTCTCAGAGTAAAGTTAAATTAATGTCCTTAATTAAGCATACAGTATTGTGTCTAGAGCAAAATGGCAGTCCAGGGCAGGAGCAGAGGCCATGACCATCAGTGTGGCTTCGTGGGCATCTAGAATCCCTCGTCTGGTGGGAGTGGGAGCCACAGCTGTCCACCTTGTCTTGCATGTTTTCAAAGCCCGGTTCTTGCTATGCCGCTGCCCTTTTATAGTCGGGGTGTACGACCTCTCTCAACAAAACTGCTACTCCTTGAACATGCACTTTGGGCCTCTCCTGGCTGGTGAGGCAGGCTCAGCATCACTAAAGCCACGACCTCCGTTGTGGGGAGAACACAAGTCAGTTCCTGAGATTCCTGAGCAATATCTCCACCTTCAGCTTTCCAAAATTGTGGAAAGCCCGGATTCCTATAATAAGAACATTCACGTAGTTGATACCAAACCTTAGCATCCAAGCAGGAGGAGATTTTTAGCCTTTCACTTACAAGAAAAATAACTAAGATGACAGTACAAGTTCTCAATTGTGATTGAATTACAAAGTCAATACTCTTCCCTCTGCCTGGAATGCTACCTCTACCTGGGTATCCTTCAGCTCTCACTTTCCCTCCCCTCCCAATTAGATTAGCACCATTCCTGGTCCACCCTCATATCTTTCCCCTAAGGGTTAATTATCCATTTACATCTGTCTCCCCAATAAGACTGTAGCCTCCTTGAGGAAGGTTCTGTTGAATTCCTAGCACCTAGCCCAATCCTTGGAACATAGTGACATTTTAGCAAATAGTTGAATGAATGAACAAGCCAGTGAACAAGGTTGGTCTCAATCCACAGTCCTGAGGCTCTCTCCTCCGTGTACAGAGTCACACACTGAAGAACAGCAGTGGTTTGGTGTAGTTCAAGAGTAGTCAAAAAAAATTTAAAATAAAGAGTAGGGGTGCTTGGAATGAATAGTAAGGAAGAGAGGCAGTCAGGAGCAGAAAAGGTAGTTGGGATATTAAATAAGGAAAATATATAGATGTCATTGAGGGCCTAGTTAGGTCTAGAAGGGCATTTTTTTTTTTCTTTCTGTTTTTTTTTTGTGCAGAGAGGAGCCTCTTAAGCATGGTTGAGTTTGAATTACCTCACAATAAGTTCATGGGGGTGAGGGAGCTCAAAACCAGATTTAATTTTATTTTTAAAAGTACAACATTTTTATGCCGAAATGCTTTTCATACTGTTATACCTATAAGAAGAGTCTTCATTGAGAATCATGTGGCTTCTCTCTTCCTTATAACTTTGTTGTTAAGTCAGATATTGAGGTATAATTTACATACTTTTGCAGTGTGCAGGTCTGAGTTTTGACATGTGCAAAGACATCTAGATACGGTTTATTCACCACAATAAAGATATAGAACTTCGTAACCCCAAAATTCTCTTGTAGCCTCTGTAGTCAACCCCTTTCCCTACTCCTGGCCTCTGAGACCACTTATCTGTTTTCTTTCCCTACAGTTTTTCTTTTTTCAAAATGCTGTATGAAGGGAATCATCCAGTCAGTAGCCTTTTGGATTTTGCCTCTTTCACTCAACATAATGCACTTGAGATGTGTCTGTGTTGTTGCTTTATTCGTATTATGGCTGAGTAGTGCTCCATTGTACTGCTCTACCACAGGTTGTCTGTCCATTCACCAGGTGATGGACATTTGGATTTTTTCTACTTTTTGGCTGTCGGGAACAGTGCTGCTGTGAATATGCGTGTACAAGCCTTTGTGTGGATGGATGTTTTCGTTTCTCTTGGGTAGATAACTAGGAGCAGGATTGCTAGGATAGCATTCTAAGGAATTTAGTTTTTATTTCATATGCTCGGGGGTTCCATGGGTGTATTTTAAGCAGGGGGAGGCATGGATAGATTGTGTTTCAGAAAGATCCTTGGGACGATATAGAGCATGGGGACAGACTGGAAGCAGGGAAACTGGTTAGGAAATTGCTGCTTTTCTGTCTACCTAGTGGCAGACACTGCCATTTTCGTCACTTGTCAATGGAACGGGTCCAGGACATGGAGTAATACAAAGATTGTGTCTGTTTTTATTGGTGTTCAACTTTTCCCCATGCATCATAATATAAACACATCTTCCATGGACTAAGTGGAAATGAAAGGGAATCAACATTAATTTTTATATAATTAAAGTATGCATTGTTAGTGCTTTTCTCATGCCTTTAATTATTCTATTTTGCCATTTTATTTACTCTTAATGTTTCAACCATGGCATGGCAAGAGAACTAAGGATTTGAAATGCAACTGGTCACTTTTTTTCCTTCGTTGTGGTCTTGGAAAAGGGTAAAATACTTGTAATGGCAGTGATGAAAAAATACATACAAAGTCTAATATAGCATAGACAGCTTCCTCGTAAACCATTTTTAAAAATCCATATTCAATAAAATCAACAATTCATTCCAGTACCTTCTAGGTCTGCTTTGAAAGATTATTAATGTGATTTAAATCAACTGAAAATTAGAAGTACAGGATTTTTGAGTTGAAAGAGACCTTAAGAGACTAGCCCAAGTCACTCATTTGTAGATGAAAAAACTGAGGCCCAGGGGCCGGCCCAGTGGCATAGTGGTTAAGTTTGCACACTCCACTTTGGCAGCCCAGGGTTCGTGGGTTCTGATCCTGAGCACAGACCTATACACTACTCATCAAGCCATGCCGTGGTGGTGTCCCATATACAAAATAGAGGAAGATTGGCACAGATGTTAGCTCAGGGCTAATCTTCCTCAAGCAAAAAGAGGAAGATTGGCAACAGATGTTAGCTCAGGGCCAGTCTTCCTCACCAAAAAAAACCCCCAAAAAACAAAAACTGAGTCCCAAAGGAGCCTGAGAGTGTTCTACCTGGTCCGTCACTAACCCATTGTTGTTTCTGCAGCTAGACCATGTGCCTCCCCAGAACAGGAAGGAAGAGAGCTGTTTTCCTAGCAATTGGGAAAATTGCCTTAGGCTTTTTCTATACTTAAAAATAGTTATGATAAAACAAAACTTGAATTTCAAAGAGGGGAGCAATGGTTAGGAGCTATTAAATATGAAGATATACGAAAAGATGGGACAAAATTATTTCTTGGTAACAGGTGCTATGAGATTTTTAATATTTTGTCTATTTTTTCTGATATTGAAATATTTTGACACTAAGACACTTGCAGTATGGCTGTTTAGCAAACATTATTTCACTGTTGACTATTGTGGATGTCCTGAACTGCCAATAATCTTTTTCTTGTGAATAAATCTCGTGTTAACTTTAACTGTATAACACTGGAGGCATATTTGGGAAAACCGATGATGCCAGCAGTAAAACCCTCTACTCAGGGCACGGCAGGCTTGCCTGGTCCTGCTGGCATTCTGCTGACAGACACGTCTCCAAAACCAAAATGAGCAATTGAGAGACATAAGTCAGTGCTGAGATGACAAGACACCAACTCCCACCACTGTAAATCCACATCTCAGTCAAACGTCAACTCCTTTTCCGTATCCTCTGCACGTACGCTAACACATAATGACATGCAGTTGAAAATGCCCGTTATTCACGATTTTTTTCAGCCCCTGCTTTAGACATTTATTTCTTTCAACAGTAGAGGGCCTGACGGTTTGGAGAGGGGAGAAGAGAAAGGTGGAATAAACAAATAAAAGAGCATAGCAATTAAAAAAGAGGCACAAGGAATGAAATAAAGGAAAGGTGATTAAAGTGCCGAGGAGAGCTGACTTGAAGGATGGGGCTTGGATGAGTAGGGATAATAGGTATCTTAACATTGAACTCCAGAATTAGACATTCCCACCCACTCTAGGCGCTATGGAACAGCTAGATCTCCCATGTGGGCCTCCTCCCTGTGGGACGTGTGATCAGCTCAGCGCAGGACGCATGCTCTTGGGAGGAAGAAAAGGGGTGGAAATGAGCTGCACAGGCTTGTCCTTCCTCCACTTCACTCATCAGATAAGTCACATCACCTCCTCTGTATGGAGAGGCAGGAGGCTAAGGGTTTCTAGGAAACTTCCCTCCTTTTGGAAACCATGTGAGTGGAAGATAGGTGTCCCCTTCCTCCCGTGTGGATGAGAAAGGGGACTTATCAAGAGACTGACCCTTTTGGAACCTCAGTGGCCACATCTGTGAAGTTAAATTTCCTGTGTCCAGGAGATTGGGAGAATAAAAGGAGACGGGCACAGAATGAGCGCTGAAAAATAGTAGCGATTCTGCTCAGTCTTCATTTGGATAATTCCACATTTTCCTTCTTGGCCCTGTTTTACTTGCCTTCTCCAACCGGGTTTGTGATTTGGATAACCAGATGAATAGGGCTCCATCCTCTAAACTAGGGTAAATTTGAGAAAGAATGGATTTGTGAGCAATAGTGAATTCCATTTCTGATCTGCTGAGCTTGAGGCATCTGTACCCTAAATCATAGACACTTGGATTTGTGATTTTTTAATACAGAGAAAAATTAACTAGTTAATTTTTAGCTCAGTTGGAAAATTAACAGTTAAAGCCATTTAGAGGGCTGAGGACTGAGCCTGAGGAGCACAGCATCCTAGGGATCAGCAGAGGACAGGAGCCACAGAGGAGATGGGGAGGAAATGGAGAGGCCAGAGAACAAGGAGGAAAACCAGGAAAACGGGCAATGCAAAAGTCAAGGAGAGGGATCACATCAGGAAGGAGGGTGGAGTCAGCTGTGTGAGATGCTGCAGAGGGGGCAGGTAGATAGGAAGAAAAGGCCATGCAGAGAAGGCCTTAGGCATTATTAGCCCTCAGGTACAGACCACTTAGTACATGCCAGGCACTGTGCTGTTTGCCCACACACAATATCGATTTAGTTCTCAAAAACACTATACTCATTTAATAGATTAGGGAAGCGCGAGTCAGGAAAGTTTAATACCAGCTTAGGTCATAGAGCAGGGATCTGACAGAGCTGGGACTCAGACCCCTGCCGTGACTCAACCACTGAGCTCCCCTTCCCTCTGGAACACTTGCTTTGGCCTGTGTGTTGGGTGAGGGAGCCAGCGCTCTGTGGGTTGAGAGAGAGGCAGGCGTGAGGGGAGGGGAAGAGAGGATGGCAAGCAGAGGAGGGCAGGCTGAGGTCAGTCTTAGTGGGTTGGTTGGTTTGCTTTAAGACACTGAGACATCAGCACTATTAAATGCCAATAGGGGCTGAAAGCCAGAGAGAGAGTGAGGAGACATTCAGAGGAGATGCAGAAGGCAGAGAGCAGGTGTGCGTGTGGAGGGGGTAACCTTAGGAAGGAGAGACCCTCCTCTTTCGTGACAGGATAGAGCAGAAGTAACTGAATGTGTAGGTTTAATGTCAGAAGATTTGAGCTTCCAGGGAGCACTTGCTATCTGTCCACTCCACAGGCGCTGCCGGGTGTGTACCAGCACGACCCACCCTCTCACCTGCTGGCTGTGACTTCATGCTGAGTAAGCATGAATACATTCAGTTGGCATCTAAGACCTGGTGCCACCTTGCAGGAGCTTCTGGTTTGGAAAGGAACTAAGATAAGTGCACAAATGATTATAGTAGAAGTCATATGGGAGAAGGACCATAAAAGAGATGTATGCAGGGTGCTATGGACTTCAGTTGAGAGAGAGAGACAGAGAAAGAGGAAGAGGGAGAACCGAGCACTTGAGTGAGTGATTTGTGGGGAAACTTTATAAGGAGTGTGGTTTTGAGCTAGTTGTTGAAGGATGGGCATATTTTCAACTGACAAAGATAAGGAATAGGCCATTTTATTTGGAGAAAGTGGCATCAGAAATGCACAAAGCTTATTTGGGGAACATGGAGAAGTCTAGTTTAGCTGAAGTATGGAATATAGCGGAGTGGTAGGTCCATGATTCAATGGAAGATCCTTGAGTGCTAGACTAAAAAATCCTGTTTACTTGACTCTATAGAGAATAGCTTCCCATTTTTATCTTTATCTGATTAGAAACATTGTAGATATATGCTAAAACTATTTTAAGTGGTCTTTTGGACTTAGCCAAGAAGTCGATCATAAGAGTTTAGAAATCATACCTACTCTTTTCACTCCAGAAACTAGGCCAGTATCCCTGCGAGTTCCAGGATACCAGCATCCACCCAGTCTCCCAAGAACACTTTTGGGCCTGAGTTAAGGGCTGTACTGTCTCCCTGTGGCCTGGCAGTTACTGACTGTGTTATAGTGGACGTGGGTAAGGGAGTGGGAAGGTGAGCTGGGAGTGTGCCTCCTCCTGCAGTTATAGGTTCGGGACCAACGCTAGGTTTCTCACTACTTATAAATCACTATTCTTAATAGCTATTTCTAGACAAAAAAATAAAAATAAAAACCTCTTTTTTCTTTCAGTTAAGAAAAAGAAGCCTAAACTATTAAATAAATTTGATAAGACTATTAAAGCTGAACTTGATGCTGCAGAAAAACTCCGTAAAAGGGTAGGTTGATATTTTTGTTTTGCGGAGAAATGTGGAATGGTTTAGTTGTTAAATAAACTCAGGCGTTACTCTTGATTTGTTTAAAAAAAACGTAAGAGAAACCACCTTTGAATAGAGTGGATTTTTCCCCAGGCACGTCAGTATTCCGTGTGAAATGAATCAAATGAAAAGCACAATTGCAGTTGTAATGGCCAAATGGAAACAGAACTTACCTTCAGGCCAGCTAACTTGGGAGTCAGCCCACTTCCATCACATTCTAGTCGTGTGGCTTTGGATAAGCACTTGGCCATTCTGAGCCTCAGTTTTCCTATTTTAAAAAATGGGAGTAATAAGTAGTCTTCCTACATCCTCCTTGGTTTTTGTAAAGATCATGTGAGATTAAAAAATATATATATATCAATACTGTTAAGTACCATGCAAGTGGAGGTTTTAATTTTATAGCAGCTACATGCAAACAGAAAGAACAAGTTAGTCCACTACTCTTAGGATAGTTCCTGTTAGGTGAAATGACATTCTTCTCACTTGGGTTAACCTCACGCACCTCCAGTTTTCAGAGTGACTCTTTTATGTTTTGTTTTGTTATCAGTTAATTTGAAATACTATTTGCATTTGTTTCTAGATATTAGTTTTTGAAAACAGTGAATTGACACTAAATGGAAGTTATTTGTTCTCTTGACTCAGTCATATCCATGTAATTATCAGGCCAGATACTTACGATAATATATTTAATGACATCTTCATTTAATCATCTATTTGTTTTTCATAGAAATTTCTTTTTCTCTACTCCGTACTTGAATTTATACGCGGTGTAATGCTCATTAGTTTTCCTGTAAGGTGCTTTTTTATTGGTAAACATTGGCTGCAAAAAAAAGGGACGAGGGAACTGTGAGTAAATAAGCAAAAACAATAAGAAAACCCGTGTTAGGAACTGAAATGGGACAAGAAAGTGCTTCCCACACGTTTGTTGGAAGTGTACCAACGAGCATGAAGGCTTCTGTAACTAGCATTAGACCAGGTTCCCAAGCTAAGGTTGGCTTACCCTCTTTACCAGCCGATACAAATGTAGTAACTCCAAAGAATATTACAGCAAAGTCGTTAACTAAATTAATCATATGGAGTGATTTCTGAGTCTATCTTGTTTAGCTTTATAAAATGAAGCCTTCTACTGTTTATAGGAAATTTGCACTTCTTAATAGAAATGAAACGGGAATCTTCGTTTTCTGTCGCCTGTTTGGCGTTCTCCACTTTCTCATGACTAAATGCCATATATGAAAATATGGAATGCCTATTTCACAGGTGACTTTTGGGATAAAGAACAAATGAACAGCTTTAGAGTAGGAATTCTATGTAATTATAATGAACAGTAAAGAAGGGCTCAGTTATCAAAGGGCAGATAAGTCAGTGGAACATAAAAGTGCTGGGAACAATCCATGGAGTATTCTCTGGTTCTTGTTTATTTGGAGAAATGATGATGCTCTCCTCGAGGAGCACCCTGAATCTATAACAGGGTAAATAAGGGAGGAAGAAGTGGCCACATAGGTAATTCTTGCTTCTGAAACAACAAGGTGCTGAATTATTGACTGACTCATCAGCATAATTAAGTCTTGTAGGGTCGTTTTTATAGCTGGTATTTTCAAAAGATGCAGCGGACTGCACTGGAGTAGTTGAGGCCCATGCTAAGGCCCAGTCTCAGTTCACATTCTAGATTCAAGTAGCATGCTACAGGAAAGTCTGAGGTCACTTTATTTTTCCTTCAAAAATGTATGGATCAGATCTATTTTTAAATAGATCTGTTTTTAAAAAATAACATTTATTGTTTAAAACTCCTCTTTACCCCTAGAGAAAGGATTTCAACTTATATCCTGAAATATTTGTTTATTTTTTGGAATAATTTATTATTATTGCATTATAAGTGGAAAAAAGAGAGAGAAAGGAAAACTTAATAAAGTCAGAGTAAGGTCAACACATGAAAGTTCACAGCACACAGGCTCTGAACGGAGCAAGGGATGAAGTAATCTGTAGGCAGAACAAGGGGAGTGGCGTGTCACTGTAAGGTGAATAGTATTCATCAGAATAGCTGTTCTGCACCAAGTCCAGAGAGAAACATCCTGCTGTAGCTCTTCATCAAGAGTACACTGATGGACTGCACAACCTCCTCCCTAATGTCACATGAGCAGATTCTACAGTATATCTGCAGGGGTGTGTCCTAATGTCCTTCAGCACAGCCCATTGGCCTCATGCCAAGACAGTGGGCCCAAGTCCACGTCTCTCCAGTGAACTGTCTTGCTCCTAGAATAAAATATAAGCTATGTTGAAGCACAGATGATTTTCAGGCAATTCTTCACAAGCATTGTATCTTGCAGTTGAGTTTTCTAATAAGAATTGCACAATAGTGTTAGGAGCTCTAGTAATAACCTGGGGAAGGGAAATTCTTTTAGACTAAAGGCAAATACATTTATTTGCCAGGCAGATGCGGTTGAGAGCAGGGCTGACAGTCCCTTAGGAAGGCCACACAGCCTCTGTCTTAAGGGGATCCAAAGGATGCCTAGGACAGTGGCAAAATATTCCATTATTCTGATAACCTTGATGGCTGCCTAAGTAGGGAGGGTCAAGCAGGAACAAAATACTTGAAAAGTTTTGTTATAAACATTGTTATTCCTATGTTTTAAATCTGGTAATGGTGCATTTAGCATGATTTTCACAAAAATAGCCTCAACATTTGCAATTTAAGTTGCATAAGGCAGGTGGTGGGCTGAAAATGGTCCCCCCACAAATATCCATGTCCTAATCCCTGGAACCTGTAAATATGACTGTATTTGGAGATAGGGTCTTGCAGATATGATTAAGTTAAAGATCTTGAGACGGTGAGATTATCCTCAGTTATCCACTTGGGCCCTAAATGCAAACACGTGTTTCCTTCTAAGACAGAGGCAGAGAGACAAAATAGGAGAGAGCACACACAGAGAGGAGTAGGCAATGTGAAGATGGAAGTGGAGATTGGACTGATGCACCCACAAGTCAGAAAATACCGTCAGGAGGCAAGAAACAGATTCTCCCCTAGAGCCACTGGAGGAAGCTCAGCTTTGCTCACACCTTGATTTCAGCCCAATGAAACTGAGTTCGGACTTACATTCTCCAGAACTGAGAGAGAATAAATTTCTGTTGTTTTAAGCTACCAAATTTGTGGTAATTTGTTACAGCAGCCATAGGAAACTGATACAGATTTTGGTGCTGGGCAGTGGGGTGCTGCTGTAGCCAAGACTGAAAAATGTGGAAATGGCTTTGGAAGTGAGTGAGGAGTAGAGGCTGGAAGAATTTTGAGATGCATGATAGCAAAAGCCTGGATTGCTTTAATCAGACTCTTGGTAGAAATACGGACATTAAATCTGCTTCTGGTGAGGACTCAGAGGAAGTGAGGAGCACAGTAAAGAAAGCTTTTGTCATCTTAGAGAACACATATATCATTATGAACAGAATGTTGATAGAGATATAGACATTAAAGGCACTACTGGCAAGGGCCCAGAAGGAAATGAGGAACATGTTCTTGAAAACCGGAGGAAAGGCAGTCCTCGTTGCACAGTGTCAGAAAACTTACCTGAGTTGTATCTTACAGTTGTGTGGAAAAAAAAACTTGTAAGCGATGAAACTTGGATATTCAGCGAGGAGATTTCCAAGCAATGTGTTGAAGGTGTGGCCTGGTTTCTTTTTGCTGCTTCTAGTAAAATATGAGAGGAAAGAGATAATTAAGGAAAGAACTGTTAAGGAAAAAAAAACAGAACATGATTCTTTGGATATTTCTCAGCCCATCTAGATTGCAGAAGATGCTAAAATTAGGAAATTCACTGTTAGGAAAGCGTACTTTGGAGAGAAGACCAAGGGTGGAACTGGACATCCTTTTCCTGAAAAGATTAGTTATGTGACTCTTGGTTCCACTCAACCATCTCATCAGAAGCCAGGAATAGAGAGGGGATTATCCTGGAAGGGTCTGTGGACGTGACTTTAGTCTAATGGTGTGAATCCCTGTGACATACACAAGAGAGCCACAAGGTTTTTGAGAATATTATACCAGCAGAAGCACTGCCACTTTGGACTGAAAGAGACAGAGGACAAACTGAAAGAAGGCTGACAGACTCCCAAAATTCCACAGGCAGGAAACAGGCTGATAAAACTAATCGACTGAAAACCCACACTCTCTTTTCAATAGAAAGGAAAGATAAATCCAAGGGCAGAGACTTGGACCCAGAGTCTAGACACAAAGACACAATAGCCGGAGCCTATGACCCAAAGGGCAGAACCTTGAGCTACAGACTTTGAAACCTAATGGAATTCGCCTGGCTACATTTTGAAATTGGAATCAGTGACTCCATTCTTCTTTCCATTTTCTCCGTTTTGGAATAGAAATGTCTATAAATGTTATCCTATGATTATCTCACCTTTGTGTTTTAGAAGCAGATAACTTGTTTTCTAGTTTCACAATTCCACAGATGGAGAAGAATTTTACCCCAAAAAGGATTATAACCAGAGTCTCGTCCATCTGTGATTTAGATGAATTGAATTAGATGATGAGATTTGGGACTTTGGAGCTAAGGAGATTTAGATGAGATTTTAGACTTGAGTTGATGATGTAGTGTGTCCAGACTTTTGGGAATGTTGGAATGGGTGAATGTATTTTGCGTATGAGACAGATGTGAATCATTGGGGGCCAGAAGGCAGACTCTGGTAGGCTAAAAAAAGGCTTCCCCAAAAGATATCCATGTTCTGATCCCTGGACCTGAAAACATTACCTTATTTGGGAAAAGGGCTTTTGCAGATGTGATTAAGATAAGGATCTTACAAAGGAGGAATTTTCCTGGATTATCCTGGTAGGCCCTGTAATAGTCAGGGTTTTCCAGAGAAACAGAACAAATAGGATACCTATAACTATATAGAAGAAGAGGTTTATTATAGTAATTGGCTCACATGGTTACAGAGGCCAAGAAGTCCCACATTCTGCTCTCTGCAAGCTGGAGAACCAGACAAGCCAATGGTGTCATTCGGTTTGAGTCTGAAGACCTGGCCGATGGTGTAAGTCTCAGTGTGAGTCTGGAAGTCTGAGAACCAGGAGCGCTGATGTCTGAGGGCAGGAGAAGATGGATGTTTCAACTCAAGCACAGAAAGTAAATTCTCCTTTTCTCCACCTGTTTGTTCTATTCAGGGCCCCTCTGGATTGGATGATGGCCACTCGCACTGTTGAGAATGATCTGGTCTACTGATTCAAACACTAATCTCTTCTGGAGACGTCCTCAGGGACACACCTAGAAATAATGTTTTAGCAACTATCTAGGCATCCCTTAACTCAGTCGAGTTTGACACAAAAATTAACCATCACAGGTCCGAAATGTGTCCTTATAAGAAAGAGGCAAATGGAGATTTTATACAGACAGATGAGAAGAAACATACACAGAGGGGAGAAGGTGATATGAAGATGGGGGGAGAGATTAGAGTGATGCAGCCACAAGCCGAGGAATGCTAACAGCCATCAGAAGCTGGAAGAGGCAAGGACAGATTCTCCCCTAAAGCCTCCAGAGGACGTACAGCCCTGTGGACACCTTGATTTCAGCCTGGGGAAACTGATTTTGGACTTCTGTTCTCCAGCACTGTGCGAGAATTAATTTCTGTTGCTTTAAGCCACCAAGTTTGTGGTGATTTGTTACAGCAGCCACAGGAAACTAATTAGATGATAATTTGAAGAAAGTCACACAGAAAAATATTTAACATGAAATCTTCATCCCTTAAAATCATTAACAGAAGAAATAAAATAGTGGTATTAAAAACAGTTATCCAAAATATACAAAGACCTCTTCAAATTCAATAGTAAGAAAACAAACAACTTGATTAAAAAATGAGTCAAAGATCTTAACAGACACCTCACCAAAGAAGATATACAGATGGAAAATAAGCGTATGAAAAGATGCTCCACATCATTTGTTATCAGGGAAATGCAAATTAAAACAACAATGAGGTACCACTATATACTTGTTGGAATGGCCAAAATCTGGATCACTGATAACACCAAATGCTGACAAGGGTATAGACTAACAGGAACTCTCATACATTGGTGGTGGGAATGCAAAATAGAATAGCAACTTTGGAAGGTAGTTTGGTGGTTTCTTAGAAAATTAAACATGCTCTTATAGTACCATCCAGAAATCCTGCTCCTTGGTATTTACCCAAAGGAGTTGAAAATTTATGTCCACACAATGAATGTTTATAGCAGCTTTATTCATAACTGCCAAAACTTGGAAGCAACCAAGATGTCCTTCAGTAGGTGAATGGATTAATAAACTGTGACACATGTAGATAATGAAATATTATTCAGCACTATAAAGAAGTGAGCTCTCAAGCCATGAAAAGACATAGAGGAACCTTAAATGCATATTACTAAGTGAAAGAAGTCAATCTCAAAAGGCTGCATACTGTATGATTCCAACTGCATGACCTTTTGGAAAAGACAAAACTATGGAGACAGTAAAAAGATCAGTGTTTGCTGAGAGTGAGTGGGGGCTGGGAGAGGGATGATTAGGCGGAGCACAGAGGATTTTTAGGGCGGTGAAACTACTCTGTATGATACTAGAACAGTGGTGCAGTCGGTATACATTTGTCTAAACCAATAGAATGTACACCACCAAGAGTGAACTCTCAGGTCAACTATGGACTTTGGGTGATTATGGTGTGTTAGTATAGGTTCATCAGTTATAACAAATGTACCACTGTGGTGCAGCATATTGATTATAGGGGAGGCTGTGCGTGTGTGGGAGTAGGAAGTATATGGGAAATCTCTATGCTTTCCTCTCAATTTTGCTGTGAACCTCAGACTGCTCCAAAACAATAGTCTTTAAAAAAATTAATATTATGATGGAGCCAGCCTAGCGGCATAGCAGTTAAGTTTGTGCACTCTGCTTCGGTGGCCCAGGGTTCACTGGTTTGGATCCTGGGTGTGGACCTATGCACTGCTCATCAAGCCATGCTGAGGCGGTGTCCCACATAGAAGAACTAGAAGGACCTACAACTAGGATATACAACTATGTATTGGGGCTTTAGGGAGAAAAAGGGGGAAAAAAAAAGGAAGATGGGCAACAGATGTTAGCTCAGGGCCAATCTTCCACAAAAATAAATAATAATTAATATTATGAGAGGGGCAGCATATTTTAAATAGCAATACAATTATTTCTGACAATAAATATAACTTAGAGAATGTGTTCCTGGCATGATTCAAGTCCTCATTGTCTTTGCATTAAGCTGCCTGTCTGTCAGATAAGAGACTTATCTGGGATGGGCCCCATTATCTTGTGCTGGCACGCACATCCACCACACACCACAATAATAATAATAATAATAACTAACATTGTTCAGTGCTTTCTATGGTCTCTGCAGTGTCTACAAGCACTTTATGTATGTAATCAGATTTAACCTTCATAGCAACTCCACAAGGTAGTCAAGTACCCTCATTATCCCCATTTTACGGATGAGCCACCTAAGGCAAAGTCCTAAGTAACTTGCCATAAGTCCCACACCTCCCAACTGGTAGAGCCCAGACTTTGACCAGTCCGTGGCTCCGGAGCCTGCACTTGTGACCACTACACGATGCATGTATTTTCCTCCAGCCCCTCAGCACCACCTACGGGCATGTGAGAGGGAAAAGAAAACCACCTTCTTCGATGATGTCTACCTAAGGAATGATTTCAAGGAACTTTCATATGGACATTGCCTGACTCCTCTCTATTTAGTCAAGTCTTTCAGAAGTAAGTGTAAGGAACAGTTGGGTAGTACTATACCGTTGGCTTTGCACAGCCACATTTGTGAGGTAAACTTAGTTGAATGAAAACTCACTCGGTGAAGGTCAAAACATATAAACCACAGTGAGCTTGCGTTTACATGTAGATTGAATGGATTTGCCAGTTTATAGGGAGGTGAAGTGTCTGGGAAAGTTCAACTTGGAAAATCTGTCTCAATCCCGTAGTTCCCAATATCGTTGGCCTGCTGCCACCTGTAGAAACCAGGAGACGTTTGTTTCACCCTGTGGAATGGCACTGGACGGAGTGAGACGGGGAGAGGTTTCCTCACGCCCCTGCCAAGACACTCACCAAGTTTACCTGTTCCATGTCCTCCATTTCTTTTCATGCAGTGGTGGTCAGAGACCTATCGAAGGTGCTCGGACCATCTTCTTAAGGCCCATGTGAGCTTTGGCAGGGGACACGTGATTGAGGCAGTGAGGCTCCAGTCAACCAGATGAACCAAATCAACCCTGAGGTTCAATGGGTCAAGGTACCATGGCCAAGTGGCCCTCTCATCCTGTGTGTTTGCTCTCCACTGTTTTTTTTTTTTTTTTGTTTTTTGTGAGGAGATCAGCCCTGTGCTAACATCCGCCAATCCTCCTCTTTTTTTGCTGAGGAAGACGGCCCTGGGCTAACACCTGTGCCCATCTTCCTCCACTTTATATGGGACGCCGCCACAGCATGGCTTGCCAAGCAGTGCGTCGGTGCGCGCCCGGGATCCGAACCAGCGAACCCCGGGCCGCCGCAGCGGAGCGCGCGCACTCAACCGCCTGCGCCACCGGGCCGGTCCCGCTCTCCACTGTTTTAACAGGTGCTTCAGACTTCTCACTGCAGACCCCAGTGAGAATGTCTCAATGCAGACATTCTAGCTGCCAGCAGTATTTTCCCCCCAACTTAAAACCTAGATATTTAAGAATTCATGGAGGAACTGTACATATGGAGGGAAAATACAGTTTCTTTAACAAAGTCTCATAGTACATCATTTGTCAGGTTCTGTCTTTTAAAAACTAAAATATGTTTATGTTCATTTCTAGTTTTATGTTTGCCATAATACAGTTAATTTTTTTTAAATCTTAGTTTAAACTGTCTTTAAATTCAGAGTGGAGTCCAGGAAATTTCGACAAAATTGCTTGGTGAATATGAAACAACTATATTGAATAACATCATGCGTTTGAATTTATTGTATCTATGTAAATACCTCTTCCTACAGGGAAAAATTGAAGAAGCAGCGAATGCGTTTGAAGAACTAGTTCGCAAATACCCTCAGAGTCCGCGGGCGAGATATGGGAAGGCACAGGTATTCTAAAACCCTTCTCTTCAGAAAACTGTGTGTGATGTCCTTGTAGTCTGTGTAATTGGATTTTTCACAGCCCACTATTTGCATTTTCTTTTTCCCATATAACTTATAAACAGAATCAATTTTTCGTGCATCTGCATAAACTCAAGCAAGAAGTACTGTTTCAGATAAGAAAATTAATTGTTGCTATTGTGTACTGGTGAATTTAGTAACATTTTCCTGTTCCCCCTCCATATGACTTCTCTCTAGTTTCGAAAAGGAAATAAAGAATGACGCTTTTGTCATTGATTTCCCACCACTTGCAAGTCTCATTCCAATTAGACCCATCACATAGTTTCACTTTAGGCTCCTCAGTGCGTTAAGAGCTCAGTTTTATAGCCAGAGGTTGCAAGTATGCTTAGAAAAGACTCTTAAAATATAAAGTGCGATGTACTTTGTTTTCTCTATAGTTTCTTTCAACTGACTTATTTCTTACCAGCTGCCTTCTCCCCATCTTCCGCTCCCACCATCTCCTTTCTCACCTGACTTTCTCCATCTTCCAGCTCCTCATTTCATGAAGCTTTTCCACATTCTTCTATAGCTGCATAACCCACCATGTGCCACATACTGCTTGAGGCCCTGGGATGATCATGATGAACGCTCTAGAGGTCTCTGTCCTTGCGGATCTTCTATTCCAGGGGAAGATATCTTAAAAGTTACTTACTCAGAAATTACCTAGTGAAAATCTACTATACACCAGGCTCTGTTTTAAGCACTGCACATGCAGCCATCAACAAAACATGAGTTTTCATTTGTAATGGTGAAGACAATGCATGAGACAAAGAAGTAAAATATATATGCTTGCTAGTGATAAGTGCTAAGGAGAACAAACGTAGAGCAGAGTACGGCCACAGGATGTGTGAAATGTTGGCTAGAGTGGCAGGGAATGGCCTCCCCCCAAGGAGGTAACATTTGAGCAAAGTCCTGAAAATCTTTATAAATGAATATACATTTATAATATAATATAAATAAATGTAATAATAATATAGATGTAATATAATATAAATATCTTTATAAATAAATATATATTTAAAGAATATTATAAAGTGTTAAAAGTAAATATATTGGATCATCTTACATAATAGTATATGCCATAAAGAAAGAAGGTAATGGAATAAAGAGCATACCTATTAAGATTTTTGGCTGCAGGTAATGTGATTGAGTGCACAACAGACAATGCTTAAGATAAGATGATCAGAACAGGCCTCTCTAGGGGTGACAAAGTTGTGGAAGGAGCTGTCCAGGCAGAGGGAACAGCGAGGGCAAAGGCCGTGATGCAGGGAAACAGCCTTGGCATGATAAGCTCGGGGACAGGAAGAAGGGCACTCAAGGGAGGGTGAAGTGGGAGGAGTGAGGCCATGGCCTCACAGATTGTATTCTCCAGGCACTGGGAAGCTGTTGGAGAGTTAGGCATGGGCATGACTCTGGTTTTTTTTTATAAAGATTGCTTTGGTTGCTGGGTGGAGAATGGATTATGGGGCAAAAGTAGCAGCAAGAAGAAAGGAGGCTGTTGCATGTGTACTCAAGAAGCGGTGGCTCGGACAGTGGTCATGGCCCTGGAGGTGGGGAAGTGAGCAGAGGGCCAAGCTTAAAGGGCTTGATGAGGGATGAGATGGAAGGGTCAGAGAAAGAAAGGACTCCAGGGGACTCCTGGGGTTTTGGTGTGGCCAGCTGAGGAGAGCTTGATTCCAGTTACTGATAGGGAAGATTGGTAGAGGAACAGGTTTGGGCAGGTGCAAAATCAAGAAGCTTCTAGTCCTGTTAAGTTTGTGATGCCTAATAGATGTTCAAGTGGGCGTGTCAAGTAGACCATGGGATTTATAGAGTCTGGAGCTCAGGGTAAAGGCCAGGACTGATACACGAAGGTGTCAGCAGTCAAGCCCCTGCAGCCTTGCCTAGGGGCATGAGATGGTCAGCCCTGCTGGGAAACAGTAGATGCAGAGCTACAGAAATTTTCCAGACCACGAAATTGACAACACCCCTTTGGAAGGGGTCAATGCTGTCACTTATGTGTGATACTCACACAGGAACTAACACATCTGTAGGTAAAACAAGTATGTTTTGCTCTAAACTAAAGGTGGCAACCGCTTGAGATCCAGATGTTCAAATTTTTCCAATCTCCTCATTAAAAACTTAATAATTAAATTGTTATTAATTAAATTTTAATAAATTAAGTTTGTGAAAAATTAATGCAAATAAGTTCCTCTTATCTATCGTACAGAACAGGTTTAGCAGACAACAGCTGTATCATTTTTGTAAATTAATTTGGTCAGTAATCCTCCAAAATTGCTAAATTGTATTGCCAGTAAGCAAGGGAGAATGTGCTCGTTACCAAAAGATCATGCCTGTTCCAGTAAATGATGTGCTTTGTCGCTAATATTGACAGTCATTTGATTAAGAAAAGTGTATTAACTAGAGAGAATAATGATTGATGCAAATGCTGATTTAATTATGGCAAAATGTTTTGTGCTTTAGAACTTTTCTTATATGTGATATTAATTGTGGGTACCAAAGTCTAAGTAAATGCAGTATTTTTTGCACATGGTGATTGATGTCTTTATATCCTGATTTAACAGCAGGAATTTGAGATTTAGGCCTCAGGCAATATTTTTTATCTCTAAACTGTTATGCTTCAAGGTATTATTGATATTAATGTGGCATAAAGCAAGATTTAGGCATGGTAAATTAAACATTAATAGAGTAATTTAAAAGAAAATTTAAATTCATAGTTTTAAAAATTCAACAGAAGATGGATTTTATAGGGAGGAATAAGTAATGGCTTTTTCATTCTTTGTTAGCAGATTAAATAATTACTTTGGAATATCCCAACAAATTTTAAAAATTCAGCAACATTGAGTTAAATATAAACTACAGTATCTCTCATTTCTAAAGTAGCATAGATTATTCTTATTCTTTGGATCACTCTGAAAATCAATTTTGATGAAGTTCCCTCAACATTGGACACAATATCTTGAATTCTTAAACTCAATTCATACAATTACACAAACTATTAATGCCTCTGAGGCAGAAAATGGCACATCTCCTAGGAAGGGTGAACGGGTGAATTAGTCTGAGTCAACAGAAGGCTTTGCCATGTTAACGTTCTATAACAAATGCTCAAGTCATTTTATCTACAGATGCTAAACTGATAAAAATCAATCTGTACAATTTTGATTTTCAAAGCAAAGCCTATCAGTTTCATTCAAGAGATTTTAAAGAATTATGTGCCATTTTAATACTGATATTTCTCCAATTCTAGAGGTTGTAAAATGTTTTGTACTGCATTAAAATGAAAGACCCTGGGCTGGAAGGAGAGGAGGGGACAAGGAATAGATTGTATCATCTTTCTCTCTTTTTGGGTTGAGTTTAGTTAGATATTTATTCCTAACTCTATAAAGAAGGATTACTTTGGTAGGCATTTGTCCTTGCAATAACCTTGAAGAGACCCTCTAGTTCCAGTATCTATTTCTTGGCTTGAAGAGGCTATACTAGATGGTCTCAGAATGCCTCTCTCAGCTGTAGGACTCTGTCATTCTGTGAAGTTATCTATGAATGATTGTGTTTCTGGGAGTTAACTCAGCATAGCCAAACTCACAAGAAACTGATGCCTAAACAGAAAAGCCAGCATATGAATTAACAGAAGGCCATATGGGCAGGATGACCAGTATGGGCCATTGACACTGGACTTCCTCTCCTGGTAGATAAGTCTATTCTGGAGACCCTTTACAGATTTGAACAGATAGTTGTGTGTTCTGAAGCTTTTTTCTATCAAACAAGGGTGACATGCCCTTTTCAAATCTAGAGATTTTTTTTCAATTTTTCTTTCTCATAAATCTGTCCACTTCTGTCACCACCGCTTTGATTCTAGCCTTCATCATCCTGGGAAACTTACTTAATCAGTACATATTATCAAGTTTTTTCTTTGATGTGTTATTTTCTGAAAAGCTTCCCATAGATATTTTATCAATTTTTACTGATTCTTACTAGTTTTTGGGGTGGAGGAGGGATGGATCATTTTCTTACCATGTTCTCAAATTGTGGAGTTAGGCTTTATTTTGGTTCTGCAGGCATCTATGTATTGACTACAGCACACACTTTATTTTAAAATGGTAAACATGTTAAATAGGATATTCTGAGAAAAAAAAATTTATATACTACTTTTAGCATCTAAGTGGTATTATTTTTCCTCAAATGGTAATCTGCAAATTGTGGTCTACTAAATCTGATGAGATTTTGATGACCATTTTACACATTCTCCTCTCTCTTCCTACCTCTGGTATTTCACTCCGCATTCTCAATCTCCAGCTAAGAATCTTGCTTATTTCACTGAAAAAATAGAAGTATCCAAAGAGAGCTTCTGCATGATCCCACTACTGCACTAATAACCTACCGCCACCTGCTCCCATACGCTCTGCCCTCCCTCCTGTTAGCACGGATGAACCGTTCTGGTCCCCGCTCCCATCCCCTCTCACCTGCTGAGGGACATCATTCTAATTTTTGTGTCCCCTTCTGCATCATCAGATTTTCCCTCTCTGCTGAGTCTTTCGCATCAGCTTAGAAACATGCTGTAATATTTCCCGTTGTTAAAAAAAACTCTCTCCTGTCTCCACATTCCTTTCCACTTACTTGGCCCATTTTTCTGCTTCCCTTTACAGTGAAACTCCTTGAAAGAGTTGTCTGTACCCTCGTCCCTCCTGTTTTCTTTTGAACCTGCTCTATTCCATTACGGGTCCCCCATAGTCCTATGGAAACACTCTTGCCAGGGCCTTCAGAGGCGCCACATTGCCCAGTCCAGCATGGTCTGCTCTCAGTTCTCATCTCGCCCATCCTGACGGCCACCTCTAACACGATCGATCACTCCCTCTTGATACCTTCTGTCACTTGGCCTCCAGAACACCACTTTTTTGTTTTGATTTCCTTCTCTCCTCCTTCCTTCTCTGTCCTTTTTTGCTGGTTCTCCCATCTTTCTGACCTCTAATGACCTTGAAACATTGCAGTTCCTTGCAGTTCTGTTCTTAGACCTCTTCTTTTCTCTATCCACATTCCCAACTGCTTCTAGCTTCTTAGCTTTGAATATCATCGCTATCCTTGATGATTCCCCAGTGGATGTCTCTAACTCTGACTGTCTGCTGAATGTCAGACTCACATATGCACCTTCTTATCCAATATCTCCACTTGGATACCATAGGCATTGGGGTTTAGTATGGCTAGAACTGAACTCCTGATTCCACATGCCTCCAAAGCTGCTTCTGCCCTGAACTCCTGTTCTCAGGGAATGACAGTTCCACCTGCTAATTATTAAGCCAAAAACCTTGAATTCATCCTTGACTTCTCTCTTTCCCTTTTTCGCATACCCTACATTCAGACCATCTACCAATCTGTTGGCTCTGACCTTCATAATATACCTACGATCCAACCACTTCTTACCACCCCTGTTACTACTACCTTAGTCCAAGCCATCATACCCATTGTCTGGATTCCTGCCGGAATGTCCTAACTGGGCTCTCTGCTTCTCCCCCTGCCCCCTGTATGTTCTCCATACCACTGCCAGTGTGAGCCTTTTGACAGACATCAGATCGTGTCAAAAAACCCTAGTTCCTTCCATGTGATGTAGAATTAGTGTGGTAGAATTGGCAGTAGTTTACCAGGTTCTTCATTCCCTGACACCCCGCATCAGTCTCCTCCTCAGTCCCCTCCTGCACCAGCCTTTCCTCTATTCCTCACCATCCCCCAGGGCTCCTGCTCTTGCTGTTCTCTCTGCCTAGGACATTCTTCCCCCAGATATCTTCATGCCTCACTCGATCACTTCTTTCAGGCCCTCCCTGATCATCCTGATTAAACTAGCATCCTCCCTACCTCCCCACTCCCAGCACTCGTAAGCCTGCTTTGTTTTTATCCACAGCATTTATGGCCACCAGACTTTCTCTCCTTTCCAGAATGACGGAAAACGAGAAAAGGGATTTGTCTGTTTTGTTTAATTTGTCTGCCACATGTGTAGAACAGTGCCTGGCTCCCAGAAAATAGTTGTTGAATGAGTGATTGAACACAGGAATAAACTAATGAAAGAAAGGGAACTGTTGACTGGAGTCTTGTCTATATAATGTGAATGTATAACATGATATAAATCTCCATTAGCCCCAGCATATATTAGCCTTGTTTTTATGATATTCTTTCTCATCTGTAGCTTAGTAGCTAACTTTTGTTCATATTGTCAAAATAGCATGTTGTGTTGCTTTCCTTTGTTCATTTTTTTATGTCTTGATAAAGAGAAAATTTTAATCTGTCTTGAATTACTTTTAAAGCATGTCCCAAAGTCAACTTTTCACGAATATGTTGGTTGATTACAAATATAGCTTGTCATGGGACATTTATCCAGTGTGGGACTTCCTCTAGTGTGAAGATGATTTGGCTGAGAAGAGGAGGAGCAATGAGGTGCTGCGGGGCGCCATTGAGACCTACCAGGAGGTGGCCAGCCTGCCCGACGTCCCCGCAGACCTGGTGAAGCTGAGTTTGAAGCGACGGTCAGAAAGACAGCAGTTTCTAGGTAAAATGGAATACGAGTTAATTCAGCAGCAAATGCCGTGCTCTTTCTTGAAGAGCCTGACGGCTATGTATACTTTTAGAAGAGTTTAGTTACGTGGAAGGAAACCCAAGTTTTATAACTAATTTCAGGTAACTTACTCGAGTGTGTCTTAGACTGAAATAGCAACGCTAACCTTAATAATTACAAGGATGTAGATAGTATTTTTACTGCCTTCCCTCACTCCTCCCCATTTTAAAGATGTGGCAAATAGGATGTTGAGAGGTTGGATAATTTGCCCAAGGAATCATAGCTAATAAATTAATAGGTCTGGAATCAAAAACTCCTCCTGTCATGGCATATTCATTTCTTTATTATAATGAACTGATTCATGGAGGTTGAAATTATCAGTGGAACAATTTTGATAGAGGAATATTAGGAGTTTCAGGCTCTGAAAATTTTACCTGTAAGGTTTGACTCTATACCAAGGAAAATGATAGGAAAAAAAAATCTTAATCGCTAAGTAAATTTGCAAATGCTTTGAAAAGAGCAGCATAAAGCATCATCTCTGACTGACCCAGGTTCCCAGTGCCAAAGGCAAGTAAGACTAGCTGTGACCTAACTTCATTATAACCAGGCTTGTGATTCTCTCCCACCTAACACGTCATCAGTAAACCAGGAGGCAAGAATCTAAGCCATGGGTAACTGTTAAGATGGGTGCCCGGCTGGCTGGATAAGATGTTACGTGAACGAATTATCGATGTCACTAGGAGAGGCTCGTATAAGTAATATTCAAGGCCAACTGACCCTTTTATCGATTTTCTGAGGGATGGAATTAAAGGTAGTTGTGTCACTTTGGTAGATGACCAAAATCTGTGATAAGAGTAGAACCCAAGTGATGATTAGAAACTAGAAGAAGTGGTCCATCAGACTTAACGTTCATAAGGGCCCATGCAAGGGAGGAAGAACCTACAGCACACATGCAGGGTGGAAAAGGCCAGGCTGGGGCTCAAGGGGAGGCTCTCGCTTTAGGCGCAAAATTGGTACTGCTGGGTTGTCCTCTTGCCTCAGGCTCCACTCTAGCTCTGGTAAGTGGTGTTTACTGATTCTGTCTTTAAAATCCTGATATTTTGTTCATCATGGGTTTTTCCCTTAATTTTGATCTGGATTGCTGAATTTGGGGCACCCTCTTAAACTCTGCACCAAGTGTTGCACTTGACTAACCCTATTCCTGGCCCTGGGGAAAAGACTGCCTATGAATGCATCTCACCCTCTTCCACAACAACCTTTCAATACTTGAATATAGTCTTTCCCTCCGAATGACGATGAGGCAGGTTCACTCGAGGAGGCTCTGTGAGGAGGGACTTGTCTGCAGAGGATGTCAGTGAAGGGACAAGGTGATGAAGGTCACTCTCAGGAGAACAGGGCTCCAGGATGCAATGTAGAAGGGACAGGAGGAGATGGCAGCAGGAGGGATTTTCACCTGGGGCTTTGTAGTGGTTAATAGAGGAAGTTTAGAAGCAGAAGAAAAGCGTGGACCTAATTTGGGCAGATAGGGGAAAAGAAGGGTGGAGAAAAGTAGTCCAGTTTGTTAGCGAGAGAATGAATGGCTGAGCAAACCCATCCCATATTGGCCAGTAATGGAGAGCAGGCCATGGGATAAGTTGCTGAGGTTTTATGCCAAATAGTTTATCTGTTAGTGGGGCATTAGCTTACTGATGGTCCTACTATACTCTTGGCTAATATTCAGTTTGTGGGCAACTGAGCCCTTTAGGTAATTAATTTTGTCATGTATACTAGTCTTAGTTTGCACATTTTCCCTTATTCAATTTGTCTTTCCAGCTATGGTGAGGAGTAAACACAATTGGCCCCAGAAATTTTAAACTTCCGTGAGACAGCCTTAAAAATGAATTGAAGCTGGGGTTTTCATGATTCATGTTGTGCATAGTATCCTGTCGTCCACCAGAGGGTCCCATAACACTGGATGATGTCTCCTTTGCTCCCTGACTGGTCATTACGTAGAGACAAGGACACGCTTAATTGGAAACAGTGTCAGCAGTGTACCTCAGTGCCTCTTCAAGTTTATACAGGGTGCTAGACCCTGAAATCTATTAGACTTTTTATTTGTCTGTTCTGTATTCATAATTTTAAAGTTAATCATAATAAGGCAAAAATATCTCAGCAAAATATTTTTTTTTTTTTTTTTTTTTTTTTTTTTTTTTTTTTTTAAAAGATTTTATTTATTTATTTTTCCCCCCAAAGCCACAGTAGATAGTTGTATGTCATAGCTGCACATCCTTCTAGTTGCTGTATGTGGGACGCGGCCTCAGCATGGCCAGAGAAGCGGTGCGTCAGTGCACGCCCGGGATCCGAACCAGGGCCGCCAGCAGCGGAGCATGCGCACTTAACCGCTAAGCCACGGGGCCAACCCCCTCAGCAAAATATTTTTTTACAAGGAATTGGTAACTAAAACTTTAAGAGGAAATTTGACATAAGAAGGTAAATGATGATTTTGAAAAATGAAAATGTCTTTAAAATGTTTATAACCAGTATCATATTTAGTATCTACTTACAGGAGTTATTGATACCATTCAAACTACAGGAATAAAGCCTAATAGGTACTTAGCTATCAGTAAATAGACTCAGATTTCAGTTGGTCTTCAGGCTCTGTTGAATAGTCTCTCGTGATTTGTAGTCTCAACACAAAGGTCTACATAATCTATTTTTATTTTTATTCTTTTTTTTTTTTCTTCCCGCCAAATCAGGTCACATGAGAGGTTCCCTGCTAACTCTACAGAAATTAGTTCAACTGTTTCCTGATGACACTTCCTTAAAGAATGACCTTGGAGTGGGGTACCTCTTGATTGGAGATAATGACAATGCCAAGAAGGTTTATGAAGAGGTAAGCAGGCAGCTATCTTCTATGAACTACATGAAATTGTTTTGAACATGAAGTTCTAATGTTATTTATAAATTGCATTTACTACACCCAATCTCTTAATTTCTTTGTTTTAAATCAAGTTAAATAAAATGTAAGTATTATTACAGTTGCCGTGTTCTACATTTTGTTTTCATCCCTTTTTTTCTCAATCAGAAGATTTTAAATTTTAGTTAACACATGGTACATCAAAACTTTAACCATCAAAACCTTTATAATTGATATTTTTAACGCTTTATATTTATCAGTCCACAAATAGCCTTTCTAAAAGTGTTCTTTATGATAGAAAGAGGAACTCAAGTTTTCCATAAATGTAAAAACAGACAATCTTTTCCTTTTTTCACGAAAAATCAGGTCTAGAGAAAGACTACAAGACCTGAATCTTTTGGGCATATGGAGTAAATTACCTTTCAGAGGTCGTTAACTCTTCAATCCTCTAGCAAGGATGCCTTGAAAGGATTTCTACCTTATAATGAGTGTTTTAATAAATAACCTCTAAGTCTCAAGTAACTGTAAAATCTAGAGAACTGTGACTCCTGCAAGCAATGAGGGTATTCATTTCGTATAGAACAAACAGGATACAAGTGAACTTAGTAGCTGGAGAAAGTTAATGCCTCTGTAAAAGGAAGATGCATACATTTACTTGTTATTCTTTAATTTAGGCCTTTTGCTCAGTGGTTCTCAAGCTGGTGCACCTTACATCAAAATGCTGCTACTCAGTAATAGCCAATGTGGTTCTTTCGGCTTTAAAAATGCTGCCAAGTATAGAGATTTCCTGCTCAGTCTAGGGACTGGTCTACTCACAAAGCGATGCTTTCCTCCTTTTGTTGCTGTTGATACTTAATTGAAAATCATTGAATTTTGGAGCAGTTGTCTTTTCATCCTTGTCATAATTTTTACATTTTCTTTTTTTTTTTTTTTGTGAGGAAGGTCAGCCCTGAGCTAACATCTGTTGCCAATCCTCTTTTTGCTGAGGAAGATTGGCCCTGGGCTAACGTCCGTGCCCATCTTCCTCTACTTCATATGGGACCCTGCCACAGCATGGCTTGATGAGCGAGGCGTCGGTGCGCACCCAGGTTTCTGTGAACCCCGGGCTGCCAAAGCGGAGCACACGGACTTAACCGCTTGCACCACTGGGCCGGCCCCTGTATTTTCTCAGAGAGAGCAGAAATAAGACCTTTGCTGTTTATAGCATCTCTAATATCTACACAGAGTGGATCGAACCTACAATATTGGAATTGTGTGCCATGTACTAAAGTACCTGTTCCAGGTCATAAAATAAGTCCATATGGGGCATTGTATTTACTAATGGCTAAAACATTATGCTGAGTGCCCTGTCTTGCAAAGTTTCGTTAAGGGAAACATGTATCTCAGTGATTCAGGATCATATGAATGTATGAATTGTCAAACTATATCAGACACACCCGTTATTCTGCCACTGTCAGAAGCCACAAAGATGGAATTATAGAATTCCTTCCTTCTTTCCTTCCTTCCAAAAAAACATGATCAAGTGTTGACTGGGTCCCAGGCGCATTTGAAGTTAGGGCAGGATCTGAAAGTGTACCAGTCTCTCTCACCCACTGGGAATTGTCCTTCTTCACCTTTTCAAAACCTGCCTTGAATATATTCATTCTTTTCACCTGGTACTAACTCTTGGCTATGTGAAACATTTTACTTCATCCTGAAAAATAAAATTTACCTGCTGTTATTTATACATTTGAAATCATAATCCCATCCAAATAAGCATAACAGAATGCAGAAAGGCTAAAATATAGCCATAGTATACAATTGAGTGGGTTTCTTTTTAAAGAAGCATTAATAGACTGAAAATATGTGTGGGGTTTGCTTTTTATTCCCTGCTGTCACTGCTCAGTTAATCAGCTGTATCTAATGGGTTCTCTTTCCTTAACCAAACTTTATCCTGGTATGTTTATGTCTCAGTCAAAGATCATTTTCAGAAAACTGATAGTGTAATTTTATATTTTTCTTCATGTTGATTTTTATTTTTGAGTAAATTTATACAAATCATTGATAGTTCCCTTGGTGGGTTCTTGCTGCTTTTAGTTTCAACAAAAACTGCCTTTAAAATGGTTTGATGTGGATTGCTCACATCTGTAGCTTTGAGAGGCACACTGCGTTCCTTCTGCGTTAGCAACACTACCAGTTACCCGGGCCACCCACTGTCAAAAGTCGAGCATCATTCCTGATTCTTCCCTCACCTCACTCCTCACATATATCCATTCACTTAGTCAACACGTACTTATTGAAACCCACACACGCTAGCCTGGGAAATGGAAGTTAATGAAATGAACACTGGTTTTGCCCTCATGGAGTTTATGATCTGGTACCAAATCACTAATTTCTCTTAATTTTACCTTCTGAATATCTTTCAAATCCTCTCCCGTTTTAACCCATCACACATCATCTCTTTTCTGAACTAGGACAGCTTTATCCTGTCCAAGCCTCCTCTTCTCCGACCTTCGTCAACACGAAACACAAATCTGACCATCCCACCCTCGGCTTGAACTCTTCAGTGGTTGCCATTGCCCACAGCAGTGCTCTTCACACGCAAACCCTTCCAGTAAAAAATTTTCAAGCAAATACCTGCGATATGTATGTTTATGTATTTATATATTATGTATATATGTGTGTGTACTAATATGTGATATATATTACAAAAGGTACACACCCCCAGATAAGTTTTAAGATGAAATGAAGTATTTCAAATGCTTTTTAAATTTCATTTAACCGCCAAAAATTCTTTTCATTCTCACTGAAAAATTAATATTTTAGTAATATCGATATGCAATACTATTTATGGTTATATGGCATGATTTTCTTACCCTGGTAATGTGTCATGCAAAGAGTTTGCTGGGCTAGACATGTCAGCTGTACCAGGTTTTTGTTGTCTGTGTCGTGTGTGTGTGTAAAGAAAGAGAGAGAATCTATGTAATATTATTAGTATTAGTCTCAATCTGGGTTTCTTAGAAATCGTATGAAGCCACTCATTTTGTGAGGTTTGTTGATTACAGGTAAATACACCTGCACGTCCATTCTGCATCCATGTGTGAACTATAGTGAGCACAGCAGGTGATCATAAGAATCAAACAGGGAGGGCAGCACTGTTGGTAGCTCTGGGGCCTGATCGCCCACCCTCCCCTCACGATAGCATGGGTATGAATGGGATGTGTGACTGTCTGCCATGCAGATGAGAGGAGAGCCCTGGAGCCTGCTGCATACTAAATATTATATTTCAAAGACAAATACAAGTAGAAGCATTTTTAATTTTTTTCTACTCCCTGGAGGATTATTTTGCATGTGATTCTAAACAGGACCTGTTGTGATTTGCCTCCTGCCCTCATCTCCAGTCTCGTTCCTTTTTACTGTTCCTAGCCCACTGTTCCTTTTTACTCCTTTTCTCCTATGCCTTGAGTGCCTCTTCCCTGCCTATTCCCCATCTTCTCTTTCCCTAGTGAACTCCTATTCATCCCTCAACACCTTTCCAACTTTGCCCCTGCCATACCCACTGTAGAATAAGCAAGTGCCTGTCCTCTATAGCCCCTGCATGCCTCGTGTCTGTCGCTGTGGTTACACTTACTGCCTTGCATTACCATTGTGTGCTTGTGAATCTCTCTTCCTCCCTTGACTGAGAGCTCCCTGAGAAAAGAAAGTATCTCTCATTTATGTTTATATGTCCAGAGCCTAGAAGAGTTCTGTGTTCTAAAATACCATAAATGAATACATTTGCTAATTACTTGAGATCATGGCTGTGTGTCTCCAGTAGCTGCAATAGTTGTAATAATCCCTTCATAGTTATGCTGTCAGAAGCATGATCAGCCCCAATTCGGTTCAGTTCCAGAAGGGTTTAGTGAGCTCTTGCTCAGCATCTAGCTCAGTAACAAGTGCTGTGGAAGGTGCAGAAGCAGCAGGGGCTATGCTTTCAGAGATCCAGTTAGGGAGGAAAGCCCGGCCTGCACCCGTCATTCAGTTAGTGCAGATTGCTGGACCACCTGCTGTGTGCTGGGCACTGTTCGGAGCACTGGGGATCAGCAGTGAGTGCAACAGACAAGATCCCTGTGGAGCTTGCTTCTTAGTGGGAGAAATGAAAATATAATCAGTCAGATGGTGATGCGTGCTGTGAAGAAAAAGGAGTCAGGATAAAGACTAGTGATGGGGGTGGTTGGGCACAGGCTTCACTGAGATGGTAACTTTTGAGCAAGGACTTCATCAAAGAAGGGAGTGGGCCATTTGGTTGTCTAAGGGAAGAGTGTTTGAGGCAAAGGAGTACTGCAAGTGCAAATGTCCTGAGGCGGGGGTGCCTTTGGTTTGCCACATGGCAGCAAGGAGTCCAGGGTGCCTCAGAGTGGCTGGTGGGAGGCAGTTAGGAGAGGAGGCCAGAGAAGTAGAGAGGCCGAGGTTAAGGGAGGCCATGGAGGCTGTTCCTAGAACTTGGTCTTTTACTCTTCATGAAATGGAACCCATTTGGGTTTTGGACAGAGGAGGGATGAAATCTGACCTAGGATTTGGTGAGTCCATTCAGGGCCCCAGTGGGAGAAGGGGTTACAGGAGAGAGGGGCTGGGAGTGCAGAGGGGGCTGGGAGGCAAGGGTTGGCAGTTAGGAGGCTCCTGTAAGAAGGTGGGGGAAAGATGCTAGACTTGGAGCCGCGGTGAAGGAAATGACAAGGGGTAGGATTCTGAGTATATTTTGAAGGTAGTGTTGGCTGGATTTGCTAATGGATGAGGTGCACAAGCAACTACAAGATGGAAAACGCTCAAGTATGGGCAGTGTGTAGTGTGAACTCACGAAGGGCGTGGGGTCCCCTTTCCTGGTGCACTTACTCCTTCTGTGTAAGGAACCCACCGTGGCTCTGACCCTCCCTTCCCACTCAGGCGCAAGGATGAAGGGCAGCTACAGGATGTTCATCTTTTCTCTACATGCACCCAACTCAAGCCTTCTTCACCTTTCACTTTTGTTCTGTAAATTAGTTTGTCTAAGCAGCTTCACAAGTTGACTGTTGTTGTTTTGATTTCTTAATGCTAATATTTAATTTATCGGCATTTTGCATAATTTACCTTTAATCATAATAAATGCATATGATAGTAAACAGTGATTTGGTTTATATTAAATATTTACCTGGGTTTTATCACAGAGTATTGGATTTGCTCACTGCTTTATCCTCAGTCCTTAAAATGGTCTGGGCAGTCAAGAAATTTATGTTGAATGAATGACTCATTGTATATTACAAATGCAAATCTAAATTTTCTCTTAATTAAGACAGTGTATAAAGCATGTATTTAAAGAAATGTATAATAACCGTTCAGAGTTGACTTCAAGTATAGCAAATTTAAAGCAGTTTTTTCCAGATCAGTAAAAAAATGTTGAAGTCCTATCAATTGACAGATATTTTGCTGATTTGCATTGTTAAAGCAATGCTTTAGTAGTCATTGCCTTTTCATTCATTTCTTCATTCTTGAGGAACTGACGTGTAGATGTGAGAACATTGTGAGCTGAGGGAAAGTGGGGCCATGAATTTAAGCGTAGTATATTGCAATGAGTAAATCACTGTAGTGTTGTAAGCTGTAGCATCATAATCCAGTCCAAGTGCAGCAGAGCTAATTAACATTTGTTCTGATAGTCATTTGTAGAATTTGTAGTCAGTCACAGTAGCTTTTTGTTTTCTTGGAGTTTAGGTTCTGAATGTGACACCTAATGACGGCTTTGCTAAAGTGCATTACGGCTTTATCCTGAAGGCGCGGAACAAGATTGCTGAGAGCATTCCCTATTTAAAGGTAACTGCCCCTGCCCCTCCTCTTTTCCCTTCTTCCCTTTCCTTTGAGTCACTTGGACGCCCTTGATGATACATCGTAGATTGATTGGCACGCACTGCTGAGTCTTTTCATCAGCAGAATGTACCCCCTCTGACCATGATCTTCCTAGGCAGAGTGGACCTTCACTGTAATTGTGTCAGATGTAGAAACACCAATTACGTGAGCAGAGACTGCTTGGAAAAGACTTTATTAAGAAATTCTTAAAACTGCAGTTGTTACTGGTTTTTATTTAAATGTCAAAGGTAGACAGAAATTATTGATATAATATTTTAAAATATGGGCAATGCATTAAATGTTCCTTTTACAATTTAATTATACATTGAGACTAGTTTGAACAGGGCTCACGGCCACCTCTACAAAGTGAGGTAACAAATGAAGACTGAAGAGGTGAAACCCCAAAAAACCTGATAGCTCAAAATATTTAGATTAAAATATGCTGTCCTTTTTTCCCCTCGTATCTAGTTGAATCCTTGTCAGTTCACCAGAATCATGTTTTGTCTAGCTCAGGGCTGTCCAACAGAACTTTCTGCCACAATGGAAATGTTCTGTGTTTATACTCTCCAATACGGTAGCCACTAACCACGTGTGGCTATTGAGCACCTGAAATGGGACTAGTGTGACTGAGGAACAGAATTTTTAATTTTAATTGATTTTAATTTACGTGGTAACATTAGCTAGCAGCTACCTTATTAGACAGATGGCTGATGGGAAACCTGTGGAATTTTTTTAAAGTAGCAGTATATTACACTTTTATGATCTCTTTCTTTCACATGACTTACATCAGAGATCTCAAATAGCAACCCACTGATTGCAGATAGCTTGCATGTTTTATTTGTCCAACATAATTCTATTAAAAACAATTTTAATTGCTTGCCTTAGTTGAGGAAATGAACATTTTATATAATCATGCAGATTTCTGGTTTCGCAGGAAAGGTCTTATCTGGCCCACATCCCAGCACAGGCACTGAGCACGGTGTCTGCTTGAGGCGGGCATGCACCCCGTCTGTCTCGGCTGCACTGGGCCTCTGCAGTCCTTTACATTCCCCGCCAGGACCCTGTGGGCATGTGGGTTCCTCTGCTTTAAAGTGTCCCCTTAGATTTCCTTTGTCATAATAAGGGCCTAGTAATATCTCCCTGCTTCAGAGATGGGGAGACGGAGGGCGGGGTTGGTTGGTTAAGACAAGGACATTTATTTGAGTGTCTGTCAGTCAGGGGCCCTGATCGCAGCTCTCCTCCTCTCCTGAGCGATGCTTCTCCTGTTCCTTGCTGCTACGTCCCAACATTATGCAAATAACATTTCTTCTCTGTAAAAGATAATGGGCTTCTTATGAAGAGGCCTCAAAGATGCAGATTTTTAGAAAAAATTCCTTGACATTTAAATTTTTTTTTCCTTTGTCCTTTTACTTTTCTAAACTCATTCTTTTTAATATTTTCTCTGTTTTTTTTAACATAAATCTCCATTCAGTCCTTATGTGGGAGATGGGGGAGAAATCAGCTAAGTGTTTTAGAGTAGGATTTGTTTAATAACAGTTACTTTTTTTTTTTTGAGGAAGATTAGCCCTGAGCTAACATCTGTTGCCAATCCTCCTCTTTTTTGCTGAGGAAGATTGGCCCTGGGCTAACATCCATGCCCATCTTCCTCTACTTTATATGTGGTACGCCTGCCACAGCATGGCTTGATAAGTGGTGCGTAGATCTCAGCCTGGGTTCCAAACCTGTGAACCCTGGGCCACCGAAGCAGAGCATGAGAACTTAACCGCTTCGCCACCAGGCCAGCCCCAACAGTTACATATTTTTTGTGTGTGTGAGGAAGATCAGCCCTTTGCTAACATCTGCCAAAATCCTCCTCTCTTTGCTGAGGAAGACAGGCCCTGTGCTAACATCCATGCCCATCTTCCTCCACTTTATATGGGATGCCACCATAGCATGGCTTGCCAAGCAGTGCGTCAGTGCGTGCCTGGGATCTGAACCGGCGGACCCCTGGCTGCCGCAGCAGAGCACACGCTCTTAAGCGCTTGCGCCACTGGGCCAGCCCCTCAACAGTTACATTTTTAAAAATTTCAATTGACTTTAATCCTATTGTACATTTCGTAAAAGATTTCATTAAAAGACAAGGACGCATTTATTTTGAGTGGGAGAAAAATATTACTTGCAGTTGAGTCTCTATCAATTCAGACATCTGTGACCAACTGAACATTGTGGTTCAGCAATAAAAAAGCCTCTGGATGACATATGGTCAGATTTGGAGAGCAAAAGAAATGTGATGGATATGCAGAGAAATTCTTTGGGATGTTGAAATATGATTGCTCCCTTAGAGACAATTCACAAAGCATCATACTAATGGGCTGTTCCAATGTTAATTAATGATGAATGTATTGTTAAATTTAGCTTTATCACCTCTTTTTGGTTTTGCATTGTAAATGTTGACCAGTAACCTAATTGCCAAACTTCAATATGGAGATGAATTTTTCTGGTTCTCAGATTTTCATGTGGTGTGTAAAGATTAGGTAAACCAATGAATTAAATCTGGTATTTAATTCTTTCATAAATACAAACACTGTCTTTTCTGCAGGAAGGAATAGAATCTGGGGATCCTGGCACTGATGACGGGCGATTTTATTTCCACCTGGGGGATGCCATGCAGAGGGTTGGGAACAAAGAGGTAATGGATTTGTGGACTTTTGTTCTCTTTAACAGAGGGTAGAGTGGAGGGGAATTAATTCTAGGAGAAATTTACAATTGAAAAATTTTTTTGAGCATAAACTTTTGAAGGTGGTGATTGAAACTATTTCACTATTTAAATTATTTTTTGAAACAATCCAACAACTCCTGTTTAATCCTATAAAGAATTTTTGGGGTTTGACTTTTATAGTTTTTTTCAAGAAAGTAGCTGAGTATTCATAGGAGCAGCCTCTAAATTAGTGTGTGTTTATGTATCTGTATGTGTGTGTCTGTGTGTGCGCATGTGTGTATGTATAGAGAGACAGAGATGAACGTTGCCTTGGAAAAATATTTTTAAAATTATGAAATGAAGAAGATCTCTGAAATTGTTTAAGTATTTAAAAAAATATTTTAACAGTTTGCCTAGATTTATTTTAATTTTATTTTGGAATTTAAAAAGTAGTTATTTTTAGAATGAAGCTGTTATTCAACTGGTTCCTAAGCACACTGAATCCAGTAGTTAATTGTGTCAGTTACCTTCTGAAATATTTAATACCAAGTTTAAGATAAACACCTGTAACTATAGTCATGACAGCTACTGACACAGAAAATGTAGTAGCTAAAACAAGATACATGTTTTCTTTGTGATTATTACTTTTTTCTGAGTATAATGTCAGCTTCTTTAAACATAACATTAGATCGTTAATCATGACATCATATACTGTAAGTTCCAAAACCCTCCCAGTCCACCATGATTTACAGGACGTTGGTGGGCAGTGAAACTCACCTTTCCTGTCCTACACCATCACAGGGCTCTGGCCTGGGCTCTCCTTCGGGTCAGGGATAAAAGGGTGAAGTGAGACACTGAACCTTTGTAACCACTGCCTTCCGTAAATGTGATAAAGTGACTCTAAGGAGAACACACCTTCAGGTTTCTAAAATTAATAATAACATGGGACCATTTGGATGATTGAGGGTTCATTGGAGCAAGGGGTTTTGTGATGGGGTAATTGCCAGCTGGAGAGGTGAGCCAATTTGGGGTAATAGAGATTTGGATAATTGACACTGTTTTCTTTACATATTTCTATGTCTCTATACCTTTCCCCCTCTAACCTACCAGTCAGTCAACTGAAATAGAATGAGATATGAGAGGTGAAGAGAAAGAAGAGAGAAGAAATTGCTGATTAGTATCACGTTTGTGTTCCTTCATTCTTTTAAATGTAATGTCTGGTACCTCTTTTGAATGAGAGGGATAAGAAAGATTTTGTTACAGTATCTAACACTGGATAAATGTTGATATCTGATTGCTGTAAATGTAATTGTCACTAATTAATTTATTTTTGAACATCTCAGGGTCCAGGGCAAAGACAGATAAAAGAAGTCTGATTTATTATCACATTTTAGATGAAAACAGCCCCTACTTCAAGGGCAAAGAATTCACTACTAAACACTTGTTAAGGGCTTGGGATTTGAACCTATGGGACTGTTCTATCAGCTTAATTATCATTAATATGCAAAGAACAGCACAGTCTTGAATTTAAAAAGTTCACAAGGATTCATCCTTATAGGAGAACAAAAACAAGCTTGTAGAAACCCCATCTTAGTATATTCTCAATATTAGGTGGTGAATCCGTGAGTTGATGACTGATGCTCTGAGTTTGCATATTGGGAAGCAACCATCCTTCTTGTGGAGCTCTGCTTCAGTCACCAAAGCTGATGATAAAATTGTTTTTGAGGAAGATTTTTCTGACAAGTTTGTTTCATATAGACAGGAAGAGAGGGGAAGACAGACCAGGATAGTCCTGTAGCCTCCGCTGTTCCCAATATTTCTGTAACTCTCAAATTTGCATTCCAGCTCTCGTCTCCTACTCAAAGTTCGGATGCATATGTCTACTGCCTGCTTAGTGTGACCACACGATGTCACAGAGACAACTCACTTGTCTTCCTCTAAATCTGTTTTCTTCTGGGTTCTGTCTCTCCTTTGATGATATTGCCAGCTTCCCAGGATCAGAACTTGAATTTCTTCCCTATCCTTCAGCAGGCCCACCTCCTCACTCCAGTCTAGTCAGGCCCCATTCTGGGAAGTCAGCTTCCGCGGGTCCTTGGCGTCCATCTCATCTTCCCTCTTGTTTGGTCAGTGTTGTCATTTGTTACCGTCCACTTCAGCGATGGCTGTGAGAACCTGGCTGTTGCTTCTCGCTTTAGTCTTACTTACTTCCAGGCCTTCCTATGCTCAAAAACCCCACAGTGCAAAATAAAAATAAAGGTCTGTTTCCAAGCCACGGCATTCACAATCCTCCACAGGCCATTTGCAGCCAACCGTTCTCACAAGTGTGTCTCCCGTGTGCCACTGTGCACCACGCTCCAGGTAGAACGGGCTCCAGCTGGGGCCATGTGTGATGGGCGTGTTCCCCACATGGGGCCTGGCTTTTCTGAGTTGGAATCTTTCAACACAGCTTCTGTGTGATGAGTGTGTGTGTGTGTGTGTCTGTACCATACCTGGCAATAATTTGAAGTATAGTAGACATTAATATAAAATGTATTTAAGAAGGTACCCTAGGTGTCCTTTCTGTCTATTTTAGTATGCCTGATTAGAAGTATAAAAAGGAAAGAGTAAAGAGGAAATTTTCAGAGGATTCTAAGTTGATCATTGATTTTTCTAGCAATTTTTATTGTAAGGTAGTTTAGATGTAAAAAAAAAAAAAAGCAATCTGGCTGAATTCATTGGGTCCCCTGTATAATTGGAGATATCATTGAAGATGATTTTTAAAAATTCCTGATATATCATTGTCATGATTTTGTTTCTCTAAAAGTTAAATGACAGAGGAGTATAAAATTAAGGGTCCTGTTTGATACGCTAGTACTAACTTGAAGTGTTGGAAAAAACCTTACAGATAGTTTAAACATGCCATTGTAAGCCAAGTCACTTGCCCAGGCATCCACCATGGTGAATGTTAAGGCCAGGACTAAAATCTAAGACTTCTAAGTCCTGAACTAGAGCTATGAGGTTTGCTGTTTTGATTTTCCTATAGTAATAATTTTTTTTCTCACTATTCTAACAATATATCTAATCCTTAAAATGAATTGCTGATGACTCAAAAATGGACTGTAAGAGTTTCAAAAAAATCACCTGTGGTAATTAATATTATTGTTCACTTTAACACTGAAAAGTGTAGGAAATAAAATCCTAAATTTAAATTGGACAAAAATAAGTAAAAGTAAAATTAATTTCAAAGGTAAAATGCTATATTTTTAAAATCAGACAATAATTAGCCATTTTAAGTTGCTTTTAAAGAAGTTGGTTTTTAAAGAAACTACTTTATGACTCCCACTTACATGTATTTCAAGGAAACCATATAACAGTAAATAGTGTATGCGTTCCTTTTTTTTTAAGTTCATCTTTTTTTTTTTTTTTGTGAGGAAGATCAGCCCTGAGCTAACATCCATGCCAGTCTTCCTCTTTTTGCTGAGGAAGACTAGCCCTGAGCTAACATCTATTGCCAATCCTCCTCCTTTTTTTCCCTTTTTCTCCCCAAAGCCCCAGTAGATAGTTGTATGTCATAGTTGCACATCCTTCTAGTTGCTGTATGTGGGACGGCACCTCAGTATGGCCAGACAAACAGTGCGTCGGTGCGCGCCCGGGATCTGAACCCGGGCCGCCAGTAGTGGAGCGCGCGCACTTAACCGCTAAGCCACGGGGCCAGCCCCAGTGTATATGTTCTTAATTGAGATATTATTGAGAAAGATAATTAAATAAGGTGATCACTTTTGGTAATTTATTTTTTAATGCTATAAAGATGAAAGGAGAGTGGTACAAGTTGACTGGGGCCTGGGTTATAGCCTTTTTAAACCTCAGTTTCAACATTTGTAAAGTGGAGATATTTGGGGATCTTGGAAAGATGAAATATGATTACACACGTAAAAGCAAACGAGAATATGAGGTGGTACTGCTGTCGCCCTTGATTTTCTAATGAAAGAAATTTTGACATAGGAATTTTAAGACTTTTAAAAGTTATTATTTTTTACATCTAAATTATATCTAGAGTTTTATGAAGAATTCTTCTTGAATATCTTCTTAATCCGCTTGATATTAAATGTCTATGTTCAGTTGATCAAAATGTGTATTTGAAACCATTCTTCAAAAGTAATCATTAGATCAGACGTATAGTAATGGAAGGGATACTGTTAAGTCCATCACTAGAATGGTCTCCCGTTCTAAAGACAATGGGGTGTGCACGGGGCAGGAAACGTGTGGGGAGGGCCACTAGGAGAGCATATGGTTAGGGCGTCATTTGAAGGAGACATATGGAGCAGCAGACTCTGCAGCCAGCTGTCCCTGAAAAGGCTAGTCTTCTGGGAGGCAAGTTGTATCATGTTACAGCCAGCCGAAAGCGGTAAATGTTATCCCTTAGGGCAGGAAAAAAACAAAAGGGAACAAAAATTCCCTTTAAAAAAAATCTAATATGGTTTATCACTATATTTACTGCTAACTCAGAATAGTATTTCCCCTCTGTCTACTTAATTTAATGGAGGATATACACTCTGTCACCTTGAGGTAGCCTTCTTAAATGTGGGCATAGAAGGAATGTACATGTGAAATGATGTTGCTCTCCATTTTAGCATTCCAATTCAGTGAATGCAAATATCTTTGAAGAAATTATTAAAATCATAATCCTTTCCTTTTAAAGGCAACATAGAAATAGAACTTAAGAAATGAAAGCTAAATATAAATATAGTCCACATTAGTGTCTTAAATTATTTTTCTACTCAAAATAAGTCCTAGACTCTGTGCTGGCCACTCAGGGGGAGACCAAAATGAGTGCTGCATCAATCCTGTATTCAGAGAGCTTACAGCCTAACAGTGAAAATAAAATACACACATTTATTTATAATAGTAGGTCATAATCAGAAACCTAATCAAATAACACTAATTTCACCACCATAGCAGATTTGAGCACCTGTCTAGCAAACTCTTCATTTAAATGTCACGAAGTAATACCTTATTTTTAGTGACTTTAATTTTAAAATTAATAAAACTATTTCATTTGGAGTTCAATCTTTCTGGATTCTTTCAGGCATATAAGTGGTACGAGCTCGGGCACAAGAGGGGACATTTTGCATCTGTTTGGCAGCGCTCACTGTACAACGTGCATGGACTGAAGGCCCAGCCATGGTGGACCCCAAAGGAGACGGGCTACACCGAATTAGTGAAGGTGGGTGTCAACCTAGACTTCGTCATCACCTAATCGTCATCTATTTCCTTCTCAAAATCAGAGAATGCTTCTCATGGAAAGGAAGGTCAGGGAGGTCATAGATTTTATTTCCAGTGACATTTGCAAAAAATATTGCAAAAAGAATCTTTTCATCCCATTAGCCAAAAGTTTAGTTTAGATGGTGAAGAAAGGAATTTGTCTTGAAGAGCAGTTCTCAAACATGTTGGCTTTAGGACCCCGTTACACTCTTAAAACTTATTGAGCACCCCAAGGAGTTTTGTCTGTGTGTGGGAGGGGTTATGTCTATCAATATAATTATTAGAAATTAAAACTGAAAGAAAATGTAATATTTATTTATGAATCCTTTAAAAATAAAATAATTTGGGGCCAGCCCGGTGGCATAGTGGTTAAGTTCCCTTGCTCCGCTTTGGTGGCCTGGGGTTCGTAGGTTCGGATCCTGGGTGCGGACCAACACACCACTCATCAAGCCATGCTGTGGCGGCATCCCGTATACAGAACAGGAAGATGGACACAGATGTTAGCTCAGAGCTAATCTTCCTCAGCAAAAAGAGGAGGATTGGCGATGGATGTTAGCTCAGAGCCAGTCTTCCTCACACACACACACACACACACACAAATAAAAATAAAATAATTTCATTATATGTTAATATAAATAACTTTTTAAAAATAGTTACATTTTCATAACAAAAAAATGAAGTGAGAAGATGGTCATTGTTTTCTATTTTTACAAGTCTCTTTGATGTCTGGCGTAATAGAACACAGCAGGATTCTCACCACTGCTTCACAATACACCCATTAGAACGGGGATATCATATATCGTGTAGCCTCTAGAAAACACTGTATGCCTGTGAAAAAATGTGCATGAAAAGAGCAAATAACGCCTTTGTATTATTAAGAGAATAGTTTTGATCTTGCAGACCCCCTCAAAGGGTCTAGGGAACCCCCAGGTGTCCCTGGACCGCACTTTGAGAACACTAGTCCTGAGCCTATAAAAAAAATTAGATATAGTTTTAGAAAATGTTGTGTCAGATATGTAGGATAGAGAAATTATGTGATTCTAACAACTTAATGGCTTAAGAAAGAAACAAAACATTGGAAGCTTTAAGATTGGTAGATTAAATCCAAACTGTAAGAACGTCTACTTGATGATTTTGGTATAGGCTGGTCAGAAGTTTATTATTGCTTTGGTAAGCTCCTTCTTCTTAGACACATTAATAAAATGGGAGGTAGATTAACTCATAGTTTCAATAATATTCTTTTCTACTCAAAATGTAAAAGAAGTCATCTATCTTATTGGTTAGATGGGCCTCACTGGTCTGGCCTGAGAATCTAACTACGTATATACATTGCTTATATAAGAAAATGTATTCTGGTTTTTTTTTTTTTTTTTTTTTTTTATTTTTTCCCCCCAAAGCCCCAGTAGATAGTTGTGTGTCATAGCTGCACATCCTTCTAGCTGCTGCATGTGGGACGCGGCCCCAGCATGGCCAGAGAAGCAGCGCGTCGGTGCGAGCCCGGGATCCGAACCCGGGTCGCCAGCAGTGGAGTGCGCTCACTTAACCACTAAGCCACGGGGCCGGCCCTGTATTCTGGTTTTTAAACAACTGATTTTACATCTGCCATGTGTGTTTTCTAAGATCACTAAACAATTCTCCAATTCTCAGTGGACACTGTCTCAGTCCTACAAATTTAACTCAATTCTGACACAACCTGGAGATAGCTTCAGATCCCATGGGTTAAGGGCTCAGTCCCAAAGACTGCCCCCAACTTGAGATGCCAATAGCAAGTCCAGGTTGTCACCTGTGCTTCTGACTGACTGACTGCAAAATCTGAGGTTCCCACGACCCTCTCCTCGGGTTCAAATAATTTATTAGAGCAGCTCATAGAACTCAGAACATTTACTTTCATTTGCCAGTTTACTTTAAAGGGTATTGTAAAGGATATAGATGAACAGCCATATGAAGAAGTACATAGGGTGAGTTCTGGAAGGATCTCGAGCACAGGAGCTTCTCTCCTCATGGAACTGGCGTGTAGCATCCTCCTGGCATGTGGACACGTTCACCAACCCAGAAGCTCGTTACATCTTGTTGTTCAAGAGTTTTTCTAGAGCTTAATCTGCAGCACTCACTTCCCCTTCCCACTGGTCGGTGGGTGGGGCTGAAAGTTCCAGCCCTCTCGTCACTTGGTCTTTCTGGTGACCAGCCCCATCCTGATGTTATCTCGGGCCCCATGCTATGTCACCTCTTTAGCATAAATTCAGGTGTGCTCAAAAAGGACTCCTTATGAGTGACAAAAGACACTCCTGTTATTCAGGAAATTTCATGGATTTTAGGAGGTTTGTGCCAGGAACTGCTGACAAAGACCGAGTATATTTCTTATATTACCACAGGCCGCCGCTGGTTTTTGACCACAGATCCCTTATAACAAAAGGAACATAATAGTTAATAGACACTGGCACGTTACTAGAGTAGCATTCAGTTGTTAATAACTAGCCCAGTCCATCATCATATCATATGAAAATACCTCCCAGGGCAAGGCCACTCATGTTGGCAGGCCTCCATTAGATTTTGTTGGGTTCCAAAAGCAAGAGTGGTCTTAGCAACATATAGCTTCACCCTTTCAGACAGCTGGTATAAGTGAGCTAAGAGACAGTATCATCTCTTCCCCTGAGCCTCTTTTGAGGTGTTGATATAATATTGGATTTCCCTCATTAGTTTATTTATTCATTCCCTTACCCTCAGCTACTATTCCTCCTTTTCTTCATTTATACCCAAACTTTTCCACCTTTGGAAAGGACATTAGGTTTAGCCACAGTGCTGCTCTACATTGCAGGCAGCAATACTAGTCTAGCAAACATCTCCCCCTTGGTCCACTCTCATTCAGATAGGGTAAGGTCACACAGGTGCAGAACCAGTGGGCTATTTTTACCACCAGGCAATATAGCTACATTCACTCATTAGGCAAGAAAGGAAAAGCCAGAGTAACAAAATATTGATAATTTTGGAATCTAGGTGATGGATATATGGAGGTTTCTTATACTGTTCTCTCTACCTTTAGGCATATATTTTACATTTTTCATAATTTTTCATTAAAGAAAATCTTGAATAAGACTTACAAGACCTCACGGATTAATTTGGTGTACTTGGGGAAAAGAAAAGTTTCAATGTGGTTTCAATGTGCTTACGTTAAAGTATTACTTGACCATGTTTATTCTGTATTTCATTGCAAAAGCACACTCAATAATCACCATAATCCAATTGTGGACTGTCATCAGTTAGCCTTTGAATATTTTATAGATCAGAAAACCATAGTTTGGTGACAATGAATGCAGATTGATTTAAAGAGGGTCTGTATCCAGAGCAGAACTAGTACAGGAAAAACATCTTCCTTGATAGATCTACTCTGATAAATTTTGCACTGTCAGTGATTCTTTCCTTTGTAAAATTCCATCCTATCTCAGATGGTATCACACTGAGCTCTTTTGACTTTCCTACCACCTAATCTTTTTTTCTTGGTCTCTTTGAGAATTTATTTTTCTACTTTTAGCATTTGTGCTTTTAGGATGCTTTCGAGTTCAAGTAACAGAAATGCAACTGGAACCTAGCTTAAACAATAAGGAATGTGATTGACTCATGTGAAGGAAGCCTACAGCAGGGCAGACTTCAGGGGTAATGTAATCGGGGGAAGATTTTCTTGGCTCTGCACTTCCTCCTTGGTCAGCTTTGTCCTTGTGCTGGCTTACTACAAGATGGCAGCCAGCAGCAACTGGAATGGAGGGTTGGAAAGTGTTTCGGGGCTTCATAACGTTGTTGAGCCACCACATCAGCCCTAAATGGCCTTCTAGAAACCTCCTGGCAGATCCTGTCCTATTGGTCATAATCGTGTCTCATAGGCACTCACAGTTGCAATGGAATCTGAGGAGGCTCCTGAGTCCAGCAGGAGAAAGCATGGCTTCTCCATCAAGCAGGAAACACAAATCTCCCTTCAGTCCAATTGAGCCAGTTTAAGTCACATTTCCACTCTACTTGAATTAGTGGTAATGGACTGTGAGATTTTCCTTAAAATAACAGATTAACCCTTGTCAACGCAAAATAACCAATAGCTAGTCTATAGGTAAGAGAAATAAGGTGAATTTTACTTGGGCCAGAGTGAGGATTATAACGCGGAAAGGCCTTAGAAAGCATTTTGGAGAAAAATGGTTTTCAGTACAGTCATATCTTTTTAGAACAAAGAACGTACATTAAACATGCCCAGGATACATATTCATCCAAGCTTCAAAGAGGTGTTCAGTTGCAAATCAGCAGATCAACATGACGCTGGTGTCGGGAAAGGGACTAATCCCTGCGCATTACCAGTAGGGCATAGGAGGGGAAGTGTGTGTTCTTGTCCTAAGAGAGTGCATTCTTTATTTCAATGATTAAAGCAGATGTACAGTGTATGTTTGATAGGCTATAAGTCAAGCTTTTTGGTTCAAGCCAAATCAGTTTTGAACCCGAATAGTTAGCCCATATACCTCAATATGTGAAAATCTCTTGTCACCCTGGAGCCGGAAAAGGGTCAGATTCCTCTAAACTGAATGGGTCATCTGGGGAGGGTGAACGCCCGAACGTAATCAGGATCTGTCAGGAAGGAGGAAGAGGCGCAATGGATGTTTGGAAGGCGACCTGCTGTGTTCAGTGCCCTCGCTGACTGGACGTGCCCTCAGACCCAAACATTGTTCTCTGCTCTCGGTTCTCCCTTTCTTGTCATTCAGTTTATGAGAAACCTTTTCCATTCTGGTTCAACTGCAATTAAAATTTCTACCAAATCCGTGCTCCCCGAATAGACTTCTCACTGTTTCTGTTCTGTCTCCAGTTGCATAGGGACATTGACATTCAGTGTGAAGATTAGTTTACCCTATAATCTCATGGTTAACACTCCTTTCCAGCTTTATAGATTTGGTCAGTGATTCAGCTTCACCCAGAATACCGTGTTCATTAGTCTGCCCTTGTGTCTTACCATTATCCTTTACTGCCTTCAATTCAACCAAAATTCCTCCTCCCACCAGACCTTCCCATATGATAGTCTCCTCTCCTTTACGCCTTCCCTTTTTCCTTCTCTCCTAGCCCCTTCACAGCCAATTCCTATTTAACCCTCAGAGGGTAGAGAAGTTTTCACTTCTTTTTGGAGGATAAGTTAGAGGTCTCTTCCTTGCGTGTACCCAAAAGCACCTTGGACATCCTTTTTAAGTACTCAACACACAGTATTCTAGTAGCTCTTTAGTTCTCTGTAGCCCCATGAGATCATGTGCTCTAAGAGGGCAGGGACCATGCCCACCTTATTCAGGACTAGCACAGTATCTAATACATAATAGGATGATAGGTGCTCAGAAATTAGTTTTGTTGTATGAGTTTCTATAAACTTTCTTTTCTCCCGTTGTTTCATAGCTGTGTCAGAAGACTCAGGGATATAAAAATCTTACTACTTAGCATTTCTTACGTATAAGCAGTTGGTGCAGTTACCATCCTTCTTGGCCTTCCCTGAATGTGGGAAGGCTACACTGCTATTGCACTGGGAGAAGAAGACCTAGAGAAAAGAAAGATCCCTTCTCCCTGCTATTTCAGGAGCAATGGATAAAGCCATTCTTTTGGGAAGGATATTTAGCATGTCCAGAGTTCCTATTGAAACTTCAGGCATTTAATTGCTTATATAATATTGGGGTAGGACTTGAAAATGGCAGAGAGAATATCTTTGTAAATCCATCCCTCCATAAAAGCAGTGAAAACACGGAGAAAAAATGTCAAAATCAGCTTTTTCAGAACTCTGTACATTAACCAAAGGCTTACAACAATCTGAGGAGCATTTACTCAAGAAAACCTGCTATACGTCAGTAAGAATAGCAGGATTTATGGCATGATAACTTGACTTACTTCCCTCCATTCCTCCCCAGCTCCAAGGTAGCCTTGAACTGGTTATCTCACAACAAAAGCTGTGAAGACCACAGCCTTGCAGGCATTAGTGGGGACAGATCACGTTTGGAGCCCTTCAGAAAGTGCCACACCTAAAGCATTGTTGCTATTTGATTTATCTTGTGCTGCTTGGAAAACCGCATTATCAGGACATTGTTTTTATTTGACCTCACTCGTAAGTAAAGCTTTATTCCAGGCTGTTAGTCAAAACAGTCAGTGGCAATTTTTTAGATATCATAGCTGCCTAAGGTAGCAGTGCCGACTGGAGCAAACAAGAACCTGTCCAAAAATAAAGGCTCATAAAAGACAATCTCGTGAGCAAGATGTCCATGAGGGGCTTTGAAAAGCTCTCACATATTCCCGGGAATGTAGAAGGCCATGGCACGTATAGGTATGCAGGGTGGTGTGCATAGCCAGGAAATACCTGAAGGGCCACAGTCTTTCACCTTTGGTTGACCTTGAGGCTCTGCACAAGCAAGAACTGAAGACTAAAGCAGAGTTGTAAACTGCCTGAGCATTGCAGACACGCCCCAAAACTCACTCAGAGCCCCTCAACAAAGAGAGAGAGAGTTATTGGTTCAAAGTGATTAAGCAAATCTCTGACCATTCATTAGCTGACTGGTAAGTTAACCAAAAAGAGGCTTTAGTAGTCATATACTATAGTCGAGTAATAGAGACTTCACAGAATTAATCCAAGAAAGTCACCAAACAAACAAATAGCAGCACAAAAACAAAAATCACCAACAACAAATGCTGTGGGAGGGAACGGATCTGATTCCTAGAGTTGCCACATTATATTATCTAAGATGTCCAGTTTCAACAAAAATTGCCTGACACACAAAGAAACTGGAAAATATGTACATAACATTATATATCTATAATATATATAATATATATACAGAACAGGAAAAAATGCAGTCAATAGAAACTGTTCGTGAGGGGCCAGATGCTGAACTTACTAGACGAGGACTTTAAATCAGCTATTATAAATATGTTGAAATAACTAAAGGAAACCATGTCCAAAGAATTAAAGGGAATTAGGACAACAATGTGTCACCAAATGGAGAGTATTAATAAAGAGATAGAAATTATAGAAAAGAACCAAATGGAAAATCTGGAGTCATAAAGTACAATACTTTAAGTTAAAAAATCACTACAGAGGCTCTACAACAGATTTGTGCTAATAGAAGAAATAATCAGCAAACTGGAAGATAGGTCAATTGAGATTATCCAAGCTGAGAAACAAAAAGAAAAGAGAATGAAGGGAACAACCTGTGATGTACCATCAAGAGTACCAACATATGCATAATGGGATCCTCAGAAGGAGAAGAGAAAGAGAAGTGGCAGAAAGATTATTTGAAGAAATAATTGCTGAAAACTCCAAAATTAGATGAAAAACATTAATCTACACATCCAAGAAGCTCAGTGAACTCCTAATAGGAACTCAAGAAACATACCTAGACACATCATAGTCAAATGTTGAAAGCTAAAGACAAAGTGAGACTCTTGAAAGCACATACAAGAAGATGACTCATGACAGAAAAGGAGTCCTCAATGCAACCAGCAGCTAACTTCTCATCAGAAATGCTGGAGGCCTGGGGCCCAGCCTGGTGGCGCAGCGGTTAAGTGCGCACGCTCCAGTTCGGCGGCCTGGGGTTCACAGGTTCGGATCCCCAGCACACACCGACGCACTGCTTGTCAAGCTGTGCTGTGGCAGCGTCCCATATAAGGTAGAGGAAGATGGGCATGGATGTTAGCCCAGGGCCAATCTTCCTCAGCAAAAAATAGGAAGATTGGCATCAGATGTTAGCTCAGGGCTGATCTTCCTCACAAAAAAAGAAAAGAAATGATGGAGGCTAGAAGCAGTGGGGTGGCATTCGAATACTGAAAGGAAAAGACTGTCAACCACAAATTCTGTATCTAGCAAAACTCTCCTTCAAAAATAAAGGAGAAATTAAGATACTCTTAGATAATTAAAAACTGGGAAAATTCAATGCTAGCAGGCCTACTCTACAATAAATACTAAAGACAGTTCTTGAGGCTGAAATGAAAGGATATTAGATGGTAACACAAATCTACATGAAGAAATAAAGAGCACTACTAAAGATAACTACACAGGTAAACATAAAAGAGAGAATACAGGTATTTTTTTGTTACTCTTGTATCTGATTTTTGAAACAACTGCATAAAGTAATAATTATAAAACATGTTGATGGCCTTAAAATATATAAATATATAATTTGTATAATAAGCACAAAGGAGGAAGAGGGAACAGATCTATGTTGGAGCCTAATTTCTGTATACTATTGAAATTAGGTTAATATTAAACTGAACTAGATTGTTTTAATTTAAAGTGCTAAATTCCAATGTCCAGGACAACTAGTAAGAAAATAACTCAAAAAAGTACAGTAAAATAACATGGAAATTAAAATGATACCTAGTGAATATTTGATGAAAAAGAAGGCAATAATGGAGGAATAGCGGAACAAAAAAAGATATGACATATAAAGAACAAATAGCAATATGGCAGACATTATTCAGCAATTGTATTAGATGTAAATGGATTGAATATTCCAATCGAAAGGTAAAGATTGACAGAATGGTTAAAAAAAGTGATTCCACTATATTCTACCTACAAGAGACACACTTTAGCCAAAGACACAAATAAGCTGAAGATAAAAGGACAGGAAAAGATATTCCATGCAAACAGTAACCAAAAGAGAACTGAAGTGGCTGCACGAATATCAGAGAAAATAGACTTTAAGACAAAAAGTGTTACTGGAGACAAAGAGGGACATTTTGTAATGATCAAAGGTTAATTTATCAGGAAAACATACAATTATAAACATATATGCGGCTAATAAGAGAATACTAAAATACAAGGGAAGGGAAAACAGATAAAATTGAAGTGAGAAACAAACAATTCAGCAGTAATAGTTGGAGATTTTAAGACCTATCTTTTTAGAATGGATAGAAGAACTAGGCAATATATCAACAAGGAAATAAAAGAATTGAACAACACTGTAAACCAACTAGAACTCACAGACTTATATAGAGCGCTCCACCCAACAAAAGCACAATACACCATCTTCTCAAGTACACATGGAACATTCTCCAGGATAGACCATATGCTAGGCCATAAACAAGCCTCAAATAATTTAAAAGTATTGAAATCATACAAAGCATGTTCTCTGACCATACTGGAATGAAATTAGAAATCATTAACCAAAAGAAATTGGGGAAATTCACAAATATATGAAATTGAACAATATACTCTTAAGTAACCAATGAGTCAAAAATGAAATTACAAGAGAAATTAGAAAATGCATTAAGATGAATGAAACTAAAACACCACCTAACAAAACTTACAGGATGCAGCTACAGCATTTATTAGAAATTTATACCTATTAATGCCTATGTTAAAAAAGAAGAGTGATCAGAAAACAATGTTAGTTGTTCACCTTAAGAAGCTAACATAGCAGAGCAAAATAAACCCAAAGCAAGCAGAAAGAAGGAAATAATAAAGATTAGAGTGAAAATAAATGAAATAGTGAATTAAAAAAATAGAGAAAATCAGTGAAAATTTGGTTCTTTAGGAATTATTTGACAAACTGTTAGCTAGGCTAACTAGTAAAAAAAGAGTGAAGACTCAACATTCCTAAAATCAGGAATGAAAGAGGAGATATCACTACCAACGTTACAAAATTAAAAAGAACTATATGGGAATACTATGAACGCTATATGATAACAAATTAGATAACCCCAATGAAATGGATAAATTACTAGAAAGATGCAAACTACTGAACAGACTCAAAAAGAAATAGAAAATTTGAATAGATCTGTAACAAGTAAAGAGATTAAATCAGTAATTTAAAAGCTTCTCGCAAAGTTAAGCCCAGGCCCAGATTTCTTCACTAGTGAATTGTACCAAATATTTAAACAAAAAATGAACACCAGTCCTTCACAAACTCTTCCAAAAAATAGAAGAGGAGGGGGGCCGACCCGGTCCACAGTGGTTAAGTTTGCGCATCCCACTTTGGCGGCCCAGGGTTCGCTGGTTCGGATCCTGGGCGCGGCGCTACTCAACGCTCATCAAGCCATGTTGCGGCAGCGTCCCACGTAGAGCAACTAGAAGGATGTACAACTATGACATGCAACTATCTACTGGGGCTTTGGGGAGAAAAAAGGAAAAAGGGAGGAAGACTGGCAACAGATGTTAGTTCAGGGCCAGTTTTCCTCAAAAAAAAAAAACTTGGAAGAGGAGGGAAAATTTGCTAACTCATTTTATGAGGCCAGTGTTATCCTGATACCAAAACCAAAGGCAGCACAGAAAAAGAAAGCTATAGACCAGTATTCCTTCTGGACAGAGACGTAAAAATCTTCACACACACACAAAAATACTGAATCTAGCAACGTATAAAAAGAATTATATACCATGACCACGTGAGATTTTTCTGGGGAATGAAATGAAAATCAATCAATATAATAAGCCATATTAATAGAATAAATAATTCAAGTTACATGATCATTTCATTAGACACAGAAAAGGCATTTGACAAAATCCAGCACCCTTTATGATAAAAAATACACAACAAACTAGGAATAGAACAGAACTTCCTCAATCTGTAAAAGGGCATCTATGAAAAACCTATAGCTGGTATCATACTTAATGGTGAAAGACAGAAATGATGAAGTAAAGTTATCTATACTTGGAGATGGCATTATCTTGCATATAGAAAATTCTAAGGAATCCACGAGAAACTATTAGAACTAATACAGGAGTTCGTCAAGGCTGCAAGATACAAGATCACTGTACAAAAATCAGTTGTATTTCTTTACACCAGCAAAAAACACTCCCAAAATGAAATTAAGAAAACAATTTCATTTGCAATAGCATCAAAAAAGAATAAGATGCAGTATTAGTTTGCTAGGGTTGGCATAGCAAGGGACCACAAACTGATTAGCTTAAACCTTAGAAAGTTACTATCTCAGAGTTCTGGAGGCTAGAAGTCCAAGATCAAGGTTTCAACAAGGTTGGTTCCTTCTGAGGGCTCTGGGAAAATCTGTCCCATCCCTCTCTCCTAGCTGTGGTGGTTTTCTGGCAATCTTTGGGGTTCCATGGCTTACAGATCTCTGCAATTATCTTCACATGGCACTCTGCCTGTTTGTATGTCTATCTCCAAATTTTCCCTTTTTATAAGGACACTAGTCATATAGGATTAGAGCCCACCCTAATGTCCTCGTTTTTACTTGATTACCTTTGTGAAGACCCTATCTCAAAACATGGTCACATTCTGAAGTACCTGGTGTTAGGACTTCAGTATATGAATTGGGGAGGGAGCGGTGCGGGGGAACACAATTTGACCCATAATAGATACTTAGGAATAAATTTTGCAAAGTAGTGCAAGACTTGTACATTGAAAACTACAAAACCTTATTGGAGGAAATTTAAAAACATCTAAATAAATGGAAGCACATCCCATGTTATGAATCAGAAAACTTAATATTGTTAAGTTAGCAATACTGCCCAAATTGATTTAAAGCTTCAATACAATCTCTGTCAAAATTCCACATGGCTCTTTTTTTTTTTTTTTCTTTTTACAAACGTTGACGAACTGATCCTAAAATTCATAAGAAAATACAAGGGACCCAGACTAGCCAAAACAATTTTGAAAAAGAACAAAGTTGGAGAACTCACACTTTCCAATTTCAAGACTTAGTACAAATCAACAGTAATCAAGGCAATGTGACACTGTCATAAGGATAGATATAGAGATCAGTGGAATAGAATTGAGACACAGAAATAAACCCTTACATTTATGATTAATTGATTTTTGACAAGGTGCCAAAACAATACCATGGGGATAGAATTGTCTTTTCACAAATGATGCTGGAACAACAGGATATTTATATGCAAAAGAATGAAGTTACCTCATAAACAAAAACAAACTCAAAATGGAAGTACATCTAAATGTAAGAGACAGAACTATAAAACTCTTAAAAGAAAACATAGAAGTAAGTCACCGTAACATTGAGTTAGACAATGTTTTTTTTTAGATATGACACCAAAAGCACAAGTGACAAAAGACAAAATAAATTGGATTTCATCAAAACTTAAACTTCTGTGCTTCAGAGGACACAATTGATAAAGTGAAAATAAAATCCAGAATGAGAGGTAATATTTGCAAGTCGTGTATCTGACAAGGAACTTATATCCAGAATAGAAGAACTCTGATAATTCAATAATACAGAGACAAGTAACTCAGTTAAAAAATGGTAAAAGGATTTGAATAGACATTTATTCAAAGAAGATATATGAATGGCCAAGAAGCATATGAAAAGATGCTCAACATCATTCATCATTAGGGAAATGCAAATCAAAACCACAGGGTGATACCACTTAACATGCATTAGGATGGCTATAACAAAAAAGATGAACATTAAGTTTTGGCAAGTATGTGCAGAGATTGGAACCCTCAGCTGTTGCTGGTGAAAATGTAAAGTGGTACAGCCATTTTGGAAAATAGTTTGGCAGTTCCTCAAAAAGTTAAACATACAGTAATTATATGGCCTACCAGTTCTACTCCTAGATATATACCAAGAGAAATTAAAGCATATTTTCATACAAAAATGTGTATGAATGTTCATAGTAGCATTGCTCATAATAACAGAAAAGTGGGAACAACCCAAATGGCTGTCTAAATGATGGATGAATGAATGAACAAGATGTGGTATATCTACACAATGGAAAAGAAAGGAAATGAAGTACTGATACATGGTACAACATGGATAAACCTTGAAAACATTATGCCAAGTGAAAGAAACCAGTCACAAAAGACCACATATTACATGATTCTATTTATACGAACTGTCGGATTAGGCAAATCCATAGAGACAAAAAGTAGATTAGTGATAGCCAAGGACTAAGGAGGTGGGGTGGGGAATGTGACTGCTAATGTGTACAGTGTTACTTTTTGGCATGATGAAAATGTTGTAAAATTAGATAGTGTTGATGGTTGCACAACTCTGTGAATACATTAAAAACCACCAAATTGTAAAAGCAAATTGAGTGAATTTTATGGTATATGAGTTATATTTCAATAAATCTGTTAACAATGGGAGACAGTGATAATATATTGTACTTCAAGTATGTTAAAAATAAATAAGTTTCTGGGGGTTGATGAAGAACACCTAATTTACTCATCAGTGAGGCAGTATAGTGAAGCACTTTAGAGCATCAGCTCCATAGCCACATTGCCTGGTTTTGTTTTTTGGTCTGTTCCTCACCAGCTATGTGACATCAAGCCACACTTTGTGTTTTGATTTCTTTATCTGTAAAGTGCCTATGGACATATGGAACTACGTTCCATAGTTGTTCAGAAGACTTAGTAAGTAGGAAGAGCTCAGTAAATATTAGTTGTTGTTATTATCGTGATTTATAATTTTATTATCTTTTCATAGGAAAATATTTTCTAGTGTCTAAAGAATAACTTAGAAAGCCAATTTTGAATTATGTATTACTGAAATAATAATATAGCACCTATCATCTATTAAATACCTCCTATTTGCAGTCAATGTTACCAAACCAGGCCCGTTTTACCTGCCGTGTGGTATGCCAATCACCTAGACAATGAGTTTTGCAGCAGAGAAAGGGTTTATTCACAAGGCAGCCAAGCGAGCAGGTGGGAGAACAAATGTCAAATCCACCTCACTGAAAATGGGGATTAGGGTTATTTATGGAATAAAGGGGCAGGGTGGTCTGAAGGGTGCAGATAGATGATTGGAGGTAAGGAAAAATAAGATAATTAATGACTTGCGCAAACGTAGTCAAGCTTCGTGGCTCTTCGTAGGACACATATTCACAAAATGGTGGTGTTAGCATGATCTGAGTAGAGTTTTCGGCCCCCTATTGTCAAAGAGTCACCTGTCAGACACTCTCAAAGGCCCAGTTGATGGGTTGGTGGTCTCAACCCATTTGGACTGGACAAGGAGTTGACTCTCAATTCCTGAAAAACGACTTGAGCACCCATTATCATGGTGACCCAAGTGTCAGAGATGTTCTCTGTAAGGAACCTAGTGGGAGTCTGATAATATATTGCTTATCTACGTGACTTTTAAGAATAAGCAGCACAGCTAACAATGGGCGGGCAAATACTAAAGGCTACAATTAATAACTGCCTGGAAAAAAAACTTTAGTTACTAGCTACCTAATCGCTAATGGCTATCTGGCCACTGGCTTCATCAATGTGCTTAGCACTTTTGTATATAATACTTCTAATCTTTACAACAATTCTGCAAGATAGGTATTATTGTGCCCACTATATATGAGTAAAGTAAGGAGCAGAGAAATTAAGAAATTTGCCCAAGGTCCCATATTTAGTGGTGACAGGGCAGAGATTTGATCTGAGGTCTCCTTGTCCTCAAAGTCCATTCCTTTGCTGGTACCCCACTACTCCCTCAAAGTTACTGATGTCTGCTCTTATGTCTCAGGTCCTTCTACTTTTTGCCAATCAAGTGTTTATTTCAAATTCTATTACGCTGGGCCTTTTAATTTCAGCCCTGCCTGTTTTAAGCTCTACTTCATTTAAAGAAGAGCAAAGCCTGAGCCTTAATCTCAAAGTCCCCAGAAACATGGAATCTCCGAGTGCGTAACATCTTGTGTTTCAAACTCGGTGCTTTGTGATTGTAAAGTTAGCTTTACTTTGCTAACTCCCTTTATTTGCAGAAATGTTAATATCATATCTGGTTATGACTTAAAAAAAAAAAAAAGTAATTTCAAGGAGACCACTTGCCGATAATGACTGTGACAAGAGAGAGCCTGCTGTGGTAGGAAACCAGGGCCCATGACCATTTAGTTGACACTTGCACAAAATTTTCTTCCATTTTCAAATTACAGATTGTAATATATGGATTATAGATCATCACCCAGGCATTAACATCTTAAAGTGGAAACCTTCTAGATCTGGTATCTGCCGTGTTAGGCCAAAATCCTTTTAGGATAATTACCCAGACTCTGGCCCTAAGGTGACAATTAACTACCATAGATAGCACGTTTTCATTTAAATTATTCTCATTGTGTGTTCCAGTGAAATGTAGAGTGCAATTTTCCTGAAGGCATGGGACAATGTTCAGGAAAATGCATCATCTGTGTTTTTCTCTTTTGTTGAATTCTCATTGTTCCTCCTCATTGTGTAGTTTACAATTTGGCAATTCTGTGTACTGGGGGTGTTAAGAGGTTATGCAGCTCAGTGAAAAAATTTAGAGAAAAATGTTCCAACAGAGTTTTCTCTTTTAGGTATATTTTCATTAAAATTGAGTGGGTTGCTGCCCAAATCACAAATATCAAAGCACTAAGGTGCCTTGGGGGTATTTAACATAGAAATTGAAACAAAAATGGATTAAAGTCTTTGCTGGGTTATAAATAGAAAAGAACTCTTTTAACCAGAGAAAAGCTACCATACCCTAAGAATTTTGCTTTTCTCTTGTTGTGATTAGCTTTTTGATCCACATTATTCCATGGCTAATTTAGATGTAAACATGCATGCATAGAAACCACTGTAGTCACATTGAAAACACAACAGCCAATAGCAACTGAAAACTATATTTAAAATACCCCTTTTGGATTTGTTTTTCCTGCTAGCTCACTCTTTGCATTCATCACTGGAAAAAAGGAAAACTATTGCATCCTTTTTCTGAGTTTTTTAGAGCAACTGCTCTGATGTAAACAAATAGCATTACAGATAAGTTTTCCTTTCTTCATGCTGTGGTTTTGTTACAGTTGGACGAGTGCCCAGTAATATTTTGCCAGTGTTGTGACACAGTGTGTAAGAATGATTGATTAGAATGATGTTCTCTCTGTCATTTTCCTTCAGACTGTGGCTTTTATTAATTAAGAAATCCATTGTGTATGAATAACGTCACCCGGACAAAAGTAAGACTTAAATAGTAATACATTAGTGGTTCAGCATTTCTATCTGTGCAATTAAATATTTGAATGTTTTCACTGAATGACTTTTGAAATGAAAGGGATTGAGAAAGAAGCAAAAATGTCAGAGTTATAGTGGAATTAAGCTGTAAATTAAGAGGATTAGCAGTTACATAGAAAAGTGAGTATCGTAGTATAAAGAAGTGCTGATAGCAATTCCTTAAAATTAACATGATAGTCTTATCCTATTTTTCTAAGTCAAACTTGAAACTTTTTGGATTTCAATGATATTTTCACTAAAAATGACAACAAAATGACAATGGGAGTAAGAGAACTCAGGGAATTTGAGGACTATGTGATTTAAAAGGGACTCTACAATTAGAAGCAGCTTGGTTTTGCCCTCAGCTCCCGCAGTTCTTGGGCAAGTCATTTCTGAGCCTCAGTTTCTTTACCTCTAAATTCCAAATAATTATCTCAGTTCTTCCTCTCCTACGAGGTTTTAGTAAGACTCAAAAACAAAACACAACACAGCAAAAACCCACCATCATGGGTTTTCCTGTGCGTGTTTAAATGTGAGCCCATAATAAATTGAGTCAATACTCTGCTAAGGTTATAGGACTGCATATGGTGCCAATGATGACAACAGAACAAAAGAATAAAATATTTGATAGTCTTTGAATTATTTCATACTAAAAAGTTTTCTTTCTCAAAGTGAAATCGGTGAGTTTTCAGTATTTGTTAATGTAAAAAAATGCCTAAAAATTGGCTTTATCTGTGACTCTCTTTGGGGACTCACACAGTACAGTGTTTGCTATTTCAGAATAATTACAAACTGTACCTGTAGGTTGGTGCTCTATTTGCAGTTCCAGAATTTTTAATTGAGTAAGTCATGATCTATGTCTTAATATACATACACACAGATGGATGTCTTAAATATAAATATGCACATACACATTATAGATTATTTATTTATCTGTTTATCAAGTGATTTATATAATATATACACAGAAGCCTCCCCATTGGACTTTAAGCCCCTTGAGATTAGAGACTCTGGGATTTTTGCTCATGGCCGTAGCTCCCTCAGCACATAGCTCAGTGCATATTCCCAGCAGGCAGAGCAGGGAAATGACAATGGTACCTTGTCTCCCCTTTTACCCTCCTCTGACTGAGGCTGTTGGCCGGCCTCCCTGGCCCTCTGAGCTCGGGTATGAGGAATGTGGGTCTCCTTTGCCCTCCGAGTCCTTGAAGCCCTCAGGCTGGATGTTTCTCCCGACAACCTGGAATGTCTTTTCTCCTTTCTCCGAGGAAAAGACACCCTTTTTCTCCCACTCTCTAGAAATATCAAAATTCAGTTCCCCAAGACTCTTCTCTTGCCTGATGCTGGGTGCCTAATGTTATCCTTTTCCTTCAGTGAAGATGATGAGAAACTGAATATACAAATGGACAATGGCCAGGCCATGTGTCAAGATATAACCTTGACCCACAACCTTAGCAAACTGCCTGGGAAAACAACCCCTGCAATAACCAGCCCAGGAAGGCAGCCTGCTGTCAGTCAGACTTGCAGGAAGCCAGATTGCTGCCTCTAATGACAATCCAAGAAGCTAAACAATAACTTTTGTAACAATCAGCCCAAAATGGCCAGGACTTGATGAATAACTGACAGCTTCCTTAATTTTTGTCCCCACTGTGTACTTAGGACCAACCAGAGAAAGCCATTTATGCTCCCCTAACCAATCACATAGGACGCCCACTTCTAGCCAGCCCACCTACAGCTTCTCCATGCCACAGCCCCCCATCAGGGCACGCCTGAAGCCTTCCCTTTTTCCACTATAAAGCTTGCCCACTTCTCTGCCGAAACACACAGGATGGTGGCTGACTCCCTGGCTGCAGCAAACTCTGAATAAATAGCCTTTGTTCTTCCGTTGGTTGGTCTTTGTTTATTCCCACAAAAGCAAATATCAGATGTTTTCTTTTCTTTATATTCAAACTTGAAAAACAGGAAATCTGATAAAATTGCATTAGGACCAGCGAGAGATTGCTCCTTTAATGCTACTAATTTCCTCAGAGAGTTTATTAAAATTATTGCAAAGAGAGTTTGCTGTGAAAGCATTACACTCACTCTGGTGTTTGTTCTGATTTCATAACTTCAGCTCAGCGCTCAGGGGGTTGCCTGCCACCCCCGGGGTATTCTTTCCTAGGCAAAGCACACTACTACCCATGTTTTATCATCACGGTGTAAAGTATGGGCAGGCTTTGGCTAATGTTTAAGCTGATTTTCTCTCTTAAAAATTAGATATGTAATTTCTAAAATAATTAACTCTAACAAGCATGTTCATAGCCAATTAAATAAAATTTGGTATACATTGTACCAATGCACCATTGTTATCAATTCATTCTAACTCCAATTTAATGCGTAAACTTTACCTAGAATAGTCTTTGAATACATGCCTTGTCTGAATTTAGAGTCACAACCTTTCAAGGTACATACACATCTCTGGGAATTCTTAACTGCCAACGTCTGTGTTTTCTCAATGCCCTCTTTTAAATACCTGATCACACACAGTTCCTCACCTAATCTTGCTCATGTTAATCTTAGCTCTAAGAGTTCTTGTATTTTGTTTTTTCCACATGTTAAAATTATAGTTCTTCTTGCCTTTTTCCATAACTGTGTTTTATTTTGCTTCTATAAATTTACTTATTCCCATGTCAATATGAATTTATTCCTCATCTCCTTCCACCTGCTATTTGCTTTCTTAGCTGAAGCTAGTGCTAACTTGAATCTGCATTCGTGTTGTGGGTTGATTGTGTCCCCCCAAAATTCATGTGTTGAAGCCCTAACCCCTTCCCACCAGGATCTCAGAATGTGACTGTATTTGGAGATAGGGCCTTTAAAGAGGTAGTTAACTTAAAATGAGGCTATTAGAGTAGGCCCTAATCCAATATGACTAGTGTCCTTATAAGAAAAGGAAATTTGGACACGCAGAGGGGCGTGTGCACGCACAGAGGAAAGACCACGTGAGGACATAGAGAGAAGATGGCCATCTGCAAGCCAAAGAGAGAGGCTGAAAAGAAACCAAACCTGCCGACACCTTGATCTTGGACTTCCAACCTCCAGAACTGTGAGAAAATAAATTTCTGTTGTTTAAGTCACCCAGTCTGTGGTATTTTGTTATGGCAGCGGTGGCAAACTAATAACCATTAGTGAAGAAATTTCCCTTACTTAGCAATCTGCAAGGTTTACTAACTACCTCAACAAAAATGTTTCTCTGAACGGTCCTATTTTCCTGCGTAGAAGAAATATTTAAAGCTCTGGTAGATGAATTTTGTTTGATTAGTACAAAATTAAAGTGATTTTATGTCAAGCTTCAAGCATCGTAATCAATTTCATTGTCATCTGAGCGCATCATGGAATCGGGGGTATGCCAACCAAGTGATGCAAGGAAACTGTATAGGCCAAGAGGTGAAAAGAAGTTAGGTTGACAATAAATCAATATATGGATTAGCAGAGTTTGATTTAAAATATAAAATTTGATGCTGAGAATTTTTTCTTACTTCTCTTCACGCTGTCACATGAAATATTACCTTGAGTTCGGTGATCTTTTGAAGACACATTTGAGAGACTAATAAAGAGCTTTGCAAACCAGTAGGATTTTATTTCTAAACTTCCCTAGATGGTTAGATTACACATTACATGGTCCCTCTAGTCTAAGAGAAAAGAAGGTAAACAGTTAAAAATAATCAACTGTTAGAGATGTATATAAAATATGAGTGAGAAAGGATCAAGCAAAACTGAACACACATATTTAACACCTCCCACGTGAACCTTAAATGACAATGAAAAGATAAAAATGGTATAAACCTACAAGAAAAACATGAGGGAGGAGGGAGACAATAACAGATGAACAATGTCAGCATGGTTTTTTGAAAATGGAAAAGACAAGTATCTGACTTGGCAGATCAAAGAAATCTGAAACCGAGTAAGTGACTGCAGAGGGGCTTCCAAAGAGAAGGAATTTAAGGCGCCTGGTACTACAGCAACTCTAGAAACTGCGTGGCCTCCAAGGATAGGGCCCGTTCGTACTGACGCTTTATGGTGCCCAGTGAAAAAACGGGCTTGATGCTGCACCCGACAGTGAGGCCTGTCCGTCATAGGCCTCGCCCTTTCACCCAGAGCTTCCCATCACTACCTCAGTTTTATTGGACTAACAGTCAAGGATCACCAGACACTGGAGAGACCCATCAACATGAAAGGAGATACAGAACACAACAAACCAAAAGAGTGCTGTAGCTCCGGGGAAATAGAAAATGCGAGGAACAAATGCCAACTTAAAATAATATCTCTTAAGATCCTCAGGGCAATAAGAGAAGATAGTGTCTCCACGGGAAAAGAATAGGATACTATACAGAGGAACAATCAAAGACTCAAACACGTTCTCAGAAATGAAAAAAATATGATTTGCAAAAAAAGAATTTAATAACAATATTGGAAGCTAAGTCAAAGATATCTCCCAGAGGGAAAAACAAAAGACAAGGATGGAAAATAGAAAAGTTAGGAAAATTAGAGGCTCACTTTAACGTGTCCAACATACAAACAAAAGGAGTTCCAGAAAGAATAGGGAAAAAATGGAGAGGAAATTATTAGACAAATAATACTAGATAGTCTAAAATTAAAAAATGTGTTTCCATGTTGAAGGGACCACTGAGTGTCCAGCACGTACACTAAGGCACATTTCCATAAAACTTCAGAAAACCAGAAATAAAGAGAAGATCTTAAAATCCTCATCATTATCATCATAGTTGTATTTATATATAGCACAGGTCTTTTTAGCACATTTGATCTTAGAGACTCTTGAGGGAAGTTGTAGTATTTTATCCTCTTTATAAATGAGGAACCTAAGGCACAGAGTGGTTAAGTAACTTGCTTGATATAACACAGCTAGTAAGTGGCAGAGTCAGATTTCCAAACCAGGCACTCTGGCTCCAGATTTTATAGCCCTAACCACTACACTATACTGACTTTTATAAAGCTTCTAGGGGGAACAAAGAAAAAAACAGGAATTCAAAAGGTATCAGATTTTCCAACAGTAACACTTAGTTATAATGCAAGGGAGCAATGCTTTCAAAATTCTCAGGAGAAATTATTTACTATGTAGAATTCTGTACATAGCCAAGCCTTCAGTCAAGTGTCAGAATGGCTTCAGATATTTTCAGAAATTCGATTTTATCTGTGCTGTGTCCTTTCTCAGGAACAACTAGAATCCAATAATTAGGGAGCCCCAAACCCAGCAGAGGCCAAGGGAAGTTTTCTGGTGACAGATGGCTGCTGCTTCAGAAGAAGAGAGAAAGAAAGAAAGAAAGAAATAGCTTATATGATGTTTTTGGCAAAGGGTAGAATAGTATCGAGATTTTTTAGCCCTCTTTCAGTGCTATAAAGAAGAAACAGTGATAAGTGCCACCATGGAAAACAATATGGAGGTTCCTCAAAAGATTAAAAATAGAACTACCAGATGGCCCCACAATCCCACTTCTGAGTATATAACAGCAAAAAAAAATCATAAGATTCAAAATAAAATATTGAAGAGATATCTGTACTTTCTTATTCATTGCACCATTATTCACAATAACCAAGATATGGAAACAACCTAAGTGTCCATCAATGAATGAATGGATAAAGAAGATGTGAGATACACATACACACTGGAATATCATTCAGCCATGAGAAAGGAAGTCTTGCCATTTGTAACAACATGGATGGACCTTGAGGGCATTACACTAAGTGAGATGAGCCAGACACAGAAAGACAAATACTCTGTGGTATCACATGTGGACTCTACTAAAAAAAATGAAAGTCGACTCACAGAAACAAAGAGTGGAAAAGTGGTTGCCGGGGGGTGAGGGAAATAGGGAGAGGTTGGTAAAGGGTACAAACTTTCAGCTATAAGATAAATAAAGTCTGAGACTCTAATGTGGAACATGATGACTATAGCTGATAACTCTATTATGTAATTGAAATTTGCTAAGAGAGTAGAACTTAAATGTTCCTACCAAAAAAGAAAAGATAAATATGTGAGGTGATTAATGTGTTAACCAGATGAGGGGATTCCTTTCACAATGTGTATATATATATCAAATCACCACAATATACACCTCAAATATCTTTTAATTTTATGTCAGTTATACCTCAATAAAGCTGAAATTAAAGAAAGAAATAGACCAACAGATTCAAAGAAATAAGGGGAAAAAAGAAGTGTAAAATCAATATCTAATCTTAAAATCTCTCTCTTACCCTAGGATATTTTAATAAACCTAATGTCACACAATATAAAAAGTGTTCCCTGAATTTGACTGAAGTTGGCACCGTTTTTTTTTTCCTTTGGTGAGAAAGATTGGTCCTGAGCTAACATCTGTGCCAGTCTTCCTCTATTTTGTATATGGGTCGTCACCACAGCATGGCCGCTGACGAGTGGTGTAGGTCTGCACCCGGAAACCGAACCCAGGCCGCCAAAGCGGAGCGGGCTGAACTTGATCACTAGGCCACAGGGCCAACCCCTGGCACCATGTTTTCACACAAATCTCCGAGGGTCTCTGTCTCTCATGGAGTCCCCTGCCTGTGCAGTCTTCCTGGCTCCTTATCATTTTTCCCACATTGAGTCAAATTCATAAAGCACGGGTTGGTAAAAACCCTTGACACATTATTTTATGCTTTGCTCTACCCAATAATTGGTCATCGTGCCTTCGCTTGACTAATTCAAAGATAGAGGGGCCAGCCCTGTGGCGTAGTGGTTAAGTGCACGCGCTCCGCTGCTGGCGGCCCGGGTTCCGATCCCAGGTGCACACTGATGCACTGCTGGTCAGGCCGTGTGTGGCGGCGTCTCATATAAAGTGGAGGAAGATGGGCACGGATGTTAGCTCAGGGCCAGTCTTCCTCAGCAAAAATAAATATATAAATAAATAAGTAAATAAATAAATAACTGTTAGGCAAACCTAAACACAAGTAATAGAGGGAATTATTCTCTGAGGTTCCTAGAAATTATTGAAATGTTTATGCTGCAGAGGCATTTGGTTATGAAAAATAATATTAGGTTTTTTTTTTTTTTTTACACCCTTGACAAGAGGTCCTAGAAGAAATTGAAATAAACAATCTAGATGAAAACAAAAATTTCATTGCTTTATTAATCAGACAAACAAACAAAAAGCTGAGGGTCATTATTAGGTGTTCTACCATGCATATTTTCAGTCCAGTAAAACCAGAATCTTCCCTATAGTCCTTAGAGAGAAACTGGAAGTTAATCCGCGATGAAGGCGTTGCCGTGATGGATCAAGCCAAAGGCCTCTTCCTGCCTGAAGATGAAAACCTGAGGGAGAAGGGCGACTGGAGCCAGTTTACACTGTGGCAGCAAGGTGAGCTCCTGCCTTCTAGATTGTTCTCTGCAGCCCGCTGGGAAGTGGGCACAAATCTTCTCGTGATAGTTTCCAGAGCCAGGACTCCCGGCTTAAAGGAAATTGCTTGGAAACCTAGATTATCAAAATCTATTCATTGTTTTTTAAAACTACATTTGAACACTTATTTGTGTGTGTATGTGTGTGTGTTTGCGTGCTCATGTAAACATGTGTGTGTGTGTATACTCACATGTGTATTTGGATAAGTATATATATATATATATATATATATATATATATATATAGCATTTTGATTTCATGGTCTTTTCTGCTAAACAGTGTGTTACAAAGAGTAAGCCTATAGGTGTAACTGAAATGTCCATGTGCTTATCAATGCCTTAGAAAGGAATTCCCTGAGCCTCATTTGCTCCTGGAAAATGGAGATGCTGTTGCATGCCGAAATGCATGTTAGAAGTGATAGAGTTGTTAGAAGTGATAACACGCCAGAGTGACAAGACAATAATAACTAGTGTCTGAGCTCATCAAGAATAGGAAATGGTTCATATTCAACCTAATAATCCTTGAGCTGATCCCAGGCCCAAGCACGTAGACGGGGCTCCAGTATATGTGTTCAATGAATTAATATCTCAATCTATCCTCAAAATCAGGAGTATCGAATTTTATCTTTAAGGCTCTTTACAATTCTTTTCTTGAAAAATCAAGTTAATCTGGGTTAACAATAACTATACAAAAGTAAATCCGTTTTGAAGACTCAAGAGCACGTACCGCACAACTTTAGCTGCACAAAATAAATGGAGAGGATGATAAGCAGTCCCGTTTACGTTCAAGGACAAATAAGCACAGTCGTGTATCTCAGTGTGCCTTCAGAATGGTTTACACATAAGAGAAAGAACTGCTTCAGTAATATTTTCAAGGATACGTCAATCAGAAGAGAGATCACATGATTTCAAGTGCCTCTGTCAGCTTTTTGCCAACAAGAATTTTATTTATTTTATTACATAATAATCATCCATTGTGTAATAATAACTGTAATGGAGAGGCAGTCTTAGGTCATGGTTAAGAACATAGACTCTGTGTTCAGTAGGGCTGGAATTCTTCCTCTACCACTTACCGTGCGACCTCTCTGTGCCTCAGTTTCTCTTCTATAAAGTACAACACTAATAGCGCCTCCCTCACCAGGTCTTGTGGGCATCAGATGCATCACTCTAAGCACATTGAGTGGTTCCTGGCCTATGGTGAGCACCATGGAACTGTTGTTGCATTCTTAAATCCTCATGATCACGTGCGAATAGTTAAAACAACCAATGGCAATTCACAAATGTCAAGCATCTACTACACAGCTTTTTCCCTTACAGAGAATCTGTGTTTACAGACTAGAAGAGATCTATGTGTCTAAATAGCTAGAGGTGCTCTCTAAATCAGTCCTGTTCAAGTGGCAATCTGGTGACACAATCCATTGGTTACCCATTCATTACCTATCATTTAGGTAAGACACACCTGTTCTCCAAGTGGCACGTGCTCAGCCCTTACCACTGTGCCTGTGGGAGCTTGGTTGCTCCTGAAGCCACCAAGCTTCACTTAACTGAGCAGCACAGAACCCAGAAGTGGGGACTCCTACCAAGCCATCCCCAGATCCTGCGTGTGGGAAGACATGGGAAGCTAGGGCTTAAAAATGCTTTATGATGGCGTATACAGGAATCTATTTGGTCTAACTGACATTTATCATTCAACTCATTTGGTGTACTCCATTTAATAGCTAAAAACAGCAACTAACATTTTACTCAAGAGGCAAAATATAACATGGGTATAAAAGTTGTTTTTTAAAATATTGAGGTCCATTTGACTGAGGAGAATACCTTTAAGTTAGATTCTTTGTAACTCATTTTATTCTCAGTATATCATAATCTTAGAACACAACTAACATTAATTAAATAAAATTAAACTCAGCTTTAGATGTAGCAGGCCCTTGTAGGAATCTGGAATAGGGAATTAAAATGTATTTTGTTTTATTCCTGTTGTTTCCTGCATTGTTTTATTCCTCCATGAGAGCAAATGATGCTGTGTACAGTGCTGAGCACATCTTCCCTAAGAAACAGTGATTCTGTAGATGGTGAAGAAATTTGCATAGTCCAGGAAGCTTAAGACTATGTCCCAAAATCTGTGTTCCTGACACAGTCACTCATAGAAAACATCATCTCTCCAAGACCTCCTCTCTTCATTTAAATCCTTTTCTTTGTCAACATGTAAAGGATGATCTGTATGTTGAAAAATACATTAAATTCCAATTAAAAAGAATGTTTAATATAGTCTTAGAAATGCATTTTTAGGTTAGAAATATAATGTAAGCTATTTTCCTTCCTTTGCGGGTGTGAGTTTACTGTGGCTGCTGTAACAAATTACCACAAACTTAGTGGCTTAAAATGATGCAGATTTATTATCTTTACGGTCCTGGAGGTCAGAAGCCTACAGTGGTTGTCACCGGGCTAAAATCGGAGTGTCATCAGGCTGCACTCCTTCCAGAGGCCCAGCCTCTAGAGTCCACCCACATTCCTTGGCTTTTCCTAGTCCCTTCCTATCTTCAAAGCCAGCAATGGCCAGTCAAGTCTTTCTCATTCTGTGTCACTCTGACACTGACTCTTCTGCCTCCCTCTTCCACTGTGATTACATCAGTCCCATCTAGTTAATCCAGGATAATCTCCTTATTTGAAGGTCAGCTGATTAGAAATCTCAGTGTCATCTGCGACCTTTATTTCCCCTTGTCATGTAACATAACATATTCATCGGTTCCTGGGCTTACGAGATGGACATCCTTGGGAGCAGGCCATTATTCTGCCTGCCACGGGGGCAACAATGGGTATTCGACGCATGCCTTGTCCATTAGACATCTTTAGTCAGATAGTCCAACACTGAGTGGAGACTGCTGGTCTCTGCCAGTCGCTGTCTAGTGGAGCAAGACGCTTTTGTCTTGTGTTTGCTCAGCCTTCTCGTTCCTGCAGTGAGGATGACAATGTAGATCACATATGGTCAAAACGGGATGAGTTCAAGCTTTTCTGTGATTTATTTCTAACATGGCTTATCATTTATTGTTCTAGGAAGAAAAAATGAAAATGCCTGTAAAGGAGCTCCTAAAACGTGTTCTTTACTAGATAAATTCCCCGAGACAACAGGATGCAGAAGAGGACAGGTACCAAGAGTGTTTCAGTGCTGGCAAGTGCACAATAAGTTATTAGGAATAAGGGAATGCTGACGTTTACGAAGAAATGGTTATTTCCTTTGTCCTAGTGAATGCCTCTTTTTTCACTCTCTTTTTAATGAAACATAATTTTGTGTGTTTGACGTCAGAATTGAGGGGTGGAAAATCGTTTTGTGAAAAATGGGAGTCCTTATTTTTAGTTCCTTCACAAAGAAATAAGATGAGAATAGAAATTCTGAGTCTTATAAAGGCTCTAATCCAGATTGACGGTGATTTTGTACTGTCACTTTAATTCAGCAGTTGCCCCACACCTTGATAAATGGATGAAGGGTGTATTATATTTTCTGCGCAGATCAAATATTCTGTCATGCACCCAGGAACTCACGTGTGGCCGCACACGGGGCCCACAAACTGCAGGCTCCGAATGCACCTGGGCTTGGTGATTCCCAAGGAAGGCTGCAGGATCCGATGCGCCAATGAGACCAAGTACGTTTCCTCCCATCGTTTACCCTCTTATTCCTCACCCCCGAGGATGGATGCTCGTCACAACAGAGCTATGTTCGCTTGGATTTTTTCTCTTCCTTTGTATCTGAAGGAGACTGGAGCGGGTGATCCCGATCCAGACTCTTTCGCCTGTGTTCCTTCTTCATACTTTCTGTTGGTCTGGAGACACTCCCCGGTTGCAGGGCTACCCTCCTTGACCATTTCCCCCGAGCACGCTCATCTGTTCCTGAGCCTTCTTGCTTCGCTTTCTAGATGGACAGACACGCGTGCAGAGTCAGCTAACTTACGCTGAGCCCCGCATGTATTACACATTGTGCTTATGGCTTTACAGCTGGAATTATTCATCTATACAAAGAGTCCCCCTCCTGAAGAAAACACCGCGTCATATTTATGTGTTTTGCTGTATAGGAGACAGCAGAGTGCAGTGGAAGTGGGCTGCCTTTTTCAGATCCCAGCTCTGCCGCCTAATCCTGTGTAACCTTGGCCGGTCACTAATCCCCTCAAGCCTCAGCCTCCTTACTTATAAAATTGCCAATGATACTATCTGCTTTTCGGTTCTGTTGTACGGATTACAAGAAATAATGCATACCAGGCACTTAGCCCAGGTCCTAGCATGAGTCGGGGTGTGGTGAATGTTAGGGCCTCTTCTCCCCATGCCTTTCCTGTCCTAATCCTATTACTCCCTTCACCTGGAGTGCCCATCTTTTCACCCATCCAAAATAGACCTGTGACTATGATCCAATTTAGTTTCATAAAAAGGAACCTCTCTTCTGACTTCTTAGACTGTGTATAGTATATATTCTCAGTAATCTTGTTCTTTGTCTTTCAGTGCTTTTTATTATTAGTATATATTAGCCTCATCTCTATGATTGAGCTATAAGCTCCTGGAGAGCAGAAGCCAAGTTGTTGTCTTCTTATGCATTTCTCATGGTCCTTAGTAGAGGTCTGGTGGAGGGGAGTGTTCAGAGGAGCGTACTGTTGTTCATTTGGTTATTGCAGACACCTGCCTTCCCTGGGCGTGGGGCCTCAGCACCGAGTGCTGTGGGAGAATCAGAGATGAATCAGATGGGGGCCTTCCCCTGCCAGCCATGTCCAGTCGGGGAGGTAACACAAGCTTGAATGTCATGAGTCATAAGGGAGACACAGCGGGGCTGGCCCCGTGGCTTAGCGGTCAAGTGCGCGCTCTGCTACTGGCGGCCCGGGTTCGGATCCCAGGCGCGCACTGATGCGCCGCTCGTCGGGCCATACTGAGGCCACGTCCCACATACAGCAACTAGAAGGATGAGCCACTATGACATACAGCTATGTACTGGGGCTTTGGGGAGAAAAAGGGAAAAAAAAAAAAGGATTGGCAATAGATGTTAGCTCAGGGCTGGTCTTCCTCAGCAAAAAGAGGAAGATTGGCATGGATGTTAGCTCAGGGCTGATCTTCCTCACAAAAAAAAAAAAAAACCATGAGAGATACACAGATAAAAATGCTACAGTGGGTCAGTGGGCAGGTAGCTCATTTGCTGCTGAGGTTTGGGAATCTTGACAGTGGTGATTTTTAAAGATAGGAAGGATTTGGACGTTGAAAGCTGGGCTGGGAGAGAAGGGCATTCCAGGCTGAAAGAACAGCATCTGCAAAGGCACAGAAGCCAACATTACAGGCCACATATGAGGAATATTGAGTGATTTCAGCAACCAAGAGTGTAAGATACTGTTAAAAGGTAAACTGATGTGCATTAAATTTTTTATGAGTTTATCTGAGCCACATCGATTCCAATCAGGCAGCATCAAACTAAAAGCCGTTAGGAGCAGTCCACCGACAGGAGCTAGGGGACAGGTTTTTACAGAAAAGATGCTGAAGCAAAGCAGAAAAATTATTTGACTGGTTCTAGCATCAGCGGCTGCTGTATTTGGGATTTGGTTGTTTGTGATTGGTTGTTCTTAAGTTTCACTCTCTCAGATTCGAGTGCATTAACTCTGGCTTAGGTTTTGGTGTGCTTGTGTAGGCCACCAAGGTATTGGAGCCACCTCAGTCTAATAGCCTCCTTATTTAAATACTTTAAGAGTACATATAGAATAAGGTTGGAAAGCAAAAGAGTGGATTAGAAGCTAAATCATAGAAGGCATTGAATAGCAAACAAATGGGATGAGACCTTTGTTAGGAAGTTATTCTGGAAGCTCTGGGTGAATCCTATGAGGGGAGATGGGAAGAGGAGTTAACAGACTGTCACAGCGGCCCACCCAAGGAAAGCTGGACTTGAGATGCTGGAAGGAAAGGGAGAGTGAGGAGCAGATGCAGGAGAGATGGTGGAGACTGAGCCAAGTGAATCTGGAGTGTGTGTGGTACAAGGGAGGGAGAAGTCCAAGATGACTTCGTCGTTTCCATTTTGGTCAGTAGGAGAGTGGTGATGCTTTAGCAAATATTGAGAACTTAGGAGGCATGAGGCAAGCTCAGGGGAGTGGATAATGAGTTCAGTGTTTGTATGTATCTTGTTTAAGTTGCTGTTGGAACCCATTGTGGAAATGCCTGGAGTCGCCTGGATATAGAGGCCGGGAGCTCAAGAGAGAAGTCAAGTCTAGACATAAAGGTTTGAGAGGCAGACTTAGACGGAGGTTCTAGAGGCAGCTTGAGAATCCGTGAACCCTCTACATTTAGGAGGCAGAAAGAGAAAGGAGAACCAAGAAAGAGATGGGGCAGCAGAGGGCAGAGTTGGGAGGACCAGGAGGAGGAATCAGAGGTGGCTGGACAGGGAGAGGCTTCTTCCGAGATGGAATGGATCTTGTCAAGCCTTTGAGAACTCAGTTTGGGTCTGCAGGGTCTCTCTGCCAAGGGGAAGATGAGCAGGAACATGGCAGGGGACCCAGGGGATACAGAGACGAGGTGGGGGAGTGCTGGGGAAGGCAAAGATGGACAAGGCCAACTCCTTGAAGATCCAATAAGAACCATGGGGCATTGAAGATGGAGAAGAGCACCACGCCTCATTCCTTAGTACTACCTTAGGGTTTTAATCTTGTTCTTTGTTCTCTCTGTCTCTGTCTCTCCTTCCCTCCCTCCCTCCCGCCCTCTATTTATTTATATTTTAAAATCTCCTATCTGTTCTGCTTGTAGATACTTGGAAAAAAAATCACTAGATAAAAATTCACTTAGAATCAGGCAGGGAGAGGGAAATGTAGGGAACTGATCCTAGTCATTGGAGACCTGAGGTGGTGAGAAGCCCAGAGTGAAAGAATGGGTGTGACAGTCAAGAAGGGGAACAGGTGGACGGCGCCAGAGGCTTAAACAAGAGGCCGGGGAGGGCTCACAATGCAGAAGTGACGCTGGGAGACCTGCCCCAGCAGCACACCCACAGGTGCATCCCCACCCCAGGCTCCCAGCAAACACCTGGTGCCCATGCTTGACAAAGGAAATAACGGCCAGCCCCTCCACTCAAGTTTAAAACGTGATGAGGTTAACTGTCCTCGCCTACCTGAAGGAGGGAAGGGTTATAAGCCTCAGTCTTGCAATTCACTTGGAGGGTGATCTTCAATAAGAAGATTAGCTTGGCAGCCCCTCAGTTTCCACTGTGCTGAAATACAATCTACTTCACCTGACGGTAAGTACCCGCTGATAACAATAATTTTCAGATGGTGTATTTTGCACAGTGATTATTAAAAAGTACTTGCCGCCCACCTGCATATTGTTGAGCCAGGGAGGCAACTTGGTAGAGGATGAAATGCTTCAAGTTCTCTCATCCCTGGAGAGCAGGTAAGCATCAGTGCCTTTCCGTCTCATCACAATTGCTGGTCAGCATCCTTCTCCATGTCCCTCCTATTGTACCTGCTTTATGTTGCGTTCCGTTCTTATCCTTAATAGTCCTTAACTCAAGGGTGATTGTATCAGGCTAAGTACTTCATTACTATCAGGCTAAGTACTGCATTACAAAACTAGTGTTTTTCATAAGAGAAATGGGTCAATTAAAGTACTGTGTAATGCTTATAGTGAAAATAGCTAGATATCTGAATAGCATATAAACTCTAAGGACAGAAAGACTGTAATATGAAATCTGGAAGTTTCATGCTGTTATGGTAGTGGTACTATTAGTGTAGGAAGAGAAGCACATACACCAAGAAATCAGCCTTCCTTGTGCTAGACAACAGGAAACAATTTTTCAAAGTTTCTCACCTTCCAAAAGAGTAGCTTTCTTTTAGCAATTTGTGCATTGTAGTTCTCAGGTATTAATAATCACATTGCTATTTCTCCAGTGCTGTGCGATTCCTGCTAGTGTGCATGTTGTTAAATATTCCATCACTGCCAAATAGCACAGCTCCTTCTATCTGAAGACAAGCTTGCAGATATACAGCCTTCCATCACTATAAATAAAATGACCATTTAAAATTAATAAATGCTTTCTGATTATAAAACCGATGCATGTTCCTTATACATCATTTGTAAAACACGGAGAAATACAATAAAAGAGTAAATATTATTTTTGGTCTCAGTACTCAGAGAAATTGCCCAGATGCTTTTCAGTATCTATACATGTATATTCATGATGATGATGATGACGATGATGAAGAACACAGTGATAATATATATTGTGCCTTCTATGTGCAAAGCACAGCTCGGAGCACTCTCTATACATTAACTTGTTAATCCTCGCAACAATGCTATCAGATTATTACAATCTGTATTTTACAGCTGAGAAGACTGAGGTATACAGGTGCTAAGTCACTTGCCCAAGGTCACTCAGCTTAGTGGGTATTGATATTTGTATTGGTTTCCTAGGGCTGTCATAACAAATTACTACAAACTGGATGACTTAAAACAACACAGATTTATTCTCTCGTAGTTTTGGAGGCCAGAAGTCTGAATCAGGCATCAGGAAGGTTGGTTTCTTCTAGAAGCTCTGAGGGAAAATCCGTCTCTGCCTCTCTCCTGGCTTCTGGTGACTGCCGGCATTCCTGGTGTTTCTTGGCTGGTAGACGCATCACTGCAGTCTCTGCCTCTGTCATCACGTCACCTTCTCCCTGTGTCTTCTCCCCTTCTCTTCTTTTATAGGGGCACTTATCATTGGATTTAGGGCCCAACCTAATCTAGGATGATCTCATCTCAAGATCTTTAACTTAATTACAACTGTGAAGACCCTTTTTCAAGTAAAGTTACATTCACAAGTTCCAGGTGGACATACTTTTTGGGAGGCCACCATTTAATCCACTACAATATTGGAACCAAGCTTTGGTCCCAGGCAATCTGGCTTAAAAGTCTGTGCTCCTAGCCTCAACCACATAGCCCCGCTATATATAGGTTTTTGGGCTTTTGGGATTTTGGGATTTTGTTGTTGTTTCTAAAATTAGGATGGCTATACAGTACTTATAAGGTTATCACTTGGAATGCTGGTTTTCATTTCTAGACAACAGGGTATCCAGTAGAGAAAGCAACTGTGAAGTCTCCGTCCCTGGGCCATTCATTGGTGTCACCCCTCACAGGTCATGCTTTGTGGTCTGTAAGATAAGCCTGTTAGTGATCTTGATCCAGAGCTGAATGAACTTGAGTCAGTGGATAAACATGCCCCTGGCAAGTGGGACTTCATCGTTACCCGCATGGAGTGGCCGAGTTGTGTGAGCTCTGGATGATCCCAGAGAGGAATTCTTTCTTTCAGTATCCAAGAGGGCCTCCAAGACGTGCTGGAACTGGGCTGAGGGAAAGAAGGGTGACCGTGAGCTCTCCTGGAGACCCAGCAGTGTTGCCTGCGAAGTGCCAGCCTGAGATGTAGGACAAGACCCATGTGTGGCCAGGAAAGCATGCGTTGGCCTTAGTGTCAGTGACAGACTGAAGAAGTGACCTGGCAATGCCATTTAATTCCTCTCTTTATTGCTGTAGAAATAATGGCCTTTTCCCACATACCTCAAGTATTTTATAACATATTTCTTTTCATTAATTTCTTAAGTTTCCAATTAGGAAGATTGTGTGGAAGACTTGCTAAAATATTAACAGTCAGAGAGACGCTTAGTTTTTTAAATCCACCATGAATTGTTCATAGATAATATTTGTTTTGTTTTCGTAAAGTGTCCAAGAAGATAAGTTTTAAAATTTTTTAATCACACTGTAGAAGCAGTGAATTACCACAGCATTTAGAAACCAAATATTTTCTCCTCTTCTTCCATCGTTTTTCGCTTGTTTCCCTGAAATCATAGATCTTCTGTTTCACAAAATCTACCCATCTTCCATCCAAATTGTAATGTGACCTTATTCACAAGTCACCATTCAAGCCTGCCCATCTGGGACTGTGGGACAAAAATGGCATTTTTAACTAGATGGAATGTGTTCTTGAGGGCTTGTTATTGGATAGTAATGTTTTATCCTCTTTCTTCTTTCACTTAAGCAATTTGGTGAATTAAAAACATCAGTAGTTTCTTTACCCCTGGTCTGGTTAGCATGGTGTGTTCACGGCTATTCATACACACAGACACATCTCTACAGGGAATGGCAGTTCCCACACTGAAAAGCGATTGTGTCCAAACATTTGTTTGTTGAAGTGATAGTTGAGAATTTGGAGAGGTGGAATCCATTTTCCTATGGCAATAATAAAGGATGTGCAGGTTCCTGGGCCAGCCCCCAAAAACTTCTTAACTCATGATCCTTTTTAATAAGTCTCTAGAACCAATGACTATTTATAATAATGTTTCTATGGGAAAATGCATCCCCAGTTTCTACTTCAGATTTTAACATTATGTATCTTCATAAAAGCAAATTAAGAGCACTGAAGTCACATGACCTGAGTTCAAATCCTAGCTTTATATCTTTGTAACTTTAATCCTGGCTGTGAAACTTCAAATAACTTGCATAACCTCTCTAAGCCTTGATTTCCTCATCTGTAAAATGGGAAGAATAAAAGTATGTCTTTGTGTGGTTTTGAGCATTAAAGTAATCCATATAAATGTGCTGAGAACTGTATTTCCAAGGTACTGTGTGGTAAATGTCCTCAGTATATTTGAGCTTTTATTGTCCTCTTGTCTGTTTGCTGCAGAAATGGGGACTTCTGTCCTTTACATTCCAGGGAGCGAGACCAAGCACTCCTACAACACTGGAGGTTGTTCTTGTAACCTGGAGTGTGTACTGTGACAGGGCAGAGGGTGGGGCTTAAAGGAGCTGGGAAAGAGGAGTGAAATAGGAAGTCGAGGATGTGGGAGGCCAGGGCTGCTGGGGGGCGGTACAAATACAGATGGAGACTGTGATTTGACTTGTGTGATTTGGGGCTGGGAGAGATGCTGGGAAAGAAGGCGTGGGAGGAGCACAGCTGATGCCTCCCCGCAATTTCTCCTTTTTTTCCCCCCACAAGGAAAGATTCGCCCTGAACTAACATCTGTTGACAGTTTTCCTTTTTTTTTTTTTCCTTCCCCAAAGCCCCAGTGCATGGTTGTATATCCTAGTCGTAAGTCCTTGTAATCCTTCTATGTGAGGCGCCACCACCGTGTGGCAACTGACAGCCAGGTGGTGTGGTTCCATGACTGGGAACAAACCCAGGCTGCTGAAGTGGTGAGAGCGCCAAACTTGAACCACTAGGCCATCAGGGCTGGCTCCGCCATTCTCCTTTTGCTCCCCATGCCCCCACCCTGGGACTAGAGATATGGGAGAAGGGGCAGTGGCATCCCATTTCTGCAGCCTCGTGAGTTTTCTTCTCCCCCTTCCCTTTCTTTATTTTCCTTTTTCGGCTTTCTTAGCTGTGTTGCAGAGCCGTCTGCTACCGGGTGACCTAGAACCAAGAGGAGGAAGTCAAAAGCTAGAGATGGGGCCGGCCCTGTGGTTCAGTGGTTAGGTTCAGTGTGCTCCATTTTGGCAGCCTGGGGTTTGCAGGTTCAGATCCCAGGTGCGGACCTACACTACTCATCAAGCCATGCTGTGGCGGTGTCCCACATACAAAATAGAGGAAGGTGGGCACAGGTGTTAGCTCAGGGCCACTCTTCCTCACCAAAAAAAAAAGCTACCGAGAGCGACAGCAGGGGGGTGGAGAGCAGGGCTGAGTCTGGAATCCCCAGGCCTCCTTGGAAGGGAGAGAAGCCCTGTGGCAGCCTGGCTGGAACAGCTCTCCCCAGGAGCGGCTGTGACATCTGCTAGAGGGGCATCAATACAGAACCTGTCGGGAAAAGAGATTCTGTGTGAAGTTAGCCATCTTTTATTGAAATTAATATTTTGACATTAAACAAAATAGCAAATACTATTCTCAGCAAATACCTTTCTCAGAGGAAACTTGTTAAATATATCCTATGAAATGTAGTATGAAGACTGAAGTCCTAACCAACAGCTCAACTCAGAGAATTAAGAGAATTTTAGTGCTGAAAGTAGCCTTAGAGGCCATCATGCCCACCTCTGTCTTTACACATGGGGAAACTGAGGCCTGCAGGTAAAGTGCTTTGTCATAGTCACATGGCTAGTTAGCAGCAGTCAGAACGAGAACACAGGTGTCCTAGCGTCCAGAAAAATGCTGTCCAGATAGATATACAGTGTGAGAGAGAGAAAGAACGTGTGTATGTTCCTGTCTGTGTGTATTGGGAGGAGAGAGAGAGAGGAGGTGGTAATAATGCAGTTTTACATTTCAGTTCCAGTCTGTGCCCGGATTTCTAATGCAGCCAGAACTGAGGGATCTCAGGAGATCAGAATTAGTAAGAGCTGTGTTAAGTAGCCTTGTTCCTGAGCTCTTGACCCTTGTCTGCATTCCACTCAGCCTGTTTAAATGCCCTACAGGCCACCTCAGCATAGCAGCTGTGGGCACTAAGAGTGGCCCCTGGTACCGTGACCTTGAACTAAAGGTTTGGGTTGTGATGAAGCAAGTCGAGTGACTTTCTGCTTCTTCCACAGAATCACACCATCACTGCAGACGTCTGAACTTGCTCCCATGAGATTCCCTTCCTGGAAAATTAGAACCGTGTCATTTGCCTGCCTCAGAACATTTGAGCAAAGGTCACTGAGATGTGATCTATGAAGTTTTTAGGAGGAAAACTATAAGCACCTAGTATCATTACTTAGCATTATTAATATTGGTGGTAATTCTATGACAAAATTATAGTTATTAGGTATGTGCTGCCGTTGTTATATCATTATCATTAATTATAATTATAATAATTTGAGCAATTGAGGAATTATATAATATTGCTTTATCTTGTGACCGGATATTCTTTATCTTTTGGCAAACCAGGGAGAGGCGTTCTCATCATGGTAAGAAATTCTAAAAGTACGCCAAGGTAGCTGTCCAGAGGTGGGGTCCAGCTCCCCATCTCCAATCCTGCTTTTCTGAACCCTCGGAGAAAGGCTGTGCGAGCACCTTCAGGAATCTTCTTTCAAAGGCTGCCCTGAAAATCTTTTCTCCAGAGAGCCCTTTCCTTGTCATAATTTGCACATAACTTAATCATATTTGGTGGAACTTTGCTCACAAAGCAAGTGGCCTGAAAGCTATTTCTTTGCATTGCAATGAGAGTCTTTGTTTTTTCTTCAGAAGAGAGCCAAAGACCTTTGACATCTTTATGCTCTGTCTCTTTTTGTTGTGTAAAACCCTTGTCCTTTCCCAGGCAGGTCATGTGTCTCTAGTTTAACCCCAAGTCATTTCATTCTCCAAGTCCCTTGAATAGGGTTTTATTGTCCTTCCCTTTTCCCCTTTTAGGTTAATGAGGGCTGCATTTTCAGTCATTCTAGTTCTGCTGGGTGATTGAAAGACACCATTTTTTAAGTATTCAGAAGCAATCTACATTTGAGAATCTACATTAAGTAATTGAGTATCTTTACTATTTTCTGCGAAAATGTGTGAAAGAAAATGGGAGTGCAAATATAAGTCTAAGAGGACACACTTCTCCATGATTTTTATGGACCTAAAGGAAGCCAGACCTTTGGAATACCTCCTAGATTTTTTGTTAAAAAATTGTTTAATCGATGGTTTATACTAGTCCATATTTCACTTAAAAAAGCTGAAAAGCTACAAACCAGTGGTAACAAGTTCCACTTTTACAGGCACTGGTGTCCGTGAATGAACCAGTGTGTTCCAGCACCAAAATGCTTTTTCCACTTTACAGGGAATTTAAGTTAATGAATGAAATGCTCAAGATTTTTCTCCCACAAAGCACTTCCTAAATCTTTGGCTTTCTTATATCTATCAGAATCTAGTGAAAATGTCATTTTCTGCAATCTAGAATGTTCTATTGAGTTATTTTAACTACTTCCTGTATTTTAAATAGGTTCCAGATTCTCTGCCGCTCAAAAAACGTTGAGAATCACTTGTCATTGCAGCACAAAATATTTCACAGATTCTCTTAAAGATTTTTGGTATCTCACTCCCTGGGAAGTTTTCAGTTTTCTCAAATGAAGAGAAATTTGAGAAAATTCATAAGGTAAATTCATAAGGAATGACGCCAAGGCAATTTTTGGTAATATTCTACCACTTCCCAACATTATCACCTCTATCTTTTATCTTTTTCCTATTTTTTCTATATTTTCCTTCCTCTGTTTTATATTCTCTTCCATTAATTGAATATCTATTATTTGCCGACCATATGCTTATCCTCACATCAGTTATGTGGATGAAGATACAAAGGCTGAAATATGCTAAGAAAGTCACCCTCAGTCACCTAGTCAATGGCAGAGCCAAGAGCTTTAAATCTGCTTCCCTTCAGAGACTGTGACTTTTCCATCACGCTGTAGGGTTTCTCTCCCCCTTTATCTTCCACCACATGCTCCCCTTTGCCTCTCCCTTTTTTTCTTATTTCATTGTGGTAAGATACACATAACATACCATCTTAACTATTTTTAAATGTGCATACAATTTAGTGGCATTAAGTACATTCATATTTTGCTACCATCATCATCTTCCATCCACAGAACTCTTTTCCTCTTGTAAAACTGAAACTCTGTACCCAGTGAACAACAACTCCCCATCATTCTACTTTCTATCCCTATGAATTGGGCTACTATAGGTACCCCATATAACTGGAATCATACGATATTTGTCCTTTTGTGTCTTGGTTTATTTCACTTAGCATAATGTCCTAAAGGTTCATCCATGTTGTAGCATGTGTCAGAATTTCCTTCTTTTTTAAGGCTGAGTAATATTCCACTGTATGTGTATACCACATTTTGTTTATTCATTCATCTGTCAGTGGACACTTGGCTTGCTTCCATCTTTTGGCTGTTGTGAATCATGCTCTGAACATGGCTGTATGGCTTTTCCCTTTTGAGTGCACTTCCCCCCCTTATCTTCTGCCTATATTGTAGGCTTGTCAGGGGTACCCATTTCACATTGCTTAGTCCCACCCATAACACTATGACCTGGAAAATGACCACCTATCTATATAAGCGATGGACCATTTCACTTCCTTTTTTTGTCTTTTTTTTTTCTTAGCTTTACCTTTCTTTTCAAGTTTGGTTTTACATGGTAATGAATACCTGTTCTGTTGTTTGCTCCTGAGTCTATATATTTCTGTCCTTTGTTACACTTGAATAGAACTCCAAAGAACTCTTTGAACCTTCAGAGGAATTGTATCAAAGAGCCAAGCAACACATGTTTATTGAATGCAATACATTAGGCTAGGTATGTGAGACAGCACACAAGGTTAGGGGGGCATCAGAATTGAGATTTGGCTCCTGACTTCAAGGAACTTTTAACTTGCAAATATTCATTTACTTGATCAGCTAATTTAAATAATTTGGAAATGTTACTGTTAGATTCATTCCATATGTCTGGGATGAATTTTTCCCACCCCTCCAAGACATTAACAATGACTGGAGATATTTTGGGTTGTCATAACTGGTGGGAGTGCTACTAGCATCTTGTGGATGGAGGTCAGAGATGCTGCTACACATCCTACAGAGCACAGGACAGCCCCCACAATAAACAATTATCTGGCCCAAAATGTCAGTAGTGCCAAGGTTGAGAAACCCTGAAATATGTAATATTACTTACTTTAATGTTGATTAATCACCTAGTAATGAATAAAAAGACACAAATCATTTTCCTAAGGAAAACTTTCTTATGATAATGCAGTAACTTGAAATCAAGCTATCATTTTCCAGCCTATAATTTTAATTATTTGCTAATCCAGGATATAAAATTTCAAATGTTTGAGTGGAATTTTAATATCTAAAGAAAATTTTCTAGTAAAAATTTCATTTTAAAAGCATAACTTAGCATTTAATATGTTGGCAATTAATTTGGGAAAAAAAAGGGAACATTAGCATAGTTAATAAACTTTTTTTGAATTTAAAAGGCATTGTGTAATTACTCCTGCATCTTTCTCTCTGAACTGCTTTATTTAGCAGTTCAGATAACTGCTTTATTTATTCTCCCTGAACACTATATGTAGATCTCAGCTCCTACACAGATATTTTATGAAATAGTGCTATTAGCCCTAAAGGATGTTTTGCAGGATTGATTTAAAATATTCCATGGATAACCCTCTTGCATAGCAGATGACATTAGAAGTATAAGCAATCTACCGTTCCATAAAGGGACTTTCTTTATGGAACTTTCTTCCATAAAATGGAACTTTAACAAATGGAGTGGATTGAAAAGAGAATCATGTGGAGATGCACAAACACCATGCCAGGTATCCCATGAGGCATAGAGATGCCTGAGACCCACCCACCCCACCCCCACCCCAATTGCTGTCTGTAGGTCTAAACCAGTCTCTGAAATGCCAGAGAGGGTACCGTGGAGTCACTGATTGGGAAGTCACTCTGGGCATGAGCCGCCGGGGCACGTGTTTGAATGCTTGCCTGACTAAACAAGCCTTGCCTAGGTTTGTGCCGAGAATAAGTATGCCCTGATCACTGGTCCCCTGCCCTTTGTACACCTTCAGTGCTGAGCGTTGAAAATTGATGTTCCTGGTAAGAATCCTGAAATTCGTTCTTAATCACCAAGGAAAATAATAAATCCTGGCTTGGTGTTCCAGTTATCTGGTCATTTGCAAAGGTGATCATGAAAGTGCCTTCCTGCACAGGGACATGAATCGATCCTCAGGCATCTGAATCACAAGAACCCATGTTTTTCTGTTCCAGGACGTGGGAAGAAGGCAAGGTGCTCATCTTTGACGACTCCTTTGAGCACGAGGTCTGGCAGGACGCCACGTCTTTCCGGCTGATATTCATCGTGGACGTGTGGCACCCAGAGCTGACGCCCCAGCAGAGACGCAGCCTACCTGCAATTTAGCATGTCTGCTGGCTCAAGACACACTGGAGAGAGGCTGCCTTTCTAAATCTATCTCCTTGGGTGTGGGGATGGAAGTTTGAACACCAAGGCCCTTAATTCCTTGGACTTGCAGCCTGAAAAATTCTAAACCTCTTCCTAGGGTTAGAAGACACTAAAGGGAATATTTGCCTCGCTGCAATTCATTTAGAAAATACGCTGCTGTATTTCGTCCCATGACAACACCCATCTGATGCCTGTATTTCAGGTCAATACAGGATAGCTTCTGCCTGGCCAGCCAAAGAGTTTTTTCCACTTAGAATAGGCCTGAATGAGTGTACAATGAGAATATATGTAGAAACTGTGAATGGATTGCTTTACTTTATAATTTTTCTATATAGTTATATTTTTCTAGGGTAGCTAGATGATTTTGTCATCGCATACCACTACTTTTTTGTTGATCTTAGCGGTAAGCTGTATAAATGCTTTACTTCTGGCTGTTTAATGGTAACTTTCCTGGTGAACTCATATTCCTTCTTTTAATTACTTTTAGTAAAAGACACTCATATGAAAAAAGAAGTTTTATTTTCCTAATGCAAAGGAGAAAGATATAATCATGCAAATGTCTGTGAACTGTACTGGTCCCTATCCAGTGAGTCTATTTGCTTTTTTATCTTCATTATAGAGCCCATGTCTTAATTTCTTTCCTCGCTACGTGAATGGGAGAGCTATCAAAATCATATTTCTTTCTAAGAGGAACTTTTAACACTGAAAAAGGACATGGAATCATTTTATATTGAGTTATAAAAATGCCACGTGTAAATTTTTTAAATGCCAAGTATTACGGCTTGGAAAAAAAAAAAGTAAAATTTCTCCAAGTAGAAATTTTTTCTTGGGATCAGGTAGATAGGTGGCTGCCAGGACATCTGGCTCCTAGCCACTTTTCTGTCTATGAGTGTCATTGCCTGTTGTAGATCCATGTGAGTGATGAAGTCCTTGAGAGGACTTCCATCACAATTTTGTAAAAATATGCAAGTTGGCAGAGTGGAAGACCAAGAACGCCAGGATCTTTGTCCTGGGTCTAGGGTGTCAAGATTGCATTCGTCTTTGAAAGAGTTTGGAAGACTCTTCCGTCTCCCGGCTTGAGAAACTTCTGCCATTTAAACCTCACTTTGAAATAGCAATTGTTATCCACAGTTTAGCTTTAATATTACCCACAGCTTAGAAATAACAGCTGAAAAATGGTCTTGCCTACTCATTCTAAAGATGATCAATCATTAATGTAATAGAGTATTAATGCATTAAATTTTGTGTTTTTTAAATCAAGGTAACTAGAAATGTTAGCAATAAGAATGTAATGATATTCATGCACTGAATTTTAAGCCAATATGAACAAAAACGCTGAAGAAATGACACACAGATTAGCAAATTTCATTCACAGGTAGAAAAACACTTGTGCTTTCTTTTCCATCTAAGGACAAAGGAGGATGCTTTCTTTATCTCATTTAAAAAACAGTTCTTTAAAATTGAAATGGCCCCTTTTTGCTTGTCCTTAAAGACATTAGCTTCCAGTAGAAGAGTTTGCAAAATATGTGTCTTGTTCCCTTCGGTCTTGCCAGTGTTAAAAATCTCACTAAAATAGATGAAGAAGCATGTGAGGAAAAATATCAAAATTAATTACCAAAGTCCAGAAGAAAAAGCAAACTCTTAAAAAATAAAAAAGTATTTGTGTCCTTCAGTATTTATTGAACAGAGAAAATGACTGACAAAGGACAATACAATCCAGTGCTCATGTAGTAACATTCATGTCACTTATTGAATTTGGTTTTTGTATGTATATTGCATACACATAAAGAAATTCAAAGTATAAGTTGTCATTGTTAAACCATCATCTTACATTCATTTAATGAAATCATGGACTAGAGTGAAAACTAGCTCTTAACTTAGTAATTGTGATATGGTATTTAAAATCAGGTCACTACAGTAGCATTCTAAATATTGCCAATTGAAAAGCCAGAATTGTTATTACTGTTGCAAAGTGTTGGCAAGAATTGACTCCAATAGCATTTTAAATACTTGGATCCCACAACTATTTTATAAACCCGAGTAATAAAGTGGGTTTTCTAATTCACTTTAATTCTTCATCTCTCTTCCCTATGTCATGTTATGTAAGAAAAGTGTTTCAGTGACTGCATTGGTAGAATTATTTCAATGTTGTTATTTGAAATGTCTACACAAAATGAATAGATTTTACTTATACTGTGATGAAATTGGTTGAGAAATATTTTTAATTCGATTTCAATTTTATTTCAAGAGCGGAATACAAAAATTTCTTCTGTATTATTCTTTACCAGTAGCAAAAAAATTTAAAACACCAGATCCATTGAGAAGGAGATGTAATAAATGGTTAAGATTAGTAATATCTGTTGAGGGTGAACGTGGCCAGTTGAATCACCTCTTTCCTTTGAATTCTTTTGCGAACAAATTAACCCTCCCAAATACTTAAAATGTGCAATTGTGTTTTACTGCCCGTTATCAACTAAAATATTTTTTATTTGACATTGAGCACCAGCTCGTCATCCATGAATGCCCATGTCATGCAGGTGGCTGGAAGAATAAGAGATATCTGGAAACATACAACTGGTTTGGCACAAGTAAGGATATCATTTCCTATGATATCTGTTTATTTTTATCTAATTTCCTTTGAATGGATAGTTGGGGACTCCATTTCTAAGGAGAAAAGACAAAGAAATAAAATGATCTTTGGCATTTCATCCTGCATTCCTAGTCTTCTCTTATTTTCAGTACTTGCATATTTAGCCATCCTTAAAGGTCTTCCTCCACGATTGAATACCTACCGTCTCGGCTACAGCCAGGCCCTTTTTCCGCACCTTTACTGGCAGCAGGAGGGCAGGGGGATTAAATGCTTTAGTAGCACTTTTCTTTGCTGTAGTGACCCAAGTGAGGCAACTTGAATGGATTCATTAATCAATGACATCTGTTTTCAATGAGACCCGCCCCCACACCCTGCAGACACATGCAGCCTGTGGGAAGTCACATTGCTAAAGTGAAATAATCATATTTCAAATTGTGCGTCGTCTTTAAAGTCAGCTCATGATAATCAGCTGGTGGCCTGACAAAAGATGTGACATCAAAATCATTTTTGCAGGATTTCAAAGGAAGCAAAAATGCTGCAAATAGCCAGACCTACGAGAACATACTCTTAGGCTGAACAATTCAATGCTGGTGATGAGGTCAAAGAAAATAATTCAATAAGAATGGAAATTACTGGAGATACTATTGTCTCACGGCTTTGTACTACATTAAACTTGACAATTGGGTATGCATGGTTTAATTCTGATGTATCTACTTGAAAATGCACTTAATCTTAAATTGCAAAAACTAGGGAGGGTCTCTGTGCAGTGCCTCAAAAAAAATCCTTGTCCTAATACAGTGTGTGTATCAAATTTGGTTTTTCTTTTTTCAATTCATTTAATACCATAAATATGGGAGAGGGGGAATCTTGTTTACGTAAATGCCTTGTTTCATCCTCCAATCCCCTCTCTGAAAAAACAAGCATCTCTCAAGTCTTCGTTCAACTTTGGCTGCTCAGACCAATGGCTGGTGACAGTCATTACTGGGTGGCAGGAGTGGAGTGCCTTGTGTCAAGCCAAACGCACGTGTCTGTGGGGGTGAGTTGCACATGTGCTTCCTGGGTGGCTGATGCCACCGAAGGCCGACGATCTGCAGGAGTGTGAGTGACCCAGAATTCAGTCCAGAGCCAGGAGTGGCTGAGTGTTCTCATTCTCTCCCTTTTCCTCATGTTTCAGGGTCCCAGCTTCTACCACAGACTGAGATCTAATAATAGGGAAAGGAAAAAGATATGATTACAAACCATTCATGGTGGCAACAATTTTGGAACCTTGGAGGGCATGCAGATTTTATGTTCCCCTTGTTAATCAAGACACTCAAAGTAACTATATAATCTCCCCCCTTTTGTATGTTTTCCTTGCTTTTGTGTCTTCTTCACCACATTTTTATGGGGAGAGGCATCTTGCAATCTTCTTTGCAGAAATCTCTTCTGTTGGTGAAAGGAACACATGTTCTAGCCACATCTCTGCCCCACTGTCTAAACATTCTGTGAATCTTGAGATGTAAAAAGTCAAATAAAATGTGTTGGATTCTTAATGTTTCAAAATGCTTTTTAGAGCCTTTGTTTCTCAAGGTCATAGCAAACTGTCATGCAAGATGTTAAGACCATGACCTTTGGAATCAGATGGTAAAAGTTGATCTACCCCTTACTGGCTGAGGAACCTCTGGGGAGTTCTTAAAATTCTTTGGACCTTTGTTCTCTCTCCTGTAAAATAGAAATATTATCTACCTCCCACAGTTGTTGATAAGGACTAAAACTAATAATATACGTAAAGCATTTGATATGTAATTATAGTTAAAATTTACAGTGCACTCTGTTATCACCATTATTGCAATAACAGTAGTGATCTCTAGTTTCAGTCCTTTCATATTGGAGTAATAATGATTTCTTTCCTGAGTTTATAATATAGATTGAAACTAAAATTATTTTCCAGCTTATAGAGAAGGTTATAAAAATGACTCATGCAGTGGACATTCAATAAATGTTACTACTAAAAAAAAAATCAAACCATTAAGAAAATGGTTGAATTAGTTAATTCAAAAGCAAAATTTACATATAAGTGATGTAAATGGTTAACTCGGGAGGCCTGAGTTACCCAAACCCCCCACATTCCAAAAATCTTCAGGACTGTCCCTTGACTGGCTCCTCTGAACCCCTGGAGTATCCTGCCTGATAAAAATGTCTTTGTGTACCTGAGACTTTGGGCCATGCCATGTAGTTTATGCTAACAATGTGATTTATAGTGAATGCCTGTTTTTGTGTGCCTGGGCTTTGGGTCACACTGTATCAGTTGTACCTCTTGCGGGGGGTGGGGAGGGTGGCGCAGAAGACTGAGCAGCTAACATCAGTCACGCATGTGCTGCATGCCTGTGTGACTCACCCCCCCACCCCTGCCCCCAATAAAAACCCTGGACACCAAGGCACAGGTGAGTTTCCCTGTTTGGTGACACTTTGTACATGTTGTCACACATCATTGCTGATAGAATTAAGCTCTGTCTCTGTGACTCCACTGGGAGGACAACTGAAAGCTTGCAACTGGTCCAGTGCTCCTGGATTCCCCCCAATGCGCCTTTTTCCTTTGCTGATTTTAATCTGTATTCTTTTGCTGTAACAAACCATAACTGTGAGTCTAACAGCTTTTCTGGGTACTGTGAGTCCTTCTAGCAAATTATCAAACCTGAGGGTGGTCTTGAGGACCCCAAACACAATATATAATAACAAATAATTGTTATTTATCCACCTGGTATTGTAAGTTCTTTATATATATTAACTTCATTTTCACACCCCTAAGGAGTGGTGCTATTATTGTCTCCATTTTATAGATGGGAAAAAACTCAGGGACAAAAAAAAATCAAGTAGTATAGGAAAGGAACACACACAGAGAGTGAAGAACAAGACAGGTTTATCACCATCTCACTACTCCTGGGTGTACCTAAGGCTGCAGAGCTGTTTAGCTGAAGTATTTAGTATTCCTTCCACCTCACTGTAAAAATAATTTTCTGCCTAAAATTCTTATCTTCATTCAGGATATGTATATACTGTAGAAAGCATAAAATAAAGAAATCAAGAAGCAAATCAGTACAATTGTCTCAAAACAATTGGTTTCTACTCTAAATATCAATCCAGTCAAACAGTCCAACTTTAGGTACCAAGCCTAACCTTTGAAAGTGAAATGGGTTCATTTACTGCTGGGACAGGGCAGAGGAAGCCCCAGGGAGTAGGTTAGCTCAGCTCCTTTACACATTTTCTACTCATTTCTCTCTTTGTTTTAGTTAAGAGCCTAATACATGTGTATGGGCTGGGGGTGGGGGGCAGTGAATAGATTTATATAAGGAACAGAAAAGCTGAAAACACAGAAGGCATGAAAAAAAGAGGAACACAGCTGCCCACCCAGGCGACCTCCCTCCAGCACCTCGGACAGCTGCTCTACTGCTTCCCCCACAGGCCCTGGTGAAAAGGGAGGATATTGATGGCCATTCCACATTACAGACCTTGACCTGCATTTCTCTTCTTTCACTGAGTTGGCTTTACTCTACAACATGGCAAGTGAGTCACAGCCACAGAGAAGGGACCTTGGTGACCCATCTAGATTAACCCAATAGGAAATATTCAGTAAGGGACCATGCAGCCTCTTGAATATGTGCAACTTGAGAAACCCACTCCTGGATGCCCCCAGAGGGGAAACTGCTAGAAAGTTCCTACATTGAACTAAAACCTGTCTTTCTGCAATTTCTATATACTGTGTCTACTGGAGTCACCCAAGTACGTGTAATCCAACCGGTCCACATAATAGTCCTTTAAGTATTTATCTAGTGCCCTCCAGTACTCTCCTTGCCCCCACCAAAGCTAACCAGATTCCACTTGTGCCAAGTTTTTAAAACTCACCACTCCACACTCTCCTTCTTCTCTTTACCAACTGGTTGCCCACAGGGCATGACCTCAAAATAGAGTGAAATTATTGCTTCCTGTTTTTTGTATGTTTCTGTTGGAGCATGGACATTGCATCTAAAGTTGCATGAGCCTTTCTGGCACTCACATAACACAGCTGAGGGAAAATTTAGCTATGTTTACACATGCTGGTTTTAACCATTTCTCTCCCATCCTGAAGGTGCATGGTTATTAGTTTTCATCTCTTTAAATTTGGCTCATAGTTCCACCCTATCTCCATCCTTTGGGATCTTAAAGTGTGTTATCCATCCAAATTTCTGTCTGTGATTTTAATGAATATTGGATTTTTTTTCAAACTTTTTCTGCCTCTATTTTGGGAGATATTATGGGAAAAAAACCAACAAATTCTCAAATATTGAATTTTGAAACAAAATCATTTATTTACACTCACTCCTGTTAAGAAATGTTTGTGAATGTCTCCTGCTGTATGCCGAGGACTGTGAGCAAATGTTCAGAAACCTTCATTCTTTTGTGGAAATATTGCTTCAGTTAACCGAGCCAAGACCCACAAACAGATGTGGGATTACTATGATAGGCACCCAGAGGAGAGAGTGTTTGGGGGAGGTGAGGCATTTGCTCTAGAAGGAAAGGAAGGAGGGAAAAAGTTATTATTCACTCAGCAAAATCATTCACAGTCCTTGTTCAGCTGACTCTCTCTTCCACTTGAGGTCAAATTTGGATCTACATGACTTCTTTCAATACCTGTACTGACAGCAGGAACGCAGAATGCAAGCTCTCTTAGCCAATAAACTGTATGTCTTGGATGAGTGGCGAGTAACAATTGAACAATTCTGAGACTAAGCATGAGGAACCAAGCATAATGTTTTTTTTCCTGTCTGCATTTTCCTTGATTGAGAGGATGACCATAGCCTCTTTACTTTCAGCATAACATAATTCCATTTATCTGGTCACACAATGAACATCTGATATAAGCAACACACTATATTGTGAAGTATTTGAAATTCATTGGAAAAACAAAACAAATGTTGCTTTTTTAAAAATCTAGTATAAATAAATAAAGCTGAGAAAAACACCTTTCTTAAATCTTGCCCTCAGACCATTTAGCTAAGTCAAAGTACTCTCTGGGAAGACTGATCAACTGCCCAGTGATAAAAATGTCTCCCCCACTTGTAAACAGAGTGCTCAGAAATTGAGCATGTTAATGCATTAGCCATGGAGGAGCGACTTGCCTTGCAACTCCGTTGTCCAGATAATTCTTGGTGGCAATCTCCGCATTCAGTGGCGTTCCTTCCTCACAAGAAGCTTAACACTTCTGCTAAAATAAATATTTCAGACTTTTCTCTTGGGTCCTCTTTCCAACACTGAAAGCCAGCTTAACCCCAAGAATAGGCAAGGGAGTGATTGGAGCTATTTCAGCCGTCATTATCTCAGTGGTGTAGCAGACTACCCTAACAAAGGCTTCATTCTAGCCCTGATGGCCACATTTTGTTTTCCTGCTATTATATTCTCTCTCCCCCTCAGTCCCTTCCCCCTCCTTCCCCATCCCTTCCCGCTTCCTCCCTCTCTCTCTTTCCCCCTCCCATTCCCTCTCCCTTTCTACTTTCTACCTACCCCCTTTCCTCTCAAAATTCAGAACTTTCCCCACTCCATATCACCAAAGATTAGCCATGGTTTAATTTTTACTGATTCTAAAGGCAATTAAGTTCCAGAAAGAACAAGACAAAGATGGAAAACATTCACCATGAGCTAGTCCACTCTGCATAGACCTACAATTGGACTGAGAGTTCTGCTGTCATTTCTAAAACTTCATTTATTTACCTTATCTCTACATATTCTCCTTACTAATGAACTGCCATTGCTTAGCTTGGGCTATGTGGACCCCAAATAAGTGCACAGGAACTCCGCCCTTCAACCCCAGGCATTCACCAAGAGTCATAGAGATCAGAGCTGTAAGGAGCCTCAGAGTCGACGCAGCAAACCCTCATTTGACTTAGGTCCTACCCACTCGTTTTCCAGAGACCAACCTCCTTACTTCATCAGGAAATATTCCATAGTCCTGGTTTTATTTCTTAAAGTCCACGATGGGCTTCGTTTTGTGGAATAGCACAGAACTTCTAATTTACTAGTGAGCCTATATAAGCACTTCTAAACAGAAAGAGAGTATGTTAAAAAAAAAAAAAAAAGAAGGTATCTTTAAAGAATTCTCCTAAGTAATTCTAGTCAGCCTCTTTTTCTCCCTATAACTTAAAGTATCAAGAAAATTCCACCAGGAGCTCCAGCCTTGGCTTGAATGATGGCTCCACCACCGGCTTTGTGACCTTGGGCAAATTCCACCTCCTCATGTGTAAAGTGGAGATATGATAGTACCTACATCATAGGAAGTGGGAGTAATGAGGATTAAATGAATTAAGGCATGTAAAATGTTTAACCCAGTGTCAGTTTCATATATGTGCTTGTTCATTTTTACCTCTTATTCTTTTCCCCATTCGCAGATAACAAAAATTAAGGTCTGGGGATATCGAATTCATTTACAAATTGAACCACGAAGCATGAATTCAACTCCAAGTTCCTATAGCCTCATTATGAAACTTACAAGAAAGAATTGTGTGTGCTGATGCATCATGTAACCTAACACTAAATGAAAGACTAATATTTCAAAATGGATAAAGGCTAATAGTTTTAATTCAAAATAAGTGATGAGACTATTCTACATGAAAGATATAACCTTATTACTTAACCTTATATCTTGTAATTTTTAGAAGTATCACAGAAATTTCCATCTGATTAATGATTATTTATGTAGCTTTCAGTGCAATGTATTTGTAGTTGTTTCCACTGTGTAAAGCAGTATGGGGTTTCTTTCTACTATAATGCCTTCAAGAATGGCCTTGATAAGGAGTCTTAAGGAATGTTTTTTAAGACATGTATTCTGTTCAGCTACCAAATTCTTTATAATCAAAATCATCCTTGCAGGCAACATGATTATGCTCAGTGGGAACAATTAACGTTTACTGAACCAGATAAATAAATCAATTTTTTAAAAAGATAAGCCTAAATATTTCTCACATAAAGCAGCAAACCTATTCCCTATCGAAGTGAACAAATGAAAAATAAACCTCCCTCTCCTCTGACAATACAATTTGCCACAACTTACTGAACTGGAAATATAAAGAAACCAATCCAAGAATGATAAATTTTCTATTACTTTTGAAATAAACTGTTTTTAGAGTAAGCCAAACATTCAACTGAGCTCTTGCCTGCATGTACTATAACTCAAACTTAAATGTATAATGTATTTCTGTTTAAATGTGATGGGCTTGGGCTCTGACTAGCCATCTTATAACAAGAAAGAAAGAGCCAAGAGAAAATACGTGCACCTTCAGAAAGGATGGAAGCAGGTTGCTTTTGTGAAACTGGGCTCACATGTCAACAGGACCAGAGTAGCACCATCCAACATGGAGCCCTAACAATAGGTGGCTTTTGCAGACTTGAAATCGGGCCAGTCTGAATTGAGATGGGCTGTAAAGGTAATGTATACACCAGATTTCAAAGATTTAGTATGAAAAAAAAGATTGTAAAATATCTCATTAATAATTTTTTAAATTAGATATTGAAATAATTTTTGTATACATTGGGTTAAATACAACATATTATTAAAATTAATTTCACCTGTTTCTGTTTACTTTTGTAATGCAGCTACAAGACAACTTAAACTTACGTATGTGGCTCACGTTATATTTCTGTAGGACAGCTTGGTCTAGAGCCTCATTTACTCCACCTTGTCTGTGGCTGAGCTCAGAGTAATACGCTTATCCTTGTTTAGAAACTCATAGTCATCTTAAAGGACCTCAGCAACAACATTATGTTTCATTGCCAATATTCACCGTTCTAAGCTCTTTCCTCCATCTGTTGGTTGTCATACTGTGGCGGCTGCGTGTTGCTGTGATGCTGAAAGCTATGCTACCAATATTTCAAACACCAGCAGGGTCATCCATGGTGGACAGGTTTTAGCAGAGCTTCCAGACTAAGACAGACCAGGAAGAAGGACCTGGCCACTCACTTCTGAAAAAATTGGTCATGAAAACCCTATGAATAGCAGTGGAGCATTGTCTGATATAGTGCTGGAAGGTGAGAGGATGGCACAAAAAGATTGGGCAGGGTTCCACTCTGCTGTACACAGGGGCGCTAGGAGTCCGAATTGACTAGACAGTGCTAACAACAAAGCTCTTCCCACGTATTAACTCATTGAATCCTCACACTGACACACACAAAGCCCCATGTGACATGAAAGCTGTGTTCTGAGTATCACTGTTGTTTCTTGAATTCTAACTAGAAAGAAATTTTATTAGTAGACTCCATTAATTTGTTATCATTTAGAGAAGAGTGAAAGTGTATCTTTAAATGAATAAATAATATGAATAGAACTTCAGGAAGAAATTTAAACTACCTAAAGAAAAAGAAAGACATTCTTTCTGAACAAATAGCAAAATTAATACTAACTTTATGTTATGACTACAGATTTTTCTTGCTGTTCATTACAAGGGCCCTCTGAAAGGTGGATGAATTGATACAAGAGTACTAGGCTAGAGGTTAAGTGCCTTTTCTTGTCACATGTGTAACTGACTCACTGTGGGACTCTCTGGAGCACCTCACTCAGCTTCTCAGATCCCACATTCCTCAACTATAAAATGATGATCTTGGATGGGGTAACATTTTTAGCCCCAAGATTTCAGGAACTCTACCAGACTGGGTAACAATCATCATTTGTTCTTGAAAATAATGAGACTTCATTTTTCAAAGTTCTACAATTCAGACTTTAAGCTAATTTTCTCAAATAGTCTAAGTACTTCTCTACCCCAGCATTTGTTTTTACCTCCTTTTAGAAAAGCATAAAAATACTAAAAATGACAAAGTTTGGCCCGACATGGAAAGCCTTTTCTGAAGTTAGTATGTGCTCAGGACATTTAGGTTTCATGAGTCAAAAAGATTTATCTTTTAAAAATATCTTTCACTTCCGTAAGTTTTAAAATGTTGAATTCAAAGCTGCCATGTGCTACTTAATAACTATTTTCATGTGTCATTGTTAGTGTTTAGTTTATTTAAAATGTCTTATTGCTACAAATGATCTGTGCTCAGGTCACAGTTTCTGCTGGAGAGAGTAGCTCTCATCCGATCCATAGCCACCAAGGGTGTTCCCGTGTGCACAAAAATTCCATCTGAGTTCAGTAAATCTTGTTTGCTACATCTGAAATCAGTTTGAGAATGTTTTGGAAAGGAAGATTTCAACACACAGTTTATTTGGATATTTTTAGAATTTTCACCTACAGGAGAGTTTCCCATCTCCATTTCTGGTTATTATAATTCTTGTCACCATCATCATCATCATCATCATCATCATTAATAACAACAACAACCATTCACTGAGTGCTTACTACATGCCAGGTTTTGCACCAAGTATTTACCCTGCATTATTTTTGTTTAATAATCTTCTGGGCCGGCCCTGTGAGTTAGCGGTTAAGTGCGCGTGCTCCGCTACTGGCGGCCCAGGTTTGAATCCCGGGCGCGCACTGACGCACTGCTTCTCCGGCCATGCTGAGGCCGCGTCCCACATACAGCAACTACAAGGATGTGCAACTATGACATACAACTATCTACTGGGGCTTTGGGGAAAAAAAAAAAAAGGAGGATTGGCAATGGATGTTAGCTCAGAGCCAGTCTTCCTCAGCAAAAAAAGGAGGACTAGCATGGATATTAGCTCAGGCCTGATCCTCCTCACACAAAATAATAATAATAATAATAATAATAATAATAATAATAACTATCTTCTGAAGTGGGTATTATTAATTTGATTTCATGGATCAGAAAACTCTGCCTCAGAGAAGTTAATTAATTTGCTCAAGATTCCATAGTTAGGTGTGGAACTAGAACCTGAACCCAAATGTGACTCTTTAGTCTACATTTTTAAACACTATGCCATGCTATGCTGTATGAAATATCTACACCTTGATAAGAAACCAAAGAATATAAACATATCTATCAGGAATTGGAAAATTCAAGTTCTCAGAGAAGCATTTCTCCTATTGTTATTGATTAATCCAAAAGGTAACACAATCATCCATTATTTGTAAAAACTTTATTTTAGGCATAGTGAATGAAATTGGAAAAGAAAATAGCAGAATTTCATTCAGCAAAAAAAATGTTCCAGTGATTTAAAGGTTCTGCAATCATACCTTTATCTATAATGACCAGTAAGGTATTTAATAATACTTCAAGGTCCTGTCTTTTAAACATACAGCATTCACCCAAATGTCTGGCAACACGTCTGCAGAACTGCAATCAGTCATCATGGAACTTCGATTGGGGTGGAGAAACAGAGCAGATTAGATTTAACCGAGACCAGAGCTCAACTGCCAGAGGACAAATCAGTCCAGGAACTTGGAGATGGAAGGAAGGCGAGAAGGGCCCAAGGAAGGCCATGGTAGAAACTGGCAGCTGCAACTGGACATTCTGCTTAATTTATTTACAGAGAGGTTTATTGCTCTTTATGACACTATGCATTCCTGTCGTATTAACTCACAGCTTCGCATCCGTAAAATGAGGAGAGAATATTACTGTATTCTCCACTGGGCTATGAGAGATAAAAGATGTAATAAAGTGCTTGGAGCTCTTTGAAAGAGAAATTATTTAAATTGGAAGGGTTTCTCATTTTACTAACACTTCCCTGTGCGTGATCTTCTGAGCATGACCAATTGATACTCTGCCTTGTCTGATAACAGAGATTGTCCACATCTGCCCACTTGAAGAAAACCAAAGAAAAGACTGCAAGCTTAGAAAATAGATATGGAGCTGTAGATTATTTACATTACAAAACTACTGTTAATTTTACTGAGCGATTTACCAAATAATTCCTATAGAAGAGTGGCCGTAGTGCACCTGAGGTATGAGAGTATTCAAGGTCATAGCTGGTGTGTGTTGTGCCCAAATCCTTTGCAGGAACCCCAGGTATCAGAATGAGATCTACAGACATCTTAGGACCCCATCTTTATCTGACCCAGTCAGCTATCCTTGCAATCTTTCCATATACTGTGTGGGTGAGGTTTACAAAGTTTTGAGGAATGCTATAAGTACTTTGATGTGGGTTCAAGTGCTCTGAGATGGTCAGAAGGAGCGTTAAAATCACAGGTTTTTAACACGCAGATCTTTCTGGAGGGTTTTTTTTTCTACTACCGATCATAACTTAAAATAGCACAGTGAATGGCTGCAGGTGCTTGCATCAGCTGTCTCGAATGGAGTCGTCTTTCATTAGAATTAGACTGGCACAAAGAGCTGCCAGTCTGTCTCAGACCATTCCTAACTATTCCTAATTATTCTCCTCCCTCTGAAATAATTGGTGGTGCACACCGTCGGTGGAGTTATTTTGGTAGAACTAGAATATGATGTTCTCAAGCAGGTAGAGAAATGTCAGAAGCTGTGACAATGAGGATGACTCATTCCACCTGAGTTTGAAATGGATGGCTAGTGTTCTTGATAAAAACTACCTTTCATAGGTCTATTTTTTACTGGAATGACAGTATGTTAATATATCTTCTTTGATATTACTAGATTAGCCTGAAGACCAATTTTCTTCCTGAGTATCTGTATCTTCCCCACTCAGAATGGGGTTTGGGACAGCACACTGCACGGAAAGTGGGGTGGAGGAAGTTGCTTTTTAACTGAGTCTTGAAGACAGGGTGGGATTTGGACAGGAATGGGAACAGACATCATCTGAGACACCTGCAGTGGTTTGAGCAAAGGAAAATGCTCAGAAAAGTGCTCCATAAACCCTTTGGAATGAATGAAAGAATGAATGAATAAATGAATACGTAAGTGGTGTGAGAGCAGAGGTGATATAGGAGAAAGAGCGTTTGACTTGGAATGAGGAGAACTGAATTGACAATATTTTGCCATCTACTAGTTGTGTGATCTGCGTAAGTCATTTAACTTCTGTGTGCCTCAGCGACTTTATCTATACAACAGGATAATAATCTGTCTATTTTTATCTATTTTAAATCTATTTCTAAAAATTATCTATTTTTTAAATACCCATTTTTAAAAAAATTTTCTAAACCTGAAAGGCTCATTTTTAAAGGATCCTCAGAAGAAATCAATGGAACATCTGTATCCAGTCTGGCATGTGGGAAAATACTACAGTCCAGGGTCTTGCCACTTAAAGTCTGGTCCCCAGACTAGCAGTATCGGGCACCACTTGGGAGCTGGTTGCAAATACAGATTCTCAGGTCCACCCCAGACCTACTGAGTCAGAATCTGCATTTTAACAAGATCCTGGTGCTTGGACACACATTAAAATTTTCAAAGCATTGCTCTAGAGCTAACTCTGCCTGTATAAATAACTATGGGACAGTCAGAAGCCTTCTCGGTTTGCCTAAAAGAGAACCTGCTTCCATCTTCCTCAAGAAGAGCTGTGAGGATTCATCAGGTGTGGCCCATTCAAACCAAATTCCTGATTCTCTTCATTAGTTTATTCAATATCTTAAAGAGTTACAAAAGTTCATAAAATGCTGAATTTATTACTAGAGAATAGCTCTCAGTTTAGGAAAATCTGTCTTCATATCTGGAAAATACTTTGAGGATCAGGAAAATATTTTGGAAACTCAAAGTTGGGACACTGAGACCATCCTGCTTTCCCACTTCACATTTTGTCAGTGTTCATGTCACACAATAAATTCTTTCAAAAGTTTTGAGCACATACTATGTGCTAAATGAGGAAGGGAAAAATCTCTGTCTTCAAGGTAGTCACATAAAAGAGACAGAAATTAATATAAAAACATCTGTCTGTCAATTCTGACAGCTGTTTATAAACTCATTCGAGAGAGTATGCCAAGACACAGCAGTCAACAGCTCACACACAGGTAGGAAACACACCTGGATAGTCAGAGTTGTGCCTTATCACAGCTGGCCATTAGTCTAGATGCTGGGTACAGGACTGAACCAATCAGACGAGCCCCTGATCACAAAGCTGGTGGGGGCTGACACAGACAATGAACATATAAGCAAATGGGAAGTTCTGGAAAGTGAGAAGTGCTGGGAAGCAAATGAATGAAGGCAGTGTTAAGGCACAGGGTTGGGGAGGCAGGGGGCTGCTGCTTTAGTGAGGCTGCACCGCCACGAAGAGGAGTCTCCAGCGACGCTGTGCATCTGTGGTGGGGACCAGTTATCCACCTCGTTCCATCTTCCACGTGTAACAAGAATGCAGTGTTCCCTTCCTACGACCGATCCACAGATACCTTCTCGACTCCTCCATTTTCAACAGGTAGTGCGTGGGAAATAGGGGCTCGTGTGAAGGCGAGGCCATCTTGGCCGACAGGCAGGAAGAGAGGCAGCGGTGCTCTGTGTTGCTAATTCCTCTCTCTCCTTGGCTTTGCCCTCCATGCCCTGCTCCCACTGTGCCTGGCCACATTCTGGGTGCAGGGCTCCAAGGGTACAAAAGGCCTGATACTGACCCAATGCATAAATTAAGGCAAGAAGAGGGAAATGGCCAATGTAAGTCTGACTTCCAACCAGGAATTCAAGGCATTTCCCTTCAAGCCACCACGCCTAATCATTGCTGGATTCTCTGTTAGGGGGTGGGAATTTTCGTTGTTAGTGAGAAACTTCCATTGGGAAAGAAATCAAAACTGCAACAAAATGGAAATCCTTATGTACAATGCTCGGGAAGAAAGAAAGTTATCGTCCTGTTCTATAGCGCTGTAGTTTACTCACCCTGCTGCTGTTCAACTGTGACAGCAACCCCCTGAGTTTATACACACTTTATAGTTAAGGAAGCCGAGACTTGCCCAAGGTCACATAGCTAGAAAAATCAGTGGGAGAAAGTGATCTGAACCCACGTCTAGTCTGATAAGGGGAGACTGGGAAATAAAGACCAATAGAGAGGAAAAGGAAAGTGTAACCACTGCTTCCAGGTCACAAAGCTGAAGCAAGCGACTGGGATTAGGATGCGGTGCCATGTGCACGGAGCCCCTGAGGCCCATCCCGCAGAGCAACAGAGCAAAGTGACGCAGGGCTCAGTGGGGCTGACCGCCACACAAACAGGAGCCCAGCTACATTCAAGTGGGGCCGTGAAGGAGTTCCCAGTGAAATGCTGGAAGCTCAACAATGCTCATTTATGGCCTTGCCAGAAAAACTCACACACCACAGTTTGGACAGCTTAAGCCCAACTGATATCAACAAGGTTTGCCTAAACCTGAAAAGGAACTGTAATTCTGTAGGCAAGCAGCACACTGTTTTTAAGAATGACATTGCAAAGAGATTTTTATCACATATTATGTCAAATATTTGTTTTCATCCATACAATCATTAAAGCTTATAAGAGAGATTCGTGGCTGGCTAGATGTTCGGCACAAACAGCATCAGCTTTATTGGAATCAGGCAAAATGTTTGTTTACCAACAGCAATATGTTCAGGAGAAATAAACGTTCTTTGTTTCTCTTGCCTAGACTACGTCTCCCTTTCCAAGTAATTGCGTCTGACCGTGGTGCTTCAGCAAACAGGCATCTTTTTCAGAACATACACCATGAGTAATCAGTGAACATTTGAAACTACACCCAGTCAGTTCACCCACATGTGTTCGTTTCCTCTAATTCAGCCCTACTCCTTTGCTTTTCCGGGAGCTTCGATCTCTTTATCTCATCATTTGTCATGTCATTCTTTAAAAAAGAAAACATGCCCCTGTACACAACACTTTGTCTAGCCTCATTCATTTTCTCATTGACCAAATTCATCGTATAGATTTTCTTTCACTCTAACGTTACATGGCTGTATAGCATGTGCTTGTAAGGAGATGGCCCCCTTCATTTCTGCCACAGAAAAGAAAGCTGTATAAAAAGCAAGATATTCATCTCAGCCAGATGCACAAGTAGCGATGAGGCTAAGCAGCTATTTTTCTTTGTTCTTTAAGAAATGTTAACAAATTCCTGTCAGCATCCATGAAACATGCCAGTATCCAATAACTACATAAAACACTGAGCGTTTACGACTTACCCGAGAGGTCTTTGCTTCTAGAAGCAATGACATCTCAGGCATTAGCTACCTGAGTAGGAATGACACCCAAAAACTAAGAAGTTCAATTCTGTTTGAGCTGGAAACCAGTCACGAGACAACTTAGGGGGCAGCAGAGACTGGGGGTCGTTCACTACGAATGATGCATTACATAATTTTATGGAACGTAACATCCATATGGAACATCTGTTCCCGGGCCACACAGTAAAATGAACCCTTTTTGCCCTGACTGCTTAGAAGACAAGGGTCCTCCTGTTCCTGCACTGCCACCCCTCATCCTTGCTGTATGGCTTGTATTTCATGATGATGTATTGCTTGTGCCGGAAATGAGCAGTCATCCAGCAAATACATCCGTTCACCCTATAAGAAGAGGACTATGTGCTGAAAAAACACCAAGGATCGCCAATCCTACTGACAGCTGAAAACAGTTAAACTGACTTTTACCACCCAGGCAGGGGCCAAGAGGGAACAACACGGCCCAAAATTTCCTTCTGGCTCAGAAACGGGAGCTCAGTCCAGGTGTTTCCCCCACTTTCTCCACCCCTCCCAAAAATAACAGGCGGCTCGCAATGCCTTTATGACATCTCACTTCTTCCATGTGGGATCTGGGAGGGGTATTTAGGGAAGATAAGGATGAAGGTATTTGGTCAAAGGGTCATAAGTAGTCCTACTGCCATATAGCTGGCCAAGACGCTACAGCACTGGCCCCTCCTATCGCCCGCCATATAGGGTAGACTGGGGGGGTCTGAAGCAGGTGCTGTTCTTTACTGGTGCAAGTGGTCACACAGCTCGGGTCTTCAGGACCTCTTCCTCTATAGATAATTGTCTGGATCCTTGACAAGTGGTCTGATCCCTGACATTGGTCTTTTGATTCCATGAAAGACAGGGCCTGTGATCTCAGCACAGAGGAGATGCTCACTAAATATCTGTTGAATGGATATGGCCAGGGTACGCGTGGGCATTGCTCTCTGCCTTTGATTCTGCGCGTTAACACACCTCTCCGTGTATCTTCAAAGTCACTCTGGCTCTGCTTTGCCTCAAAGTGACTCCGTTTGGCCTGGGTGGCTGTACAGCCTTGGCACGGGCTGCGTGAAGTGATAACTCCATTCCCCTCACTTGCTGCACAAGGGAAGGAAAAATGTGCTTTTCTCCTTATGGTCATTTCTGGGCTTCTGAGAGGGAGCCACAGCTCCACTATGATCAGGCTTGGATTTTCTCTTTCAATGCTGAGACATGAATGTTTATTTGGAAAATGAATGAGCTGAATGACTAGAATACCAGATAGCACATTCAAAAAAAAAATCCCTTTTCTTGTGTATCAGGGATGCCAAACTGAACCCGGATCAAAATGCAGATGCATCAGAGCACACTGTGAGGGGATCTCCGGGAAACAATGAGGATGGAGATTGTCAGTCAATTGTCAGACCAGCGGATTTCCATGACCTTGAGTCAGCTTCCTGACTTTCCGTTTCAAACACGGGAGCAGTGTTTACTACTCTAGTCTCTGGGGGACAAGTGTCCCGTGACATGTTTATAGCTGTCCTACCCAGAAAGAATCCTATGACGAAATAGCTTTGGTGCCACAGCTTTTCTCCCGGCGGGACTTCTCAGGACCTTGATTATGAAAATTAGAGAAATATTTTTAAAATCTTAGTACCAGTGAAAAAAGGGCACACCTATGCACCATTTACTTATATCTTTTAAGCCAAAAAATGTTAAATATGTGTGGAACATCTACCATGTGCAAGAAAGACACAATGCTTTTGGAAGCAGCTAGAGGCCTGGCTGTACGAAAAAATCCCCAGACTCAGATATGAGGCTGGAGCTTGAGTACCAGCGATTTCACATCAGTAGTAATGGACAACGGGGTGGGTCAGCTATTTTTACATTATTGTTAATATTCCATAAAACTTAATGTAAACTCACCATCTGTAAGACTAAAATTTAAATTAAACACTAAGTAATTTTGTTTTTATTAAAATTAAAGATCTTATGATAATTCTGCAAAAAAACATTGATTACCTCATGGCAAGATGAATTTGTGATTATTTAATAAGTGCAATGTCCTCAGTAGCCAACATATTTATGTGTATGTATACACACACACACACAAACACATACATACACACTATATGGGGGACAATAGAAGAAATCCTTGGTGATGGAAAGTCTGATGACCCCTAGGTGACCTCTAAGGACCTCCTCTGGTTCTAAAATTTTCTAAGTCCCTTATAATAAGGAGAATGATAAAATGTACTTTTATATAAAATTTTAATATTTTATACACAATTTTTGTGGAGGGTTTTTATCCTGCAAACGGAGGCTGTCTACGGTGGTACAGCCTAGAGGAACCTACTCAAGATCAATGGCAAGATGGCCTAAAATAAACGCTGTCTCTCCCTGGCTGCCCTGGCAGAGGCTGCCTGCTCTTCTGATATGGAGGGGACACACAGTTTTGACCTGGTCCACACCCCTTCTCCTTTCTATAACAATCCTGTTTAGTCCAGGATAGCATCCCACGCCAACTGGGGCGACCACATGCCCCAGGCCTGGAAAATCAGATGCACCCTGCCCCTGCCACAGTGATGGGTTCACAGATGGCACAAAACCTGGCTTTTCAGAGTCCTCTCTTTAACTTGCTCAGAAATACCAGGAGAGATGTTCCTTATTTCTTTGAGATCATCAACTCCATTGTCAATAGCTCCCATCAGTGCAGACTAAGATTAGAGAAACCAATGGAGTAATGAAATAATGCATCTGAGAGCAATTTGTGATCTCTCACAGGCTGCAAGAGGACTGGCCATCACTTTCACTTCTGAGTGCCGGATCTGAGCCGTGCTATTCCCAATCACCCCACCTCTGCATCACCAACATGCACTCAGAGGGCTCCAGCTCCAGGGAAAGGTTCCAGTTCCTCACTAGGGATCAAGATCTTAAGATAAAATTTACATGAGGTTTATTACCAGTAATCTTTAAAAAAATTATATATGTGTGTGTATATGTACATATCTGTATATATTTCAATATATATTTATATATACACATATGCAATCTATATATATATATTTATGAGTATATATATACGTGTACACATATATAATATATACATTTATATTTTTAAATATAACCTCTCCAAAAATAACAAATCACCCACCAGTAGTTACTTCAAGATAGAGCATTTCTCTCTGCATATGTGTATGTGTGTGCCTTTTAAATAATATCTATAGCCATTTTAATTACTTTTTCAGAGATAAAAGCTAGAATCAGAAAGCAATTAAAAACCACATTTAATAATTGAAAGAGATGTCACAAAATCTACATACTGATTTAAAAGACAATGCATGAGCCTCATGGGGCAGAAATTTCAGGCCTCACTCCTAGGCCTGAAGCAGGACTGCTGGTTGCCAATCCCAAGCCATTCCCTCCTCCTTCCTAGGTGGCCATGCTCCTCTGATTTGGGTGTCATCCTCGCTGCGTGAATCAGGGGTGGACTCCTGCCTGAAAAGTCCCTAATTGTGCTGGACACAGGGGTAAGAACCTGGATTCTGGGTGCCACCACCAAGTCACACAGCCACCTCATTTTGCCACTTCTCATGATGTGAAATAAATTTTCCTTATTGTTTAAAGCAGTTCAGTTGGAGTTTTGTCTTATTTTAGCCAAAATAATTATAGCAAATACAAATTCTATTGACTGTTATTTGTTGGGTGGTTTTAATAATTTTGGCTACCTATTTTCCAAGCTAGAACGCATTCCAGTAGTAAATTAGATAGGAGGAAATGGGGAGCTTCAGACGTACATAGTCCTAAGAACAGAAAGTGACAGTCAATGGCCTGAGAGCAAGGAAATAGATTCCAAAAAATAAAATAAAAAACAGAAAGCAGAAGTTAAAAATACAAAATGGCGGGGTCGTTTAGCATCGAGGCAGAGAATGCCACACGCCACACGCTCAAAGGCTCACAAAGGCATCATTATATTAAAGAACAGACCAATATTGAAATAATCTATTTAGAGAAATTTCCATCTAAGCTAATAATTTTTAAAAGATTTTCTGCTTAAGGGTTGCACCAAATTTATCTGGGAAAAGAAAAATTTATCTTGTTTGAATGACTCATTGACTGAGAATTTCCTACGTCTTAGATTTTACTCTACGTGCATGTCAGAATGCATTGTTCTGAGCCACTGGGAACTCAGAGGCCATTTGTGCTCAGAAGCCATGTTATAAAAAGCGATTAGGTCCCAAGGACACTCCACCAAAGCCCATTTGACTCCAAATGGACCTGAAGTCTGTTGGGAACTGTGGCAGGGGTTAGGACTATAGGCAGCATCTACTCACTGGAAGTCACGGTGCTGTTTCAGAGGACAGACCTAGGGCATCCAGCATAAGGAGGTGTTTCCTAAACCATGATGCAGGGAACATGCTGCCCATAGCTGCCTGCCTGTCGTCTCTGGACAGTGCCAACTGAGGCTGGCCAACAGCCTGGGCCGGAGAACAGACTACCATATCAGGTGGGTAACTGAAGAGATGACCTTTAAGGTCTCCAATTCTGTTTTCAATTTTCCCAGGTCTCTATGGGTTCCGAGGCGTCAAAAGAATCTATGAATGTTGGCTGTTCTGTTCCTGTAATTTTCTCAGTCTCCATGGACCTCCATTAGTGAGGCACCTGACAGCAGGCACAGTCCAACTGCAAGTGTGGTCCCTCCTTGCTAGCATCACTACTGGTACCAGTCTCCTCACTGCCCGTCCTGCTGCTGCTGCTGCAAACACTCAAGGATGCCACCACCTTGAGTGGACAGCAGGAGTGGGCAGGACACCTTGGTGGCCTTGACGGGGTAATGAGATGTGTATGCAATTCCTAGCTTCTCCAGATAGTTTTGGATGGTGACTCTAATACCTTATCCTTCTCCAAAACCTGGCTCAGCTATGCCTTCCTCCATTAAGACTTCTCTAAGAGTCTTCCTGGTTGGAATTAGTGAATGCTTCCTCAGAATGCTACGGCAGGTTCTTACCCCTCCTTTGTAGTGCCTTTCCCATTCTAACTGTAGTATAGTTATTTATGGGCACATCTTATCTCCCTTACTGGGCTGCAAGATCCTCTAAGGCAGGATCCATGAAAGCCAAGGGAAATTAGCTCCTTCCCTCTAGGAGCAGACAATTTGGTTGAAGCAACTGAACAAGTGCACCAAGGGTGGGTTTTGGCAGTAGTAGCTGTCGTTCAACGTTGATTCATTTATATGCAGCAAGCGTGTATAGGGTGTCTGCTGTATATCTATTGTGTGTTGGACATTGAATGGATTCTTGGGGAGAGAGTATGGTAAATACAAGTTATACAAAGACTTTACCCTCCAGAACTCACCATCTAATAATGGAAGCTGTCACCTCCTCTGATCCTCAACATCAATTCAGAGGTGGAACTTGGAGTCAGGACGTGTCTGGTTACCCAAAAGAGATGTAACTTTGTAACTGATCATCTGGAGAAAGAGTGGCAAATTCCTATTTTATGCCACTTGACTTTGGAAGTTCAGACATATATGAGGATATGATGGCTTTATCTAAAAGTCTCTAGAGACAAGGCAGCGACAGGCTACATGAGATGTCACTGTCCCTGCCCATGGAGGGATCAGGGAGAGAAAGCTGGCATTAGAGCTAAGGATAGAAAGCATGAGGAAAAGCAGGCAGTGTGTTGTATCTTATAGAGGACACGAACACAGAGCATGGAGCCAGCCTGCCCACGTCTGAATCCCAGAGTGGCCACTTAGCTAAGTGACTTTGGGCAGTTGCTTAACTTCTGTGTCTCAGTTTCCTCATTTGTAAAATGGGAATAATGATAATACCTTTCTCATACTGTTGTGATGAGGATTTAAAGAGGTAATGCAGGTGAAGGGCCTCGAACAGTATCAGTTGTGTGAGTTGTTATCATTGTCATTACTGTGCTGTCGTCTGGACTGAGAGTAGGTCAGGACCAGGGCCAGACCATCTCACTCAACCAGTAAGGTCAGTCCCCTCACTGTAGAAACAGAAAGCCAACCTCTCAGCCACCGTGGCCAACACTCCTCAGAGAATGTCAGCTGTTAACCTGGGGAGTCAATGAATTTCCAGATCCCACCAGTACCAGTGGAGAGGTTTTCCAGGCATTTGAGTGTAGTATTCACAACTGAGCAGGAAACGTGGGGATCCTCATCCTGGACACTCTTTCTTGGTTCAGGACATCAACTTGAGCCCAGACTTCAACCTTGACACTGCTCCTTTCCCCAGAGTTCAGCCCGTCCTCCACTGCTTCAGCAGTTCTATCCCTCATCTTCCCACCTGAGCCTTCTGATGGCTTTTAGTCTCCTTTTCCCTGCTAATTCCATGATCCTTATAAACCTCAGACCTTATTATGTAATTTCTCTGCTTAACTATGTCTGATGGGCAAATATAAATGGAAACAAAAATAACATAGAGTTGTCCTACCATCAGGATTATGATTAAAATTGAAGTCTGATAATATGAAGTACTTTTCAAGGGTCTAGGGATAGAGAGTCTCACACACTCCTGGCAGGAGTGTCAATCAGTACAGTCATTTTGGGAGGTTTACAGGCCATGTGGAATAAAATTTAAAGTACACACACCCTCTGGCCCAGCTACTGCAGGGCTCCAAGTCTACCCAGAGGAACTTTCCTGTGAGAATGAAGGAGGCATATCAGGGATATTCTTTGGGCCTTATGTGGGTTAGAGAAAAAAGTCACAAACAACCTAAATTCCCATCAATAGGGAAATGGGTAAACTGTGATATATCCATGTTCTAGAATACCATGCAGCATTAAAAATATGAGATAGGTCTAGATTCATTGATATGGAAAAACGTTACATAACAATATGGTATGGGATTAATTGTGTCCTCTCCCAAATTCATATGTTGAAGTCCTAACCCCAGTACCTCAGAATGTGACTGTATTTGGAGATAGAGTCTTTAAAGAAGTAATTAAGGTAAAATGAGGTGGGTCCTAATCCAATATGGCTGGTGTCCTTATATGAAGAAGAGATTAGAACACAGACATGCAGAGGGAAGACCACGTGCAGACACAGGGAGAAGGTGGCCGTCTACAAGCTAAGGAGAGAGACCTCAGCAGATACCAACCCTGCCGACAACTTGATCTTGGACTTCTAGTCTCCAGAACTATGAGAAAATAGATTTCTGTTGTTTCAGATGTTTAGTTACAGCAGCTCTGGAAAACTAATACACAGTATTAGATATTTTCTATGGGTGTGTATAGATGAGTGTAAATGTACAGAAAACAGAAGGGGAGGGTCCATCCCAGTCTGACAACAATGGTTACCTTTGGAGAGGGATTGGAATTGGGACTGGGATTGAGGATAGTTGTTGAAGGGGATTTTAGCCTTACAAATAAGGGTTTACTTTTTACAATGAGAAAGCACACATGCACTATTTGTTTATCAGTTGTAAAAACCCGTCTCCCACGGCACTCCACTGAATACAGTATGCAGTGTACTTCACCACCTGGATCCAACAATCTTTGGAACATTATTCCACGTCCACTCTCATCTCTCGATCCTCTTTGCCACACTAGTGTATCCCATCTCTCTAATGCCTCCACGCCTCTGTCTGTCCCCTCTGCTGGGAATGCCTTTTCCCTTTTTGTTAAGCCTGGGCTGCTGATTTTCATCCATTGAGCCCAGCTCAAATGTGACCTTGCTAAAAGTCTTACTTGGCAGATCTTCCTGAGGCACACTTCTCTGTTCTTTTGATGTCTTATTTCTGTTTGTACTCCCAGTGCCTAATCAGTGCCTGCAGCCAAGTAAATGCTCGATAAATGGTTCTTAACGCATGGATGATAGGAACGTTTTCTAGCAGGTTGCTTTTTCATCCAGTGTGTCTCAAAGGTACAACATTTCATTCTGTGTATATTAACAGACACTCTAGAGCCTGGGACTGTAATCATAACATGAGCAAGGTCCTAGCCTTTAACTGTTTCTTTAATACAGTGGAGACAACTATATTTCTGGGCAAGCCAAGCCCCATTTGCTTTCAATTCTAGTGAAATCAGCTAAGAATGTATCGCAATTTATTTTTTTCAAGTTCTGTGCGCATTACGGTCTTCAATTACTTAACCCACAGTAGGACCAAATCAAAAATGCCTATTGACCTCCAACTGGGAAGCTCTGATAATCAGGCCTTACCTCTTCATCGGCTTGGGTGAGCATTCTCTCTCCAGGTTGGATGATGTGTGTTTCACGTGCATTGCATTATAGGAAGTGTGAGTATAGTCATTTTCGTCGCTGTAGTCAGGACCAAGTAATGTCCGGGCCCACGTTCCCATGTCATAAGGAGGAAGCGTTCCTCCAAATTCAGAGGGCAAAAATTCAGGGTGTATTAGCTGGTGAAGGCTGTTTAAGTTGTTTCCATGGAGGAAAATCTGGAAAAAAAAATAATTAGCAATAAAAAATCCAAAACATATGACCAAGCATTTAATCTAATACACAATTTAGCAATGAGAAATTGGATGCACTGCTGGTGATCATGGTGTTTAAAGAGGCATTCAATTTTGTGTCGGTGGCTTAGTTTTCATAACATGTTAATTTATTGCTCAGAAAGGGGGCTGAATTAACAGTCCTTAAAAATGAAGTTTATGAACAAATTGGGTATTATTTGGCCATGGCCCAAATTTACATATACAGTCGTCTCCTAACTACCCCTGCTGGTGAAAAGAGTAGCGATGCAGACCCTCTAGACCCCCAATCATGCTTGACACACATCTCTACATTGCTCTGTTCTCCCCCTGGAGTGCTGTCTGCCCTCTGCACCCCCGTCAATCCTCCCATCCTTCCCAGGCCTACACCAAGTGGCAGCTTCTTCCTCAGTATATCCCAGTGACACCTGCCCACTCTGGTCCTCCTCCCCCTCCCCCCAGTTAACTCTTTATTATGTGATGACCTCTATTTTTGTCTGATTTGTTCATTTATGTCTTGCTTCCCCACAGGAAGAGAAGACTACTCAGGAAAAGGGGTGATGTTTTCTTATTCTTTTAATAGACTCCTAGCTCCCTGGGTGATGTATGTGGGCACAAGGTCAAAGCTTGATCAATTCTTAGTCAATGGAATTGAAAACTGTGGCCCGAGAACTTATTGTGGGATGGTTTTGCAGCAAGTTTCCATTTTGTCTGGATTGAGGGTAACACCCAAACAAGTTTGCACCTTCTAAGCGTATAATGGATGGTGATGGAAATTGGTCAAGCAGGGGAGGAAACATGCCCAAATTACAATTATTTTTCAGACAAATCTGAAAAGTGAATAAGCCACAAGTTGATAATTACCATTGCCTGCAATTCAGGAATTAATTCCTGAACGTTTATTTAAAGTGCATCTGTGTAATGATGTCGGTTCGCACAGTTCTTCATGTTGCAGGCTCAATACACGTAAGTTGTTCCCAACTACAGGACCGTCAATTACACAAAGACACACATGCACACACACACACAATCTTTTTTTTTTTTTAATTTTTTGTTTATTGCAGTAACATTGGTTTATAACATTGTATAAATTTCAGGTGTACATCATTATACTTCTATTTCTGAAAAATATGGAACGCTTCACGAATTTGCGTGTCATCCTTGTGCAGGGGCCATGCTAATCTTCTCTGTATCGTTCCAATTTTAGTATATGTGCCGCCAAAGCGAGCACCACACATGCCATCCTAACCGTGATGAATTGCAAATGTGATTTTTAAAATACTTAAATATAGTATAATAATATATGTACCGCAATATTATATTATGGTATATACTACATGCTAAATTATAGTGTACTATGTAAGTATATAATAAACACCTGCTACCCTGTTCTCTTGTGTTGATTTTAACTTATGATGTAGTGGCATCATTTAAAGATGAAGGGGACAATAAGCTGAGTGTTAAATTCTTCAGAAGAGTACCATAGCACTTCAGAAAACAGTGCACATTTGCTGACAATGGATTGGGTATGACTGAATTTTAATAAGAATTATTTCTTTTGAAGAAATTAAAATATTCTGGCTTTCATAAAACGTCACACAGGAGGAATCAGTACTTGAAGTATGGAAAACCTGGAGCTAAATTCTGGCCCTGGTGTTAAGAGCAAACATTTATACACACCCACCCAACCCCTCCAGTTCTTAAAGAACTAGGAGTGCTGCTGAAACTAGTCCTCTTTCTTGGGGTCCTGTGGGATGGAGGAACTCAGCAGGTAGGAGGCTGGACCCTCCACCTGTCAGATTCTGTTCTCTGCCTAGAGCTCTGGGAACTCCCTTCCGTGGCACAGCGGCAAGTGTCGATTGCTTTGTGGGAGGAATTCCCACTGGCTCCTTTCTGAGCAGAAGATGAAGCCAGCAGGAAGCCTGAAGCCACATTAGGAACAGTCTAGGACACTTCTCTGTCCTTAGTGCTGTCCTGAGCCCCAGAGAGATTGCAAAATGCCTCAGAATGTCTCTGTCCTGAGGCTGGTCAGTTCTAGTTCCTGGTTCCACACTTGTTTGGGGACAGGGGAATTACCCCTCCCATACCCTACTGCAATGTCTCCTAAGGACCTGGAAGCATCTGAGGGCTAGGAGTTAGGAACCCTACAGACTGTGTACGTGTGTGTGTGGGTCCCTCATATCATCATTACCCCCTGAACACTCAGAGCTCTCTCCCAGCATGGGGTCCCCTGGCTATAAGGGCATATGGAAGGTGCTAAAAGGATGACCTGGGCCAGGTTCTTTTGAGAGGTGGTGCTTCTGACCCAGCAGGTAGCTAAAATCAGAAAGCTTCAAAGAAAAGAGAGTTAGATGATAAAAAGAAATAAAGGTCATTCAGTCTTTGCTATGTGAGTGGCATTATGCTACCTGCTTTCATATGCTGTCTCATTAAATTACCCCAACAACTCTGTGATGTGGGGTTATTTTTCTCATTTGTAAAACAAGGAAACTGAGATTCAGAGTGGTTTGGGAATGTTCAGTTTCTCAGCTGCTCAGAATGCCATGAAAAAGTCCAGCTCTGATGGAAGACATTGGCTTCCCAAATGTCATCAACTAATACAATTAAGATTTTAAAAGCCTTCCTCCTAAGAGCATTATTATTTCCAATGAAGAATGCTTTCCCAGCCTCAGAGGTGATGGAGCTGCCAGCTATGACCCAAGAGCCATGGGGAAAAATACAAATTATAAACATTCCTCATAGTGATAATACATTTGCAGGACAAAATGCTAGCTATTAAAATATTCCATGAACAGGAAGCTGCTTGACCCCATATCTCCCATAAGCATTTACAGTAAAATGGGCATCTGGTATCTGCATGCCTTCAAAGTTTCCTTTCGTTTGTCACTAGGACTCTGAAAATAACCCAGTTCTACTAAATTATTGATTAAATCTAGGTCATTTGCAAACTCCAGCTGAGGCTCAAATGCTCAGGGACTGCAGAAAAGCAGAAAAACCACAGTGAAAAATAAGAAAAGAGGGACAGATTGAGAAGAGAGGCACCGTAATTGTCCCTCCGCATCCCCGCCGTTGGGTGTTTGTTTTCATTACCCGTTTCCTGGTCTTGTCTTTAAGGAATGGCTTGATGAGCGTGTACAGGGCATGAATGTACCAGGGCTGGTTGACAAAATGAACTCCTCCGAAGCGAGCAGGAAAGCTGTCCTGGGGTGGCAAGAGAGAAACACACACCAATTAGCACGTATTCCAGGTTAGACTGGACCAGCACCCCTGAGAACAACCTATTTCTTCTCTCTGCCTGAAGCACTAGCTAACGGTGGGAAAGAAAGAAAACACACCTCTTTCTAGCTGTTAAGGTTTCCTCTATTCCCTTTGCCTCCCTCCTCTCCTTTGACTCCATAATTTAAAACTCATGCATAGGTGCCAAGCCTCTCTTTTGCAAGTCACAGTTATATGACCTCCTACAGGGCACAGGAACAAGTGCGGCCTGGGTAGCGAGGGAGTTGAAATTCTTCATTGTGTTAGGGAACCAAGGCTTCAGTTCCCACAAGCCCTAAGCATAAGCTCTTTTTACCCTCATTCTCTGCTCTCCCGCTCCAACCTTCTCCAGCAGTATTATCATGACAATAGCTGAACTTTCTGGATGAGTGAGTAGGAAGGGGTGGGAGGATTTCAAAGCATTTTAGGAAATAGGGCTCTCTGGAATGCACCAAAGTCTGACAACATTTGCCAGCTATTTTCTCACAGATTCCAGAACTAGCTCCTTACTTCATCCTGGGACCCACACAATAGGTTCCAGGGAAAAGACACTTGTCGGTTGATGGGCTAATTGATTGCCCTAATTTAAGGAATATGCGTCACCTTTTCTGCAGATCAACACATTTTGTAAATATCAAGAAATAAGAGCATTTTTTAAATGGTTCCAATTTTAGAATCGAGATCAGGGCATAAGTTTCTGTTTTAGAAGGTGCTCTCAATGCTAATTAGATCCACAGAATAAGGGACCTTGACCATAAAGTCTGAGCTAGTCCCACAGAACCGGGTCATGAGATCCTGAGGAAGGGCCTCCGCAGATTGTGTTGCGTTCATCTTGGTTAATAGAATTAAAAAAGAAGAAACATCTAATGCAATTTGAATTGCCAAGTGTGCTGACAATCAATTTCATTGCAACAAACATCTTTGTAAAGTGTTAGCAAGATGAGATGAAAACAGAAGGAGTCTAGTCGTCTGAGCTAACAGTTCAGGCAGCTAGCTACTCTCTGGGGGTGTACGAAATGCCTGGCCTGGGTCTTTTTTAGTAACAAGTAAAGAGGGTTATTAACTTTTTTTCAGAACCCTTTGACTCTACAGGATCCCTGGGCATCTTCCATGCTGAGACCTAGTTTCCAATGTAAGTACATGGAACTGTGCTTAAGGGTCGACATTTAAAAAACTTAAAAGTAATTTCCACCTCTATCTAGATATTTTACAGAGTAGAAAGGAATGAAATATTTTGAAGGCTAAACTAGACAATTTCAGTAAAATTCTTTGCTCTGCAGAGTAGGTATTTTTTTAATTTTGTTCATTTTATTTAAAAAAAAAAAAAGCAGTAAAACCACCAAGTCGGGGTGGAGAGACCATTCATGCTCATTTGCACATTTGTCATAATCTCTCACTATTCCAAATCTGGTTTTAGAAATGTAAAAGTTCCTTAATAAGTCTATCTTTTCTTTTAGGTATAGTTTAGGATCTAAAAATTCTTTGGTTCCCTAAAAAAAAAAGAACTTCACAAAAGTTTTTCCTTTGAAATAAGTGCTAAGCACTAGTGTCACTCTTCCTGGTTCTTGTGAACTTCTTATTCAGAGTATAATTCATTATCCCACAAATTAAACGCAGGTTCTGAGGGGCTATAGAAGAAGGAGAGTAAAGGGTTTACTTATAAAACCAGGGCTTGACTATCTTTTCAAATAGGACCAATAAGAGGGGTTTTATTTCTATTGAGAGTCTATTGTGTTATACATTTCTAGCTTAGTAAAGTGGGAGAAAACTCTGTATATAATACTTTAGAGGAAGTAGGTAAATCTCAAAGAAAATACTAACCTTTTAGAAATATCCAGACTCTCAGTTTTAATCTACGGAACCTTAATCATCAAAGACATCAAAAAACAGTCTTCTGTTTGTGTCAGAGGAGGTTGAAAGAAAAAAATGCAGGGCTGAGATGGTCAGTTCCCTCTAGGCTGGCCCTGGCTTCAAGTCTACCAGCGTGAAGGCATGGGGTTTTATTGATCCCATCCAGGTCGCCAGCAGCTATGTGCAGATACACGCACGTAAAATCCTGCGCCTCAGACTTCCAGGTTTGGGCCAGAGTAGAAACAGGATCACAGGATCACTTTTCTTCAGGTCTCTCCTATAAAATTCAAATTCAAATGGAAGGCCCTCTTGTGTAACAAAGGCAATGTGCAAATGTTCCGGGCATTCTCGAATGAGCCTGACCGCCATATTAATAAAGGTGTGCATGTGTATGTGCGTGTGTGTGTGTGTGTGTGTGTGTGTGTTGTGCAAAGGGAAAGATAAAGGAAGGGAAAATTAGCAAACACAACCCTTTTCTGACCAAGGCCTCTCTTCCTTGGTCTCAGTTGCCCGGTCTTACTAGCAAACTACAGGTAAAGGGGAATTTGTCACACAAATGTTTCCCAGGACCCCAAGCCATCCAGCACTCCCACGGAGGTGCATTTTTTAGGGGCTGGAGCAGATCTAAGATGGCAGGCCTTGATTCAATGACAGGGTAACACATTGTTTTTCAGGGTTCTTGGCGACTAAAGAGTATGCACCAAAACACACCCTAGGTTCAATAAATATGTTAATTTCTGCAAGTTTCATGCAATTATCAATAAAAATATAACATCACTTCAAATTATAAACAGATACAAGTCATAAAATTTGTCCCCCAGTTTATTTTAAATTATTTCCCTATTACAAAAATAACATCCATTCCAGAAAAGTCAAAAATAGATTTAAAAGAATCACTTGAAAAATTAGAAAATACAAGAAGACAAGAAAGAAGAAAAGTCACCTATGGTTCCACTGCTGAAGACATCACTTAGTATTTTCTATCATTCAGGATATGCTATGTTATGTTACAGTAACACACACGCCTGCTCTTTATTATTTAAAATTATAAAGATTTATTTCTCGCTCATACAACATGTCCTTGCTGGGTTGGTGGGGAGCTGTGCTTGATTTGCTCTCAGCCAGGGATGCAGCCTCCCCAACCTGGAACAGAGCTGCTTGCCATCGCTGAGGGAAACAGCATGGGGAGTCCCACCTGAGCTCTTAAGGTTGGCTGCCATAAAATAACACGCTACATCTGCCACATTTTACAGGCCAAACACCTTCCTGACCTCTAAGGGGTCAAGAAGTGGAATCCTACCATGTGCCCAGTAGGGGAAGCACCAACAGTGTTGGTGAACAGCACTAATGATTACCCAAGCTGTCCTTTCCTTCCTCCCTTCCCTTCATTTCCTTTTTTTTAAAGGAAATGTTTTTTAAATCGGACTGAATAACTATTCATTGATGGCCAGCTTGACGCTGGTGACACAGTATCAAACAATGTAGATATAGAGTTACAAAGTAGTGGGGAAAACAGAAAATTGCAATTATGTAATGAATGGTTTAGTGTCTTCAATTTTTTACAAAACAATCAGTTCATACCTTGCACCTCTTCAATTCATGAGTACCCACTACAGGACAAGCACTGGGTTATTCTCTAAAGTATACCTCCAGCAACTGCCACTGACCAGGGCCCTCTGTGATTTTGACTCCTTTTCCTGCCTTCTCTACCTGAGTTCTACCCATGCCCTTAGCCGCTGAGGTCACGTTTGCCTTCATTGGCTTCCCCTTTTTTATTTCAATCGTGCCTCTCTAATATTTTTCTTTGGAATAGTGGTGACACCAAGAGGTAGCTTGGAGTGCTAACCCCTCTATAAGCAGTCCCTCCTCTAACCCCCAAGTCACACAAATACATGTTCCAACTAGATAAATTAGCAAACACATCTTCCAAAATAGTCCCCAAGGCATTCCAACTCCACATTCAAAGAGTGCTACTTCTCAATCCTTCCTAAATGGAATACTGGCTTAACAATTGACCTGAAAACTTGAGCTCCACTTACTCATGTCCAGGGTTCCCTCTTTGCTCTCTGAATTTTCAGAGTAAGGCTCCTTTCATCCGTCTGCCATATTTTCCTATAGCAGATGACTGTGATAGCATCCAAATGTTATTTAAATAAGGGTGTGACATCAGAGAGTGTGGAAAACAGAATAACACTGACTTAAGATGAATGGTGGAGGAGCCAGTAACCAAGAGAATGATGGAGCAGTGAGGAACAGGTCTAAACATGCAGGAAAAAATTAAAAAAGAAATTGAGAAAAACAGTTGAGTGGGATAAACTCAATTTTAGGAAAGGGAAGGAGATGGAGGAAATTCTATTGTACATATATCTAACAGTGGAATAAGTATTGGAGATGGGCCTTCATTGTGGAAAATAAGAGGGTGAACCAGAGACATAAGCACCATCGAGGTGGCAGGACCCTTTCAGAGTCGTGCGAGGTACCTGGGCAGAGGGAGCAACTGTTGAGCTCAGGACTGAGCCTGACTGAAGAATTAGGGTCAGTTCCCCGGAAGAAATTCCCAGGGAGAGGATAATTATTAATGCCTTGATTGTCACTTACCAAAAGATACGTGTCCTGTAGGAACTGCAGAACTGCCAAAACTTTCCAGAGATATCATGATATAGCAACCATTGACCAAATGTCTACTTGTGCCAAGCATTCAGATTATATTACTAAACAGTATCTGGTCCCCTGCATGTCAGTAATGAACGTCCCCTCCCCTTCTCCACTGGGGTGCTCTCAGAATAATGGGCAGTCAGAACTTTTGACTATCACCCAGTGGTAACGAGGCCACTTCCACCATGGTGTCAGTGGAGGCCATGTAGGAAGCCAGAACTCCCACCTCCTGCCCAGCAGTAATGAGGAACTCTCTTTCCTTGTGTGAGGAACCTGGACTTCTACCTCCACCAGGCAGTAATGAGGCAGCAGACCCCACTTTCCCTGCCAGAGTGATATCCAAAAAAGCTATCTAAAACAGGAGGTTTACATAAAATCCAGAATTTCAGTATAAAACAGAATAATACAGAAATAATACAGAAATGTCCAAGTTAAAATTAAAAAATCACTCTTCATACCAAGAACGAGAAAGATATCAAACTGAATGAAAAATGACAGTCAATAGAGGCTTACCCCAAATGATACAGATGATAGAATTACTTGACAAAGATTTTAAGTTAGCCATCATAAAAAAATGCTTCAATAAGCAATTATGAACATGCTTGACACAAATAAAAAGAAAGAAAATCTCAGAAAATAAATAGAAAGTCTTAGCAAAGAAATATAAAATATAAAGAAGAACCACAATTAATTTTTTTTTTTTTGTGAGGAGATCAGCCCTGTGCTAACATCTGCCAATCCTCCACTTTTTTTTACCGAGGAAGACAGGCCCTGGGTTAACATCTGTGCTCACCTTCCTCCACTTTATATGGGATGCCACCACAGCATGGCTTGCCAAGCAGTGTGTCGGTGCGCGCCTGGGATCCAAACCAGTGAACCCCGGGCCGCCACAGCGGAGCGCGTGCACTTAACTGCTTGTGCCACTGGACCGGCCCCCACAATGAAATTTTAAACTGAAAAGTACAAAAGCACCACCCCTCACACACAAAAAAATGAAGCTCAGCAGATGGGCTCAATAGCAGAATGGAAGGGATAGAGGATAGAGTCAATGAACTGAAAGATAGAACAATAGGAATTACCCCATCTGAACAATGGAGAGAAAAATAGACCTTAAAACAATGAGCAGAGTCTTAGGGGCCTATGGGCCTATAACAAAAGATCCAACATTTGTCACATTGGAGTCCTGAAAAGAGAGGAGAAAGAAGACAGGGCTGGAAAAGTACTCGAAAAATAATAGCTGAAAACTCCCAAAATCTAGCAAGAGACATAAACCTACACGTTGAAGAAGCTAAGTGAACACCATACAGTATAAATGCAAATAAATTGATGCTAAGGCACATTATAACTATATTTTTGAAAACTAGAGACAGAATGTTGAAGGTAGCCAGTGGAGAAAAAATACCTTGTCTATAGTGGAAAAAAAAAATGCAATGACAGTGGATTTCTCATTAGAAATCATGGAGGCCAGATGGAAGTGACACAACATTTTTTAGATGCTGAAAGAAAAGGGCTGTCAACCTAGAATTCTATACTCAACAAAAATATCCGTCAAGAAATTCTCAGGTGAAGGAAAACCAAGCAAATCTGTTAACAGTAGACTTACCCAAAAAGAATGGTTTAAGTAAATTCTCTTAAACAGAAAGGAAATGATAAAAGGAACTTTGAGTCATCAGGAGGAAAGAAAGAACACAGCTACCAAAAATATAGGTAAATATGATAGGCTTTCCTTCTCCTCTTAAGTTTTCTAAATTGAAGCAGAAATTATGACAGTGTCTGATGTGGTTCAAAATATATGTAGGGGGGGCAGGCCTGGTGGCGTAGTGGTTGGGTTCGGCATGTTTCACCGCTGCGGCAGCTCAGGTTCATGGGTTTGGATCCCAGGCACAGGCCTACACCACTCATCAAGCCATGCTGTGGCAGTGACCCACGTATAAAGTGGAGGAAGATGAGCACAGATGTTGGCTCTGGGCCACTCTTCCTCACTCCCTCCCAAAAATATGTATACATATGTAGGGGAAATAGTTAAGACAATTATATCATAAATTTGGGAGGAAAAAGGGATGTAAAAGGAGATAAGTTTTCTATACATCACTTGAATTGATAAAATGTTGATATAAATAGACTATGATAAGTTATGAATGTATAATGCAATACCTAGAGCAATCACTAAAAAAGCTATACAAAGAGATATACTCAATAACACTACAGATATATAAAGACAGAATACTTAAAAAAAAGTACAAGTGGGGCTGGCCCCGTGGCGTAGCGGTTAAGTGCGCGTGCTCTGCTGCTGGTGGCCCAGGGTTCGGATCCCGGGCGCGCACCGATGCACCGCTTGTCAGGTCATGCTGTGGCAGCGTCCCATATAAAGTGGAGGAAGATGGGTACAGATGTTAGCCCAGGGTCAGTCTTCCTCAACAAAAAGAGGAGGATTGGCATGGATGTTAGCTCAGAGCTGATCTTCCTCACACACACACACACAAAAAGTATAAGTAACCCAGTGGAAGGTAGGAAAGAGAAAATAGAAATGCGAAACAGAAAGAACAAATAGAAAAGAAAAAAGAAAGTGACAAACTTAAGCCCTAACAGATCAATAATTAATTTTAATTTAAATGGTCTGAATACAATAATTAAAAGACAGAGATTGGCAGAATGGATTAGAAAACATGATCCACTATGTATGCTGTCTACAAGAAACTCACTTCAAATATAACTATATAGGCTGCAACATATATGAAGCAAAAACTGATATAACTGAAAGAAGAATCAGACAAATCCACAATTATTATTGGAGAATTCAACATCCCTCTCTCAACAATTGGCAGATTTTTAGACAGAAAATCAGCAAGGATATTAAAGAACTCAACAACATCATTAATGAATGACATCTAAATGATATGTGTGAAACACTCTACTCAACAGCAGCAGAGTATACTTTCTTTTTAAGAGCCTGTAGAATATACACCAAGACAGATCATACCTGGACCCTAAAACAAACCTCAGCAATTTTAAAAGAAGTGAAACCACACAAAGTGTGTTCTCTGTCCATAATGGAATCAAACTGAAAATCAATAACAAAATGATAACAGGAAAATTTCCAAACACTTGGAAACTAAAGAACATGCCTTTAAGCAATTCATGGATGAGTCAAAGAAGAAGTCTCAAGGGAAATTAAAAAATACATGGAACTGAATGGAAATGAAAATACAATACATCAAAATTTGTGGGACACAGCTAAAGCAGTGCTTACAGGAAAATTTATAGCACTAAACACATACAAGAAAACAGGAAAAATCTTGAATCAATAATCAAAACCCCCACCTCAAAAATCTAGAAATAGAAGAACAAAATAAAGCCAAATCAAGCCGAAGAAAGGAAACAATAAAGAGCAGAAACCAGTGAAATTGAAAATAGAAAAACAATAAGGAAAATCAATGAAACAAAGAGCTGATTCTTTGAAAAGATTAATAAAATACTTTTAGCCAGACTGACAAAGAAACAAAGAGAGACGTCACAAATTACCAGGATCAGGAACAAAACAGCAGATACTGCTACAGATTCAGCAGACATCAAAAGGATAATCAGGGAGTTCTACAAACAAGGCTACATACATATATTTGACAGCAGAGAAGAAATGGACCAATTCCTCACAAACACGAACTACCACAACTCACCCAGTATGAAATAGGTAATTTGAATAGCCCTTAACTATTAAGAAAATTAAATTTTTAACGTAAAAAGTTACCCAAAATAAAATGTCTAGGCTCAGATAGTTTCACTGGAAGTTTCTACTAAACTTTAAAGAGGAGTTAACACCGGTTCTACACAGCCTCTTCCAGAAAATAGAAGAGAACGTCCCAGTTCATTTATGAAGTCAGTGTTACCCTGATACCAAAACAAAACAAAAATGGCAACAAAAAGTAAAATTACAGACCAATATCCTTCATGAACATAGGTACAAAAATTCCTAACAAAATATTAGCAAATAGAATTCTGCAATATATAAAAAGAATTATACACTATGATCAAGTGAGGTTTATTCCAGGGATGCAAGCCTGGTTCAGTATTTAAAAATCAATTAATCTAATGTGTTAACCACATTTTCTAGTTTCTATATTTGATGCTTTGATATGTGGGGCTTTGCTGACCAGGGAGGGACTGCTCCTCCCAGAGTTAGCTGATGTCTGGAGATAGCAAATGACTAGTCTGGGAGCACTCCTTTCATATGCAAACTAACCAATCCAGCATCCTACCTCCGAATGCCTCCTTTATTGGGCTCTTATACTCTGAGCTGTTATTCCTTTGCCCTAATCACCCTCAGGACCAGGTACCAGCCACCTAGGAAGAGGCCCTACCCAGGAGCCCACTGAAATTATTCAAACTAGCCAATCCTAAACTTGCCTTTCCCTGCCTTGCCCATTCCTTCCCATGAAAACCACAATAAAAGCTCTTGTCCAAGTTTTCTCCTCACTTTCTCTGCCTTCTGACTCTGGTGCTTCCCCACGTGTCCCCCTGTGTGATGTGCCGTTCCCCCTGTTTCCAGGGATCTATGAATAGAACAAATTTCTTCTTTCATGCCAGTCATTTCCATGTCTGTGTGTCTTACCATACCTGATTAAAACAAATCCCACGTGCCTGTACAATAGCAATCCATCATATTAACAGGCCAGAGAGGAAAAATCACATGATCGTATCAACTGATGCAGAAAAAGCAATTGACAAAATTCAACATCCATTCATGATAAAAACTCTTGGAAAAGTAGATCTCTATTTGCAGATAACATGATTATCTACATAGAAAATCCCAAGTAATCTACAAAAAAACCTTCTATAACTAATAAGTGAATTTATCAGCATCGTAGGATACAAGATAAACATATAAAGAATATGTAGGATACAAGATAAACATCAAAATTAAAACTACACTACCACTCATACTTGCTCAAAAAATTAAATACTTAAGAGTAAATCTAATGAAACATATCCAAGATCTGTATGCTGAAAACTATATAATGCTAATGAAAGAAATCAAAGAAGATTTAAATAAATAGAGAGACATATTATGCTGTGAATTGGAAGATAACATACTAGATATGTCAATTCTCCTCAAATCGATAGACCCGTTTAATGCATTACCTATCAAAAGCCACATAAAATTTTTTTGTAGACATCAATCGGATTATTCTAAAATTTATATGGAAAGGCATAGACCTAGAATAGTTAAAAACAATTTTGAAAAGAAGAATAAAGTGGAAGGAATCATTCTACCAAATTTCAAGGATTATTATATGGCTAAAGTAATCAAGCTGAGTGGTATTGGAGAAGAAAAGATACATAGATCTATGAAGCAGAATAGAGAACTCAGAAATAGATCCACACTAATATGCCCAACCGATTTTGACTAAGATGCAAAAGAAATTCAACAGGGGAAAGAAAGCTTTTCAACAGAGAGTGCTGGGACAATTGGATTTCCACAGGCAAAAAAATCAACCCGACTGAAACCACACATCTCATCAAAAATTAACTCAAAATAGATCGTAGACTTAAATGTGAAACATAACACTATAAAAATTTTGCAAAAAATATGAGATAATCTTTAAGATCTCGGACTAGGCAGAATTTTAGACCTGACTCCAAAAGCATGAGTCATTAAATCTGGATGAATCTCTGGAGAATTTTGCTGAGTGAAAGAAGCCAATCCCAAAAGGTTGCATATTGTACGATTCCATTTATATAACATTCTTGAAATGGCAAAATTATAGAACAGAACAGATTAGTAGTTGCCAGGGTTAAGGAGTGGGTGACAGTTGAGGGAAGTGGGTGAGGCTGTAACAGGGAACATGGGCGATCCTTGTGGTGAGGAAAATGTTCTGCATCTTGACTGTATCAATGTCAATATCTTGGTTGTGATATTGCTCTATAATTTTGCAAGACGTTACCATTGGGGGAAACTAAGCAAAGGCCATACAAGATTTCTCTGTATTACCTCTTACAAGTGCATGTGACTCTACAATTACCTCAAAATTAAAAATTAAAAAATATAATTATTGTGAATATTTCAAAACTCCCCCAAATGGGAGCAGCCATATTTTTAAGTACGGTAGAAGTATTTCTAAGGATGATCTTTTCTGCCTTAGATGGAATGTTAAACAAAACATGCCAAGGTAAATTGTAAGGCACAAGATACATTGCAGGACATTCTAAGGGGCTCTTCATTTTCTTTGGCAATCTTGGACAATGTTAAGTGATTCTTACAATCCATTAGATATGCACTTCATTTTTAAATGGGCACTTCGTTTGCACTTTATTTTCACGCTGGCACTGTTCACGCATCACTTTGCCTTCTCTTGTGTTTGATCAGGGTTTAGGAGATACATGATAGAGGCAAAACTATTTCCTCTTTCTTTCTTTGACAATAAGATACAGATGTTACTGGTGGCAGTTGGCCGTGTTTCCTACTGGATAATAAAGCACTTACTAGTGCTATTTTCTAAGATTTGTAATGCCTGCAGGCTAACATGCTTCACAACAGGGTTGCAAAACACATCTGACCTCAAAAGCACATTGCCTTGCAAAGCTTGGGGAGCTTAGCTCACATTGGTTGCCCTCTCTCTCATCCTTTCTCAGCTCTTCTACTGCTCTTACAGGAAAACTAGAACAGGACCACTCAAATTCACAAATACTATGAACTTCCCCATCTATTAAGATTTCTCTGAAAACCAAACAAAGAAGAAAAGGGAGGAGATGAGCACATGAGCTATCTTTTAGACCTTCTGCCTCCTTCCCTCTGACTGTCTTTCAGGGCCTTGGAGGAAGGCATCCATTCATTCATATAACTGCATATATGTAGGCCTGCAGGTGGCATAAAGACACAAGCATGAAGGTAGGCTTTTTCTATTCAGTCCATGCATGTCCTACTAATGACACCCATTTCCCACATCAAAGCAGACAGGTAAAACATTTTCAGCAGCATAAACGGGCTTCACTGATGCAATAGAGCCTTCTGAAAATGCTATATTTCATGGTAATGGGTTTCTATTACACCACGTGGTAGTCATTAGTGGGGAAGTCACATATCCACTTATTTGCAAGGAAATGGAGAGCTATGCAATAGCAGTTACACAGCAAATGCTTTATACATATATATCAATAGCAAGCATGAGAGAGAAGAGAATGTGCTTATTAGGAAGGCAGCTGGACAATTGCTCCAACTGATTATAATCTATGGCTTTTCTTTCAATATATGTTCCTAGAAGGCATTGTTGACTTCTGAGAAGCTGTATCAACCCAGTGTTCTCTTGAGGTTAGGAAAGGCTTGGGTTTTTTATGCAGGTTCAGATCAGGACATGCCAGAGGATAAGGTTTTATCTGCAGATCCTAGAATGGTTATAACTCGTTGGCAATTGTCCTAAAAAACTAGCCTTCTGTCAAAGTGGCCCAGACCAGCAGATCAAGCTCCGAACCTCCTCTGGCTGCAATCTAAACAATATTTCTTGATGATCTCTTTCAGATTCAATTCTGTTCAACAGTTCAACTGAGCTCCTCTTATGAGCAAAATGAACGGGTGCAGGGATGTATGAAACACAGTCCTTGGCTTCAATGAGTTCATTGTCCAGTGGGAGAGACAGGAGAATGACAATGTGTTGTTTGAGGGAAAGACATGGGATTCAGGGTTTAGGTTTGTGGTTTATAGTAGTTCCTGAGAGCAGAGTTAATAAACAGCTTAGATAACCAGAGGTAAAGGATGAGGGGAAGGCTGGATGTTCCGCAGAGGCCAAATAAAAAAGCCTTATTTAAAAGAGCTAACAAAAGATTTGGTAATGGATAAATATATGTGACTACGTTTGAGAGTCTCCAAGAATTTATTTGGCACCAGGAGTCCCTAAATTTTGCTTAGCCTCACTATTTTCTAAGAATAAGCTTGCAGATGATCTCTATTTAAAAAAAATAAAAACATAAAAGAAAGAAGGAAAAGAGGGAGGGAGGGAGAAAGGAAGGAAGGGTAGTAGATAAAAAAATCATCTCATGATGTGTACCTGTCAAATTTTTGCCAAGACAACAGAAAATGTGACTATAAATTTAAAGCATATCTCGATTACACTAGTATCTGCCTCGCGCCTGGTAGGAAAGCCTTCAGTAACAAGAAAACCAAGATAATACCAAATGCTTTTTTAACTTCCTACTTAATAGAGCTCCAAATGGGAGAACCGCATCCTTCCTTGGCTCTCTGGCAATCTCATCGCTACCTGGCGAGATGACCAAGGAGGTGACCACACTCCAGGAGGTGACCGCCACTGGGAGGAGAGAAGGGATGGAATGCAAATCCATCCAGCCTGGTCACTGTGAATCAGCAGAGTTGAGCTCAAGCAACGGAAACTTAATTTGCCATAAAAATCTCTTCCAGCTTCTCTAACCACAGTGAACTTTAAAAGAGTTTATATTTGACTATTGAATAGCAAACTCATTGTGGTAAGTACACAATACTTCATCTTCAAGTTTCCCTCAGGGCCCTTAAGTGGTAAATAGATGATTGTCATTCATTACTTAAAAGCTAATTCGTGGAGAAGCCCAGATTGCTTGAATCACTAATCACAGCATAGCTTATCCTGCCTTGACGAGCTTGGACACTAACAGCAACGAGCAGGGGACATCTGGGCTGTGGAAATGACTTGGGAGTTATCAGCTTGTGATGGTATTTAAATCCATGAGCTTTGTGAGGTCACCCAGGAAATGAGGGAAGATGGAGCGGAGATGAGATCCCAGGACTGAGCCCTCAGCGTTGTCATGTTTAAAAGGCAGAAATATGAGAAGAGTGCAGGACAGATGTCTGAAGGGTGGCCTGTCAGGCAGAAAAGAGGGTAGTGTCCTGGAGGCCAGGTCAAGAGAACATTTTCAGTATTTTCAAATTGATGAGGATTCAATGGTGTTGAATGCTCCTGAGAGGCTGAATAAGATGAGGGCTGAGAACTATCCCTTGAATGTGGCAATGTGAAGGGCTCTACCTTCGAAGAGCTTAATCTGGTTGGGAGGGAGAGACAGATAACAAGCAAAAGTAAAAACAAACCAAAAAAAAAGCTAGAAAGTGCTACATCGGAAAATAAACAGGGAAGAAACCACTAGGGAATGTTGGGGAAGGGACTTGAATTTTTAAAAAGTTGGTCAGGGAAGGCCTCACTGAGAAAGTAACCTCTGAGGGAAGACTGCGGGCTATGTGGAAGGCTGGCCAGGTGGCCGCCTGGGGCTCGTATTTCAGGAGAAGGGAATCAGGGCAAAATCCAGTGGTGGGAGCATCCTCATCCTTCATCCTCTGAAGAAAGGCATCGATTAAACTAGTATTTCCCAAAGGAAGGACTGCAGAACATTAATTCTGAAGGGTCTCCCCATACAAAAAAGAGGATTCCAAGTTAAACATTGCATACTCGGCCTTCTCTTGGGAAGTAAAGGGACCTCTTCATCTGTTTAATTAAAGCCTTTGAAAAAGTCTGGTAGCAAAGAAACCAACTGAATTTTGTTTAAACCATTGCTACCCATGTGTTTTACACGATAGGACCCATTTTTTGGAGGTTATCTATTAACCAAAACTAATATTCTAGAAAATCCACAAGGAGAAATTTTGGACTTAATCATTTCTCTGTGTAAGTCAGAAAACAACATACTTCAGTCATCAGATCTGTTAGACTTGAGTTGGCAATGTGACAGTTTAAATATAGTCAGATACTATTTTAAACACATCTATTATGAAAGGCATACAGTTACAAGAAGCAAGCAAGCATGTGGTTTCAAGAAATCAGTTTGTCTCTTTTATAGTTAGAACTCTGTTTTAGTCATTTGGAAATCTTTATTATTCATATTTTACCCAGCTTGCCCACGGTCTTCAGAAAGAGAGCCCACTGATTTCTTGCTCAAACTAAGCAAGAACAGGGAACTGAATCTCCTCCTGAGGAAACCGTCTATTTTTTTACTCCAATTCTTTGGTCTTGGGTCTTGGGAAAGAACTGCACCAGCCGTTAGAGTTTAAATGGTACCTGTGTTAGTCTGAATTTAGGACAGAGCATCATGTTTCCTTTAAAAGGGAACACGCTGAGCGCTGATTTGTTGTCCTGAGAGCAGGATGTTGACAGAGGCAGAGCCCATAGAGACAGCTGGCAGGTCACTGTGACCTGAGACCCCCGAAGAAGAGCCAGGCTGGACCTGAAGAAAGCCCCCTATTGAGTCCAAGACTCACCTGACACCTGTGGAGAAGACTGCTTTTTATTGCCTAAATATGAGTTTGCTGCTTTGCTGGGTGGGGGGAAAAAAAAAAAACATGCCTTGAATGTGGAGGGTAAATAAGCGACCTTGGGGAGAATTTCTTTTCCCTTCTTTGAAAAACTATCTTATACACATCTTCTTTTTACTCATCTGTCTGCGAGGCTCAATGGGGCCTAATTGTCTTAAAACTACTTACTCCAATATCCAAAGAAAATTATCGCTAAATCACACTACAACTATCCAAATGGTTCCATGAAATTTAAGGTTTGGTTTAAGCATCTCTAGAGATCTGATGCACTCATATATTTATGATGCATAAAGGCATCTGCAAAAGAGTTTTGTCAGGTGTAGAGATTTGACAACAGTCTTTATACACTTATGTATTGCTGTGGCCTGAGTGCTGTTTCAAGGGCACAGCATAAAAAGTATAATTTGCTCCTTAATAAATGTTGACCATTGTAAATATTTGACCAATTTTTTTCATGGAAAAGCAGCTTACATTTATAGTTTTAAAAAAATGGTAGAAATGATCCCAGAGAAAATAACAGCTCATCAATAGGACTTTTTAAATTTTAAACTCTACTGTTTGTGCTTTTAACTCAGCTACGAGAATCTTTGGGAATTTAAGGGCCGAGTGAGAGAAGATTATTACTAAGAGAATTAGATATTTTCTATTAGAGAAAATTTACCATCACCATTATAATATACTTTGGGAAAAATGGCTTTCCTGGTTTTTATTAGTAACACAAATTCTTAAGAATTTATAAGAAAATAATTCAAAAGTCAGCCTTCTCACTAGGTGAGTCAGCCATGACTTATGGGGCGTTATCTTATGGGAAAATCTCCACCGCCTCTGGAACAGACAAATCCATCACTAGAGAATCATCCCTTTGCCATAGAGCTGTATCTCCTGGTAAAACAAAGACAGCACCGTCAGGGTGTCTCCCCAATTACTTTTCTCTTGTTATTTCCTGGGAGCAGATTTGGAGCTGTTCTTGGTGTGTAGTTTTGTGTGTCTGTGTGCTGGTAGTGGTGGGGAGGTGAGATGTGAATGGAGGTGACGGGAGGATATTTGTAGGGCTGAGAAGGAGGCCTGCCATGGAAGATAGGAAAGCACGCACTGCAGGTTCTCCCTGTGTCACCACTAGCTCTGTCCCTCTAATGGTGTTACCAAAAGGGACATATTTGTGGACACCTTTGAGAATGCAACATTGTATTTCAGGTGCAATGCGGTCAATGGGTACTTTGTGGTCAATGAGTTCTGGTTCTGAAGCTACATCCAGGCGTAGTGCCACTTGGGGCAAATTACTTAATTTCTCTGGGCCCAGCTTGCTCCTGGTAAAACTCTACAGGCGATGGTGAGACTTCAGTGGATCAGTGTGTGTAACCTGCAACGTCTGACAATTAGGACTATGCCCTGAGCGTCCCTCTTGCAAGCCTTTACTCACGATTTCCCCTCTCTGTGGAAGTACATATGGGCATGCCCATGTGACCAGGCCATTTCTGCACCACTGTGTCTGTCTTTGTTCATATCCTTCTTTTTTCCCAGGTTTGTCAGTGATATCTCACACAGATTGTGTATGTGCTGTGCCTATTTACCCCCGGGTTGGTCCCTCACTAACCTTCTCCTGCTCTGGGCTATAGTGGGGGGTTCTGACTGCGCCCCCCACCACATCTCCCAGGCTCCTTTTCAGCCAACAGGGGCTATTGGTGGAAACTCTGAGGTGGGTGGGGTGGAGGAGAAACCAGGGCATTTCCCCCATGTGGTTCTACTTTAGGTGGTCCCTTCTCTGAGGTGCCTGCTCCCTCCAGACTGGCCTGTTTGGTTCCCATCCCTGGGCCCCAAGAAACTTTGTCTCTCAGCCCCAGGTAGGTCTCTGCTTCCTATCCTTGCTCATCTCTAGCTTGCCTCATAGCTGCTGTCTGACTTCTCAGATTTTTCCATCACCCTTGTGGTGTAGCCAATTCCTTGTGTTAAATTAAGTTACCTCTGTTTTAAATACTCATCATGGTCTCTGCCTTCCTGGTTGGACTCTGACTGATACACAGATGCGGTATTACGGATGTTACTGAATTTTAGCCTCTGGGTTGGAAACTCACACTATGGCATTTCAAAGCAATGGGTCCTTAGATGCCTCAGGTAAATGGACTTGAACCCTCACATGCCCAAGTTAGCTTGACGAACATAGCGGTTGTAGCTCTACACATATGCACAGAAGATATGTGTGTGGTCTGTCCAGGTAGGACCTCTGTTTGCTCTGGTCATACATGAAATTGAAACAGGAAGCTGAAGCTCCTGCAGGAAGGATCAGTGAGAATCTTGATGACCATGAGTGCCATGTCCCAGCAGGGCTGAGAGCAGGGACCCCCTCTTGTGATGGGTGATTAATATTGTGTGTTGGCGAGGGGGCCGGATAGCCCATCAAGTTTAAGTGGTCATAAACAACTTTTGTGTGCTGGCTGCTGTTCACATCACACATCTAGTGGCATGGCCCAAAATGGAGAGGAAGATTCTTTCCCAGCCCTGGTAGATTCTCTCCATTTCAAAATCTTATTGCATTTATAATAGGGACAAAAAATGACTATTGGAGTATTCATAGTCTTCATGCATATAAATCCTCTTTACTACTCCCCCCATCCACACCTACTTCTAGAAAGGAAAGATTTTCTTGCTCGTTGGGTTGGTTCCAGGCTCTTTGCAGTGCAGACTTGGCGTAATGAGTGAAAGTCAGAGAGGCTGCGTGAGTCTGCCACTGCGAGAGGAGAAAAGGGAGATACCCAGAAAGTAGGTGCCTGTCGGGTGTGGGGAGAGACTTGGGGACTGGAGAGTGAGAGGCTGCAGAGTAGTAGGGGGTGTAGGAAGAGGGGAGGACAAAGGTGATTTTATGAAGTGTTGCTGTTGAATGCGAGTTCCATCTCCTTTAAAGCTCTTTAAAAGATGCAAATAAAAATCTGATGTACCTTAAAATGAGTTTCAGTGGTTAGACAGTACATTAAAAAAATGTTTTACTTAAGCCAGACTATATGGGTACCCGGAGTTTATTTGGTTTACATGTTGTCTGCTGTACATAATTAGCACCTTAAATGATACTATCTTGTTCTCTCCTTGTTTCGGATGTACGTGTGCTGTCTTTTCAGCTAGGCAGAAAGCTGCTAACAACTGCCTTTTTATTTATTTATTCCCATGACAAACATTGATTGAGCGCCTGCTGTGTACCAGGCTCTGTGTAAAACCCCATTCTGCCCATGAGGAGCTCACAGTCCAAGGAGGGAAACAGAAAACAAACACCCATTACACAGGGGGGTAAATGTAGGGATAGAAATGAGGATACCAGGTGAGCACAGAGCAGACACACAGTAGTTGCTCAAACACAAGGCAAAACCAGTAATAGAGGGTGCTGGGGCTACAGACCAAATGCAGGGACACAGCAACAGCAGTTGGCAGGGGCCCAACCCATCACTGAACACTATTATAGAATGGGAGTCAATAGAAAATGTGGTTCAACCCAGAGCTTTCTACCTGACAGCTAAACCAAGTCCATCAATTGTCATGAGGATACACTACCATGTGATGGGGCTGGCATGGGACTGGGACACACTGTTCTCTATTCTCAAGGCAACCTCATTCTATTTGGGAAGATAGGACAAATACAGAATAAAATTAGCAAATAATATAAGTCCACAGACAGTGAAGCATGAAATCATAAGGTGGAAGTGGCTATGTCTTGTGGGAATTGTCAGGGAAGACTTTCCTACATCAAAGAATACGTGCAACAGCAATAAATGCTCAAAAGAGTGTTTTGAGTATACTAAAGTGACATTATGGACCCCCTGGTAGACGGAGGTGTGTGTAGGAATGACGTGTGTAGGAATGACAGATTGATGTTCATGGGGAATACCTTGGCTGTGTTTCCTCTGAAATAGGATAGAATAGAGGCAGAGCGTGAGATGGAAGCGAGCCAAACTCCTTCACTTATACACTCCATGGTCTCCTGATTGGAGCTGGGTTCTAACTCTAAATAAACTTGTAAAACTGTATCCACAGATCTACAGAGCCAGAGATATTAAATGATGATATTCTAGCAACTTAGAATTCTAACTTCCTACAAAATGGTGTTGTATCTGATCTTACAGCAGTCAAGTGCAGAAATGAGATCTAGTCTGTGTCCTCTGAGCTTATCGCAAAAAAGATCACATCTAACACGCAGAACTGTCTCCTCTCTTCAATTCTTATGCCCTAGACACTTCAATAAATATTTGTAGAGCAAATGAATAAGAGAATGTAATTGGAGCATAAACCACCATGCCAAAAAAGTCCATGGCCTATTCTAATTATAAAAACTTTACACTCAGCCTTTTAGATGTTTTTCCAATTGAAATGAAGCTACATGGGGCAGGGGGGCAGAGATACCAGGGAGTGATTGCTAATGGGTATGGAGTTTCTATTTGGGATGACGAAATGTTCTGAAATTAGATAGTGGTGATGGTTGCACAACTCTGCGAATATACTACAGCCCACTGAACGGTGCACTTTAAAAGGGTGAATTTTGTGGTATGTGAATTATATTTCAATAAAGCTGTTATGTTTTGAAAAATCACAGTTGAGATTCAGTCTTGATGAGATACATTATAACTCAAGAATCCAAATACAGCTCATTGTGCCTAGTGTAATAAATTAGTTTTATTCTTGAAAATAAGTAGATTTACACTATAATCCAATAAAAATTATGACCTTACAATGGAGAAAAAACTATTCTGTTGAAATACGAAAGCACTTTAAACAGAAAACCAGCAAGCATATAAGCATGGGCTCATTAACTGAGAGCTGAAAATATTTTGTTTATGCATCAGAATTGGTAGGTGAGCTATTGGTTCATTAAGTTGTTCATCCAACAAACATTTATTAAGAAATCTAAGCAGCAGTATTTTTCTAGGATCCTGAAGAGCTGTTTCAGCACTAGCTGAATCATTGAGTACTAGAAAGGTTTGAAATTCTCTAAGACCACTTGAATATACTGTATAGTGGGCTGTATAGATACATCTCCTACGACAGCAAGACTCCGGGGCTCTCTCAGATGAAAACTGGGAGAGAGAGTTACACAGCTCTGACAGAATTGGGTTCATCTTGTCCACAAATCCTGAGGCTTCCACAAACAGAAAAATGGGAGTTCTTCCCTGGCTATAGTGACTTTTCTCTAACATTCATGGCCCAGAACTACCATCAGTTCTCTGTCTATCTGGCATCCACTGCAAGCTTCAACAGACTGTAGCTGACAGGCAGTCAATTTCTATAACCTTGACCTGTCCAGTACAGGCACCATTTGACACACGTGGTTATTAAACACTCGGAAATGTGTTTTTTCTAAAGTGGGATGTGCTGTCGGTATAAAATACCCACCAAGTTTTGAAGACATAGTACAAAAAAATCTAAAATATCTCTTTAATATTTGAAAATCTGTGTTACATGTTGAAATGACACCACTTTGGATTTATTGGGTGAAATAAAATATATTCTCCCTCCCAGATGTAGCTATCCCTTCCCTGAGGATGAACAACAAAGGGACTCAGCCTGGTGAAGGTGACAAAGAATGAAATCAAAAGAAGTGAAGAGAGAGGCATGGCAAGCCTCTGTTTACTAACTTTTCATAACTGCTGTCATAACTGGGGGGAGGTTATGAGAATCAGGTTTGAGATGTTAATTTAAAAGCTGATTTAACCCTCAATTGTTCTGAACTTTTAACACCCTTCTATGACCAAGACTTCTTTCTTGAAGGGGAATCCCAGCTGGCCATTGACAGGTTGTGTAGCTGGACATTAAGAGCTGGATCTTACACAGAGGCTGATGTAGCTGCCGCTACATACATACATGCTGGATATTTGGGGAGTTGAATCAGGTGTATAGGGAGGATCAAGAACTGTTGGAGCCCTTTGCCCACATATAAGTAGTCATTTTCAAACTATATTTTTAATATCCGTGTGGATAAAGAGCTCATAGCAAGGAGAAACAGACAAGTGCATTTACATTTGCACTGAGTGAAATGTACGGATAGAATCTTCAGGATACATTCTACATGCATTTCCTTTAAGTGAACAGGCCCAATTGAAGAAAAGCCAAATCTTCCAGAGGAAGATTTGTGCATCATATGTGCTTCAAGCTCTTAGCCATCAATTATCTAATGAGACCCATTGTGTCTGGAGGCATTAAAGATACAAAGATGAAGAGACTGGGTAGCCTCCCTTGAGAGAGACACAGTTTGGTAGGGGAAAGACACATGAAAACAAATAACTAAAGCAATGTTATACATGCTGTAATTGTGATATTTGATTAGTAGTGCACGTAGGAGAACGTGTACAGTTTTATAGGTAATTGAAAGCGAGTCCACAGACTACTACTTGGTTAACACAGCTTCTACTGCTACATGACAATAAATAAATAATCTACTAATTATCTTATTTATTATGGAAATTGGTCCAAGCTACTTTGTTGTCTACATGTTTGTGTCTACACTTCTTTGCTGCCGGTGACGCAGAACAAATGAATTAGGAATGAGTCTTTTGTTTTAGTACTCTATGCCAAAGAGCAGCCATTTGCCAAGGAAAATTCTATGCTTTGCCCCCAACTCTTGGTATACTGCAAGCTTTTCTCTGCAGGAAGAGTAAGATCTTTGTAAAGTCCAAGTATTCACTGAGAGTTACTAATGATAATAATAATGGCAAACAATTTGGAAAAATGAATGAATTATTAGAGCTGATAACTTTTGGGAAAAAAACAGGAGCTAATTAATGAATTTGCTAATTAGTCCTCTCCATTGTGACAGAAAGTTCAACAGGCATATCTGTTCATAGTGCAGGGTGGCTTTATATGGGGTGTGTGTGTCTATGTGCAAGGGAGGAGAGATGAAGACAGATGGAGATGGTCTGAATTCTGGAGTCTCACATAATAATCTTATTAAGCATTGATAAATGTTTTCAAGTCTCTGCAGATTACTCTTGACTTGCAAATTAGACACCTTTGTTACATACAGAAAATCAGTGTTCTCATATTTGGAAATTAACCATTCTAATCCTTTGATATTGCTCAAGTTATGTTTCCATCTCAGTTTCGTCCACTCTCACCTGAGAGACACTTTAATCAAACACGGTTCGCTATTGAGTGGTGGAAAGGGAACGTTCCTGGTAATTTTTGGAAAATGTGGTTGTATAGTCAGTACAATTATTTGGAAAGCCTCTATTAGCTGTTAGGTAATAATTCTATCAAGAGGCAAGAGGAAAAGAGGGCACAGTTGAAATCTCCCTGAATAGCATTTTAAGGGAAGCTAGATATGACAAACCATTCTCAAAAGAAAAAAAGAAATTTCATTAAATTTACCTAGGCAAGAAAAATGACTGTTACTCACTGTATTGTTAGACATTAGGTTTCGCTTGCATGTATGTGTTTGGGCGGCCAAAACAGATGTTACAGTATAGTAAGAACCTGTATAAAATCTATGTGGGCAGTACACACATGCCCATTTTGTAGAATGTGAAGCATAGATATGTTGTCAATTTTTCCCATACAAGTTTATCATTATACACTTATTTTTTAATATATCTTTGCTCAGATTTAGGACACATTCCCCATTACCACTCATTCTCTTATTTAAAAATGTTTTTAAGCACAATTATATAACACCACACGGATTACATTTTGGAGGATATCTATAATTAGGTGAGAAAGGAAAGCAGATGTCCCTTGCAGGGAGAAATCCCTTAAGAATATTTTCTATGCTTGTCCTGCCCTAGAAAAGATCTAATGTGTTTTGAACAAGCTAATGAGCATCATTAGTTTAAAGTGTTCTGTGAATTAGATACTTTTCTATATGGCCTGGCTTCAAGAATGTTTGAATGTTTAGTATTACCGAACTCTGCTCAAGTTAAAGCGGTTACATGAGTTTCAGGCTTACATGAGCTAATAAAGAAATACGCGCCTGGTCCTGAGGCTACAGCCTGGGAGAGAAGGGGAGGGTAGGGAAGTGGACCAGTGTGAGGTGGCCTCATCTGCAGGGCAGGGCCAGGGAGGAGGGAACTGCAGCGTGCAGGGCACATCTTGCTCATTTTGGTAAGGCTTTGAGATGTGCTTTGATCCTCATAGTTTTCCATCAGGAACAATCAGTGGATACTGGAGGCCAGTAGCAGTCAGTCCATCTTCCAAGGGGGCTCACTTCTGATCGCCCACCCATTGCCGGCTCTCCTGAGGGAGGCTTCCCAGCAGGAGGATGGCCCCCCTGGGACAGGGCTGGGAGGACAGGGTGATGGGTGGTTGTGGCCGATACTACTTCTGCCCCCAGTAAATAAGCCTTTTTTCCTTCTTTAAATACCTCCCGTTGTTTCAACTAACTCATGAGAGTAGACTAACGGATACTGTTAAGTGGGTTTTCTTTGCTTTTTCTCCTTTAGATAGTCTTCCAGAGCACACACAGTTGATTATAGGTTTTCAAGATGCTTTTCAGTTATGAAGATTCACTATGGTTGTCTCAGTGTTTTATTTTTATCCCGTCTCTTGTTTTCCTCCACATTCTAGGTAACACTATTCAAGTTATAGGTGGTTCCTCACTGGAATTTCAGCAGTTTGAAAAGTAGGTACTGGATATAAATTAGGCTTTAAAAAGAAAACAATTGAAGCAATTAGTAAAAACAACTGAGACTAATAGGAGGAACGCTTAGCTAAGGAGAATTTTTTACCACCCCAAGTTATATTGATTTATTTTCTCTTCTTCAGAGCATTGAATATAATCTTTAATTGCATATCTCTGTGTTCTGTTTTCTTCTCCTTGGCACCCCAGTCACCCTGACTCAGTGATCACATTCACTTTGCACTCTGCAAATCCAGCACCCAGCTCAACGTCTGGCACATGGAAGGGGCTTGGTAAGTAGCCGCTGAGTGAATGAATTGATGTTATGTCAGTAGATGTGTAATCTCCAGTTTTACATATATATGCATATTTCCATTGACATTACTTTAGATTATTGAAAAATCCTTGAGGCTGTTTATTCTTTACTTCTAATTAGAAAGTTGGACACTCTCTTTCTAAGGCTGACTGGAAATGCTCTTCAAAAGAAAAAAAAAGTCAAGCTGGTAAAAAGAATCACACACTCAGCACTGAGGTAGAATCATCTAGTTCACACTATTTCCCAAGCAAGAAAATCCTCTCGTATTATTTGAACAGTATTTCATGACTAAAGCCCAACATTTTCATTTGTGGGTATGGTGTTTCAATCTGTGTGTTCACAGCTGGAAGCAGCACTGTAATATCCTCGCCTCATGAAGGAGTCCACCTTAACTGGATTCTTCCATTTCACTCCAGAATGAAGGCATCCTAGCATGACCACAGAGGAATAAAATAATATTTGGTTGTCTCTTCATATTTAACTGCAAAATTTTACTTCTCATAGAAAGAGCCATCAAAAGCATTTCCTATTGTTCTGTTTCCAGAGGAAGAAACAGAAACTGAGTGAGAGCTATGGAGTTGGTCCTAGAGTGGACTGGAACTCATTTGGCAGCTTGTTCTGCTAGATACTACATCACCAGAGTTGGGCCTGCCTGCCTAGTGCCCAGGAATGCCAACAGTTTGGTAATCAGAGGTTGAGAAGGGTTGGGCCCTTTCATAGTCCTAGGGTGATATAATTAGCTTAATCCAGAGCCACCCTAAATTCAACTCAGCCGTGGTGAGAATTGATTCAGTGAGAATCAGCCAGCTATGGGCTATCCTGGAGGATGGCTCTATCCCTGGAAGAACTACCACAAATATTTTCTATTAACTCTGAGAAGACTAGAGCAGACTCTCAGCTCTGGTGTAGTATTGCTTTATCTATGATGTCTTTATAGACATCCATGCAGTGTTGCTTTATACCACCCCCCCGCCACGCCTACTTTGCTGCACCAGCACAATCTCCATTTCCTGGATGCTCAGCAGAGAGTGATGTTTGTGGTGATATAGCTGTGCATTTACAGCTCTTCAGTACATGGCTTGAGCAGTGACATCCAGCTGGGGTCTATTGAGGAAGTGGGTCCTAGGCATCCTTCCAGCTCTTTTCAATATTTCAAAGAGTCTGTCTCAAAATAGAATTTACATCCCAACCAAAAAACTAACAACCTCAAACAAACAAGCAAAAGCCACCCTACATTTGATGCTACTTTTAGTTTCTATTTTTCTCAACTTGCACACTCAGTTGCAAATGTTTTTGAGTATTAAATATAAAAACAAATTAATGATTAATAAACATAATCCCTAAAATAATAACAATGATTTTAAAAAGCTTGTTTTTCAAACCTTTATTGGGTATTTACCATGTGCCAGACCTTCTGCTATGTGCTTTTGTAAGTGTATCAATTAAATCTCATAAAAATCCTATGAAAGGCAATATTATTAGTTCTATTTTAGGGATGAGAAAATCGAGGCCCAGAGAGGTTAATTAATTTACCCCATAACCTACAACCAATATGCTTTGGAGTCAGGATTTGAATCCAGGCTGTCTAATTCCAGAGTTCCCATACTGAATATGAATTCCATGAAATAAAAAGGAGCAAAGTTATCGGAAGATATTAGATAATAATAATCAGATTTAAAGGTTCCAGACTTGTATAAACACTGGATAGGTTACTTGCCTGTTACTTTATCGAGCCAGCCTTAACATGCTTAGTTAGCATGACTAATGGGTAAATAGCAAGTGTGAAGGGGTTAGGAAATATTCTTAGAAACTCTAGAAGTGCATTTTGGGTCCTTTGCACATTACATATTTAACTGGTGGTTTGCAGATATGGAGGTAAGTTCAACACACAGAGTCTAGAAGCATCTAGAATCAGAAAGTTATGCCAGAAATGCCTGAGAGCCTACGGAGATGTAGAGAAAGATAAAGAGCATAACTCCGTGAGTCAGCTGCTTCCAGAGGCAGAATTCCCTGAGGAAGTTCCAAAGAATTATGTTAAACTGTATTAATGTGAGAGGGTAGAAGACAAGCCTGATTTCCAATTCAGCTTTGGAGTTCCCTTGGCTGGTGAAACAATTACAGGTCCCTTGCCATCAGCCTTCAGCATGTCAGCATTTTTTTTTTATTGCTTATTCAAATACATCCCCAAGTCTCTTAGAGAAATTCCCTATTTCCTCTCATTATTTTCTTCTTTATTTTCACCACAACACTTAAAGAAATGGTTCTTATTTGTAGTCTTGTTTGTACCTTCATTTGTTTCCTTTTAAATTCATTGATCTATTCATTAATTCTTCCTGTATCTCCCCATCTCATCCCACTGTTACTGCTCAGCCACTCTGAAGTGTGCTCGGTTCCAGGGACAAATGTGGACTAGGTGGCCGTGGCTCTCTTCTTCCCCAGCCCCTAGGCCCTCATGTTGCTCCCACTCACACACTCTCCATCGAGGCTGGGCAGATGGGCCAACTCTGTGTCTATATCACAAAGTTACCAACTTCATTGTGTTCAATAAACTCACCTATTCCTTCACTCAGCTGATCTCTTACTGATGTTAGGAAGAGGAAGCTGATTGACCTCACAAACAAAATACCCGAAGTCTAAGCCTTGAAGAGTAGTGACTACATTTTACTCTTTCATGAGTCTCATTTCATTTGCTCCTCAAAACAACAATATATTGAGTGGGAAAAAAAACCTAGTTATGAATAATGTATATCATATAAAGAAATTTTGGTACAAACACAATTCCTCTTTATTTATTTATGTTTGTATGAGCAAGGAGAAAGAGATGGAAAGATACATACTGGGCTGTGTGCATTGCCTGTATCAGGAGGGTGGGAGTGGAGGGGACAGGCAGAAAGTCATCTTTGCCTTTACACAGTTTGTTTTGTTAGCATCTGTTTCGCTAGGTAAAATAAGCATGGATTACTTTTGTAGCTTAAAAAGTGATAAATAAAAATTTTACACTTAAAAAACAAACAGAAAAATAAAAAATCCTCAGGTTGAGGCTAGCAATTCTTCATTCTTATGGATGAAGAAACTGAACCTGGGGGAAAGCAAGGGTCTTCCTCAGGTGATGGGGCCAGAAGCAGGCAGAACCAGACTCCACCCCAAATCTTCTGGTTGGTAGGACAGTGAGATTTCTGCCCACAACAGTTGTTTCCTTTCCAAAGAACAAACACATCACAACTTGTTAGGATTTGGGGCAGTGTACCAAAGTAAAATAAGACTCTCCACTACTGAGGGACAAGACATTTTGCCTAAAGAGACCAGCAGTAGACCAGTCGGCTCTGGGTGTGATGGTGGACATCAAGTTGACTACATCAAGTTGTTCATAACTTCCTCAAATTTTCTTCTTCCAAGTCCAGAGACCATCTAGGAACCTGCCAGATACCATCAAATGGCTCTCGGATGGGGGTCCCTAGTCTCTGACATAAGGAAGTAGGGTAAGGATTACTCTTATTTGTAGGTATGGACAATTGTGTGAGTTATGAATACTTAGCTGAGAAATGCTTAGGATGTTTTTCTACCTTCTTTCCTGTTTTGAGTATGGTTTTTAATATTTGATGCTGGTGAAAATTAATTTACATGCTAAGAGGTCCTCACCTCTCCCATGAAAGAGTCTTGGAAAAGAGGAGAGATGATAGTGGTGACATCTCATGGTGATAAAAAAATTAAGTGCACCTGGAATTGAGCAGATGAGCAACCAGAAGAATCTGGCTCTTGAGGCAGGCTTCCCAGAAAGTCGGAAAGTTCAACAGGTATAGCCAAACTTAAATCAAGAACTTTACACGGTTCAATTTTTGCCTGGCATCACATTTAAAGAAACAAAAGTCGGGTGGAAAAAGTATAGCCTAAATAATTCAGATATACTGAATGTTTCCCAGAACTGATATGCTCACAGGCACACACACAGTGGATGGGTGGGGAGTGGGGGGCACCTTCTTAATGCACAGCCACATTTCTTTATGTTTAGATCACTCTTATTCTCAGATCACTAATAAGATCACTCTTATTCTCCACCTTACTCCATGTCGGGCAGCAACTCCCAAACAAGGTTTCTTTCCTCTTTTCAGTCCCCAGTCTGTCTTTGACACTCACACTGCCTGGCTTTTCAGTCACTCTTCTCACTCACGGTATCCTTAGGCAAGGTGTCCCTCTGGATCATGTTCTCCTTCCCTGGCCTTGTGAAATCTCTCCAGACAAATAACCTTTCCTGCCACACAGTGGGGAGGGGCTTCCATTTCGATTGCTATTCTCTTAACAATCAGCCCCATCCTGCCTTGGCCATATGCCCCTTCCACCCACCCCAAACCCACCAGAATTCTGGCTGATAGAACTTTCCACTTCATAAGACTGAATTTCACCTTAAAGCCCAACATATGGAATAAAAATCTGGCAGATCATAGTGAATAAGCAAAGAAACGTGGAATTGCTTCAGCTGGAGCCAGCATCAAGGAAGGTATCCACGACTGTGTGAGTGGCACATTTTCCATTCTTGCATTCCTAGGTGGAAGATGTGTCCACTGATTACCTGTTTGAGGCCCACTCTTTTGATGGAAGTAACGCTCAATAGGCAGAGATGAGGGACTCAACCTAGTGTATGTCACATAAACAGTTCATATTTTGCAAAATAGCAAATAGAGAAGAATCAAGGCCTTGAACACAAGTGACAGATCACCTTGGGATGAAACAATGCAAAGTTCAGTATTTTTCCCACCTATTGTTTCTAATATTTTTTCTATGAATTGGACTCTCTTTCCCTTTCCCTTTTTCTTTCTCCTTCTTTCTCTTTCCATCATCATCATCATCATCATCATCATCATCATCGTCTATATCTTGATATAAATGCTGAAATTTAGAAGAAAAAATGATAATAGACAAATATCACTATTTTAAATAAATGTGTAATTCTCAAATTCCATAACTGGAGGTAGCGCCAGACAATAATTGCTAATCCCAGGAACTACGCAATACGAGAAGACTGTTATCTCCTGTTTGCTTCTGTTACAGTTTCCATAACCCTGTTATTCAAGGGCACATCTCCATGTCTTCGAGTTGCTGGAGTTCCTCTTAGCTCTAGTGCAAGCGGTGTCTGGGAACCTCCGGTGAACCCACGTGCAGCAATAAAGCATCCTCCCATGTATGCTTTGGGTGAGTGGTGCCAGGATTTTACCAGGCTTTGTTTTTCACTGGTTGGGGTCTAGCTCAGAGGTCTCCAAAGTATTCGGTAGTGTATACTTATGTATAAATTGAATGCAGGGATAAAATCAATGAAGATAGAAAATAGAAATTTTTCTTCCTATATATCAGTGGATCATCTTGTGCACCATCTGGGGACCGCTAGTGTGTCCCATAGTTAATTAAAATATGTGTGCTTCATTGCCTCGAGGAAGAAGATAGGTGGCCACTCATTGGAAATACTTTGCATTCTTGGAGAACAAACGTCATGGAGCATATACTGGCACCCACGGAAGGTACCATGAGAGCTGATGGTCCTCTAGGGTCCCTGGAATTCTGCAGTTCTGCTGCCATTCCAGCAGCTCTGCCATCCCTCCCATTCGTAGTTTCCCAGGCATTATTGATGAACAGGATGGGGCAACCTATTGAATGGCTGATTATTTTCATGCCTTTGAATAAAGTTCTACACCTTGACTTAGCCACCACTATCTGAAAGACAATTAAGAATCTCCTAGCATCCATTTTTTTGTTATAGACTTTACCCTTTTTCACTAGATAATGTTCCAGCACAAATTTATGACTGTGAAATAGATTGGGAGGCAGGCAGCACTGCAGCTCTAAACCCTGTGAGCTTCTAGGGCAGGTGCCCCAGCTTCGGGCATAGGGCCACCCTTGGTGACCACCTGTTCTACCACTCGGGAGGCCCCCCTTTGCTCCTGCGCTCAGGAAAGTGTTAACAGGCAAAAATGAATAACATAAAGAGTGGGCCTTATGTGAAGTGAGAGCAGAGAAATGCAGAGAGAAGTGGTTTTGGTGAAAAGGGCTTAGAATATAGATCAGGCAAGAGCCAGAGAGGATAATTAAGCCAAAAGCCTGGGGCTTTTCCCCAGAGCAGCATTTCAATCTCCTGTTTCCTTGGAGCAGGAAACTTCAGTTAAATATTTTCATTTCTCAACCCCCAAATGGTGCCTAACTTCTGCCCTCCTCTGTGGCTTACAGTGGAGTGCAGAGTAAGTTAAACTTTGTAAATCTATGAGATGTTAATAAGTTGCCTGATAAGCAGGTGGATTGTCCCTGGCTGGGAGACCTAACGCAGAGGCAGGTGCTGTGAGGATGAGCTGCATTTGACACCCCATCCGACTGGCCTGGGGAAGCTCCCTGACTGACAGGGTCAGTGAGGGTCTTTCCTGCACAGATGGGCTCGTTCTAATCATGCTAACTCTTGGCACCATGACCATGTTTCTCTTTCTCTTCCTCTGTAGCCTTCTCTTTCTCCCATCACTTTTCTCAGTTGATTACAGGCTGGTAATAGCAAAGGCCAATGTAAGAACAGGCCCCTTAACCAATCGGGAGCCCTAGACCCCACTCACAGTCCCAGCCAAGGAGGACGCCCCTTCTCCATCTCTTGGAAAACAACTCAGACCTGGCAGGTCACAATAACATCTTTGTTAAAGATGCCTCATTCTGTCTCCAATTTATGTCCTAAAAATATCCCAGCCCCTATATAAGTAGGAAAAAAAAAAAAGAATGGAAAATATGAAAAAAAATCTTTCTGAGAAATTCCAAATGCAGCGTGCCCTGTTCCTTGTCTTTTATAACCTACTATTGTTCAAAGTCCCCTGCAGATCCCACTCCAGTCATGGAGCCTTCTTGTCTAATCACATAAACTCCCAAGGTACGCATTTCTTCCTCAGAGCTTCGTAGCATCTTGGGCACAGCTTTATTTTCATACGTCTCACCGTTCTTTGCAAGCATTAATTTATATATCTATTGCTTTTACAAATCCATGAGTCACTTTAGGGCAGGAACCCAGATTTATTTAGTTTTCTTCCCATCTCTCTCTCATTTTTATTTTATGTTATTGTTACTATTATTTTTTGGTAGCCTAGCACAGTGCTCAGTGTTTTTTGACTGACTAGGTCTCCTGGGGCTAATTTATTAATCAGTTGTTCAAAACTAGAAATGAAGTTTCCCATAAGTTCCCTGTCCAGAATGGCAGTTACATTCCTGGAATCATTAATAACTCCCTCCAAGGAAGTATCTGTGACCAAGGAGGCACCCTGTATATTAGCTGTGAAGAACTAAAAGCAATTCTACTGCAGTATTAATGGAGTATATCCTTTGCATTTTGTGAATATTACTGTAGCATATGATTTGCCCCATAAAATAAATCTTTGACCAAGAATTTCAAGCAGAACTCAGACGAGGTTGAGATGTCGACCTGAGCTGAGCCCAGTCTGCTCAGCGGCTAAGGGACAAGCCACTCCTCCAGCCTGGCAGGGCACTGAATTCAAGGGCCTCAGCAAAATGATCAATTGTTTGCCATGGCCTTAAAGGATCATTCACACATAGATTAAATCAAAATGTTAATTCCAAAAATGCACAAAAGCTTCTGAATGTAAAGCAGGAAGGCAAAAATTAAAGAGGCAATAATAAGTATCTGTGTTTAGTGGGGAAGAAAAACAGGCGTAATTCAAGGAGACTAAAGATTTGCAATTTAGAGACTACTTTGGTGATTCTGACAGGAAAGTGTAGGGAATTTAGAACTTCATAATACTAGTTCCTAACTCCTCCACTGACATTCAAGGCCCTCTAAAAAAATAACAGTCCAGGTCTTAGGCTTAGTTCTTACCAGCTCCCCTTCTGTGCAGCCCAGTCTTAGCCAACCTGGCTCCCTGCTGTTCCCTGGGCACACTGCTCTGCCTGCCTTGGTGTTACATCACCTCTGAAGGGTGATAGAGGAGGAGCAGTAGCGCCCTCTCCGGTTGTTGTGAGGATGCCACCACACCTGAGAGCACTTGGGTTTTGCACAAGTTCGACTCATTATAATACCACAGGTTGCCTCTCAGCTCCATCCCCACCAGTAATCCGTTCTTATAACCAGCGTAGATGCCAATTCAGAGCTTCTGTTATAATTCAACCTATTTCTGAGTCTGAGTCGAATCTCCTTTCTCACAAAGCCTGAGTTGAGACCCCTACCACATGTGGTCATTTGGTTTCACCAAATCTTCAGAGTACTTTGTTTTTTTATCTTTCTTCGACTTGTCTTTTCTCTGTGTTCCATTGCTTTCAGTGCCTATCTCATAGTATGTGTGTTCTTTTTTAATTTAACTTTTTAGCTAGAAATAATGGCAAATTTGTGTTTCATTTTAATTATTAGTTTACATATTGACATTCCCCACCAAACCATTACTTTCTTTAAGGATAGAACTTTGTCTTCCCCGTCATTTTTTCCCCAGGACCTAGTGTGGTGCGAGCCCACAGAGAATGTTGAGTCAATACTTGCTAACAAGTGTTATAGAATGAGTGATGCAGAATGGGTGCCTTTTAGGCAGTTGCAGCTTCTGCTGGCCAGCCCCTGCCTTCAGGGCGCTTACAGCTTCCTCTTCACCCAGGTATTTCCTTCAGTGCCTAGCACAGGTGCTCTGTAAATACTAGTTGAATTCCCAACCAGTATTTCATGTTTTGCATGAAAACATATGGATTTCTTTTTCTTTGATCAAGATAGAGCACTAACATAGCTGCACATACCTGCTGTGATTAGAGTAGGCTTCTTTTAATTCCTCCCAACAAAGGGCTGTAATTCTGAGGAAAGTGGGAGGGAAAGAGAAGGGGAGAGTGGATAAAAGTGAGTGTGTGGGAGCGTGAATGGAAAGGAGGGAGAATGAGCGACAATGAGGGAGAATAAGTGAGAGTGAGTGAGGAGTGAGAACGTGTAAGGATGCGAGTGTGAACCAGGGAGAGCGTGTGAGATGAGAATGTGTGAGTAGATGCGCAAGGGAGGCTGACTGTCAGGGTGAGAGAGTGCATGAGAGGGAGTGTGAGTGTGAGGGTGTGAAGGTGAGGAAGGGAGTGTGCGAGTGTCAAGTGAGAGAGATGGGCACAGTAGGTTGAGGGGGAGCTTCCCGAGGGGAGGGTGAAATGCTGAAGAAATGGGGAGCGGGGCCCGTCAGGAAGGAGAGGAGGAGGGGTCCTGGGGGGGTCACGCCGGAGGCGACCCGCCGACCACCCCACCCTCCGCAGCGGGGCCTGCCGGGCCCTCCTGGGTTTTCCGGGCTGGCGGAGCCCTGGCCGCCTCCCACCGCACAGGGCGTCGTGGGGGGGACGACGGCGGCCCTGCGGGGCAGAGGGGAGGGGTCAGGGGAGCCGGCCCAGCCCCGACCTCGGGGGAGAGGAGAGGAGAGAGCAGCCCCGCCGCGGAGGGTCAGCCGGAGAGGGTGTGCACGGGGTCCCCACCCTGGGACCTGGGGCCAGATGTGCGGCAGGCCTACCCCTCTTCACAGCTACCCACAGAGAAAACGCTGACCGTGTCCGAGGCTCTGAACAATGACCCGAATATTCCTAGCTCTGCAGCCGCCTCCTCAGCCGACAATTGGTGAAGTCTTCTTCCCTCGTGTTTCCTCTCTCTGTCGCCCCCTCTCCCCCGTCTCTGTCTCCATGGCCCAGACAGTGGAGGAGACACAGAGTCCGATCCGCCGTTCCAGTCCCCTGGCTGTCAGGGCCCCCCTGTCACTGCACAGCCCTGGGGGGAGGCGGAGGGGCGGCGGCTGAGGGATTCAGGGCTGTGTTCAAAATCAAGCGCACTCTGGGGCCTGAAAAACATCTTTTTTTCTTTTCTTTCTCTCTCTCTCTCTCTTTTTTTTTTTTTTTTTTTTTTTGCCCTACTCCCTTTATGTCACTTCTCCTAAATATATTCTTGGAAGCATACATTTCTATAGGCAATCTGTAAAAATGTAATGATTATCAGCTTCGCAGGACAACTTTTAGAATCTGGATCCAACAGCGTGGAATGCAGATGTAAGTTCCTCCACATCTGGAAGCTGTGACAGGCACTGCATTTGACCACATGACTAATAGGGGAAAAGCTCAGAGGATGGAAGAGGCCCACCAATGCCAGCTTTAACGGTGAAATCTGACGGAGTGGAGAGCGGGGCGAGTGTGCAGAGAGTAAAATGAAGAAGGCTGCTCTGATGGAGGCCATATGGCTTCTGACCCAAGAAATCATGCAACCAGCTTCGGATAGTCGGTTCTATTTCTTTTCACAGACAATGAGTTTATATTGGGTAGAATATTCAAAGGAACCAGATCTACTGGATATTAAAACTTATTTTTAAGCCTCAATAGTTAAAACAGTGTGGTATCTATGTATGAAGAGCCCCAAGTATATATGGCATATGATGAAGAGGGAAAGTACAATCAGAAGGGGGAAATAAATATTTCCATAAATTGTGTTGGAACAACCAGGCAACTTTCTAGAAAAAAAAAACAAAACAAAACTCACACTGTACACTAGGATAAACTGCAAATGGATAAAAATTTAAATGTAAAATAAAAAGAAACCATAAAATTTTAGGAGAAAATCTAGAAACCATATAAAATTGATAAATACTACAATAAAAAATACTCTTATCTAGGGCCGGCCCCGTGGCTTGGTGGTTAAGTGCGCGCGCTCCGATGCTGGTGGCCTGGGTTCGGATCCCGGGCGCGCACCGAGGCACCACTTCTCCGTCCATCCTGAGGCCGAGTCCCACATACAGCAACTAAAAAGGATGTGCAGCTATGACATACAACTATCTACTGGGGCTTTGGGGAGAAAAAAATAAATAAAATCTTAAAAAAAAAAAATACTCTTATCTAGCAAAAACAAAATAAAGCAAAAAAAAAAATCCTGCAAGTAAAATCAAAAGACAATTGAAAGAAAATTATGAAAAGTATTTGCAATTCATATCACAAAGAACTAATCTCCCTAATATAAATTGATAAAACCAACAATATAATAAAGAAAATGAGCAAAGGATATGAACAGGAAATTAACAAAAAAGGAAATACAAATTTCACTTGAACGTATGAAAAGATGTTCCACTTCAATCATAATTAGAGAAATGCAAATTAAAATTTCACTGAGACAACATTTTTAATTCTATCAGGCTGTCAAAAATTCATAAGTTTGAAGATACATTCTGTTGGCAAGGCCTTGGATGATAGGCATTCTCATACATTATTGATGGAAGTGGATATTGTAGTGCTTCCTCCATGGAGGGATGTTCCTGAATATTTACCCAAATTACAAATGCATAATTTTTAATTTATATGAAGATCCTACTTCTGGGAATTTATCTTGCAGATATAATTGTATATGTTCAAAATGATGTATGTACAAACTTGTTAGTTGCTGCATTGGTTGTAATAGCAAGATTGGAATTAGACCAAATGTCCATTTATAAAAGACTGTGTTTAGCAAACTGTGGTACATCCACATAATAGAATACTATGCACATGTAAAAGAAAATAAGAGGGAAGTTCTCCATGTGCTGATATGAAAAGAGTTCCTTTCTATGAAATGATATACTGAAATCCTCAAGACACATTATTTAAATAATAAAGCAAGGTGTATAACACTGTATAGAGTATGGAATCTTTGTATATAAAGGGGAAAAATAAGAATATATACTTCTATTTCTGTTACACAAAAAACAAAGATACAAGAAACTAATAAAAGAAATTGTGATAATGGAGGATAGGAATGAAGTAGAAACATTTTGCTGAATACTTCTTTATATTGTTTTGATTTATACACGATGTGAATGAATTGCCTATTCAAAACTTATATATATTATATATGCCAGTCATATTGAAATATGTCTGATTTTAATAGTATCACCAAAAAAGTCCTCTTTTGGGAAATCAAAACAAAGCTCAAAACTACTTCTTATAAATTACCCTGTCTTTCTCTCTCTCTCCTTTTTTTTTTCCTGCTCCCATTAGGGCTTTTAAGCCTGACATATTTCTTCCTTTGACTTGGAGAAGAAGATAAATAACTGTGCTGATGAGCGGCCTGAGGATTTGGGGTGTTCTGTCAACAATACGGAGACCACCCTTTCCCCATTAACTCTGGATATCTGTCTCCGAGACGCCAGTTTTTCTTAATGCACTGAATGTTTTGCATTATAGATTACTGTTCTCAACCGGCTAACAACACCCAAGTAGATCAACAGCTGTCATGTTTCAGCCCAAGAGTGGCTGAAGGTAAATGCAATATCTCTCATTGAGATGAATAGCACCGGAGTTCCAGGTACTTGCTCTTATATGCCAGAGCTTAATTTCGTCAGTGATAAACAGCGGTTTATATATCGTTTGATTTAATAATGCTTCTACGCAAAATATAAGAATTCCTAAATGCAGCTGTGTAGATGAAATAAACTAAAGTCTGTAACTTGCTGTAGGCATATGAAAACCCATCAGTGCCTTAGCTTGGTGGATTGATTTCTAGGTCTAGAGAGGAGAGGTGGGTCAGGTTCTAACATCAGGCGCAGCAAACCTGACGTAGGTGAGGTGGGGAGTTGGAGGAAAGAAGAAGCTTCCACTTACCTATCTTTCCAATCTGATTTTTTTTTTCCTTTATCTCCCCAGTAAATAGTTATGTTATAGTTGCACATCCTGCTAGTTGCTGTATGTGGGATGCAGCCTCAGCATGGCTGGACAAGCGGTGCGTCGGTGCGCGCCCGGAATCTGAACCCGGGCCTCCAGTAGTGGAGTGCACGCACTTAACCGCTAAGCCACGGGGCCGGCCCCTCCAAGCTGATATTTTTACTCCTTCTTCTAAAGGCCTTTGCACTTGCTGTTCCCTCTGCCTAGAAGTTGCTGCCCTGGATCTCTGAATGTCTGTCCTCTTCGTGTCATTTAGGTCTAAGCTCAAATTTTGCCTCTTGAGATAAAACTTCTGTGGCTTCCCCACACCTCCCCTCCCCATTACTCTATCACATCCTCTTGTTTTATCTTCATTTTTTTAAAAACTATTTTATTGAGGTCATATGGCTTATAACATCGTGTAAATTTCAGGTGCACATTATTATATTTCAGTTTCTGTATAGACTGTATCGTGCTCACCACCAATAGTCTAGTTTTTATCTGTCACCATACATATGTGCTCCTTTACCCCTTTCTCCCTCCTCCCACCTCCTTCCTCTCTGGTAACCACCCATCTATTCTCTTTATCTATGTGTTTGTTTGTTTATCTTCCATATATGAGTGGAATCATATGGTATTTGTCTGACTTATTTCGCTTAACATAATACCCTCAAGATCCATCCATGTTGTCGCAAATGGCACGATTTTATCTTTTTTATGGTTGAGTAGTATTCTACTATATATATATATATATATATATATATATATACACACCACATTTTTTGATAAATCTCCATACTGTTTTCCACAGTGGCTGCACCAGTTGCATTCCCACCAGCAATATATGAGGGTTCCCTTCTCTCCACATCCTCTCCAACCCTTGTTATTTCCCATCTTGTTAATTATAGCCATTCTGATAGATGTGAGGTGTTATCTCATTGTAGTTTTGATTTCCCTAATAATTAGTGATGTGGAACATCTTTTCATGTGCCTGTTACCCATCTGTATATCTTCTTCGGAAAAATATCTTTTCATACCCTCTGCCCATTTTTTGATTGGCTTGTTCATTTTTTTGTTGTTGAGTTGTAGGAGTTCTTTATATATTTTGGAAATTAACCCCTTGTCAGATGTATGATTTACAAATATTTTCTCCCAGTTGGTGGGTTGTCATTTTCATTTTGTTCATGATTTCCTTTGCCACACAGAAACTTTTTAGTCTGATGTAGTCCATTTGTTTATTTTTTTTGTTGTTTCCCTTGCCTGAGTAGATATGGTATTTGAAAAGAAACTACTAAGACAGATGTCAAAGAGCATACTGCCTATATTTTCTTCTAGGAGTTTTATGGTTTCAGGTCTTACATTCAAATCTTTCATCCATTTTGAGTTAAGTTTTTGTATATGGTGTAAGATAATGGTCTACTTTCATTCTTTGCACATGGCTGTCCAGTTTTCCCAACACCATTTACTGAAGAGACTTTCTTTTCTCCATTGTATATTCTTGGCTCCTTTGTCAAAAATTTATTTTCCATAGATGTGTGGTTTTATTTCTGGGCTCTCAATTCTGTTCCATTGATCTGTGTGTCTGTTTTTTCTGCCAGTATCATGTTATTTTGATTATTATAGCTTTGTAGTATATTTTGAATTCAGGGAGTGTGATACCTCCAATTTTCTTCTTTTTTCTCAGGATTGCTTTGGGGTTTTTTGTTGTTCTGTATAAATTTTAGGATTCTTTGTTCTATTTCCATGAAGAATATCATTGGGATTGGATTGAATCTGTAGATTGCTTCAGGTAATGTGGACATTTTAACTATGTTTATTCTTCCAATCCATGAGCATAGACTATCTTTCCATTTCTTTATAGCTTCTTTGATTTCTTTCAATGATGTCTTATAGTTTTCAGTGTATAGGTCTTTCACCCCCTTGGTTAAATTTATTCCTAGGCATTTTATTCTTTTTGTTGCAATTGTAAATGCAACTTTATTCTTGATTTCTCTTTCTGCTAGTTTGTTATTAGTGTATAGATATGAAACTGATTTTTGTATGTTGATTTTGTACCCCACTACTTTACTGTATTCATTGATTGTTTGTAATAGTTTTTGATGGATTCTTTAGGGTTTTCTAAATATAGAATCATGTCATCCACAAATATTAAGAGTTTTATTTGTTCCTTTCCAATTTAGATGCCTTTTATTTCTTTTTCTTGCCTAATTGTTCTGGCTAAAACTTCTAGTACTATGTCAAATAAGAGTGGCAAGAGTGGGCATCTTTGTCTTGTTCCTATTCTCAGAGAAATAGCTTTCAATTTCTCACCATCGAGTATGATGTTGGCTGAGGGTTTGTCATATATGGCCTTTATTATGTTGAGGTATTTTCCTTCTATACCCATTTTATTGAGAGTTTTTATCATAAATGGATGTTGGATCTTCTCAAGTGTTTTCTCTGCATCTATTGAGATTATCATGTGATTTTTATTCTTCATTTTGTTAATGTGGTATATTACATTGATTTATTTGCAGATGTTGAACCATGTCTGCATACCTGGAATAAATCCCACTTGATCATGGTGTATGATCCTTTTAATGTATTGTTGTAGTCGATTTGCTGATATTTTTTTGAGGATTTTTGCATCTATGTTCATCAGCAATATTGGCTTATAATTTTCCTTTTTTTGTTGTGCTTGTCTGGTTTTGGTATCAGGGTAATGTTGGCCTTGTAAAATGAGTTAGGAAGTGTCTTGTCCTCTTCAATTTTTCAGAAGAGTTTAAGAAGAATAGGTATTAAATCTTCTTTGAATGTTTGGTAGAATTCACCAGAGAAGCCGTCTGGTCCTGGACTTTTGTTTTTTGGGGTTTTTTGATTAGTGTTTCAGTCTCTTTGCATGTGATTGGTCTATTCAGAGTCTCTATTTCTTCTTGATTCAGTTTTGGGAGGTTGTATGATTCTAAGAATTTATCCATTGCTTCTAGGTTATCCAATTTGTTGGCCTAGAGCTTTTCATAGTATTCTCTTATTTCCTTTGTATTTCTATGGTGTCCATTGTAATTTCTACTCTTTCATTTCTGATTTTATTTATCTGAGCCTCTCTCTTTTTCTTGGTGAGTCTAGCTAAAGGTTTATCAATTTTGTTTATCTTTTCAAAGAACCAGCTCTTAGTGTCATTGATCCTTTCTATTTTTTCTTTTTTAGTCTCTATTTCATTCATTTCTGCTCTGATTTTTATTATTTCCTGTCTTTTACTGACTTTGAGCTGTTTGTTCTTCTTTTTCTAGTTCTTTTAGGTACAGCATAAGATCGTTTGAGATTTTTTTTGTTTGTTCAAGTAGGCCTGTATTGCTATAAACTTCCCTCTTAGTACTGCTTTTGCTGCATCCCATAAGTTTTGGTATGTTGTGTTTTCATTTTCATTTGTCCTCAGGTATTTTTCCTTTTTTTTTTTTTTTGCGAGAAAGATTAGCCCTGAGCTAACATCTGTTGCCAATCCTCTTCTTTTTGCTCAGGAAGATTGGCCCTGAGCTAACATCCATGCACATCTTCCTTTACCTTACATGGGACGCTGCCACAGCATGGCCTGACAAGCAGTGCTTTGGTCCACGCCCAGGATCAAACCCTGGGCCACTGAAGTGGAGTGCACGAACTCAACCACTACATCTCTGGGCGGGCTCCCTGTCTCTAGGTATGTTTTGATTTCTCCTTTGATTTCTTCCTTGATCCAATAGTTGTTCAGTAGCACGTTGTTTAGTATCCACATAATTGTGACTTTTCCAGCTTTTTTCTTGTAGTTGATTTTTAGTTTCATACCATTGTTGTCAAAAAAGATGCTTGATATGATTTCAATCTTCTTAAATTTATTGAGGCTTGATTTGTTTCTCAACATATGGTCTATGTTTGAGAATGTTCCATGTGCACTTGAGAAGAAGGTATGTTCTGCTCTTTTTGGATGGAATGTTCTATATGTATCTGTTAAGTCCATCTTGTCATTTAAGGCCATTGTTTCCTTGGTGACTATCTGTCTGGATGATCTATCTATTGATGTAAGTGGGGTATTAAGGTACCCTGCTATTATTGTGTTGCTGTCAGTTTCTCCTTTGTCTCTTAAAAGTTGCTTGATATACTTTGGTGCTCCTGTGTTAGGTGCATATATATTAATAAGCAATATGTCTTCTTGGTGGAATGTCCCTTTTATCATTATATAATGCCCATCTTTGTCTTTGTTATCTTTTTGCCTTGAAGTCTGTTTTGTCTGAGATAATTATAGCTACACCTGCTTTCTTTTGGTTGCCATTTGCTTAGAGTATCATCTTCCATCCCTTCACTCTGAGCCTATGTTTGTCGTTAGAGATGAGACATGTTTTCTGGAGGCAGCATATTGTTGGGTCTTGTCTTTTAATCCATTCAGCCACTCTGTGTCTTTTGCTTGGTGAATTCAATCCATTTACATTTAGAGTGATTATTGATATGTGAGGACTTAATACTGCCATTTTATCTTTTGTTTTCTGATTGTTCTATATTTCTATTGTTTCTTTTTCTTTGTATTTCTGTCTGCCTTTTCAGTTTGGTGGTTTTCTGTGATGTTTTTCTCAGTTTTCTCTTTTTTTTATGATTTGTGACTCTACTCTGATTTTTTGTTTTGTGGTTACCATGAGGTTTGTATAAAAGATCTCATAGATGAGATAGTCTTTTTTCTGATAGCCTCTTATCTCCATTAACCTATGCAGGTTCCATTGTTTTCCTCTTCCCCTATGTTTTTGTTGTCACAAATTATTCTTTTTTGTATTATGAGTTTGTTACCAAATTGAAGTGGTTATTGTTATTTTTGATGCACTGTTTCCCTTTATTCTTTATGTTATAATTAAGTGTTTACTAACATATTCTGATATAGAACTGTTATTTTCTGATTCTGTCTCTCTATTTACCTTCTTGCTCAAAGCTTTGTAAGCCTTTGCCTTTTTGTTTCAGGTAGGAGGGCTCCTTTCAACATTTCTTATAAGGCAGGTCTACTGGCAATTAAGTCTCTCAGTTTTTGTTTCTCTGGGAAAGCTTTTATTTCTCTGCCACATCTGAAGGATAATTTTGCCGGATAGAGTATTCTCGGCTGATAGTTGTTGCCTTTCAGTATTTTGAATATATCATTCCACTCTGTCCTAGTCTGTAGGGTTTCTGCTGAGAAATCTGCTGAAAGCTTGATGGGCATTCCTTTGTAGGTTATGTCTGCTGTCCTTAATATTTTTTCTTTGTCATTGACTTTTGACAGTTTTAATATTATATGCCTTGAAGAAGGTCTTTTTGCATTGAGGTAATTAGGAGCTGTGTTAGCTTCATGTACTTGCATGTCCAGTTCTTTCTCCGGGTTTAGAAAGTTCTCAGCACTTACTTCTTTAAAAAGCTCTCTGCTCCTTTCTCCCTCTCTTCTCCTTCTGGGATACCTATACTCCTTATGTTACTTTTCCTAATTGAGTTGGATATTTCCTGAAGAATTTCTTCATTAAAAAAAAATCTTAATTCTCTCTCCCCCACCACCTGAATCATTTCTAGGTTTCTATCTTCAAGCTCACTAATTCTCTCCTCCATTTGGTCTGCTCTATTTTTAATGCTTTCTACATTATTTTTCTCATTTTCTCATTATCATCTCATTAACTATGTTCTTCATCTCCAGAATTTCTTTTTGGCTTTTTTTTTAGAATTTCAATCTCTTTGGTGAAGTAATCCTTCTGTTCATTAATTTTATTCCTGAGCTCATTGAACTGTCTCTCTGAGTTTTCTTGTAACTCACTAAATTTCTTTATGAGAGCTATTTTGAATTCTCTGTCAGTTAGATTGTAATCTGTGACTACAAGTTTAGTTTCTAGAGAGTTGTTATTCTCTTTCTGTTTTGCTGTGTTACTGTAGTTCTTCATGGTGTTTGATGAACTGGTCCTCTGCCAGTGCATTTGTGGTAGTAACCACCTTTCTTATTTGGGTATGGCTTTGGTTACTCTGGTTCTGAGCTGCTTCTGGTTGTATTTGAGAACCTGCTTTCCACCATCCACTGCCTCTGCTGGAGGCATTGTCAGTGCTGCTTGTGCCTCTGAGATTGCTGGTGCCTTGCTGCTTATGATGTCACTGCAGTCTCAGGTGTGGCCACCAGGATCACCAAGCTGCAAGCATTTCTGCTGCTTCTGGAGTCACCTGGGTCTCATGTTTCTCCATTGGCTCTCTGCAGGCTCTCCACAGGCTCAGATGCTGCTTCCCCATGCACCATGTGCACTGCTGCTCCCAGGTTTCTGGGGGTGCTGGGTTCATGGGTATTGCTGTTGCTGCTGGGGTCCCAGGGACCCAGGGACTTGTATGCAGTCCCTGCTGCTGGTGGAGTTGTAGTCATGGGGGCTGCCACTGGGGGTTGGGTCACTGGTTCTGCTGTGGTTCCTGAAGCCTCTGGTCATAAGTTCTACCTGCCACTTCTTGGGGGGGAGCCAGGGCTAAGCAGGGAGAGGTTGTTGTTACTGCTCCTTTGTGCAGCCTTTAGTCTCTGGTGCTAGCCAGTGTAGTTTGAAAATTCAGGTCAGGGCACCCTGCCCCAGCCAGGAAAATCTGAGTTTTGCATACTGTTCCAACTATTGGAAAGATCTGGCTACTTCCAGGGGAGGGGGAGGGAGTGCACACACTGGATCTGCTGGGAGACTGCAGGGAGCAAGCCACACCTGTGTTTTCTGGTCCCACCATGTCCTCTTGCAGGCCCTTGAGCTGCAGTGCCTCCTGCCTCTGCTCTGCACCCTAGAATGCTACTGCAAGGGGAGGAGGAAGGGGCTGCTCCCCTAGTTCCTTTGCCTCCCGGGGTCCAGTCCACCTACCTTCAGATGTATAAATGCATGGATCTCTTATGATCTGCTGTGTAGAGAATCCTCTTTTGGTCAATGGATGTCTGATTGGTTGTAACTTAGAGGAGAGAGACAAAGGGAACTACTTACTCTGCCATGATGCTGACATCACTCCTGTTGTTTTATCTTCTTGATAGCACTAATCGCTGTCTGAAATGGTCTTGCTCATTCATTTGTTTACTTGTTTATCATTTATTATTCCTCTCTTCCCTCCCACCCAATAGACTATAGAATCTAGAAGAGCAGGGACCTGGTCTATCTTGCCCTTCCATGTAGTCTCAGTGCCTAGAACAGTGTCTCACCCTCAATAAATATTTGTTGAATGAATAAATGGAAGATTAAAGTCCATGTCTGATTAGATTTTGTACACAAAACCTAGCAAATAAAAAACATTTAACAATACTCATTCAGTGAATGCATAAAGCCAAGAAAATTCTCCTGAGACATGGACATTGCCTTTTAAAACACACAATCTGGCAAAGAAAAGACTCTGGCTTGACCCTACTTGTTCAGTGATCAGCCTTTTCTACCACACTTAGGACAATTACTGAGATCTCTGAAATTCTGAATAAAAAAGAGCTTTCTTTTATAATTTTAGTATTTGTTAAGAAGATTCAATCTGTGTTAAAAGGCTTATCTAACTTAAAAGGCTTATTGGATTATCAGAAGATGTGTTTATTATACATATAATTTCTTCCTTGAGAATCAATGGAACTTGTACTAAACTGAATCTATTTTTCCTTCAATAACTGATTTAAAAATCAATTGCACAAAATTCTTTGTCATCAGCAATGCAATATTTCTTTAGGTACTTTATTCCAATTTCAAATGCCATTTTTATAAGTGTGAAAATAGATTTTTAAATTGTATAAACAACTAGAGTTTATTGATGTGTTGGTTTAGTAAATCCTAAGGACAAGGCTACCTTTACAATATTAGTGGTCTTATAGACGTAATTAGTTACATTTAAAAATGCAAATAATATCTGTGTTTTTTAATGAGGCTTAAATTTAAATTCTGATGAAGTGAAATTACAGACAGTGAGCTAGGTTTTGGAAAGGGGAATGAGCATCTATTGCATGTCTGGACATGTTCTAGACATGGTGCTGGGTATTCTTCATATGTTGGGGAGCAACCAAATGTTCTCTGGAGTTTTCTGTCAGAGAAACCCGGTGGTTTCAAAACCACTCAGGCTTTGAGGAAAAACACTTGGGGGTTATTTTGTGTGATGTAGTCTACACTGTGAGACAGTCCTTTGATTAGCTAAATCCCTTTGATCTGGGTCCAAGATAAATCTTATTTTATTAAATTTATCACTAATAATAATGAGATTCAATATACTGTAAAATCCTTAAGAGTATAAAATCTTGTCTTTTGGAGAATTTTTGATTAAGATGACTTTATCTAGAAAGAATTTTATGTAACTTCTGGGAATCATGTCAATTAATCAGGAACTATCTTAAGTTCTCTTCCATTCTTATGATTATACGTTAACTGTTTTTGACTTGGAATTTTATTATAATGAACATATGCCTAAAAAATCACATTTTAGATCAAAGGAGCTGAAATACTACTTACTACTAGTCTTTGTGTAGTGAGTTAGTAAAAAAGAAGGGTTTTCATGGAGCACAGAGATGGGAAAGTAATGGGCTAGGCACTATCACTAATATTTATCACCATTCCTTTCGTTCTCTAAATTCATGGATCTATTGTGATAGATATTGTAGTGGAACATGATTTAGAGTTCATCTGAGCACTGTATTGAATGGTTGAGATATCTGAGTTGGGAGAAGTAACAGAAATGGAAGAGAAATTACTCTCCCCTCCTCAGACACAACAGAGCCATGAGTTACAATTTGGACTCTTGTATCTTACCTATAAACAGGACGTAGTTAGGAACTTTAATTCTGTAGAGTGTTTGCCCGATAAAATGGACTTCAATACATTACAGAGGGAAGCGCAAATTGATAGACCATGTCTGAAAGGCAATTTGTTAAGGTGTATCAGGCACCTTAAAATATTTGCAGACTATGACCCAAGAATTTCAAGATACACAAAAGGAGTGGTATACAGCAGCAGTTCTTGAATTGTGGTCTGCCGTCCTGCAGGGATCCCTTTTAGGGAAACCACAAGGACAAAACTAGTTTCATAATAATATTAAGATTATTTGCCTTTGTCACACTGTGTTGTCATTTGCACCAATGGTACAACATGAATTAAGACAGTGGCACCAAACTATACTAGAACTCATTGTCTTCTGCACTGCCTTGCCCCAGGAGTAAAAAATATGTCAGTTTCATTTAAAGGTGTCCTTGATAAAGCAGTAAAAATTAATAACTTTATTAAATCTCAGCCATTGAATACATATCTTTTTAATAGTCTGTGTGAGGATGGGAAGTGCACATGAAGCCCTTCTCCGGTGCACTGAGGTATGACGGTTGTCTTGGGGAAATGCCCTTGTGTCATTGTTTGACTTGGGAGCTGAACTAGCTGCTTTTTACATGGAATGTTATTTTTATGTGAAAAAGATGACCGAAAGGCAAACAATGGATATTTAGATTTGGGTTTTTGGCAGATATGTTCTCCAAAATGAACAAAGTGATCCTGCATTTCAAGAAAAACAAGTGATAATATTTTTAAGTCAGAAGATTCAGGGTTAGAGGCAGGGCTACTACAGTAATAAACACAGAAATACCTTTAAATGAATGAGTACGTATATTCCCCACTCCTAGAGAGTTCTTTGTAACATTCAAACATACCAAGTTGGTGACTCAAGTGCCAGCCATTTCCCCTTAGATCATGCTCAGTGGAGCTCCCATTTGGTTTTAGTGGCCGCCCCCTAGATCAGTGGTAACTGGTTGGTTTAAGCCACACACGGTAGTCCATCCTCCTGTCTTTGCCAGGGCTGGGGATTGAGCTTGATATTGAACATCCTACCCTGTAAAGGATGGCTGTCATCTCGGGAGTTTTGTGGGCAGACTGAGCCCAGGGCTCTGCTGACAGGCCTCTGAAGGGATAAGTATCAATTGCCATAGTTCTTATTATCGGAGGTACAGTGAGCACTTTAGTTTTTTCATCCTTATAAGGTGAGCAACCAGCCTAGAGAAATTCCCTTATTGCAAATCCACCAGCCATTTCCATCTCTTGAATTAATTCATAACAACCTGATCTGTTCTCTACCTTCAAGTTTCCAAAGGTTTCTCCTCAGCAGCTTGAGGAGTATTGTACTCCCTGTTACCTGGTAGTTGCTGCTCTGAAAAATTCTGTTTTCCACAGTCTTTCTAGTGTCTTAGCTCTTATAAGGTAGGTTAATTGTAATCAATCTTTTCACTAAAGATGAGGAAATTTGTTTTAATGAAAAACCACCACAGGGCTGGTCTTCCTCAGTAAAAAGAGGAGGATTGGCAGGGATGTTAGCTCAGGGCTGATCTTCCTTACACACAAAAAAACCAAACACACCTATAGGCATTGAAACGAAAATATGATTAGGAGGTGTGTCTGTCAAATATAATTTATCCTTTGAACAAATATTCATTAAAATTCCACTAATAAATCATTGTGGTAGATAAAAATCAAATATAAGGTCTTTGCCCTCAAAGAATTACAATCTAAGGAGGCTGAGAGAACAGTAAACAGACTCTTAGAATCCTCTGGGATGGTGCTGAGAAGGAAGTGTGAACTCTGGCAGCAGAGGACTTGGGAAGAGCCCCGAGCTGACCGGTGGGCCAGGGATAGTTTTTCCAGAGGAGGAGCCTAGCCTTCGAGGTCCCCCAAATTCTGGCCCTAAGTCACCTTTCCACATTCATGTCCTGGTGTTTCCAGTAAGAATTCCTCACCCCAGGCAGGGATCTCTGCTCACTCTCACAAACTCACCATCTTGTTCTTGTTCCAAGGATCTCGCTTAGATATTCCCCGTGGCTGGAATTCTCTTACTACTCTCTCTGTAGTCAAATTTTTCCTATTCTTTAACGCCCACTTCACTTTCTGAAGCCTTCTTGATGACACCAGCCTACCGTGCTCCTCTCTACAGGCAGCATTTGTCATTTCCTCAGGAAGCATCACATGAGTGCCCTTCCTATATGTTCCCATAGAATCCTGAGCTAACCTTTGCTTTGGTACTTATATATCCAACTGCTGAGGTGATGTCTCCACTTGGAAGATTTCACGATTACAACATACAAAACTGAACTCCTGATGTCCCCAACCCCATCCCTAATCAGTTTTGCCTGAAATCCTTGTACTCTTCCCCATCCTTCTCCATTCCCTAGGTAGAAGCACCAAACAAAACCCTGAATTCATCTTTGACTCTTCTGTTTCAAAAATCATACACCCAATTCTGGTTGCTCTACTTTTAAATATATCCAGAATCTGGTATCTTCCTACCACCTGCACTGTTTCCACTCTCACCTCAGCCACTAGAAAAAAATCTCAAGCCTAAATTATGCCAGTGATCTCCTAACTGGTTTTCCTACATCTGCTCTGGGACCTCAAGTCTATTCTTTGCAAGCAGTGAGATAATCTGTTTAAAATGTAAATTTTATTGCATCATTCTTTTGCTTAAAGCTCTGCAATTGTTGTCCATTTTCCTAAGACTAAAGTCCTTCCCAGGCACACAAGGCACTCCAACCTCCCTAACCTCATCTCCTACCACTGCTCCCAGTCCCTGGACTTCAGATCTAGCTTTTTCTTGCTATTCTGTGAATACTCTAGGCCTGCTCTCACCTCAGAGCACTGGCTGACTGTTCCCTCTGCCTGGAACATTCTTCCCTCAAAAGCTGTATGGCCAACAACCTCATCTCCTTCATCTTGACTCCAATGTCACCTTCTCAATAAGGCCAATCACAATGACCCTACTTTAAATTGCAACCCATTCTCATCCATGGGCCAGTAGTCTTAATCACTCTAATCCATTTTTTGTCTTTTCCATAGTACTTATATATTTTAACATACTATCTAATTTGTCTATTTGTTTATTACCAACCTCTCTCCACTATAATGTATACTCTATCTGGGCAGAGATTTTGGTCTTTTTCATCCATATTTATTGCTGTGTCATGAACAACCCTGGGATACTATGTATGATGGTTTTCAATAAGTATTTCCTGAATGAATAAATTAAGTTATATGTTAATTTGCGTTACTCCCTCAGTAGACTATAAACTCCTTGAGCACACAGATTCTGAATTGTTGAACATTATATACTCACAATCTAGCCTAGTGCCTGGCAGATTGGTAGCATATAGTCAATAATTGTGGACTGAATGAGTTTTTTCATCCACTCAACTGCTATTGTCTGTATCGCACACTTTGACATTTAATTGTTGGCTGCTTTTAATGTCTCACTCAATCTTGTGTGTGAGCGTTGACCACTTGGTGAAACTTGGTTTTACTGTGATCACAGGCTGCAACTCTTACTTCCTTTGTACATGAACATGGTTGATTACCTAATATGTGTTCTACCATATTTTTTGAGTTAAATAGAATGTATAATAACCAGTAGTGAAGATTGTGGATGAGGGGTGGGAGAGAAGGGGGATGAGGGTCCTTAGGAAGCATCATTCATAGACTAGGAATATGCATTATTTCCAGCAATTGAGACAAGTTCTGTGGAAACCCTAGCTTCCAACCCCGTTTTTTTTTTTTTTGATTGATATTTTTTTTTTATCTGCCATGCATTTCCCCCATTTATATTTCATAGGCCTAGAACAACTCCATTTTCCCTTAGGGTCTCTTGCTTTTTATGGCTGCTAAGAACTTTAGGATTGTGTCAGTATTTTTAATTCATTTATGCATGCTCAATATAAAAAGTGGCATAAATCTTAACATCCATCCATCCATCCATCTGCCCATCAATTTACTGAGTGGGTTCTAGGCCCTGTGGATGAAAGATGCATAAGATATGACCTCTGCTTATAAGAAATTTATCCTACTTGGAGAGGCAGAAATTTAAATCAACAATACAGAATAGTATGTTGAATTCTAGCAGAGAAATATGTGCAGTGTGTTATAAGAATACAGGAGAAGAAGGGCACTTAAGCCAGATCTAGTTATTTGACACGTTTTTGAAATTAGTGGTACTTGAGTTGTGTCTTGAAGTACAAGTAGGAGGTGAAGAGTAGGGCTAAAGAAGACGATAAAGCAGAGACACATGAGGTAACGTGGAATGTTAGGAACTGCATGCAGTTTACTGCAGCTGGAGCTCAACATTTTAGAGATGAGGTTAGAAAAGATGGTGCAGAGGGAGTATCAAGAGACGAGGCTGGAAATGCAAGCAGGGGGAGCTCCAGGAGGGTCTTCCATCCCAGGCTATGGAGCATGAACTTGATCTGATAAGAAATAGGGATCTACTGAAGGATTTTAAAAGATGATGGTGATTGACTAAACAAACTAGGAATAGAAGGAAATTTCTTTAACTTGTTATAGGGCATCTACAAAAGACCCATATCTAACCTCACACCTAATGGTGAAAGACTGATTGCTTTTCCCTAAGATCAGGAGCAAGACAAGGACATCTGTTTTTACCACCTCTATCCAATATTGTAGTAGAGGTTCTAGCTAGGACAATCAGGCAAGAAAAAATAAACAAATAAAAGGCATCCAGATTGGAAAAGAAGTAAAACTGTTTTCAGTTGACATGATCTAGTGTATATAAAATCCTAAGGAATTCAGTTTTTAAAACTATTAAAACTAATAAATGAGTTCAGCAAGGTTGCAGGATACAAGATTAATATACAAAAATCATTGTGTTTCAATAGACTAGCAATGAAGAATCCAAAAATGAAATTAAGAAGTTAATTTCATTTAAAATATCATCAAAAGGAATAAAATACCTAGGAACAAATTTAACAAAAGAAGTGCAAGACTTGTACAATGAAAACTATAAAATATTGTTACAGGAAGCTAAATATCTAAATAAATTGAAAGACATCCCATATTCATGTATTGGAGGACTTGACTTTTTGTATTGAGGTATAATTGACATATTATATTAGTTTCAGGTGTACAACATAATGATTCAGTATTTGTGTATATTGAAAAATGATCACCACAATAAGTTTAGTTAACATCCATCACCACACATAGTTATAAATTTTTTTCTTATGATAAGAACTTTTAAGATCTACTCTCTTAGCAACTTTCAAATATACAATACAGTATTATTGACTATGGTCACCATGCTAAACATTACATCCTTATGACATTTATTTTATGACTGGTAGTTTGTACCTTTTGACTATCTTCACCCTTTTTGCCCATCCTCTATCTCTGCCTCTCGCAACCACCAATCTGTTCTTGGAGGACTTAATACTGTTATGATGGTAGTATTCCCCAAATTGGTCGAGAGATTCAATGCAGTCTCTATCAAAATCCTAGCTCCTTTTTTTGCAAAAATTGACAAGCTGATCCTAAAATTCGTATGAAAATGCAAGGGACCTAAGATAGCCAAAACAATCTTGAAAAAGAAGAATAAAGTTGGATGACTCACATTTCCCAATTTAAAAGTTATTTCAAAACTACAATAATCAAGACAGCATTATACTAGCAAAGGATAGACATATAGATCGATGGAATAAAATTGAGGGCCCAGAAATAAACCCTTACATTTATGGTCAATTAATTTCCAACAAGGGAAACAGTACAATTCAATGGGAAGAGAATAGTCTTTTCAACACATGATACTGGGACAAATGGATATTCTCATGCAAAAGATTGAAGTTGGAATCCTACCTTACACTATACCCCAAAATTAACTCAAAATGGATTAGAGACCTGATTATAAAACTCTTAGAAAAAAACATAAGAGTAAATCTTCACGACTTGGGTTAGGAAATGATTTCTTGAATATGACACCAAAAGCACAAGCAACAAAAGAAAAAGTAGATAAATGAGACTTCATCAAAATTAAAAACTTTCGTGCTTCAAGGGATTCTGCCAATGAAGTGAAAAGGCAATCTACAGAATGGGAGAAAACATTTACAAATGATATATCTGACAAGGGAATTGTATCCAAAATAGGTATATGTCTCTTACAACTCAGTAATAAAAAGACAAGTAACCCAATTAAAAATTGGCAAAGGATTTGAATAGACAATTCTCCAAAAGGCATATAAATAGCCAATAAGCACAGAAAAAGATCCTTGATATCATTAGTCATTAGGGAAATGCAAAACCACAATGAGATACCTTTTCATACCAACAAATACGCTATAATTAAAAAAAAAAAAACAGGCAATAACTAGAGTTGGAGAGGATGAGGAGAAATTGGGACACTCATACCCTGCTGGTGGAAGTGTAAAATGGTGCAGCCACTTTGGAAAAAAATTTGGTAGTTTCTCAAAGTGTTAAATATAAATTTACTGTATGACCTGGTAATTGCATTTGTAGATATACCCAAGAGAAATGAAAATATTTGTCTACATGAAAATGTGTACATAAATGTTCATAGCAGGATTATTCATAATAGTCAAAAGTGGAAACAACCGAACTGGCCGTCAACTGATAAATGAATAAAAAAAATTTTTATAGCTATGCAATGGAATGGTATTCAACAATAAAAAGGAATGAAGTGCTGATAGATGCTACAACATGGATAAGGCTTGAAAACGTTAAGATGCTGAGTGAAAGAAGCCAGTCACGAAGGACCACATATTGTATGATTCTATTGACATGAAATATCCAGAATCTGCAAATCTATAGAGACAGAAAGTAGATTAGTGATTGCCTATGGCTCTGGAAGGAGAGGAGGGAGCAATGAATGGGGAAAGACTGGTAATGGGAATGGGGTTTATTTTGGGGATGATGAAAATGTTCTAACATTAGATTGTGGTGATAGTTACACAACTCTGTGGATATACTAAAAATCACTAATTGTACACTTTAAATGGGTGAATTATATAGCATGTGAATTATATCTCAATAAAAGGTGAAATGGTAACACATAAAAATGTGAACTGTGGTTCTCTCTGGGCTGAGGAATCATGGTTAATTTTTATCTTCTTCTTCATATTTTTAAAATTTTCCAGAATTCTTCAGTAAATTTTTATTACTTCTTATTTTTTAAACTTACCATGAAAGATATTTATTCAAATTAAAACAAAAGGAAATAGTGTATATTACAAGACAGATTTGATTTTTAGAAAATTGATTATGGAATCTTGAGAATGGATCAAAATAAGACTAGAACAAGGCAGAAAGAACAATTAGGAAACTGTTCTGTCTTCTGAGAAAGAATAGATCAGGTCCTGAACCAAAGTGGTGGCTCTGGGGATGGAGAAAAGAAGATGGAAACTTGAAAAACATTAAGGAGATAAAATTATTTGGAATTGGAAACCAATTATATACATGATAAAAACAATAGATTCATGAATTCAGTCAAGGTTTCTATTTGGAATAAGTGTGTGAATGGTGAAAACTTTCAATATCTTAGAAATAACTGACAAGTGCAGGGAAATATATGTATTACTTCAAAACCAATTTTCATTTAAGGAGAAAATGGTGTTTATACACAGGTTTAGAGTCACAAACTCTTACCTTGAAAATCTGCTTCTGAAGTTTACGATGAACTTTTTGTGTCACTAACTAGTTTTGTGATATTGAGCAAATCCTTTTGATTCTTGATTTATTATTTGTATAAGAAGGTGCTCTATTGTAGTGATTCTCAGAGAGGAGTTCCTGGATCAGCAACATCAGCATCATTTATGAACTTGATTGTAATGTAGATTCTCAGACCCATCCCAGACATATGGAATCAGAAACTCAGTGGATAGGCTCAACAATCTTTCTAACTTTGAAAACTTTCCTGTGGATTCTGAAGCATGCTAAAGTTTGAGACCTGCTGGTCTATACCATCCCCAAGTTTTCTTTTAGATCTAAAATTTAGCGATCTAGAAGAATTTAGGGGAAGAAAAGTTCACCAAGAATTAGAAAATCTGGAGAAAATCTTCACCAAGGAGGTGAGGTTTGATCTAGTGATACGCTGTCATACTCAAGACAAGGGCTGGAGAGGATTTTAAGCAGTAAAATGGTAGAGGGATTGGCACATTACAGGCTGAGGCACCAGTGGGAATGAGAATGGAGAGATGGGAATTTATAATTTATCTGTGACCAGGGAGGAAATTAGGCAAGTGGTGCAGGAAAGGGAGGTCATGTTGGGCAGCACTTATAAATTAACTTGGATGGGTAGAGTAGAGCAACTTAACGGTGGCTCTTAAATATTGAATATTGGGTTTATGCTTAGAGTTTATTATTGTCTCTATCTATTATCCTTGGAGTTAACAGAGTTATTATATGCAGCTAACTTTCTTACAGAAGGTGCTGTAAACTCAATTTTTTGTGAACTTAAAGATATGCGAGTATTTTAGGAAAAAAACACAAGAACAATCAAGAAATAGAACTTTGTACTAAAGTACTCAACCACAACATGCTCTGACCTGAGAGAAGTATTTCAGAATGTTCTCAGGCTTTAGCTGGATCAAGATTTAATTTCTTTCATGGCTTTTGAGTCAGGTGCTCTCTTCTCTAGATCTCTTTCAGAACCGAGATCCCCCTTCCAAACTCTTAAAATCCACTCTAACATAGCCCTGTATTCTTATTTTTCCAAGAATATTTTAATTAAAACCTCATTCAGTTAACGGACACGTTATTAATAATTTCTTCCAAATCCTTAATGAGTCTATGGATTAAGGCATTAAGGATTACTCCTCTCAATTAATGGCGTTCCAGTTGAGCTGGCATTAGCTTAATCTTTTAAGTTTTTTCCTGCTTTTAATACTCTCCATTAAACATCTTTAAATTACTCAACTCCACTCTAATACTGTTGAAGCAGGAGAAATCATCTTTATGACTATATAGCTTAGAATTCCTTAGCAGTGAAAGGTATTTTCCAAACTCTTCAGTCCAGCTTTTGCGCCCAACAACTGCTCTGTGCCTGGCCAACTCATCTTATTTTTCCTTTTCTCCCATGTGGCCCCAAAGAAACACCAAGTTAACCTTTGTCCTGTCCTGGGGCACGACAAGCTGGTCCCTCCACCCATGGCTGCTTAGAACTCTGGCACATAGTAAGTTAAATAAATAGTTGTTGAATGGAAGTGAGTCTCATCTCCCTATCCTTTGCCCATTCACATTACTCACACTTATCTAAACTGGGCTCAAGTTTCTTACAGAAAGCATTCAATGAATAACTAGTTCTGTCATCACTCTCTTTCTTAATATTCCCTCAGCATTGATTTATCCACCTTCTAAAATGCATTTCAGGATGCATTATATAATAAATGGTATTAGGACTAATTGAAATACATAGAGAAAAAATTGTTAGATCCCTTCCTCACATCTTTTCAAATGTAATTTCTGATAGATAACAATGTTAAATTTAAAAAATCTAAATCTAGAAGGAAACACTAGTGAACTTTACATAACATTTAGGAAAAAGAAAAAAAGACTTTCTAAGTCCTAGCAAAGGCAGCTTAACAGACTTGACCATATAAAGTTTTAAAACTGCTTTAAGCAAGAATAGCAAAAATAAACACTATTCGTTGTAGATGCAAATTGTGAAAAAATGTTTGTGACATGATAAAAGGTTAATTTCCTTAAGTAACAAAAAATACCTTACAAATTAGTAATAAAAAAAGATTTAAAAACCTCAACTGAAAAATGGATGAAGTACATTAATAGGCAATACACAGAAAAGAGAATACAAATGTCTAATAAACATATAGAAAAATGTCCCACTTCACTAGTAATCAAAGTAATCGAAACAAATTAAAACAATAAGGGGCCATGCGGTGGAAGCATCATGGGGAGGTCACAAATAGATCAAGACTTATTATTTATTTATTTTTTTATAATTTTATTTTTTTATTTTTATTTTTTCCCCCAAAGCCCCAGTAGATAGTTGTATGTCATAGCTGCACATCCTTCTAGTTGCTGTATGTGGGACGCCGCCTCAGCATGGCCAGACAAGCGGTACGTCGGTGCACGCCCGGGATCCGAACCCGGGCCGCCAGCAGCAGAGCGCGCGCACTTAACCGCTAAGCCATGGGGCCGGCCCTCAAGACTTATTTTTAATACCCAATGTGGATTTGGGTTCAGAAGCAGACCCTCTCGTACATTGCTGGTGAATATTTAGAAAATCCTTCTGTAGATCATCTTCAAAATGCATTTCACCTCTAGAAATTAATCCTAAGGAAGTAATCCATGTGGCCCAAAGTATAGCTATAGGGACATTCATGCCTGCATTTTACATAATACTGAAAAATTGAGAACAATATAAACATTCAACAGTTGGGAATTGGTTAACACATTATCACATAATTAAACAATAGAATACTATGCAGTCATTATAAATGATGTTGAGGTAAAATATTTAAAGAACTACAATACTGTTCACTGTGTATTGTAAAGTGAAAAGAGCAGATGCCTAGGTTTAAAATGTTTATTTCTGAGTAAGAATTGTGTGTAACTTGCATTTTTAAATTTTTTATTTATTAGTATTACCAATATTAAATTGTTTTTTTAATATCCTGAACATGTATAATGAACCCCCAAGAGTGGAGTTTTGGGAGTGGATGTTGAGTTTAGAGACTGTTACAAATTTCAACAGCTTGGAGGCGCTTAGAGCATCTACTGTTCTTCCATTTCAGGGAATTGAAAAGACGGATCTTTAGAGGGCTCTGTCTTGGCAATGTGGAAACCATTTTCACTATATAATAAAACTCTCAAATAATTAATAATTTCTGGGATTCCTAAGTTATACAAGTGAATAAGGATTTGCCTCTTAAGCTGTAAAATTTTCTATATCACATTATGACTATTTTAGATAAAAATCTGTCTACAGTTTCACACATTTGCATGACATCCTCAATAATGCTTATTGAACATGACCGAGACTCTTCCAGATAGCTCAGGGCCGTGGCTGTGTACATCATATGTGGGTTCATGGCACGCTGATGCTCTCAGCACGTGCTAACCTCCATGCTAAATGGCCTCAGTCATGGTGTTTCTAGTTGCATCAGCAAAATTTTATGTTATTTGTGTTTCTTCCCTGGCTGACAGCTGTTATTTCTTGATAGAGTCTTCAAGCTAATATGAATTAGCCTCTCAACCAATTCCTGTTAGAGACTTCTAATATGTGGTGAGCTTGGAAACCACATGACCAAATCAACAAGAATCATGTGTACAATGTGAAGAAATGGGCTCTAAGGGAAAGTTTAAAGGATTCTCTTGAGAATGAAGTGTGTAAGTTTAACGCAGCAATTTTGCAACACTTATTTGATGCTGCATATTCTATATTCTATGAAATGCATTGCTGTATAATAAAATTCCGAAAGACAACGTGCTACTGCGTTTCTTAGCCTCAATATTTTCCAAGAATAATTTTATTTATTGACTTCCAAATACAGACACTAATATTTTTAGATCTTTAATGGAAAAAGCACAAGCAGATAGTACACCAAGTGCTGTCATACCACAAAAGAATGATTGACTCAGGAACACCTGGACACAGCGGGTAAGTCACTTCTTTTTTTCTGTAAACCAAACTGTACTCTGGTGAAACTAATCCATGGTGTTGTAATTCAGGATCGTAGTTACCTTTGGGAGCTAGTTACTGGGAGGGGGAAGGAGGGACCTCTGGGTAACTGGTAGTGTTCTTTTTCTTGATCTGCATTCGGTTACTTAAAGGCTCTCATTTTCTAAAAATTCACTTGGCTGCACATTTACACTTTGGGTAGTTCTCTGAATGTATGTTACACATCAATAAAAAGTTTATTACACAAAAACTATGTCCTTCTAAATATAAAAATAAAGAACTGCACTTTGAAATTTTGTCTTTGGGCTAAAAGGGGTTAATGATTTTTATTGGTTTCTTAGCAACAAGTGCTTTCCTTTGGTGGAAGTGGAGACTGCCCTTTGTCACCTATTTGTTCTCACAAAGTCCACCTTCTCTCGACTGGGGCACAACAAAATGTCTGGAGTCTTTAGTTGGCCTCCAAAGCAATTAATGTCTTAACCAGAAGTGATGTTTCATTGATTTTTCCAATCAATCTTTTTCATGTTTTTATTTTGAAGTGATGATTTGTCACTTTTCTGCTCTGCTTATTACCAAGGGCTGTTGAGAGGATCAAATAAGACACTGTGTGAAAGTGCTTTAAGTGCCAGACTAACAATATGTACCATCACCATCGCCATCATCATCATCATCATCACCATCATTATCATCATCATGTTTGCTTATTTTTAGCCTAGACTAGAAAATATGAGTTTTTTTCAAGATGCTTGTCTCACACTATGGTTATTCTCCATATTTCTTATACCATGAACACTAGACTGTCCCCCAAACAGTATAGCTAGACTATCCAGGTCAGGGTATGTGGCAGGCTTGCCCATTTATCCTCCACGGTGAAGGGAGACATCACGAACCAATGCCACCTTTCTTTTCTGCTTGAGCATGGAGTTTGCCTCAGAATTCTTTGTAGCCCAGCATTCCAATTGTTTAGATTTGGTCTGTGAGGGCAAACCTGTTTCCCATCCCTGACATAGGCACTGAGGGGATTTCCATGGAAGTAAAATTATAGATTTGTAGCATTAAGTGATAAAAAGGGTTGTAAGAAATTATCTAGTCCAGTGTTGTCAAGAGTGGTCGCTGGACCAACATATCAAGATCACCTGGGAACTTGTTGGAAATGCTAATTCTCACTCATCCTCCCTGCAATCTACTGAATCAGACTCACCAAGGTGGGGACCCTGTAATCAGAGTTTTAACAAGCCCTCCTGCAATTTTGGTGAGTGATAAAATTTGAAAACCACCGCTGTAGTCCAATCTCATTGGTCTTTGCTGATGAAAAACCTCAGGTCTACAGGTAATAAGCCATTTTCCCAAGGTTACCCACGGAATTAGTTGCCAAACAGAAATAAAACTCAACTTCCTAATTCCTAGTTGCTACATTGGATGGCAAGTAGAGGATGGCAAGAAAACTTGCCTCTAATTTTCTACTTTAAGTTACTAAGTGAAAATTTTTGTCATTTTCCAGCATCTTTTGGGGGCCATTCCTCTAATATTCTTAGTTTGCATGGTTCAGGTATAGCATCTTGGGGGAGATTCATAATCTGTTCTGTCCAGAGCACCCCTCAATCTCTCCTGCCAAGAATGCAGACACCTGAGGTCACTTGTACCTGGAACTGTCAGAGTCTTCGTTGTCACCCTGTCTGAAAATGAAGTCAGTATAGAGCAAGTGTAACTGAGAGATGGACAGAGAAAGAGAGACTGAGATCTTATGGCATTGTTTCAACTTCAATGCCAGATCCAGCTAAGCCTGGAAGATGGAGCAGCTCTGAACTTTTCTGTTCTGTAAATGTCACCCATCACCACCATTTTTGTTTTACTTGAGCCGGATTTGAGTTGTTTTTCTATTCCATAAAACCAAAGAGCTCTGACTGATTCTTTGGCAATGTGTGTTATTATAATACCTATAGTTTAATCACCAGAGAATGTGGGTTGTGTGGGGCAAGGTTTTCCACACAGCTTCTTTCAACAGGGGGCCCTTGGAGAATGCTGAATACTGCTTAACTCTGTGACACTAGGTCCCCTAGGATGCTGACAGGCCTAGAAACTCATAGGAGTCCATATTTCTGCAAATATATAATATATTCAGAACTGAGTCCCTGGATAGCCATGTCCCACTTCATTTCATAAGAATGAGAAGCAGAGATCTCTTCTTTGGTGTACTGAGACATATTAACTTGGAACTAAACAATTCACAAAGGTCAATTCTTGGTCAAGACTGATCTTCTACTGCTGTGTGAAGACTCTTGATATATTCCTTTGCTGAAAATCTTGTCCGACAGAAAAGTAAGATGGAATACTTCTTCCACTACCACGTTCCTGCTCCCTCTCCTTCCCTTTCCTCTATTCACCCACCCACTGTGGTCTGAGGGACATATTTCTTGGTAGAGTTATCTCCCTTTCTCCACCGCCGTCCTCAAACCAGAGCTCTCTAGACGCCGTTCCCACTGCTACACTGAAACGGTTTCCCTCCTGGAAGCCCCACTCCCTTAGTGTCCCTCAGGAGATGAGCTCTTGATTCTCTCATAGCTCTCCACCTCAATCTCCCCTTTCTCTTTTGAGGGCTCCTTTTCATCTAACTTGTTCATTTATGTTGCTCTTCACTTGGGTTCTTTTCTCAGTCATAGTTCCTCACTCCATGGTTTTTCTCTGAATGATCTTTTCCTTTCCTATGATTTCAAATACCACCAACTCTATAGATTCAGCCTAGACCTCTTCCCTAGGTTCAGACTTAAACTGTTAAAATATCCCACAAGATCTTAAACTCAACATATCCAGCGCTCAACTAATGCTCATTATCTTCCCACATTTGCCTACTCCCATATGCATGATCTCATTGGTTGGCACCACCACCCACCCTTCACCCTAGCTGCACACCTAAGCTTCATCCTTGACTCCTCCCCCACCACTTCCCACTCTCAAGTGTCCAACCACCAAGCAATGCTTTTTTTTACTTCTTATGTAGTTATTGAATTGCTTCTATCACTCCAGTTTAGACTCATTATTTCTTACTTGGATTATTGCAGTTGCCTTTTAATTGGTTCCCCTGCCTTTGAATCTTCCCTGCTCATACACACCAAATTGACCCCTTGTGAAATATAAATCTGTATTGCCATCCTGCTCCAATATGTTCAGTGGCCCCCAACGTCTGCAGGAAGAGATCAAGCTCCTTAGCATGGCCCAGGGACACACAAGCTCCATGCCTGGCCCTTGTGCACTCCAGGAATACAAAATTAATTTTGTTTCTCTCTGTTATTGAGCTATGTCTTGCCTCTGTGTCTTTGCCCATATTATCTCCTTTGCCTGAAATTTCTCCCACTCTGCTTTTGCTTGGCTATTCTGCATTCATCTGCTAAGAGTCAGCAGAGGTGTGGCCTCACCCAGGATGGCATTCCTAACTCCTGCCTGGATAGGGATTTTGCTAACCTGGTGCATAGCTCCCTTTCTGCACATGCTATATCATTTTCATCATTTATATATAGGTCTGCCTCTCTGTGAACTGTGACCTCTTGAGAGCAGGGATTGTATCTGTTTACTTTTGTGACTGACTCAAAGTAAAGGCTCGGTAACTGTTTTTCGAATGGATGAATCAAGAGCATTGGCTAGGTCTATAATGCATGAGAGTCCAGAAATACCATATATCAAAAATATGCCAGAGATAACCTATTTAATTGGAACTTTTTTAAATGGGCCATACTGTCTACTATCATGATCACCAGAGTGTCATTAGCCCTAATTATCTTCCTGAGTTTAATTGATACTTAACAAGATAGAGCATTAAAGGAGGCATTTTATCCCTCTAATATGTCTATAATAACATATTGCACAATTGCAAATTCAAAATTACAGCTTTGTGGCCTGATATGGTAAAAAGTAGGTTGTATAGAGAGAAAGTGCTCTTTGAGCAAACGTGGAGTGTTCAGAAAACATGAATTAAGAACCTTCTTGGCAAAATATAAATATCCTTTTCCTTCCTTCTGTTCCTAGCTAATATTCTTTAATACATGAAAACTGTAAGGATCAATAAAAGACACTGTAAATATTACTGCTGAAAAGAGTCTTACAGGATGAAAGAGGTGAATTTCGACCTCATCAATTACCCAACTGCAGAGGTGTTGGGAGTGGACTGTTCAGTGATAATTAAAAAGATCACACCACACAGATAGAAAGAAAAGGCAGCTCAAGTGCCGCAGCTTGGGCAGGGGACAAATAAGATGAGAAGGGAGAGGGAGCTCCCTTGTTCAGGCACAGTGAACAGGCTGGTGAGGTCTTATTTTCAGGGATCCAATCTTACAAAGCTGGAGCAAGGGAGAGAAATTTCATTTTACTCTGTGCATTAGAACCAGAGGAGCCCATGGACAAGGGCTGGCCTCTTCATTCTTCCAAAAACTCTCCATCAGCCAGTGAGCACTAACTACGGCCCAGGCACTTTTCATGTACTATTGAATTTCTACCATAAACCTATGAGGTGGTACTCTTATGACACCACATTTTACAGATGACGAAGCTAAACCTAGAGAGATAAGTGACTTGCTTGGGGTCTTTAAGTGGCAGACCCAGGATTGAAGCCCAGATCGTTGGACTCGGCTCTCACCTACACCAAAGTGTGGTTGTACCAGCAGTATCAGCATCACCTGGGAATGTTTCTTAAGGGTAAACTCATGGGCTCTGCTCCAGATCTACAGAATCAGCAACACTGGGAGTGCGGTCCAGCAATGTGGATTGTAACAAGCCCTCCACGGGAGTCTCGTGCATTTAATTAAAATCAAGATCCATTGCATTATATTGTAATCCCATGTGTACAGCGGTGCTTCTCCAACTTTAACGTGCATACAAATCACCTGGAGAACTCCTTGAAATGCAGATTCTAATTCAGTAGGTCTGGAGTAGGGCCTGAGAATCTGCATTTCTAACCAGCCCCTGGTAATGCTGATATTGTTGGTTTGTGGACTACACTTTGTGTAATAAAGCCATTGAATGTAAGCTTCAGGAAGCCAGGTCGGCTTTGTTCTCTGCTGTAATCCTGTTTAGAAGAGTGTCTGACCCACATTTGATGTTGAACGAATACACCATGAGACGCCTGCATGTCTGATTTATGGACTGTTGATTCAGTGTGAATGTACTGCTAACTTGAAATGCATCTGCCTAACCTGCCTTTCCAGATTTCTAATCATACTATCCATCCGTTTACACTCAGAAACTGTCACATGCCCAATGGCTTGACAGACTTTTTATTGTTCTAATTTTTTGAGTGAATATGGCACTTTGGATTCCCCAAGGGCAAGTGAACATATCTTATGTTTTGGAAAATGAGTTAAAAAGTAGAATGTAGGAAGGAGGCTAGAGGGAGTGGATGAAGGTCTGAAACGGTGTAACACAAAGGGATGCTCGGGAAATAGACGATGCGCAGTTGGCCGAGCATTGCTCCAAGTCCCCTCTCCCCTTTGGGTTATGAGTTGGAAAAGCAATGGGCCTCCTTTTCCACTAGACTGGCTCAAAGCTGTTGGGAGAGGTTGAACCAAAGTTGATGTAAATATTATAAAACCATCTTTAACAGCAACAACAAAGTTCATGCAGTCAACCTTGAATGAAGAGTTAATGAACTGATGAATTGTCTGATTGGCCAGAGGATAATGATGTAAGTACAGAAATAAGGAAGACAAAAAGAGTGCTGTCTAGATCTCCTCTGATGAGTGAAAAGTTAAGCTTCTCTAAATCCTTAACAAATGTCTGGGTCCTTAAAGGAATCAAATATTTTGTAAATAGCCTGTGGGGCACAGGCTGTAGCTCTTCCTAGGTAAAACACTCCAGCGCAGTAAACTCTTTGAGTATCTGGGTTGGCTGAACATCGACAGATGCTGTGTGTTGATTGTAATGGCTGGGCTGCAGTGATTTACAAGAAGTAATTCCAAAAATTGATTTTGGAAACAATACAAAACTCAAAAAGCAGGACTTCAGCATGTTGCTCATTCTGCCAGAATTCCCCAGTAGAATTAAGAATAACACTGTGCTGTATTAAAATGGTGGCATAAATATTGCTTCAAAATTGATTAAAATTTAAACAGGTTGTAATGAACAGATACAATGGCTCTTTTAGACACTATTGCCCACATTTAAGAGATCAAACAGCAGAGCAAAAGAAAATGACTTCCAGGCATTCTCAAAATTAGTATTTTAACTAAAGTTCTTTGAACTAATAATATTCATAGAATATTTATGTAACTGGGACAACTTAATATTCTAAACAATGACATTTCCTCAAAGCATTGCTCTAAAAGGAGAAATACATAGTACATGCAGTATTAGAATTTCATAATTGGCTGATACAGGGTAACTTTTGATGTAAAAATCTGACGATTCTTAAAGAGCAGTTTTCTATATGATTTTTATTATATCATTAATTCAGCCTATGAAGTGCATAACCAAAGTTCTATGCACAGGCCATTTTTTTGATGATCATTGTCAGAGGCAGTATAATTGCCTTTTTTTTTTCATTAAGACTTCGTTTTTTTTAGAGGAACTTTAGATTCATAGTTAACTGAGGGGAAGGTACAGAGATTTCCCATATGCTCCCTTCTCTGACACACGTCTAGCCTCCCCCATTATCAACATTCTCCACCAGAGTAGTACATTTGTTATAATTGATGAACCTACATTGACACGTCATAAACACCCAAAGTCCATAGCTTACATTACTGTTCACTTTTGTTGTACATTCTATGAGTTTGGACAAATGTATAATGATAAGTATCTATCATTATGGTATCATACATCCTCTGTGAAACACCTATTCATTCCTCCCTGCCCTTGCCCCCAACCCCTGGCAACAACTGGTCTTTTTACTGTCTCCCTAGCTTTGCCTTTTCCAGAATGGCAAATAGTTGGAATCATACAATATGTAGCCATTTCATATTCTTTCACTTAGTAATATGAATTAAAAGTTTTTCATAGTTTGGTAGCTCAGTTTTTTTAGCACTAAATAATATTCCATTGTCTGGATGTACTACAGTTTATTTATTCATTCACCTACTGAAGGACATCTTGGTTGCTTCCAGGTTTTGGTTATTATAAATAAAGCTGCTATAAACATTTGCGTACATGTATGTTTTCATCTCCTTTGGGTAAATACCAAGGAGCACAACTGCTGGATCATATGGTAAGAGTATGTTTAGTTTCGTTAGAAACCACCAAACTGTCTTCCAAAGTGGCTGTACCATTTTGCATTCCTACCAGCAATGAATGAGAGTTCCTGTTGTTCCACATCCTTGCTAGCATTTGGTGTTGTCAGGGTTCTGGATTTTGGCCATTCTAATGGGTGTGTAGTGGTAATTCATTGTTGTTTTAATTTGCATTTCCCTGATGACATATGATGTGGAGCATCTTTTCTTATGCTTATTTGCCATCTTTATATCTTCTTTGGTGAGGAGCCTGTTAAGGTCTTTGGCCTATATTTTAATTGCATTACTTGTTTTCTTATTGTTGAGTTTTAAGAGTTCTTTGTATATTTTGGATAACAGTCCTTTATCAGATGTGTTTTTGGCAAATATTTTCTCCTAGTTTGTGGCTTGTCTTCTCATTCTCTTGACAATGTTTTTTGCATGGCAGAAGTTTTTAATTTTAATGAAGTCTAGCTTATCAATTATTTCTTTTCTGTATTGTGCCTTTGGTGTTATATCTAAAAAGTCATTACTATACTCAAGGTCACATGGGTTCTACCTATGTTGTCTTCTAGGAGTTTTATAGTTTTGCATTTTACATTTAGGTCTGGGATCCATTTTGAGTTAAGTTTTGTGAAGTGTGCAAGGTCTGAGTCTAGATTCACTTTTTTGCATGTGGATGTCCAGTTGTTCCAGCACCATTTTTTGAAAAGACTATCTTTGCTCCATTGTTTTGCCTTTGCTCCTTTGTCAAAGATCAATTGAATATACATAATTGCCTTTTGAAGCATAGAAACACAACTGGTAGACCCAAATAAAGGATGGTCACCAAGTTGCTATCCCAGTGCCCATCACCTCTCTATTACTGGACATCACTTCCACTTTGGGGTTAATTGGGACTGTATGCAGCCAAGAAAAAATAGGTAAACATCCAGATTCAGAATAAAGGAAGCTCCTTGACATTACATTACAGGATATTCCAAATATCTTTTGCTTATTGCAGTAGACGTTCTGATATACTTCCAGGCCTCCTTTAGAACTGAGGATTTATTCCCCAGCTAGAGTGCTTCCAGGAGAAAGTTCTTAGATAACAGTGCCCTCTGGGACCTCGAGTTGAAGACAGCCACTTTGCCCAATCTCACAACCACTTCCCAGGGCAGCCTGCACCCAATGACTGAACAGTGTGAGACTATAAAGACCCAGCCCCATGGCTCCAACCAGGGATGACTCTGAGGATCATCTCAGCCTCAGAACACCTGAGGCTTTCATCGGCAATGACTGAATCCCAGCTTAACTTTTCCTGCTGCCAAACTTTCCTCCTTAGCTTCCCTTCTGCAACAGTTGACCCCAAGAGCACTCCCTAATAAACCTCCTGCATGTTAATCTCCATGTCAGAATCTGCTCCCTGGAGAACCCAACCTGCAATAATTAGTAATAGAAGTCCTTGTTGAATGACTGATTGTCTTTATGGAGAACTAAGAATGGCGGTAATAGGGCTAAAACTCAGGGTTCTGGAACTAGGTTGTGATGCAAGGCATGCGATTGACTAAAAATGACCCTAAATTCTCTCTGCTTGAACAGTGGGCCCCCACCCCTTTCTCCCTGCAGGAGTTGTTGTATTACCTATGTGGTGGAGGGGAGCTCTCCTATCCCAGGGCCCCAGATTTTCCAGGGGTTAGTGGCAGGTAATACTAGACAAATCCTATAAGCAGCTGAAACCCCAAACCAGATGGCCTAGCACAAAAAGGCCTGATGATTCCCCCTGACAAGGCTGCTTTCTCACATCTACCCTACAAAAGGCAAGACAGCCGAGAGAGCACGTTCCCTTCACTAGAAGACAGAATCTCCCTCCTCTGCAATCTCCCACATGCAGGCCTGACCTCTTCAGGCCTCTCTGAGGGTGCAGAGGAGGAAGGAACAGCAGTGGCTTCTCTTCTCTCACTGACACTGGCTTTATGTAGCTTTCTTTTTCTCCACTAAAGTCTATGCCTTCACCCATGCAAGTGGTGTCATGAAATTTATCTTGAACCTTCATGGCTGACAAACGGAGATCTGGATGGGACCTCTTTGAACAACAGCGTGACCACAAAAGCATGAATTCTGCTTAGTACCAGTTATAACTATTTTGAAATGTCAAAAGGGGTTAATAGCTGCACTGGGGATAGAGACAATTCCTGCCATGAAGAAAGGTCACTAGGAGAGCCAGTGGTGGGGTGACTATGGTGTCTGAATGTCTCCAAAGCCTGAGAAAGGACAGCCTGGAGTGAGCAGTGCCCAGCGGCTGGCCAGAGCTGACTACCCACTGTGGGGCAAGAGCAGAACCGTCTGCAGTGACCATGTGGGCTTCTTCACAGTTGCCGAGACAACAAGCTAAATGGTACAGGAAGTCTATATCCTAGATGGAGGGGCTGAACCCAAGTTCAGCTTCCCTTGGGGTCATTGGCTTTCTTCTCCTGGCAGGAAGACCACATCTTTCCAAGGACTCCCAGATCTTCAGGGCCTGGGCCGGCAGAGTTTGCAGAAAAAGCTGCATCTCAATCCAGAGAGCCTGACTCCAGGATGGCCTGATGCTTTCCCACAGTCAAGGGAGTTTACCTTGCTTTATAAAGGAGGAGAGTAATAAGAGGTCCAGGCCATTGCTCTGTGAGAGGACTGGAGGGTGTACCTTTTCTCCACTCTGACCCTGGCCTCATGAATCTCCCCTTTTCCAGTAGAGGCTATTCCTTAATTGGAGCTGTGGGACATTGTGGAATTCATCCTAGACCCTGGTATATGACAAGAGAAGGCCCAGATGGGATCCACCTTGCCCCACAAAAGGTTATCTAGTATTTCTCATAAAAATAGCTTACAAGCTTCTGTGTAGCTTTACCTTTTAAAACACATTCATGTGCGTTAACTCAGTAAGACCCACATCAATCTAGTGAAGTTGGCAAAGGACATAAAATATAATCCACATGTTTTCAGAAAGAAAACTTGGAACACAAGGTTGGGTAAAGGGCATTTTCCTTCCTGGTTTACGAAAAAATCTTATAAATACACAGAACTTGAATCACAGTTACTTACATGTGTAATGAATTATCTTTTTTAAAAAAGATAAAATTAAATGAAGCTTGTATTACCACAGAAAATCCTGGAGATATGGTCAGCATAATTATAGGGCATGAAATAAACCTTGAGGCTGACTTTAAAACTCTCTTTGATAACAGCTTTAAGGAGAGAGAGATCAGATGTTCAGAGGCTTAGATGAGAGGATGGAGGAGAAAAGAAGTTAGAACAAAGAGAAAGTGATTGATAGTAAAGGACATACAAGTCTATGATTGGGAGTTTTAAGGCAAGGCAGGACCCTCCATGTAGGCCAGAAATGCAAAAGCAACTGTAAAAATATGCCTCCAATACCCTGCGTGATGTAGCCACACAGGATAGTGCGGCATTCCTGGAAGAGTGTGTACTTGTTCCTCTTCTTCTGAAATGCCTGCTCTGCTTCTCCTCCCCTTGAAATACAAAGCCATTTCAATAAAATAAGATCCATTCAATAAACATATATCAGAGGCCCACCAGGTACTACATATTTGCTGAGGACCAAATATGAAGAAGCCACAGTTTAAGAAACAGACCCACCAATTATTCATGGCACTAGGGATGATGAGTGACTGAAATGGGTTTTCTAGTCTTGCACTCTGAAGAGCATGAGTAATGGCTGCTTGATGTGAGAATTAGCAAATATTTTGCTATTTGCAAAGCGTCATATAACTGCCATCTATTGGGGGTGAGGTGTCACTCCACTGAGTCAGTCTTCCTATAAAATGAAGAAGGGACACGAGTTTTATCCATGCTGATTCTGAATCTTCCTGAACTGTGCCTTTACTTTTGTACTATAATAGTGTATCACCAGGAAGCTAAGCAGCATCGCCTCTCTGAATTTGCTACTTTTCATAGAATCACTGGTCCTTAAAAGTAGAAGGGACCTCAGAGAGTGACTGCTCTAACCTCCACACAGCACAAAAACCCCTTCACCAAGGTCCTGACAACTGGTCATACAAACGGGAAGCAGGGTTTCTTCTACTTCCTTTGTGTGCTCTGAAGTGATCTGTTTTAATACAAACACTTTTGCACACGGCATTCTGGGAAGTGAGGATCCACAGGATGCATTTCTGGGGGTACAAAGATGCTTCTAGAAATCCTAGAAAGCCCCCATGCCACCTCTATGTAGGACATGCTCATAAAGCAGATGTTTTCTAGTTTTAATTTTTGTGAACTCTCAGATTGATTAGACTAAACGTCTCCGAGCTTTATTCATAATTGCTACAGTAGGTAATTTGTGCCTGTGGTAACAGTAATTTAGAGTTATTAATGAAAATGAAGTCTGATTAAAAAAAAGCCAAACATCTAAACTCAGGCTGAGTAAAAACATAGAGTATTCACAGGTGAATTTTATCTATTTTCTTTTTCCATCCTAAAAGACCAATATTACTTTGGTTACAATAAGAAAAAGTACATATCACACACAGTCTCATATTGTACGTTTGCTGAACATACCTGCAACCCCTCAATGGCCAGTTTGAGGATTGAAGGTGTCAGTTTGGAGGCTTGTTTGAAGGAAAAATTACTCCAATCTATAATTAAAATGAAACCATTTATCTGAAGCTCCGGATCTTCAATAAGGACTTCCAATGACAGCAGGATGGCCCGGAGGATGTCTGTGAAGGAGTTCCTGCAGCCAGAGCAGAAAGGAGAGAGTGTGCGTGAGTACTAGTGGTGATAGCACTTCGTGTGTAACCGTGCTAGCCTCCTCACTCTACTGCTCTGCGAGCCCAGCCTGCGGGGTCACATCCGTGTCTTGTACCCAAAGTGATAGAAACTGCGTTTGCTCAATTTCACAGGAACAATGCTTCAAGACTGACGGGATGAAGCCTCCCTTTGATCTGACTGCACCAGCACCTCAAACTTTACCAGGCATCTCTCTCTTGTGTTTCCATGGGTCTCTGTGCTCTCCTTCCACCACACCACTGATTGATTTCGTTGAAATTCACCCCGTACACATCTCTCCCTCACAGAGCTCTAATATCTTTTAGGGTAGAGACTGGGCCATAATCATAGTTGTGTCCTCAGTACCTAGCTACTTAATGAATCATTCCTGAACAAATGAGGTGAGAAAGGCTTAATCAGAGAGGCTTATTTTGATTAAACTTCTTAGTCCTTTTGTCCGTAAGTTTAAAATCTTGCTAAAAGTGTGAAAACAATTGACACTGCAATTGATGCTATTTTTTAGCTTCAATTCATGGATAGACAAAAAAAAAAGCAAGAATAGCTTATTTTCATTGAGGGTGTACAGAGTGTGATTCAGGAAGGAAATCGCTCTGAGTACTTCAGTAACTATGACAACAGGCAGACCCGAATACAAACTACAGTGACAGTTCTCCAGTGTTGTATGTGTTTCTTCACATCATATATTCCCATTCACCAGTTGATTTTTGTTTTAAATAATTTTCAGACCCGAAGAAATTATGGCATATTCATTCTGCTAATTCACCCAACAAATTATCTGAGCTATAAATTTAAGATCTTAGAGGATCTATAAATTACTGAATTTACTGAATTACTGAATTTTTCTTTTTCTTTTTTTTTTGGTAAGTAGGAAAATATAAGCGTGGATGGCAAGTTATGGCAAAACTGTTACTTCCTTCAGGCTATCATTAAAATCAGATATCCTCTTGCGAAATCAGTGTAAAATGATCAGATTCTTGAGCATTTCAATCTGGCTCAAATTCTAACCAAATCTATTGAGTCCGGATTAGAATTCAGGAAATCTGTGATCGAGCAGTAAACAAGTAGGAATTTACTGAATGCCTGTTAGAAGCTCAGCATTGTGTTTCATACCTGAAGTTATAAGATAGCATGTCATATTTCTACTTTCAAAGAACACTTAATTTAGTTGAAGTGGGGAAGGATATTAGCAACATAAATGGAAAGAGAATAATAAAGTTTTAGTAGTCACAGAAGAGTTTGTGGAGGGTTGAAGGCTTGGGATAAGCCTCGAAAGATGGATAGGATTTTGATGGATAATTGAGAGAAGAAGGAACAAGACATTTCAGGAGAGAGGAGTGACAC